>NC_092848.1:2595534-3304284 GCF_039878825.1 Excalfactoria chinensis | reverse complement strand
CCCTGTGGGTTCCTTTGGACCGACCTCCACGGCTCCCACACCGAGCAGTGCTGGGGAGGAGCTGCTCCTCTGCTTCCCAACACGCTGCTCTCGTGGCGTTGGTGGTGTCTGAGCCCCCACTGCACATGTTGGTCTGAAAAGCAGCAATCTGAGGGAAAGGGGGCAAAGGGGTGGAACTGCGACGTGACCCCGCAGCTGTGCGAGTCTTTCTTGCTGCTGTTGGGGTCTTTGTGGGATCCGTTTCTGGTGCTGAGATGTGGGGAAGCAGCCTTGTGCTGCCAGCACCGTCACTGGCCAAGTGAGGTCCTGCTTTGTGCAGAGCTGTGCTGTCTGAGCACTCACATCTCCAGCACAGCACGGCTGCAGGACAGCTGGGAGCGCCTCCACCATACTTGGTGTCCAGGACGGAAGCGGTGTCTGCTCACAGCACGGCCACGAGTCAGCATTATGGGGCTGGCTCAGGGCTGCTGTGTGCTGTGCACTCGTGGTGCGCGGAGGACTTAGCAGGGAAGAAGTGACGTAAAGCCTCAGCTCCCTGCTGCCTTCCCTCTGCTGCCTTCCCTCTGCTCTTCTCACTTGGTTTGTGACTGTGCAAAGAACACCCATGGCCAGAAGGAAGCCGTGTTTGTGTTTGCACTGCGTAAAGTTATCAGGCAGAGGTTGCCATCCTTGGAGCTTGTGCTGCAGTTCCCTCCCAGAAGACATGGCAGCAAAGAGTGAGGGGTATGGAGTGAGAAGTGCTGTTATTTAGTGAGGGGTATGGAGTGAGAAGTGCTGTTATTTAGTGAGGGGTATGGAGTGAGAAGTGCTGTTATTTAGTGAGGGGTATGGAGTGAGAAGTGCTGTTATTTAGTGAGAGGTATGGAGTGAGAAGTGCTGTTGTTAGTGAGGTTGGCAGAGAGGTGGGGAGGAGCGATGCTGTGCTGGCTGTGCTGCCATGTGAGCTGCTCCCACCTCACCGTGCAGCTCCTGTGTGCTGCAGGCGGGCTCAGCAGGCTGGGCTGTGGCTGTGAGCAGTGCAGGGAGCACAAGGAGTGGCTTTGTTCCCTCTGCACCACCATCCTCTTACCCGGGTCTCCTTTCCTTTCCACCTGACGCTGAGATAAACTGTTGGGCCTGAACCTGCAGAGTGATGTGCATTGAGCAGTGAAGGCCGCTGTGATACCAGCCCACCAGCAGGCTGTCTGTGTGCTCAGCCCTCCCTTTTCTGCACCTTTTCACACCCATGATGCCCCCTGGAGTGGCTGTGTGAGCCGGGGGGAGGAGCTGCACAGCTGTGTGCCACGGCCAGCACACAACCCATCAGCACCTCATCCATGCTGAGAGCTGAGCAGATGCAGATTAGGAGAGCCCGCTCCTTAGGAGCTCAGTTGTACTCCTGTTGAAAGTTGGTCTCCTTGGTAATTGAGCTGGAAAGGAGGCTGCAAGTACTGTTGTTAGGAAGCAGCCAAGGGCTCGGGGTAGCAGAGCCGTGTGGGACACGATGCCCTCCAGGAGAGACGGCTCTGCTCACAAACCCCGCGGCAGCAGGAGGGGATGAAGTGGAGGTTAGAAGCGGGCAGCCCTGATGCTGCTGAAGAGACAGGAGTGCTGCTGAGCACACGGCGTGAAGGTTTGTGGCAGACGGGGCTCTGCTCTGCAGGTAGGGCTGCACTGCTGCGCCACGTTGCTTTTCCTGGACAGGGCTGTGGGCGAAGGGCAGCACGTGTGGTGCTATCCCAGGAGTGACGTGGGGATCTGGGGATTAGGATAGTGAACGCTCAGCCCGGGATTAAGGGGAGTTTCTTGAGGGTAAGTCTGGGTTAGATGCGGTTTAGCTGGGCTAGCTTTCTGCCAGGGCCGGCAGCTGCGTTGTGTTGAGGAGCACCGCGTTCCTCCATTCTCCTTGCTGTATGGCTGCACCTGCTGCTCTTCTCTGGCTGCATCAGGGGACAGCAGTGGGCACGGCTGCAATTAACAGCTCTGCTGCTGCTCCTCGCACCGAGGAGTTGCTGCTTCCAGGTGCAGTGAAGGAACGGGACATTCCTTGTTCCATCTGTTCCATGGGTTGCTCCAGGGCGGCAGTGCAGTGCAGTGCAGCGGTTGAGATTCTGCATCTCCAGTTGCCCAGTGAGGTCCTGGTGCCCTCCTGCTGCAGTGCAGGTCCCCGGCTCCCCCCCAGGTCAGCGTGGTGCAGCTGGGCATGCTGTGTCTGTGCTGGGCAGTGAGAAATCCCCAGCGCTCCGTGCAGCGCGGCAGGCTCTTGTCTGCAGTCACATGGCAGCTCACTGCCGCCTCGTGCTTGGTGCCTGGGAGCTGCGGTGCAGCTGGAGTTCATGCTCTGTGCCAGCCTTGCTCAGAGAGAGGTCAGCATGCAGGGAGACGCGGTGGAGGCAGCAGCCCCCGCCAGCCCGCAGCCTGTCTGCCAGCACAGCACCGCTCAGCCCTGCAAGGAATTCAGCATCCCACACCCCGCAGACCCTCCAGCCCTCGCTCTGTCACGCTGGGTGGGATCGCTTCTGTGTGTGTGTGTGTGTCTGTGTACACCCCGTGTGTGTGTGTGTACCTGTGTGTGTGTGTGTACCCGTGTGTGTATCCGTGTGTGTGTGTGTGTGTGTGTGTACACCCCCTGTGTCAGCCCCACGGCTGTGCTGCCTGGCTCCCGCTCGTAGCTAGCAGCCAGCACGCCTGCAGCTCCCTCGTAACGCTTGCTTCCTGTTTCTTCTCTCTTCCACCCTCGTTATATCTTCACTTTCTTTTTCTCTTTGTGATGGGACACTGTCAGACGATGTATTGAAAGCAAACCCTTCTAATTTCGGAGCCCAGATCACACGAGTGAGTTCCTTTCCGCCGCTGTCTGTAGCTGTATTCTCTGTCTGTCCTTCCCTCTGGTTTTGGTAAAGCTCTACCATGTTCAGTAACTGCGATTAGGTGAGAGAATCCTCTGTCTTGTCCGATCTCCCCCTTTTCACAAAGCAATGTTCTCTTTACATTGGGCTTGCTAATTCCCCAGGCTGGCACGCTGGGTTCGCCAGCTCCGTCCTGCTCTGATGCTGTTGGTCTTTGAGACCCTTTGTGAAATACCCGACAGGTGGGAAACATCAACGCTTCATACGTGCTGTTTGCTGAAATTGGGCCTTCTGAAAGATCGTGCACAGAAACCCTGAACAGAACAGAGAGAATTTGAGTGCTTAGGGCGGCAGATGTCATTCTTGGCAGCTTTCTTTACCTTCTGAGTAGTGCCCAGCTTGGGAACTGTTGCCCACGTTGGAGGGAGAGCAGCGGCCTCCTGTCCTACTGCTTCAAACCAGGACCTGCAGAAGCTTCAGTTGTTGTTCAGTTGCTGTTAAAATGGGACAGCCAGGTCCCCTCAGTGATGGCTGACGTTCCTTGGGTCTGGGTTTCTTGTTGGGGGTCTCAGGGGCTCGTAGTGTTTCTGCCCCCCGAAGCCCTGGCGGCGTTCTGCAGCCTTTGTTTCAGCAGGAGCTCGGAGCTGCTGCCCGGAGCACAGGGCGCTGTTTGTGCTGTGTGTTGGATTGTTTCTTTGCTCACTGGGATCACTTGCATGGGATTTTTGGCACCTTCTCCAATGTAACCTGTACATTGCTTTTGTAAGACGTAACACCCGGGTGATTTCCACACCAGCTCCCGCTCTGTCCCCCACCCGCGCGCTGTTCGTGCTGTACGTTTGCAGCCCTTTCTTTTTATTATTGCTTTTATTTTTTTCCCTTCCAGAATTTGCTTGTTGCTTTGAAAACAGCCTTACTGTGCCACTAAAGAGAGCTGGTCGTGCTGGCTGGGAGCGTGTGGGCAGGCATGAAGCCGTAGCCCAGCTGGCCAGCTGCTGCCTCTCCTCTCCGCTGCCCGGTGCCGTGTTGGGCTCAGCTGCCCCCAGCTCAGGACGTGGCCCTGGGGCTGGCAGCGTTCCTCTAATCCCTGCCCGCTTTCTTTTGCCTCAGAGGTTGAAAGATCTCAAGCAAAGGGAGTTTGCTCGTAACGTCTCCTCCAGATCGCGGAAGGATGAAAGGAAGCAGGAGAGAGCCCTGCGGCGTCTGCACGAGCTGGCCGAGCAGCGGAGGCAGCCTGAGTGGTGAGTGAGGCCGTTACCTGCTTGGGCTGCACTGACTGATGGAGAGCCGAGGTTCAGCGCTGCGCTGTGCTTCTGGCAGGAGGGAATTTGCTGAGCTGTTGCCCCCGAGCGCTCCCACCTTGTGTTACCCGGCAGCCACATCATTGCCTGCTGTTGTGTGATGGTGCCCAAGCATTCAGATGGCGATAATCCTGGGCATGGGAGTACTTGGGAGAGGTGAAGTGTGACTTTAGATTTACGAGGACAGGCTGAGAGAGCTGGGGCTGTTCAGCCTGGAGAAGAGAAGGCTCTGGGGGGACCTTATAGCCCTTCCAGGACCCAAAGGGAGCCTACAGGAAAGCTGGGGAGGAACTTTTTAGAAGGGCATGTAGAAATAGGACAAGGGGAAATGATTTTAAACTGGATGAGTGTGGGTTTAGACTAGATATTAGGAAGAAGTTCTTTACTGTGAGGGCGGTGCAACACTGGAACAGGTTGCCCTGTGAGGTTGTGGGTGCCCTGTGGAAGCGCTCAAGGCCGGGTTGGATGGGGCTGTGAGCAACCTGGTGTAGAAGGCAGGTTCTATAGCAGGGCATTGGAACCAGGTGATCTTAAGGGTCCCTTCCAACCCAAACAGGCAGCCATCAACGTTTTCTCTTGTTCCTGCAGCGCTCCAGGAAGCGGCCCCATGTTCAGAACCACCACTGTGGCTGTGGATGAGGAAGGTGGGGACGACGACGACGCTGCGGCCAACAGCAGCTCGTTCACCCAGTCGTGGGGCGCAGGCGGGGAGATGGGCACAGACAGGGGCTTCCTAAATGTGGGGCAGGGCGGTGGCAGCTCCGTGCCAGGCCAGGCGCCCCTGCAGGCAGCACAAGCCGTCAGCTTTGGCATTAAGGGTGCACTGGGAACCCCGCTGCAGAAGATCGGCGTGTCGTTCTCCTTTGCCAAGAAGACTCCGGTGAAGCTGGAGACCATCGCTTCGGTTTTCAAGGACCACGTGGATGAATCGAGTTCCGCAGATGGAGCAAAAGCTGATGAGAAGGGGTCCTCGGATGGAGGGGGCCTGCAGAAAGCCGGAGAGGGCGAAAGCACAAACAGTTCGGATGGCAAGGCAGAGGATGACGACCATGACAAAGACAGCGGGTCTCTGGCCACCACGCTGTCTAAGCTGAAAAAGATGAGGCGAGAGGACGGGCCGACGGCAGTTGAACCGGAATACTACCATTATATCCCCCCGGCCCACTGTAAAGTAAAGCCCAACTTCCAGTTCCTGCTTTTCATGAAGTCCACAGAACAAATGGAAGCTGAAAACGTGAACAAAAAAAACACAAATGAAATCAGAAAGGGAAATTCCCCCAAACCCAAACCCAGCAAGCACGCAGAGAAGGCGGCCGAGAGCGCGACGCAGCCAAAGGAGCAGAGTGTGCCTGAAAGCAGCGCTCAGCAGGGCAAGGCAGAGCAGAAGGAAGCCATAGAAGATGTGAGCGCACAGGAGAGCAAGGGCCTGGCAGAGAGCAGCCTGCCTGAGCCAGGCGTGCCCAGCGATGCTGCCCAGCCTGTCCCAAGCTGTAAGGATGTCCCAGAGGGGCCCAGGCCGCCCCCGGGGCCCTTCATTCCAGTTCTGAGTAAGGACGAGAGCACCACTCTGCAGTGGCCTTCGGAGCTCCTCATCTTTACCAAGGCAGAGCCGTCTGTTTCCTACAGCTGTAATCCTCTGTACTTCGATTTCAAGCTCTCCCGCAACAAAGATGCGAAAGGCAAAGGGGCTGAGAAATGCAAGGATGCGGGCGGGCCGTGCAGGGAGAACATCCAGAGCGCAGAGCTTGGGGAGGGGAGCAAAGCCAAGGAGCCCGACAGCGTCACCGACGGCTCTGGGGGAGCGGAGAGCAGATCTCTGTGCCTGGGCAAGCAGGAGGGCGGTCTGCAGGGCAGGGCCGAGGAGGAGGGCGAGGGCGACGAGAGCGGGAGGAGCGGAAGCGGACGGGGAAAAGCCAGCAAATCCCACAAACACAAGAAGAAAAAGAAGCACAAAAAGTCCAGCAGGCACAAACGCAAACACAAGGAGGAACCCGAGGAAAAGAGCCGCAAAGCCGACCCGGGCGAGGAGAAACCCAGGAAGCGGAGGCGGCACCGGCACAAAAAAGCCAAATCTTCCCTTTCGACCGAATCGGGGCGGGCGCTGAAGGCGGAGCTGGCCGAGGAGTGCGGCCACTTCCAGAAGAAGAAGCGCGGCTCGCAGGACTCGCAGAGGAAGTCGCTGTCGGCGGAGGAGGGCAGCAGCGGGAGGAAGGAGGACGGCGGTGCCTCGTGCCCCGAGCACGGCCCCAAGAAGCGCAGGGCTGCACGCCGACGCTGCCTGGAGCCGCGCCGCAGCCGGCGGAGCAGCGGGGATGAGGAGGACAGCGACGAGGGCTCAGGTGGGAAGCGCTCGCGGGACAGTGACGACTACGGGTCGGGCAGCGAGCGCTCACAGAGCCGCTCTGCGTCGGGGCGCGGGCATTCATCGCGGCGCTCCTACTCCAGCAGCTCCGACGCCTCGTCCGACCGCAGCCGCTACAGCCGGCGCAGGAGCTACTCCGACAGCTACAGCGACTACAGCGAGCGGTCGCGCTGCTCCAAGCGCTCGCAGGACTCGGAGGACGACTCGGACTACAACAGGTCGAAGCGGCGCAAGTACTCGTCTTCTGAAGACTACAGCTCCAGCAGGAGCAGGTCCAGGAGCCGCAGCAGGAGGTCGAGGACGCGCAGCCGGGGCCGGACACGGAGCAGCAGCTGCAGCCGCAGCCGCAGCAAGAGGAGAAGCCGCAGCGTGACGGGCCGCAGCTGGAAGCGCAGCCGCAGCTACAGCCGCGGGCGCAGCACCAGGAGCCACTCGCAGCGGTCGGTCTCCAGGAAGGGCTCGCGAGGCCACGAGAGCCCCGAGGAGAGGAGGTCGGGGAGGAGAGACTTCATCAGGTCCAAGATCTACCGCTCCCAGTCCCCGCACTACTTCCGAGCGGCGCGGGGCGAAGGGGCCGTGAAGAAGGAGGATGGCAAAGGGGAGGAGCACAGGGGGTCCCAGAACAGCGGCTCGGGCACCAGCCGTGCCTCGGAGGGAGACTGCAGCCCTGAAGAGAGGAACTCGGTCACCGCCAAGCTGCTCCTGGAGAAGGTGCAGTCCCGAAAGGTGGAGAAGAAGCCCTGCGTGGCTGATGAGATGCTGGCAGGGGCCGGCAAGGTGGGCATCAAGCTGAAGGACCCCCCGCAGGGCTACTTCGGCCCGAAGCTCCCTCCTTCCCTGGGCAACAAGCCCGTTCTGCCCTTAATCGGGAAGCTGCCGACAGTACGGAAGCCCAGCGCCAAGAGGTGCGAGGAGGCCGGCGTGGAGCGTGGCGAGGAGCTGTCGGACTCGGAGGGGACAGAGGATGCGGCGCTGGGTGGGCAGCCGCTGCCGGGGGACGGCGCCGCGGAGGAGCAGAAGCGTGAGGAGGAGCTGCCCACTGTCCCCATGGAGGCGCCAGCGCTGCCCGAGTGCTTTGGCTCCGGGGAGCTGGTGCTGCCACACGCCTTCCTCGCGGCCCCGGGAGACGCCGAGGCGCTGGAGCCCATGGACGGTGGCGGGCAGCCCGTGCCCGTGGAGGCGGCCATGATGCCGCTGGTCCCCGACGTGGAGCACTTCCCTGGCTACGTGACACAGGGCGGCGAGCCCGGCATGGAGGGGGACCACGACGGAGGGGAGGACTCCTCGCTGGCGCCGCTGGAGAGCCAGCCCATCACCTTCACGCCCGAGGAGATGGAGAAGTACAGCAAGCTGCAGCAGGCGGCGCAGCAGCACATCCAGCAGCAGCTGCTGGCCAAGCAGGTCAAGGCTTTCCCTGCGTCGGCCGCTCTGGCCCCGGCGGCGCCCGCCCTGCAGCCCATCCACATCCCGCAGCCGGCGGCCGCCTCGGCCACGTCCATCACCACGGTGCAGCACGCCATCCTGCAGCACCACGCCGCCGCCGCCGCCGCCGCCATTGGCATCCACCCCCACCCCCACCCGCAGCCCCTGGCTCAGGTGCATCACATCCCCCAGCCCCACCTGACGCCCATCTCCTTGTCCCACCTCACCCACTCCATCATCCCGGGTCACCCCGCCACCTTCCTCACCAGCCACCCCATTCACATCATTCCGGCCTCGGCCATCCACCCGGCTCCCTTCACCTTCCACCCCGTTCCCCACGCTCTCTACCCGACGCTCCTCGCCCCACGGCCCGCCGCCGCCGCCGCCGCCACGGCGCTGCACCTTCACCCTCTGCTGCACCCCATCTTCTCAGGGCAGGACCTGCAGCACCCCCCGAGTCACGGCACATGAAGGGCACGGAGCCGCTGCGGGGGAACGGCGTCTGTTGTGCTCGGGGTGAAGCTGGGCCAGCTGGAAGGCGAGGATGGGATTCACGTTCACCCTCGAGCGGCCAAAGAAACACGGAGGGGTCACACGTGTGGGGCGCTGCGACGGGGCCGCCAATGGACGTCTGTGGGACCCCGATGGGCTCAATGGATCGACTGGTGGCGCCCCCAGAGGCCTCTGGTGGGGCAGCATCCGGTGGGCTCCAGTGGGATCTCCAGTTGGGCTCCAGGGGGTCCCCAGTAGGACATGGAATGGGCTCCAGTGGGACACCGGGTGGCACCTGCAGTGGGCTGTGAGACGACATCGGGTT
Source organism: Excalfactoria chinensis (assembly GCF_039878825.1). Lineage (NCBI taxonomy): Eukaryota > Metazoa > Chordata > Aves > Galliformes > Phasianidae > Excalfactoria > Excalfactoria chinensis. The sequence continues at coordinate 3,295,554 of NC_092848.1, read as the reverse complement.
GGACCCCAGTGAGACCCCCAATGGGCTCCAATTGGACTTCAGTGGGACATCCAGTGAGCTCCAATGGGACTCCGCTGGGCTCCAGTGGGACATCCGATGGGAACTCCATGGGCTTCAGTGGGACCCCACTGGGACGTCCAACAGGCTGAAGTGAGACTCCCTATGGGTTCCCAATGGGACATGGATGGGTTCCCAATGGGGCATGGATGGGTTCCCAATGGGGCATGGATGTGTTCCCAATGGGGCATGGATGGGTTCCCAGTGGGACATGGATGTGTTCCTAATGGGGCATGGATGGGTTCCCAATGGGGCATGGATGGGTTCCCAATGGGGCATGGATGTGTTCCCAATGGGACATGGATGGGTTCCCAGTGGGACATGGATGTGTTCCTAATGGGGCATGGATGGGTTCCCAATGGGGCATGGATGGGTTCCCAATGGGACATGGATGATTCCCAATGGGGCATGGATGTGTTCCCAATGGGGCATGGATGTGTTCCCAATGGGGCATGGATGGGTTCCCAATGGGGCATGGATGGGTTCCCAATGGGACATGGATGGGTTCCCAATGGGGCATGGATGGGTTCCCAATGGGGCCTGCAGTTCACCCTCGCTCCTCCCGGCCGTCCCCATGGCTCCATGCAGTGCTGGGCCTGCAGACCCCCAGCTGTTGGAGGGGCTCCTCCAGGGAAGGATCCGGCCCCGTTGCTGCCCGTGGGTGGGGGTGGCAGCAGGGCTCCGCTGTGCCCGGCCCCATTAATTTATAGGATATCTCTATTTTTGTTTAACGTACAGAATTGCACTGAGGGCGGATGGTGGGGGAGGGGGCACGGGGTGGGGGGGGGGAGTTGGGGGGTGTCGGGGACCCACAGCTCGTTAAACCTCCTGCTGCTTAACGAGCGCTGCCGGCCTGTATTTAACTGTGTCACATAAGAGAGATATAAATCTATATATATGCTGTACAACTCGGGGGGGCTTTCTAATAAAGCGACGGTTTGTGGAACAGCAGCTGTGGGTCTGCGGGGGGGGGGGAGGTATTTGGGGAGGGGGTTCAGAACGGCTGGGGGGGAAAAAGGTCCTGGAAGGGGGGGGGGGGCCTGGAAGGGGGGAGACCTTGGAGGTGGGGGGGGGGGAGAGAATCTGGGGGTCGGGGGGCGTGGAAGGAGTGAGATCCTGGGCTGGGGGGATGTTTTGGGGGGTCCGTGGAGCTCTGGGCGCTGCGGAGGTTCCGGGGCAGCACCGCGAAGCTCCGGGGGGACGTTGTGGAGGTGGGGGGGGCTGGTGGCGGTCAGCGCTTCCGTCTGAGCGCAGCGATAATGATGGGGGCGGGAGGGAGGATGTGACCCCCCCAACAAACACGTCGGGTCGGGCTGCTCCGTGTCCGCGGGGCGCAGCCGGGCTGAGCAATTCGGGGCGGCCATGGGATCCGCGATGGGATCCGCAATGGGATCCACCGTGGGACCCGCGCTGGGATCCGCGCTGCCGCTGCTGCTGCTGCTCCTGGGGTCGTCGCTCGGGACCCCCGCCCAGCAACTGCTGCACCCCCAGCCCGACACGTACCACGGGCCGCCCCGCAGCTACTTCGGCTTCGCGATGGATTTCCACGTGGAGGAGGGAAGGTGGGAGCTGGGGGGGGGCGGGGAAGGGACGGGGGCGGTGTGTGAAGGGACGGGGGGCGCGGAGGACGTGGGGGGGATGGGGGGAGATGGGGGGGGGAGATGGGGGAGGGAGACGGGACGCGGCCGGGCCGAGTCGTGCGCCGCCCCCACCCGGTGCCCCCGCAGGGTCAGCGTGGCCGTGGGCGCCCCACGCGCGAACACGTCGCAGCCCGTCATGGAGCCCGGCGCCGTTTTCCTCTGCGCTTATCCACCGGGACCCGCCGCGTGTCGGATGGTGGAATTCGACAGCCAGGGTGGGAACCCGTGACACCCCATGGCACCCTATATCACCCTATGGCACCCCATGGCACCCTATGGCACCCTATGGCACCCTATGGCACCCTATATCACCCTATGGCACCCCATGGCACCCTATGGCACCCTATGGCACCCTATGGCACCCTGTATCACCCTATGGCACCCCATGGCACCCTATGGCACCCTATATCACCCTATGGCACCCCATGGCACCCTATGGCACCCTATATCACCCCATGGCACCCTATGGCACCCTATGGCACCCCATGGCACCCTATATCACCCCATGGCACCCTATGGCACCCTATGGCACCCCATGGCACCCTATATCACCCCATGGCACCCTATGGCACCCTATGGCACCCCATGGCACCCTATATCACCCCATGGCACCCTATGGCACCCTATATCACCCTATGGCACCCTATGGCTCCCTATGGCACCCTATATCACCCTATGGCACCCCATGGCACCCTATGGCACCCTATGGCACCCCATGGCACCCTATATCACCCCATGGCACCCTATGGCACCCTATATCACCCTATGGCACCCTATGGCACCCCATGGCACCCTATATCACCCTATGGCACCCTATGGCACCCCATGGCACCCTATATCACCCCATGGCACCCTATGGCACCCTATATCACCCTATGGCACCCTATGGCACCCCATGGCACCCTATATCACCCCATGGCACCCCATGGCACCCTATATCACCCCATGGCACCCTATGGCACCCTATATCAACCCCTGTGCCACCCCATGTCACCTTATGTCACCCCATTGTCACCCTATATGTCAACTCGTGTCACCCCATGTCACCCCATTGTCACCCTATATGTCACCCCATTGTCACCCCATGTCACTCCGTGTCACCCCATGTCACCCCATTGTTACCCTATATGTCAACCCCTGTGCCACCCCATGTCACCCATATCACCCCATATTACCCCACATCACCCCATGTCCCCTCGTGTCACCCCATGTCACCCCACCCCCACTGGCACAGCACTGGGGTTCCGTCCCTGTGCCCCCCCATCCCACTGACACACGGCTGGGAGCTCAGCCCCTTCTCCCCCCTATTATCCCCCCCCCATTAATGACCCCCCACCGCAGGTGACCAGCAGGAGCTCCGTGCCGACCTGCAGCTGCAGCTGCACAAAGCGGGGCAGTGGATGGGAGCTGCGCTGCTCAGCCGGGCCGGGACGCTGCTGGTGGGTGCTGGGGGGGCTGGAGGTGGGCGCCCAACCCCCCATATCCCCCATATCCCTCCTATATCACCCCATATCCCCCCGTATCCCCCCTATATTACCCCATATCCCCCATATCCCTCCTATATCACCCCATATCCCCCCGTATCCCCCCTATATTACCCCATATCCCCCATATCCCTCCTATATCACCCCCATATCCCCCCATATCCCCCCCATATTCCCCCTATATCTCCCCGTATCCCCCCCATATCCCCTCTATATCAACCCATATCCCCCTCACATCCCCCCCATCCCCCCCTATACCCCTATATTTCCCCATATCCCCCATATCCCTCCTATATCGCCCCATATCCCCCCCTATCCCCCCATATCACCCCCTATTCCCCTTATCCCCCCATCTCCCCCCATCTCCCCCCCATCTCCCCCATAACCCCCCATATCACCCCCCTTATTCCCCCATATCCCCCCTATACATCACCCCATATCCCCCCCATATCCCCCATATCCTCCCTATATCCCCCCTATATCATCCCATATCCCCCCTACCCCCCCCATATCCCCCCATATCCCCCCTATATCACCCCATATCCCCCCATGTCCCCCCCATATCCACTCTATATCACCCCATATCCCCCCTATATCGCCCCCTATCCCCCCCTATCCCCCCATATCCTCCCTATCCCCCCATATGCCTCCATATCGCCTCTGTATCAACCCATATCCCCCCATATCCCTCCCCATACCCCCCCTACCCCCCCCATATCCGCCCCATATCCCCCCTATATCACCCCATATCCGCCCCATATCCCCCCTATATCACCCCATATCCTCCCCATATCCCCCCTATATCACCCCATACCCCCTATATCCCCCCTATCCCCCCATATCCCCCCATATCCTCCCTATATCCCCCCCATATCCCCCCTATCCCCCCCAGGCCTGTGCCCCCTTGCAGCACTGGAACGCGGTTTCGGGTCCCTCCGAGTCGTTCCTGACCCCGGTGGGTTCGTGCTACGTGGGCAGCGCGGGGCTGCGGCGCCGGGCGTGGATCTCCCCGTGTCGGGACGTGCGAATGGCCGCGTCCTATCGCGACAGCCAGTATGGTGAGGAGGGGCCGGGGGGGGGGGTTCATTGTGGGGGGGTTAATGGGGGGTTAATGGGGGGTTAATGGGGGGTTAATGGGGGGCGGGCTCCGTTGCGCGGAGCTGAGCTCCATGTGCCCGCAGTGCTCGATCAGCGCTACTGCCAGATCGGCTTCAGCGCCGCCGTCACCGCGGTGAGAGAGGGGGGGTCCTATGGGGGGGTCTGTGGGGAGGGGTCTTATAGGAAGGGGGCCTATGGGAGGGTCTTACTGGGGGGGGTCCTATAAAGGAACCAGAAGGGTCCTATGGGGGGTCCCATGGGGCAGTCCTATGGGGGTTCCTATGGGGGGGGTCATATGGGGGGGGTCTTATGGGGAGGGGGTGTCTGTGGGGAGGGGTCTTATAAGAAGGGGGCCTATGGGAGGGTCTTACTGGGGGGGGTCCTATAGGGGAACCAGAAGGGTCCTATGGGGGGTCCCATGGGGCAGTTCTATGGGGGGGTCCTATGGGGGGCTCTTATTGGGGGGGTCCTATGGGGGACGCTGACGGGGGTCCTATGGGGGGGTCAGTGGGAGGGGGTCCATGCATGGGGGGTCCTATAGGGGGGTCCTATGGGGGTGGGTGACCCTGAAGGGGTCCTATGGGGGGTCCATGGGGGGATCCGTGGGGGTGCCCTATAAAGGGGGGTCCTGAGGGGGGCATTCACAGGGGGGGTCCTATGGGGGGTCCATGGGAGGGTCCTATGGGGGACCCTGATGGGGGTCCTATGGGAGTCCCATGGGGGGGTCTTATGGGAGGGGGTCTGTGGTGGTGGGTTCCTATAGGGGGGGGATCCATGAGGGGTCCTATGGGGGGGAATCCTATGGGGGGGGTCTTATGGAGGACCCTGAGGGGGGTCCATGGGGGGTCCTACAGGGGGAGGTCCGTGGGGGGGGGGGTCTTATGTGGGACCCTGAAGGGGTCCTGTGGGGGGGTGCCTGGGGTGGTCCTATATGGCGGCCCTATAGGGGGGATCTATGGGGGTTCCATGGGGGGTCCATGGGGGGCTCTATGGGTGCTCTTGGGGTTCTATGAGGGGTGGCCCCACGGCTGTAGGGATGGGGGTGGGGCTGTGGGGTGACCTGGGGGTGGGTAATGGGATGTTCCTATGGGGTGCTCCATGGGGCAGTTAATGGGATGTCCCTATGGGGCAATCCATGGGGTGGGTAATGGGATGTCCCTATGGGTCAATCCATGGGGGGGTTAATGGGATGTCTCTATGGGTCAATCCATGGGGACGTGGGGGTTTCTCTGCGGTTGCTCCATGGGGTTTGGGACACCCCTATGGGGCGGCTGTGGGGCAGCCCTGCACACATCTCCACACAGGACGGAACGTTGGCACTGGGAGCTCCGGGGGGGTATTACTTCAGGGGTGAGTGCAGCGCTGACAGCGGGGACAGTGGGGGGTAATGGGGGGTAATGGGGACAATGGGGACAATGGGGGCAGTGGGGGCAGTGGGGAACAATGGGGGATAATGGGGACAATGGGGGCACAGTGGGTTTCAGTGGGTGACAATGTGTGACACAACGAGTGACAGCAGGTGACAGTGAGCAGCACAATGGGTGACAATGGGTGACATTGGGTGTCAATGGGTGTCACTGTGTGACAATGGGTGTCAATGGGTGTCAGTGGGTGTCAGTGGGTGTCAATGGGTGTCAATGGGTGTCAGTGGGTGTCAATGTATGTCAATGGGTGTCAATGGGTGTCAATGGGTATCAGTGGGTGTCAGTGGGTGTCAATGGGTGTCAATGGGTGTCAATGGTTGTCAATGGTTGTCAATGGGTGTCAGTGGGTGTCAATGGTTGTCGATGGTTGTCAATGGGTGTCAATGTGTGTCAGTGGGCGTGAATGGGTATCAATGGGTGTCAGTGGGTATCAGTGGGTGTCAATGGGTGTCAGTGGGTATCAATGGAACTCAGTGGGTGTCAATGGGTATCAATGGGTGTCAATGGGTATCAGTGGGTGTCAGTGGGTATCAATGGGTATCAATGGATGTCAATGGATGTCAGTGGGTGTCAATGGGTATCAATGGGTATCAATGGGTGTCAATGGGTATCAAATGGGTATCAGTGGAACTCAGTGGGTGTCAATGGGTGTCAATGGGTGTCAGTGCATCTCAATGTGTGTCTGTGCCGCGCTGCCCCCAGGGCTGCTCTACGTGGTTGACCTGCCCTCCATCCTGTCCCGCTTCCCCAACGTCTCCCTGCTCTGGTCCCACACTCCGGGTCGCCCCACAGCGGAGCAGTCAGACCCGCAGTTCTACGACGCGTACCGGGGTGAGCAGCCCGGCCCCACAGCTGTAGGGCGGCACTTGTGGGGCAGAGCGCTGACGGTGCCCGTGTCCCCATAGGATACTCTGTGGCCGTGGGGGAGTTCGACGACAACCCCAAAACCAAAGGTTTGCTGCCCCTGTTCCCCCCTGGCCCCACACTTTCCCACCATGTGACCCACGGCCCCGTCTGCCCCATAACCCCGTGGGCGCTCAGGGCCGTCCTGCCCCACAGAGTTCGTGGTGGGGGTCCCCAATAAGAGCAACACGCTGGGCGAGGTGAGCGGGCGCTGTGGGGCTGGGGGGGGTCCTGCAATGGGGATGGGGGTGTCCTGCAATGGGGCTGGGGGTGTCCTGCAATGGGGATGGGGGTGTCCTGCAATGGGGCTGGTTGCCCCTATGGGGACATCGGGGACCGACGCCGCTATGGGGCAGGTGGAGATCTTCAGTGCGGGGCTGTCGCTGCGCCGGCTGCACGGCATCCCTGGTGAGCAGGTACTGCCCCCATGTGCTGCCCCACAGCGCCCCCATCAGCCCCACTGAGCAGCCGGTGCCACCCCCGCCCCATTGACAACCCCCCCAACAGGTGGCATCCTACTTTGGGCACACGGTGGCCGTGACCGACATCAATGGGGATGGGTGAGGAGCCCAATGTGTGGGGCAGCACCCAGAGCCCGCTGACAACACAGTGGGGCTGTGGGGACTATGGATGTATGGGGATATGGGGCAGTGGGGTTATGGGGCCTTGGATGTATGGGGTTATGGGGCTGTGGGGTTATGGGGCTCTGGGATTATGAGGTCTTAGATGTATGGGGTTATGGGGCTGTGGGGTTATGGGGCCTTGGATGTATGGGGTTATGGGGCTGTGGGGTTATGGGGCGGTGCAGTTATGGGGCTTTGGATGTATGGGGTTGTGGGGCCTTGGATGTGGGGTTGTGGGGCTGTGGGTTTTTGGGGCTGTGGGGTTATGGGCCTTGGATGTATTGGGCTGTGGGGCAGTTTGGTTATGGGGCAATGCAGTTGTGGGGCAGTTTGGTTGTGGTGCATTGCACTTATGGGGCAGTGCAGTTGTGGGGCAGTGTGGTTATGGGGCAGTGCACTTATGGGGCAATTTGGTTATGGGGCAGTTTGGCTATGGCGCAGCGCACTTATGGTGCAGTGCACTTATGGGGCAGTGCACTTATGGCGCAGTGCACTTATGGCGCAGTGCACTTATGGGGCAGTTTGGTTATGGGGCAGTTTGGCTATGGCGCAGCGCACTTATGGTGCAGCGCACTTATGGGGCAGTGCACTTATGGGGTAGTGCACTTATAGGGCAGTTTGGTTATGGGGCAGTTTGGTTATGGGGCAGTTTGGTTATGGGGCAGTTTGGCTATGGCGCAGTGCACTTATGGCGCAGTGCAGTTGTGGGGCAGCGCGGTGGTGGCTCCGTGTCCCCGCAGGCAGCACGACGTGCTGGTGGGCGCCCCGCTGTTCCTGCAGCGCCGCTCGGACGGGACGCAGCGCGAGGTGGGGCGGCTCTACGTCTACACGGGCGGCTCCCGGCGGTGGTGGCAGCGCCCCCTGCAGGTCGTGACCGGAACCGAACCCTACGGCCGCTTCGCCGCCGCCATCGCCCCGATGGGGGACATGGACGGAGACGGCTGCGGCGGTAACGGCGGCGCGGGTCACGTGACCCCACGGCCCCATAGACACCATAGACCCCATAAACACCATAGACCTCATTAACCCCATAAACCCCATAGCCCCCGTAGACCCCATAAACTCTATAGGCCCCATAGACCTCATAAACCCCATAGCCCCCATAGATCCCATAGCCCCCATAAACCCCATATCCCCTATAGACCCCACAGACCCCATAGCCCCCATAAACCCCATAGCCCCCATAGACCCCATAAACCCCATAGCCCCCATAGACCCCATAGACCCTATAGATCCCATAGCTCCCATAAATCCCATAGCCCCCATAGACCCCATATCCCCTATAGCCCCCATAAACCCCACAGCCCCCATAAATTCTATAGCCCCCATAGACCTCATAAACCCCATAAACCCCATAGCCCCTACAGACCCCATAGACCCTATAGATCCCATAGCCCCCATAGACCCCATAGCCCATCACTCCATTACCCCATCACCACAACACCCTATAACCCCATCACCCCATAACCCTATAACCCCATAACCCCATCATCCCATAACCTCATCACCCTATAACCCCATAACCACATAACCTTATAACCCCAATCACCCTATGACTCCATAACCTCATAACCCCATCACGCCCTGACCCACCCCTTAGTGCTCCATCACCCTATAACCCCATCACCCCATAACCTGATAACCCCATCACCCTATAACCCTATCACTCCATAATCCCATCACCCTATCACCTCACCTCATCACCCCATCATTCCATAAACCCATCACCCCATAACTGCATAGCCCCATATCCCCATAACCCCATCACCCTATAACCCCAAAACCCCATCACCCTATAAACCCATAACCCCATCACCCTATCACCCTATAACCCTATCACCCCATAATGCCATCACCCTATAACCCCATAACCCCATCACCCTATAACCCCATAACCCCATAACCCTATAACCCCATCACCCTATAACCCCATAACCCTATCACCCTATAACCCCATAACCCCATCACCCTATAACCCCATAACCCCATAACCCTATAACCCCATAACCCCATCACCCTATAACCCCATAACCCCATCACCCTATAACCCCATAACCCTATCACCCTATAACCCCATAATCCCATCACCCCATCACCTCACCCCACCACCCCATCACCCCATTACCCCATCACCCTATAAACCCATAACCCCATCACCTTATAACCCCATCACCCCATAACCCTATTACCCTATCACCCTATAACCCCATCACCCCATCACCCTATAAACCCATAACCCCATAATCCTATCACCCTATAACCCCATAATCCTATCACCCCATCACCCCATCACTGCATTACCCCATCACCCCATATCCCCATATCCCCATCACCCCATAACCCCATTCCCCCCCTCCCACCCCCCGTTCTCCCCTCAGACGTTGCTGTCGGGGTCCCGTTTGGCGGCGCTTCGGGCAGCGGTTCGGTTCTGATCTTCCTCGGCCATTGGACCGGTCTGAGCCCGACCCCATCGCAGCGACTGAGCAGCCCCTTCCCCGGAGCGGCCGCGTTCGGCTCCTCCCTGCGGGGCGGGACCGACATCGACGGCAACGGGTACGAAGGTACGGGACCGAGATACGGAACCGAGCCGGGTACCGGACCGAGCCGGGTTCGGAACCGACCCAGGTATAGAACCGAGCCAGGTATAGAACCGACCCAGATATAGAACCGACCCAGGTTCGGATCCGACCCAGGTATAGAACCGACCCAGGTATAGAACCGACCCAGATATAGAACCGACCCAGGTATAGAACCGACCCAGGTATAGAACCGACCCAGTTATAGAACCGAGCCGGGTTCGGAACCGACCCAGGTATAGAACCGACCCAGATATAGAACCGACCCAGGTATAGAACCGACCCAGGTACAGAACCGACCCAGGTATAGAACCGACCCGGGTACAAAACCGACCCAGTTATAGTATCACGGTACCCAGATATAGAACCGACCCGGGTTCGGAACCGACCCAGGTACAGAACCACAGTATGCGGGTATAGAACCACGGTCCCCAGATACAGAACCACGGTCCCCGGGTTCAGAACCGCGGCCGGTCCGCCCCGCTGAGACCCGGTTCGCTCCCCCCTGCAGCCCCTTTCTGTGCCCCACAGATCTGCTGGTCGGAGCGCACGGGGTGTCCAAGCTGGCCGTGTACCGGTGGGTGCCGCTGTGGGGGGAGGTTCTGCCCCGTAGCGATGGGGCTGACGGTACCGGCCGTGCAGAGCGAGGCCGGTGGTGACGGTCCGGGCTGAGCTGAGCGTCCCCAGCGGGATGGACCCAAAAGGGAGAGAGTGTGCGAGGAACGGAACACACGGCCGGGTCACGTGGTGAGGGGACGGCTGTGGGGACAGTGTTATGGGGACAGTGCTATGGGGACAGTGTTATGGGGACAGCGCTATGGGGATGGCTATGGGGATGGCTATGGGGATGGCTATGGGGACAGTGCTATGGGGATGGCTATGGGGACAGCTATGGGGACAGTGTTATGGGGATGGCTATGGGGATGGCTATGGGGACAGTGCTATGGGGACAGTGCTATGGGGACAGCGCTATGGGGACAGCTATGGGGACAGCTATGGGGACAGTGTTATGGGGACGGCTATGGGGACGGCTATGGGGACAGTGCTATGGGGACAGCTATGGGGACAGTGTTATGGGGACGGCTATGGGGACAGCACTATGGGGACAGCACTATGGGGACGGCTATGGGGACAGCTATGGGGACAGTGCTATGGGGACAGCTATGGGGACAGCTATGGGGATGGCTATGGGGATGGCTATGGGGACAGCGCTATGGGGACAGTGCTATGGGGACAGCTATGGGGATGGCTATGGGGATGGCTATGGGGACGGCTATGGGGACAGCGCTATGGGGACAGTGTTATGGGGATGGCTATGGGGACGGCTATGGGGACAGCGCTATGGGGACGACTATGGGGACGGTGTTATGGGGATGGCTATGGGGATGGCTATGGGGACAGTGCTATGGGGACGGCTATGGGGATGGCTATGGGGACAGAACTATGGGGATGGCTATGGGGACAGTGCTATGGGGACAGCTATGGGGATGGCTATGGGGACAGAACTATGGGGATGGCTATGGGGGCAGCTATGGGGACAGTGCTATGGGGACAACTATGGGGACAGTGTTATGGGGATGGCTATGGGGACAGCGCTATGGGGACAGTGCTATGGGGTCACTGCTATGGGGACAGAGCTATGGGGACAGCACTACGTGTTCAACACCTTGGGAACAGCTATGGGGACACCCCATGGGGATGCTGTGGGGACGTGGCCATGGGGACACCACTTTGGGATGTCACCACTGGGATGCTCTATGGGGACACCATGGGGACATGGAGACCCCCTTTGGGGACATGGGGATATTATGGGGCCATGGGGACATCATAGGGACATAGAGACCCCCTCTGGGGACATGGGGACACCACAGGGGCATGGGGACACTGTGGGGGAATGGGGACACCATGGGGACAGTGTGGGGACATGGGGACCCCCTTTGGGGACATGGGGATATTATGGGGACATGGGGACATCATGGGGACATGGGGACCCCACTATGGGGGCATGAGGACACCATAGGGACATGGGGACCCCCTTTGGGGATACGGGGTCACTGTGGGGACATGGGGACACTATAGGGACATTGGGACACTGGGGACATGGGGACCCCCCTTTTGGGAACATGGGGACCCCATAGGGACACGGGGACCCCCTTTGGGGACATGGGGATACTGTGGGAACACGTAGACCCCCCATTGGGGACATAGGGATCCCCATTTGGGGACATTGGGACACCATAGGGACATGGGGATGGGGACCTCTTTTGGGGATATGGGGACACCATGGGGACCCCATAGGGACATGGAGACCCCATTTGGGGACATGGGGACCCCATTTGGGGGTATGGGGACCCCATAGGGACATGGGGACACCGTGGGGACATGGAGACCCCATTTGGGGACATGGGGACCCCCTCTGCCCCCCCCGCTCTGTCCCGCAGCTTCCCGGTGCAGTTCTGTGTCTCGGTGTCGGGACGGCGCATCCCCGAGAGCGTCCGTGAGTGCAGCGTGATGGGGGCGCCGCCGTGTCAGCTCAGTGTCCCATCTGTGTCCCTTCAATGTCCCCTCACTGTGTCCCCTCTGTGTCCCTCTGTGTCCCCTCTGTCCCCCCCCGCAGTGCTACATGCGGAGCTGCAGCTGGACCGGCTGAAGCAACGCGGGTCCCGCCGGGTTCTGCTGCTGCGGGAGCGTCAGGCGGCGTGGAACCACCAGGTGGAGCTGCCGGCCGGAACCGAACCGCAATGCCGGCAGATAGAGGCGTATCTGAGGGTAGGGGGCAGCCCGTAGGGGGACATGGGGTGTGGGGGGGAACATCGGGTATGGGGTGGGGACATCAGATATGGGGTGGGGACATTGGGTGTGGGGTGGCCACATTGAGTATGGGGTGGTGACGTTGAGTATGGGATGGGGACATTGGATATGGGGTGAGAACATCAGATATGGGGTAGGGACATCAGATATGGGGTGGTCACATTGAGTATGGGATGGGGATGCTGGGTATGGGGTGGGGACATGGAGTATGGGGCGGGGACATTGGGTGTGGAATAAGGACATCAGGTTTGGGATGGGGACATTGGGTATGGGGTGGGGACATCAGATATGGGGTGGGGACATCAGATATGGGGTGGTCACATTGAGTATGGGGTGGAGATACTGGGTATGGGGTGGGGATGCTGGGTATGGGGTGGTCACATTGAGTATGGGGTGGTGATGTTGAGTATGGGATGGGGACATTGGATATGGGGTGGTCACATTGAGTATGGGATGAGGATGCTAGGTATGGGGTGGGGATGACATTGGATATGGGGTGAGAACATCAGATATGGGGTGGGGACATGGAGTATGGGGTAGGGACATTGGGTATGGGGTGGGGATGCTGGCTGTGGGGTGGGGACGTTGGGTGTGGAATAAGGACATCAGGTTTGGGATGGGGACATTGGGTATGGGGTGGGGACATCAGATATGGGGTGGTCACATTGAGTATGGGGTGGTGATGACGTTGAGTATGGGGTGGGGACATCAGATATGGGGTGGTCAAATTGAGTATGGGATGGGGATGCTAGGTATGGGGTGGGGATATTGGATATGGGGTGGGGACGGTGAGGGGGGTGTGGACATGGAGTATGGGGCGGGGACATGGAGTGTGGAATAAGAACATCAGGTTTGGGATGGGGACATTGGGTATGGGGTGGAGACATTGGGTATGGGGTAGGGACATCAGATATGGGGTGGGGACATCAGATATGGGGTGGTCACATTGAGTATGGGGTGGAGATATTGGGTATGGGGTGGTCACACTGGGTATGGGGTGGTGATGTTGAGTATGGGATGGGGACATTGGATATGGGGTGGTCACATTGAGTATGGGATGAGGATGCTAGGTATGGGGTGGGGATGACATTGGATATGGGGTGAGAACATCAGATATGGGGTGGGGACATGGAGTATGGGATAGGGACATTGGGTATGGGGTGGGGATGCTGGGTATGGGGTGGGGACATTGGGTGTGGAATAAGGACATCGGGTTTGGGATGGGGACATTGGGTATGGGGTGGGGACATCAGATATGGGGTGGTCACATTGAGTATGGGATGGGGATGCTAGGTATGGGGTGGGGACATTGGGTATGGGGTGGGGATGCTGGCTGTGGGGTGGGGACATTGAGTGTGAGACAGTGATGTTGGATACGGGGTGGTGACATTGGGTGTGGGGTGGTGACGTCAGACATGGGTTGATGACGTCAGATATGGGGTAGTGACATCAGATATGGGGTGGTGATGTCAGATATGGGTTGATGACGTCAGATATGGGTCAATGACGTCAGATATGGGTCAGTGACCCCCCTGTGGGCTCGGTGTCACCCGAGCCGTGCTGCCCCCAGGACGAAGGGGACTTCAGGGACAAACTGAGTCCCATCGTCACCAGCCTCAGCCTGACGCTGCCGCCCCCTCCCCACGGCCTGGGGGCGGTGCTCTATGGGGACACCCACGTGCAGGCGCAGGTAGGGGGCTGTGGGGGGCTGTGGGGGGCTGTGGGGGGGCTGTGGGGGCAGCGGGGACACTCGGGCCTTGAGGTGCCCCCCTCCCCCCCGTTGTCCCCCCCAGACCCACCTCATCCTGGAGGACTGTGGCGCTGACAACGTCTGTGTCCCCGACCTGCAACTCTCCGCCCACACGTGAGACCCCCCCCATCCCCCACCCCCACCCCAGGCTGCCCCCAACACCCCAATAGCCCCCCCCCCCCCCCCCAATTGACCCCGCTGCCCCCCCCAGGCCGGACTCTCGGCTGCGGATCGGGGCCGACAACGCGCTGACGCTGCAGGTCGGGGCCGTTAATATGGGGGAGGGGGCGTTCCAGGCCGAGCTGTGGCTGCAGCTCCCGGCAGGAAGCTTCTATCAGAGGGCGGTCAGCGGGACTAAGGTGGGAGGGGGGGGATATGGGGGGGGGGGGACAATGGATGTGGGGCGGTGACAGCTGGTGTGGGAACGTGGGGGGGGGTTGGACAGCGATGTTGGGTTTGGGGTGGGGAGGTCAGGTATGGGGTGGTGACACTGAGTATAGGGTGGTGATATTGAATATGGGATGGTGGCACTGAGTATGGGATGGTGACAGTGAATATGGGATGGTGACACCAGGTTTGGGATGGTGACACTGAGTATGGGATGGTGACATCAGGTTTGGGATGGTGACACTGAGTATGGGATGGTGGCATTGAGTATGGGATGGTGACATCAGGCTTGGGATGGTGACATTGAATATGGGATGGTGGCACTGAATATGGGATGGTGACACCAGGTTTAGGATGGTGGCATTGAGTATGGGCTGGTGACATCAGGTTTGGGGTGGTGACACTGTGGGGACTTGTTGTCACCCGCTGTCACCTCAATGGGGACAGGAGAAGCTGAGCTGCAACCCCAGGAAGGAGAACGGGACCCACGTGGTGGTGTGTGAGATGGGCAACCCCATGAAGGCGGGCACACGGGTGGGTGGCGCTGTGCCTTGTGTCCCTTATATCCCCTGTGTCCCTTATGTCCCTTGTGTCCCTTGTGTCCCTTATGTCCCCTGTGTCCCCTCCTGATGTCCCTCGTGTCCCCCCGCAGGTCTCTGTGGCCATGGAGCTGAGTGTCACCGGCTTGGAGGACGCGGGCGATGCGCTCACGTTCCATCTGCAGCTCAGGAGGTGACGCCGGCCCGCTGTCCCCATTCTGTCTCCATACTGTCCCCACACTGTGCCCATAGTGTCCCTACACTGTCCCTGTTCTGTCCCCATTCTGTCTCCATACTGTCCCCACACTGTCCCCATATTGTCCCTACACTGTCCCCACACTGTCCCCACACTGTCCCCATTCTGTCCCCACTCTGTCCCCACTCTGTCCCCATTCTGCTCCTATACTGTCCCCATTCTGTCCCCACACTGTCCCCATTCTGTCCCTACACTATCCCCACACTGTCCCCACACTGTCCCCATGCTGTCCCCGTGCTGTCCCCACTCTGTCCCCAAGGCAGAGCTGTGCTCACTGCTCTGTCCCCGCAGCCAGAACAGCCCCACAGTCAGCACGTTGGTCACTGTCCCGGTGGAGGCGCATGCAGAGATGGAGCTGCGGGGGTGAGGCTGTGGGGCTGTGGGGCTGAAGGGCTGTGGGGCCGGATGGGACACGACCCCAACCATCCCCATGTGCCCCCAGCATGGCCCTGCCCGCCACCGCTGTGCTGCCCATTGACTGGGGGCGGGATGGGGACGGCAGCAGCCGGCCGGAGGAGCGCGGGGTGCGCGTGGAGCACGTCTATCAGGTGGGGGATGCAGCCTTGGGGGGGGGGCGGCCACAAAGTGCCACCGAGCGCCGCCCTGAGCGCCCCACAGCTGCACAATAAGGGACCGGCCGCCGTCACCAACGTCACGATGAACATCCGTGTCCCCATCGACGTTAACGGCCGCGTGTCAATGAACATCACCGAGATGGGAACAGAGGGAGGAATCAACTGCGGGACAACAGCGGGGATGGACAAAGTGCAGGTAATGCAACGGGAACAGAGCGGGGATGGAGGGGAGACAGCGGGATGAGAGGGACACAATGACACAGATGGGGGGGACACAAACACAACAACAACAACAACCACCACCACCACAACAACAACAACCACAACAACAACAACAACAACAACAACCACAACAACAACAACAACCACAACCACAACAACAACCACCACAACAACAACAACAACAACCACAACCACAACAACCACAACCACAACAACAACAACCACAACCACAACAACAACCACAACCACAACAACCACAACCACAACCACAACAACAACAACCACAACAACCACAACAACAACCACAACAACCACAACAACAACAACCACAACAACCACAACAACAACCACAACAACCACAACAACAACCACAACAACAACAACAACCACAACAACAACAACAACAACAACAACCACAACAACCACAACAACCACAACAACAACAACCACAACAACCACAACAACAACCACAACAACCACAACAACAACCACAACAACAACAACAACAACCACAACAACCACAACAACAACAACCACAACCACAACAACAACCACAACAACCACAACAACAACAACCACAACCACAACAACAACCACAACAACAACCACCACAACCACAACAACCACAACAACAACCACAACAACCACAACAACACCCACATCTCTGTGTTGCGGGTTGGCACAATGGGACGTGGCGATGGGAGCGCAGGATGAGGAGGGGATGGTCAGTGTGGTGATAGAGGGGCGTTGGGGGTGGGGTTGGGGGGAGGGGGACGTGTGCCATGCGACATATAACATAGAACATATGACATATAACATATATAACATATGGCATATGACATATAACATATGACATACGACATATGATATATAACATATGACATTGACATATGACATGACATATAACATATGACATATAACATATGACATATGTCATGATATATGACATATGACATATGACATACGACATATGACATATGACACATAACATATAACATATGACATATGACATATGACATATGACATATGACATATGACATATGTCATGATATATGACATATGACATATAACATATGACATTGACATATGACATATGACATATGACATATAACATATGACATATATATAACATATAACATATGACATATAACTTATGACATGTAACATATGACATATGTCATGTGCCTTTTGCCCTTAGGACTGTGGCAATGCCAGCTGTGTTGAGTTGCGGTGCTGGATGGGCAGCATGGCGCAGGGACAGCGCGTGTTGGTGGCCGTCCGTGCGCTGCTCTGCGTGGACACCGAGCGGCAGGTAGCGGCACTGCAGGACACACCGTGTCCCCGTAGTGTCATTCGTGTCCCCACGGTGTCACCACCATCCCCACACTGTCCCCTTGGTGTCCTGCTGCTGTCACTGTGTACCCTCACTGGTGTCCCCATCATGTCCTCATAGTGTCCCCATGGTGGCCCCATGGTGTCACCACCGTATCTCCTTGATGTCCTTGTGGTGTCCCCATATTGTCCCCATGGTGTCACTGCTGTGTCCCCACAGTGTCCCCATCATGTCCTCATAGTGTCCCCATGGTGTCACCACCATGTCCCCATGATGTCCTTGTGGTGTCCCCATGGCATCCTCACACTGTGTCCCCACGGCATCCTCGTGCTGACCCCAAAGTGTCACCATTGTGTCCTCATGGTGTCTCCATGGTGTCATTCTGTGTCCCCATCATGTCCTCATAGTGTCCCCGTGGTGTCACCACTGTGTCTCCATGATGTCACTGCTGTGTCCCCATAGTGTCCCCATGGTGTCCCCATGGTGTTCCCATGATGTGTCCCCATAGAGTCCTCACAGCATTCCCATGTTGTCCCCATCATGTCCCCATGGTGTCACTGCTGTGTCCCCACAGTGTCCCCATCATGTCCTCATAGTGTCCCCATGGTGTCACCACCGTGTCTCTGTGATGTCCTTGTGGTGTCCCCCTGGTGTCCCCCATAGTATCTCTCCCACAGGGACATGTGCCCATCCCCACGTGTCCCCTCGTGTCCCAGCAGGACGCCCCCCCCCAGCAGCTCTCCATCCACTCGTGGGGTTCCTTCAATGCTGCAG
The DNA here is from genome assembly GCF_039878825.1 of Excalfactoria chinensis. Lineage (NCBI taxonomy): Eukaryota > Metazoa > Chordata > Aves > Galliformes > Phasianidae > Excalfactoria > Excalfactoria chinensis. The sequence continues at coordinate 3,277,102 of NC_092848.1, read as the reverse complement.
CGATGCCGTACCACGTCCAGCCCCACACGCTGCCCCACGGCGCTGCCACGGTACGGACGCGGACGGTGCTGCCCCTGGTTGGTCCCCCAATGTCCCCACGGTGGTGGCACCGTCCCCACGTCCCCCACGTCCCCCATGTCCCCCCCAGGCTGTCACCGAGGTGCTGCTCTCCGTCCCCATGGCCGTCCCTGTGTGGTGGGTGGTGCTGGGGGTGCTGGCGGGGCTCCTCCTGCTCGCCCTCCTGGTGCTGCTGATGGGGAAGGTGAGTGCTGGGATGGGATGGGATGGGATGGGATGGGATGGGATGGGATGGGATGGGATGGGACGGGATGGGATGGGATGGGATGGAATGGGATGGGATGGGACGGGATGGGACGGGACGGGATGGGATGGAATGGGATGGGATGGGATGGGATGGGATGGGACATTGCTGGGGACACCCCACAACGGGACCCCGATGGGCGCCGTGGGGTCACCACGTCCCTCGTGCAGGTGGGCTTCTTCAAGAGGACGCGGCCGCCAGCAGAGGGGGGCAGCATGGAGGGGGCGGCAGGACAGAGCCCAGAGCAGGGGGGGGAGCAGGGGTAGAGGAGGGGACCCCGCACCCTGCCCCCCCCCACCTCCCCGTGTCCCAACCCCCCCCATGTCCCCAGCACCCTACACCTGCCCCAGCATCCCCATCCCTGCCCCAATGTCCCTATAGCCCCCTCTCCCCCCCCAAGTGCCCCTGTCCCTTTGTCCCCAACACCCATAGGATCCCATTGTCCCCAACACCCATAGGATCCCATTGTCCCCATAGTCCTGCCCTAATGTCCCCAACCCTGCCCCACTGTCCCTCACACTCCACACCTGTGCCAGTGTCCCCATCCCAATGTCCCCAGAGCCCCACACCTGCCCTATGACCCCATAGCCCGCCCCCCCCCCCCTCCCCAAATGTCCCTGCCCCATTGTCCCCAACACCTACAGGTGTCCCTGTAGTCCCACCCCAATATCTCCATCCCTGCCCCACTGTCCCCATTCCCACCCCACTGTCCCCAACACCTGTGGGTTCCCAATGTCCCCATAACCCCTCCCCACTGTCCCCCCCCCCCCTCCCCAGGTTCCTATGGGCCGCCCCCCCCCTACAATAAATCTCAGCAGTGCACTCTGGGTGATGCTTGGTATTGTGGGGACCCTATGGGGGGATCCCTATGGGGGGGGGTGTCCCTATGGAGGGTCCCTATGGGGTGGATGCCTATTAGGGTGTCTTTACTGAGGTGACCTTATGGAAGGGTCCCCATGAGTGTGTCCCTTTGGGGGGGTCCTTATGAGGGGTCCCTAAGGGGGGGGGGATACCTACTGGGATGTCTCTATAGGGGGCACCCCTAGTGAGGGGGTCCCTATGGGGAGGCCCCGTGGGGGGGCTGTATGGGGGAGATGCCTATTGGGGTGTCTCAATGGGGGTGTCCATATTGGGGGGGGGGTGTCTCTATGGGAAAGCCCTATGTGGGATGTCCCTATGGAGGGGTCCCTATGGGGGGCAGTTACTGTGGGGGGGCCCTGGGGGGAGACCTTATAGGTGTCCCTCTGAGGGGGTCCCTATGGGGTGTCCCAATGCAGGGTCCCTATGGGAAGGGTGCCTGGGGGTGTTCACTATGGGGGTGTCCCCCTTGGAGGAGTCCCTAAATGTGGGGGGGTCCCAATGGAGAAGGTCTCTTTGTGGGGGGGCTTCTGTGAGGGGGAGGGTCACTATGGGGCATCCCTATGGGTGTTCATTATGGGGGGTCCCTAAGAGGGAGTTCCTATGGGTGGGAGTCACGATGAGGTGCCCCTATGGGGATGTCCCTATGTGGGGAGCCCTATGGGGGGTCACTATGGGATCACTATGGGGTGTCCCTATGGCAGGGTCCCTTTTGGGGGTCTCAGCTGGGGGAGGCTCTCTATGCAGGGGCTCCTATGGGGACGGGTTCACTATGGGGTGTCCTTATTGGGATGTCCCTATGGGGGGGTCTCTGTGGGTGGGGGTCCTTTTGGGGTGGTATCACTATGGCATGTCTCTATGGCGGATTCCTATGCAGGAAACCCTAAGGAGGGGTCTCTATGGGGGCAGCCCTTATGGGAGTCCGTCCCTATAGGGAGGTCCTTAAGAGGGGGGGGCCTCACTGTGGGTTGTGTCCATGAGGGGGGGCCTTATGGGGTGTCCCTATGGGGGGTCAACATGGGCAGGGGTTCACTATGGGGTCTCCCCATGGGGGGGGGCTCACTATGGGTTGTCCCTATGGGGGTGTCCCCACGGGGGGAATGTGACCCCCTATGGGTGTTCTCTATGGGTGGGGGTCACTATGGGGGGTCCCTTTGGAGGGGTCCCTATGGAGATTCACTATGGAAGGTCCCTAAGTGGGGGCTCATTATGGGGTGCTCCAAAGGAGGGGGGTCCCTATGGGGGGTCCCTATGGTCGGGGGCTACTATGGGGCGCCCCTATGGAGGGAGCGTTCCTAGGGGGAGACCCTATGGAGGGTCCCTACGGACTGGGGTCACTATGAGGTCTCCCTATAGGAGCATCCCTATGGAGGGAGCCCTCTGGGTGGAGGTCCCTATGGGTGGGGGTTCCTATGGGGGGTCCCTATGGGGGTTCCCTATTGGTGGGGGTCCCGATGGGGTGTCCCTATGGGGGGTCCCTATGGGTGGGGGTCCCTATGGGGTGTCCCTATGGGTGGGGGTCACTAGGGGGTTCCCTATGGGTGGGGGTCCCTATGGGGTGTCCCTATGGGGGATCCCTATGGGTGGGGGTCCCTATGGGGGTTCCCTATGGGGGATCCCTATGGGTGGGGGTCCCTATGGGGGTTCCCTATGGGGTCCTTTCGGGTCCGGTCCCTCTCGGGTGTTCTCCCTGTAGGGGGCGCGCATTGCGCGTTCACGCGCGGCTTCGGCGTTGCTCGGCGGTGCCGCCAGGCGGAGCCCGACCCTCGCGGTGGTGGGGGGGGGTTGGGGGGGGCTGGGGGGGGCTCGGGGCGGTGCGGGGCGGTGCGGGGCGGCCATGGAGCCGTAGCGGAGCGGTGCGGGCACGATGCGGCCCCGCCGCTCCCCCCCCCTCCTCATCCTCCTCCTCCTGGCGGCTGCGGGCGGGCGGGGGGCGATGGGTGAGTGCTTTGTGTGGGGGGGGGCGGCCCCGAACCCCGTCGGGGTGTGGGGATGTCACCGCTGCGGGGATGGGGCGGGTCCCCCCATAGGTGTGGGGTGCGGGGGGAGGGGTCCGTACGCGGCGCTATGGGGTGGGGAGGGGGCGGCGGGGGCCGCGGGGTGATGGGCGGGGGGCGGCGGGGAGGGAGTGTCGTGAGATGGGGGGAGCGTGGGATCGGGGGAGGGGGATGCGGGAGGGGAGGGGGGGTGGGGGGGGGTCCCGGGGTAGGGGTGGGGTGGGGGGGGTCCATAGGCCGTGAGTTGGGGGCCGCGGGGTGGGCGTGGGGGGATGGGGGGGGAGGGGGAGATGGGGCGGGGACGGAGGGGGGGGCCTGGGGTGGGCGCGGGGGGGATGGGCGGGGGGTCTGCGGGGGGCGATGGTGGGGAGGGGGCACACGGGCAGCGCTTGGGGGGGGGGGGGGGGGAGGGGGCGACGGGGGGGGGGGGCGGCGTCCCACGGGGGGCGGAGTGTCCGCGGTGTCAGTTGCCGGTGGGGGATGTTGGGGGGGTCGGGATGTTTTGGGGTCCCCCCCGCGACCCCTCCCCGCCCCCCCCAGCCCCCCCCGCGCTGTTTGTGCCGCGCTGTGCGGGGGGGGCGACCCCACTTTTGTGCCGCTGCACAACACGTGCTGCCCCCTCCCCCCTCCTCCCCCCCCCCCCCCCGCGTGACGTCGCGGTGCCACCTGCCCCCACCCGCGGAACAGCGCTGCCCCACAGCGACAGCTGCCCCCAGAGCCGGGACCCCCCCCCCGCCCCCCAAAGCGCATCGCTTCCCTCCGCCCAACCCACGTCTGGGGCCGCCCCACAGCGGGGGATGATGTTGGGGGGGGGGGGGGAGGTTGGGGGTCGGGGCGGTGCGCGGGGTGGGGCGGGGGGTCCCGAAGTCCTTTAGGTTGGGGGGTGGGGGGGGTTGGGGGGTGATGGATGAGGTCGTTGCCATGGGGACGGCGCTGAGCAGAGCGGGATTCGAACGAGGATCCGACGGCGGGAGGGGGGGGGGAGGGCTGGGATCCCCCCCCTGTGCCCACCCTGCCCCGTAGCCGTCCCTATGGGGCTGAACCCCACTGTGGGGGCACCTGGGGGAGGGGGGAGGGACACTGTGGGGTGGGTGCCTTGCTGGGATGGAGCCCGTGACCCTATAAGAGGGTACCAGTAACCTTACTGGGATGGGGCCCACAGCCTTACTGGGATGGGTCCGCCACTTGTCGGGGTGGTGGCCAGGACCCCACTGGGATGGGTTCCAGCTCCCTACTGGGATGGAGTCCGTGTCATGCTGGGATGGGTCCCACTCATCCCGGTCGGGTGGTGCCATAAGAAGGTCCCAGGACCAATGTGGGATGGTCCAACCACTTGTAGGATCCGGCCCCACCAGCTTATTGGGGTGGGTCCCACCACGGGTTGGGGTGGTGCCTGTGACCCCATAAGGTGGGGTCCAAGACCTTACTGGGATGGGTTCCACCACATGTTGGGATGGTGCCCCTGACCTTACTGGGATTGTCCTGTCATGTTGTGGGATGATGCCATGGGTTTAATGGGACGGGTCCCACAACCTTACTGGGATTGTACCCATGGCCCTACTTGGGTGGGTCCTACTGTGAGTTGGGATGATGCCCATGGCCTTACTGGAATGGGACCCATGACCTTACTGGGATGGTGCCCATGACCTTACTGGGATGGGACCCATGGCCTTACTGGAATGGGACCCATGACCTTACTGGGATGGTGCCCATGACCTTACTGGGATGGCACCCATAGCCCTACTGGGATGGCACCCATGACCTTACTGGGATGATGCCCACGACCTTACTGGGATGATGCCCATGACCTTACTGGGATGATGCCCGTGGCCTTACTGGGATGGTGCCCATGACCTTACTGGGATGGTGCCCATAGCCTTACTGGGATGATGCCCATGGCCTTACTGGGATGATGCCCATAGCCTTACTGGGATGGTGCCCATGACCTTACTGGGATGACGCCCATGGCCTTACTGGGATGATGCCCACAACCTTACTGGGGTGGTGCCCATAGCCTTACTGGGATGATGCCCATGGCCTTACTGGGATGGATCCCACCCCATGTTGGATGGGTCCCCATCACCCCATAAGATGGTGCCTGGGTCCTTACTGGGACAGTCCCCCCACCTTACTGGGACAGTCCCCCCACCTTACTGGGACAGTCCCCCCCACCTTCCTGCACCCCATTGCACTCTATGGGATGGTGCCCTCAGCCCCACAGCGCGGTGCTGGTGACCCTACAGGGCTGTGTCCCCCCCGTATCCCCACAGACGTCCTGCTGAAGGTCCAGGTGTACGAGGGCGGCTCTCTGACCCCGCTGCCCCACACCAGCCTGGAGGTGTTGGGACCCCGCGGCTCTTTGGCCTCCGGGACCACGGACCCCGATGGCAGCGGGGTGCTGCCATTGTCCTACAGCCTGGGCACGTGGGTGCTGGTCAGCGCCACCAAGAGGGGCTTCGTCACCGCCACCGTGCCATGGAGGGTCACCAAAGTGCCGTGTGAGTGGGGGGGGGGCATGGGGAGGAAATGGGACCCCGTCCCTTGTTGGGGGGGGGGCAAAGCGCTTCTTTGGGGTCCCAATCCTGGATACTGGGGGGTCACAGGGAGCTTTTATGGGGGTCCAGTTCCTTAGTGGGGTGCTCGGAGGCGTCCCAGTCCTTTGTGGGGGGCTCTGATCCCTTCCTGGGGGGGCACATAATGGCCCCATCCCCTTCCTCGGGGGTCCCAGTCCTTTCCTGGGGCTTACAGCCCTTCTGGGGAGCCCAGCCCCTTACTGGGGTGATGGGGAACCTGCCAGTCCGTTGCTGGGGGGCTCTGGTCCCTGCCTGGGGGACTCAGCCTTGATGTGGGGAGGCCCAGCCCCTCCTTTGGGGTTTCCAATCCCCTCCTGGGGGCTCAGAGCCCATTTGGGGACCTCAGGCCCTTCCTGGAGGCTCCTTTACTGGGGGGGCTGGTCCCTTTTAGGGGATCCAACCCTTTTGTTCTGGGGGTTCCGATCCTTTTCTAAGGAGCTCAGAGCCTTTTGGGGGGACCTCAACCCCCTACTGAGGTGTTGGGGTCCTCCCAGTCCCATACTGGGGGTCCCTGATTGCTGACTGGGGGGCTTAGAGCTGTTGTGAGATCCTTTACTGGGCGGCCCTGATCCCTTATAGGGAACCCCATCATCTGCCTAGGGGCTCCCAGTTCCATACTGGGGGGCTCTGATCCCTTACTGGGAGGCTTAGAGCCCCTTCTGGGGAGCCCAGCCCCTTACTGGTGTGCTATGGAACCTCCCAGTCCCTTACTGGGGGGCTGTGATTCCTTACTGGGGGGCTCTGTGCCCTTGTAGGGGCTCTGAGGGTTCAGGGCCCTTTTGGGGGATCCCAGCCCCTTATTGGGGTGCTCGGGGGCTTCCCAGTCCATTGCTGGGGGGCTGTGATCCCTTCCTGGGGGGCTTAGAGCTGTAAGAGGCCCCCAGCCCCTATTCTGGGGGGTTCCCAATCCCTTACGTGGGGGCTCAGGGGCCCTTTAAGGACCCCGGCTCCTTACTGGGGGACCCCGATCCCTTACTGGGACCCCTCTCCCATAGCGGGCAGTGACGTGTCCCACTGGGGGGGGGGGGTTGTTGGCACTGACGTCCCCGGGGGGGTCACCCTGGGCTCAGCGCCAGCCCCTGCCCCGGGGCAGCCATGTCACTGCGGGGGGGTTGGGGGGGGGACGGCATCAATGGGGTCACCTTGCTGTGGGGTGGGACGTGTGGAGCGTGGGGGGGGGGGGGGGGGGGGGGGGGGCTGGAAGGGGGGGTGTGAGGGGTGCAGGGTTGGGGTGGGTGAGGGTTGGGGGGCGCGGGACCCCCCCTCAATGTGTCCCCCCCCCCCCGCAGTGTACGCCTCCATCAGTCTGTACCTGCAGCCCGAGCGCCCGGCCACCCTCATCCTGTACGAGGACCTGGTGCAAATCCTGCTGGGCCCCCCCGGTGAGTGGGGCACCACCATGTCCTACAGGCAGCTGTGGGGCCAGAGCCCTCCTGCTTCCTAGAGCTTGCCCTATAGTCGGCCATGGGGCCACCAGCCCCTAACGCACTCAGGTGTCCCATAGATTCCCATGGGGCCACCACCCCTTGGTGCCATATAGTGAACTATAGGACCCCTGGGTGCCCTACAGTTGACCATAGGGCCACCAACCCTAGGTGACATTCAGTTGACTATGGGACCACCAGCCCATACCATGCTCAGATGTCCCATAGATTCCCATGGGGCCACCACACATGTGTGCCATGTGTTAACTATAGGACCACCAACCCCTGGCACCCTACAGCTTGCCATGGGACCACCAACCCCTAACACACTCAGATGTCCCATAGATTCCCATGGGGCCACCAATCCTGGGTGCCCTACAACTTGCCATGGGACCACCAACTCATTGCATGCTCAGGTGTCCCATAGATTCCCATGGGGCCACCACCTCTGGGTGCCCTACAGTTGACCATGGGACAGCCAACCCCTAACACACTCGGATGTCCCATAGCTTGCCATGGGGCCACCACCCCTGGGTGCCCTACAGTTGACTATAGGATCACCTCCCCTTGGTGCCCTATAGTTGACCATGGAGCCACCAACCCCTAACACACTCAGATGTCCCATAGATTCCCATGGGGCCACCACCCCTGGGTGCCATATAGTGAACTATAGGACCCCTGGGTGCCCTACAGTTGACCATAGGGCCACCAACCCTAGGTGACATTCAGTTGACTATGGGACCACCAGCCCCTCGCATGCTCAGATGTCCCATAGATTCCCATGGGGCCACCACCCCTGGGTGCCCTACAGTTGACTATAGGACCACCTCCCCTCGGTGCCCTATAGTTGACCATGGAGCCACCAACCTCTAACACACTCAGATGTCCCATAGCCTGCCATGGGGCCACCACCCCTGTGTTGCATATAGTTAACTATAGGACCACCAACCCCTGGGTGCCATATAGTTGACCATAGGGCCACCAACCCTAGGTGACCTACAGTTGACTATGGGACCACCATCCCATCCCATGCTCAGATGTCCCATAGATTCCCACAGGGCCATCACCCCTGGGTGCCCTATAGCTGACTATGGGACTGCCAACCCCTCGCATGCTCAGATGTCCCATAGATTCCCATGGGGCCACCACCCCTGGGTGCCCTACAGTTGACTATAGGACCACCTCCCCTCGGTGCCCTATAGTTGACCATGGAGCCACCAACCTCTAACACACACAGATGTCCCATAGATTCCAATGGGGCCAGCACCCTTAGGTGTCCTACAGCTTGCCATGGGACAGCCAACCCCTAACACACTCAGCTGTCCCATAGCTTGCCATGGGGCCACCACCCCTGGGTGCCCTACAGTTGACCACAGGGCCACCAACCCTAGGTGACATACAGTTGACTATGGGACCACCATCCCATCCCATGCTCAGATGTCCCACAGATTCCCACAGGGCCATCACCCCTGGGTGCCCTATAGCTGGCTATGGGACCTCCAACCCCCAGCACACTCATCTGTCCCATACCCTGCCCCGGGTTCACCCCCCACGTGCCATACATCTGACTACGGGGCCGCCCCGTTGTTGCCCTATTGCTGCTCACAGCGCAGCCCTCCCGCTGTTGTTCGTCCCGCAGGTTCCCGTGCTCAGCCCTGGGCTCAGTTCCAGCGCCGCTCCGCCCGCCTGCCCCGCAGCTCGTCCTACAGCCAGCTCTGGGCATCGCTCACCGCCGCCACCGCCCCCACCGAGCTGCGCGGCTTCCCGGCCTTCCTGGGCTCCGACGGCAGCGGTACGGGGACATGGGGGGACATGGGGGGACATGGGGGGACGTGGGGGGACGTGGGGGGACGTGGGGGGACATGGGGGGTCGTGGGGGGACATGGGGGGACGGACATGGGGGGACATGGGGGGATGTGGGGGGACGTGGGGGGACATGGGGGGACATGGGGGGACGTGGGGGGACGTGGGGGGACATGGGGGGGACATGGGGGGACGTGGGGGGACATGGGGGGACATGGGGGGACGTGGGGGGACGTGGGGGGACATGGGGGGACGTGGGGGGACGTGGGGGGACATGGGGGGACATGGGGGGACATGGGGGGACGTGGGGGGACGTGGGGGGACACGGGGGGACGTGGGGGGATATGGGGGGACATGGGGGGTCGAACGGAGGGTCCGGTCCGCTGACCCCGCTGTGCTCCCGGGCAGCCAATGGCAGCTGGTTGGAGCTGTCGGCCGTGGCCGCGCTCGGCGTCCGTCTGTTCACCGGGAACGGGACCGAGGTGCAGTTGGCCGGACCGGCGCATCTCTCGGTTCCGCTCAGCTCCGACAGCGCCGCCGTCGGGTCCAGCAGCGTCCCCGCGTGGAGGTTTGACCCCAAGAGCGGTGAGTGGTGGTGGGGGGGGGGGAGTGGGAGCGTGGCCGCGATGGAGCTGTGGGTCTCACCATTCCCCCTATAGGGCTGTGGGTCCGCAATGGGACGGGGGCTGATCCGCAGGGAGGGCCAGCAGCTCTACTGGACCTTCGTGGCCCCACAGTTGGGCTACTGGGCAGCGGCGGTGCCATCTCCCAGCACAGGTAGGAGCCCCGGGTTGGGGCTGGGCTGGCCGTGTCCCATCCTGCTCGGTGTCACATCCCGGTCAGTGTCACATCCCGGTCAGTGTCACATCCAGTTTGGTGTCACATCCAGTTTGGTGTCCCATCCATCTCGGTGTCCCATCCATCTCGCTGTCCCTGCAGGGCTGCTGGCGGTGGCTGCGGGCATGAAGGACATCTCAGCGTATCACACCATCTTCCTGCTCACCATCCTGGGTGCTCTGGCCCTGCTGGTGCTCACCCTGCTCTGCCTCCTCATCTACTACTGCAGGTCAGCAGCCAGATATGGGGTCTGCTTGGCACCCATGGGTGCCTGATGGCTGCGGGGACCACCACCGCTTGGCAGCCCATAGTTGGCTATGGGTTCCACCACTGCTAGGCACCCACAGACACCCCATAGTTGGCTATGGGTTCCACCACTGCTAGGCACCCACAGACACCCCATAGTTGGCTATGGGTTCCACCACTGCTAGGCACCCACAGACACCCCATAGTTGGCTATGGGTTCCACCACTGCTAGGCACCCACAGACACCCCGTAGTTGGTTATGGGTTCCACCACCTCCTGGCACCCACAGACACCCCATAACTTGCCACAGACCCACCAACCTGTCCATCCTACAGTTGACTATGGGATCGCCAACTCATACCACCCTCAGATGCCCTATAGCTGGCTATGAGGACCACCAACCCTGGGTGTCCTATAGCTGGCTATGGGGACCACCAACCCCAAGTGTCCTATAGCTGGCTATGGGGATCACCAACCCCAAGTGTCCTATAGCTGGCTATGGGGACCACCAACCCCAAGTGTCCTATAGCTGGCTATGGGGATCACCAACCTTGGTTGTCCTATAGCTGGCTATGAGGCCACCAGCCACATGTGCCCTGCAGTTGACTATGGGGTCTACTAACCCCAGATGTCCTATAACTGGCTATGGGACCACCAGGCCTGGCTGCACCATAGTGGGCTGTGGGGGCACCAAACCTGAATGTCCTATGGTTGGCTATGGGGTCACCAGCTGTGGGTGCCCTATAGCTGACTCTGGGGCCACCAACCCTGGGTGTCTTATAGTTGACTATGGGGTCTTCCAAACCCAGGTGTCCTATACCTGGTTATGGGCCACCAGCTGTGGGTGCCCTATAGCAGACTGTGGGGCCACCAGCCATTGGTGCCCTACAGTTGATTATGGGGGCCACCAACCTTTAATGTCCCACAGTTCACTATGGAGTCTATCAACACTGAATGTCCTATAGCTGACTATGGGGTCTACCACCCTTAGGTGCCCTATAGCTGACTATAGGACCACCACACCCGGGTGCCCTATAGCTGACTATGAGACCACCACGGTGCCCTGTAGCATACTATGGGACCACCACCCCAGCGTGCCCTACAGCTATGAGACCACCCTATAGCTGACTATAGGACCACCACCCCCAGGTCCCTTATAAGAGACTATGGGACCACCACCCTTGGGTCCCCTATAGCAGACTATGGGACCACCACCCCTGGGTGCCCTATATCTATAGGACCCCCACCCTTGCTTGCCCTATAGCATACTATGGGACCACCACCCCAGGGTGCCCTATAGCAGACTATGGGACCACCACCCCAGGGTGCCCTACAGCTATGGGACCCCCACCCCCGCTTGCCCTATAGCTGACTATGGGACCACCACCTTTGGGTGCCCTATAGCAGATTATGGGATCACCATCCCTGAGTGCCCTATAGCTGACTATGAGACCACCACCCCTGGGTCCCCTATAGCATACTATGGGACCACCACCCCAGGGTGCCCTACAGCTATGAGACCACCACCCTTGGGTGCCCTATATCTGACTATGGGACCACCACCCTTGGGTGCCCTATAGCTATGGGACCACCACCACTGGGTGCCCTATAGCTATGGGACCACCACCCTTGGGTGCCCTATATCTGACTATGGGACCACCACCCTTGGGTGCCCTATAGCTATGGGACCACCACCACTGGGTGCCCTATAGCTATGAGACCACCACCCTTGGGTGCCCTATATCTGACTATGGGACCACCACCCTTGGGTGCCCTATAGCTATGGGACCACCACCACTGGGTGCCCTATAGCTATGGGACCACCACCCCTGGGTGCCCTATATCTATCTATAGGACCCCCACCCTTGCTTGCCCTATAGCAGACTATGGGACCACCACCCCAGGGTGCTCTACAGCTATGAGACCACCACCCTTGGGTGCCCTATATCTGACTATGGGATCACCACCACTGGGTGCCCTATAGCTATGGGACCACCACCCCTGGGTGCCCTATATCTATAGGACCCCCACCCTTGGTTGCCCTATAGCAGACTATGGGACCACCACCCCTGGGTGCCCTATATCTATAGGACCCCCACCCTCGCTTGCCCTATAGCAGACTATGGGACCACCACCCCTGGGTGCCCTACAGCTATGAGACCACCACCCTTGGGTGCCCTATATCTGACTATGGGACCACCACCCTTGGGTGCCCTATAGCAGACTATGGGACCACCACCACTGGGTGCCCTATAGCTATGGGACCACCACCCCTGGGTTCCCTATATCTATCTATAGGACCCCCACCCCTGGGTGCCCTACAGCTATGAGACCACCACCCTTGGGTGCCCTATATCTGACTATGGGATCACCACCACTGGGTGCCCTATAGCTATGGGACCACCACCCCTGGGTGCCCTATATCTATAGGACCCCCACCCTCGCTTGCCCTATAGCAGACTATGGGACCACCACCCCTGGGTGCCCTACAGCTATGAGACCACCACCCTTGGGTGCCCTATATCTGACTATGGGACCACCACCCTTGGGTGCCCTATAGCTATGGGACCACCACCCCTGGGTGCCCTATAACAGACTATAGGACCACCACCCCCGGTTGCCCTATAGCAGACTATGGGACCCCCACCCCCCACTTGCCCTATATCTGACTCTGGGCCCCCCACCCCCGGCAGTGCAGTGCCTGTGCTCTCACTCCCCCCTTGTCCCCCCTTGTCCCTCCAGGCGCCGCTGCCTGAAGCCGCGCCAGCAGCACCGCAAACTGCCGCTGTCGGGGACGTTGGACGCCTCCAAGCGGGACCAGGCCACGTCCATGTCGCAGCTGAACCTCATCTGCAGCAGCCAGATGGAGACCGCGTCCTCGGGGGGCGACACGGAGGTTCACAGCCCCGGCCTCAAGTTCGACGGCTCCCGCGAGGATTTCTTCAAGCAGGTTCCTTCCTCCGTCCCACCATCGTCCTCCAACACCGCGTCGCGTCGCTGCCACCCCCGGGAGGACTTCGCCCCCAACGAGGGTCCCCCCGCCGCCCCCCGCGAAGTGCCGCCGTCCGACCCGCTGCCGCCGCCGCCGCCGCCACCACCGCGACCACCGTCACTGGGGCCGCCGATGGGGCCGCCTATGGGGCCGTCTATGGGGCCATCTATGGGGCCGTCGATGGGGCCGCCGATGGGGCCGCCGGGCCCGCTGATCCTGTGCGGAGCCCTGGAGGGTCCGCAGGAGGACGTGTACCGCGGCGTGGTGCCCACCCTGCTCATCCCCGCCCGCTACATGCGGCTGGACGGGGCGGCCGAGGGCGGCCCGCAGCTGGAAGCCGCCAACCCGGCCGCGACGAGCGGAGCCCCCCAGGCGGCGCCCCCGACCCAGGGAAGCGGCGGCGGCCCCGTGGCCATCCCGGTGCTGCTGAACGAGTCGGCGGTGGCGCAGCTGAACGGGGAGCTGCAGGCGCTGGCCGAGCAGAAGCTGGTGGCTCCCCGCGCCTGGTTCGTGTCCCTGGACGGTCGCGCGTCCCACGTCCGCCATTCCTACATCGACCTGCAGGGCGGAGAGCGGGGACCCCCCCCGCCCCGAGCGCGGCCGCCCCCGCCCCGCGGCCCCCCGTCGCCCGAGGACAGCGCCCTGGCCCCGTTGCTCGGGGGTCCCCCCGGGGGGCGCCGCGGGGCCGGGGGCGGCGGCAGCGGCTGCAGCAGCGCGTCCGAGCCGCAACGGGACTCGCCCAGCAGCCCCGAGGACGAGGCGGGCGACGGGGGAGAGGGCGGCGACGACGGGGGGGACCGCAAGAGCCCGTGGCAGAGGAGGGAGGAGCGGCCGCTCATGGTCTTCAACGTCAAGTAAGCGACGGGACGGACCCGCACGGCCCAGACCCAGCCCGGCCTCCACCTCCACCCCCCCCCATCTCCATCGCCACCATCGCCATCCCCAGCCCCACCCCCAGCCGTTTCTGCCCCCACTCCCGTCCCCACCTCATCTCCATCCTCCCCATCCCCATCCTTACCCCCAGCCCAGCCCAGTTCCCGTCCCGATTCCATCCCATCCCCATCTCTGTCTCCTCCAAACCCCCATCAGTCTTTACCCCGATCCTCTTTACCCTCCTTCGCTCATATCAACCCCCCCATCTCCATCCATCCCCATCTCCATCCGTCCCAGTCCCTTCCTCTACCCCGGTCCATCTTCATCCCCATCCCATTCCCTGTTCCCATCTCCATCCCCCTCTCCTTCCTTTTCTCCACCCCATCCCAATTTCCATCCACCAGCTCCATCCATCCCCCCCCCCCCATCCCTTCCCACCTCCACCCCATCCCAGTCCCTATTTCCAACACAACCCCATCCCATCCCATCCCATCCCATCCCATCCATCCATCCCATCCATCCCATCCCATCCCATCCATCCCATCCCATCCCATCCCCATCCCATCCCATCCCATCCCCATCCCATCCATCCCATCCCATCCCATCCCGTCCCATCCCATCCCATCCCCATCCCATCCCATCCCATCCCATCCCATCCCATCCCATCCCATCCCATCCCATCCCATCCCATCCCATCCCATCCCATCCCATCCCATCCCATCCCATCCCATCCCATCCCATCCCATCCCATCCCATCCCATCCCATCCCATCCCATCCCATCCCCATCCCATCCCATCCCATCCCATCCCATCCCATCCCATCCCATCCCATCCCATCCCCATTCCCCCTCCATATCTCCACCCTATTCCTACCCCCACCCTTTCTCCTCCCACCCCACATCCCAGCCCCATCCCCCCCAAGTCCCCCTCCTCTCCCAAAGCACTTTCCCCCCCCCTTATTCTCTGTCCCCACAACCATTAACCCCGGGGGGGGGGGGGTGGTGGTGGCAGTGGGTGGGTCAGGGCTGGGACCCCCCCCCCCCATCCCCCATAATTAACACAAACCCATTTGTGTCCCCACAGGACGGGGGGGGCTGGCACTGCCCCCCGAGCCGGCGGTGCCTCCAAGCTGCCATAGGGATGGGTTTGGTGGGGGGGGGGGGGGCACAGACCTCCCCCAGACCCCACCGTGGATTTTAGATACCATTAATATATGAAACCCCATTGACACGCGGCCGCCTTCGCCTCTTCCTCCTCCCCCCCCCCCCCCAAAATCGTGCGGGGTTTCTTTCTTTCTCTCTTTGCCCTTTATTGGGGTGGGGGGGTTCCCAGCTTCTCGCAGCTCTGTGCTGCGATGTCGCAGGTGTAGCCCTGGGGGCAGCAGTGCTGGTGGTCCTTGCAGCACACAGCCTAAAGGGGGGGGGGGGGTAGGACATGTTATGGGGTGGGGGGGGACATCGTGCCACCCACTGCCACCACCCCATTGCCAGCCCAGGTGCCCCCCAGGAATGGGGGTGGTGGTTGGGATGGGCTGCAGCATCCCCTCCTGTCCCCAAAGCCCCCCCATGGATCTGCCTGACCCCAACCCCCCCCCACTCCAACATCCCCCCCCCTCCCAGTGATGCTTTGACCCCAAACTCCCCCCCCTCCAGTGCTACTCTGATCCCAACCCCCCCCACCCCAACATTCCCCTCCCCCCAGCGCCACCCTGACCCCAAACTGCCCCCCTACCCCAACATCCCCCCCCAGTGCCACCCTAACCCCCCCCCCACCCCAACATCCCACCCAAGTGGCCCCAACCCCCCCCACCCCAACATCCCTCCCTTCCCAGTGCTACTCTGACCCCAAGCCCCCCCCATCCCAACGTCCCCCCCCCCACAGGTGCTACTCTGACCCCAACCCCCCCCTACCCCAACATCCCCCCCCAGTGCCACCCTAACCCCCCCCCACCCCAACATCCCACCCAAGTGACCCCAACCCTCCCCCCTCCCAACACCCCCCCCCAAAACCACCCTGACCCCAAACACCCCCCACCCCAACATCCCCCCCCAGTGCCACCTTGACCCCAACCCCCCCCACCCCAATATCCTCCCATCCCCCAATGCCACCCTGGCCCCAACCCCCCTCCCAACATTCCCCCCCCCCCCAGTGCCACTCTGACCCCAAACCCCCCCTATCCCAACATCCCCCCCCTCCCAGTGATGCTTTGACCCCAAACTCCCCCCCCTCCAGTGCTACTCTGACCCCAAACCCCCCCTATCCCAACATCCCCCCCCAATGCCACCCTGACCCCAAACACCCCCCACCCCAACACCCCCCCCCCACAGGTGCTACTCTCACTCCAACCCCCCCCTACCCCAACATCCCCCCCCAGTGCCACCCTAACCCCCAACCCCCCCACCCCAACATTCCCCTCCCCCCAGTGCCACCCTGACCCCAACCCCCCCCATCCCAACAACCCCCCGCACAGGTGCTACTCTCTCCCCAAACCCCCCCTACCCCAACATCCCCCCCCCAATGCTACCCTAACCCCCCTCCACCCCAACATCCCACCCGAGTAACCCCAACCCCCCCCCACCCCAACATCCCCCCCCCCTAACACCACCCTGACCCCAAACACCCCCCACCCCAACACTCCCCCCCCTCCCAGTGATGCTTTGACCCCAAACTCCCCCCCCCCCAGGTGCTACTCTGACCCTAACCCCCCCCACCCCAACATCCCACCCGAGTGACCCCAACCCCCCCCCAACACCACCCTGACCCCAACCCCCCCCCACCCCATTCCCCCCCATGTTACCCCCCCCCCCATTCTCCCCCCTTACCTGCTCCAGGGGGCAGCACCCCCAGGTGCCCCCGCTCCTCCTGCAGCACGTGCTCCCATCGGGGCAGCTGCTCCTGTCGTCACACCTCACGCCCCCCCCCCGACCCCGCAGTGCCGGGCTCTTCTTCAGCCAGGGCAGGCGGACCCCCCCCCCCTGCAGGCACGTCCCCCCCTGGGGGTCGCAGGTGTAGCCCTGGGGGCAGCAGTGGATGTGGTCGGGGCAGCACACGGCCTGGGGGGGGGAGGGGAACAAGTGGGGTTTCAGCACTGACCCCATAGCGGTGGGGGCTGCCCCCTGAGCCCTATAGAGGTATAGGGGACGCCGTCTGTAGGGACACCTTGTCCCAGCATGGGGACAGGGGACGCTCAGCCCCACCCCAGGTAGGACATGGGGACGTCCCATTGTGGGGACATCCCATTGTGGGAACATCCCATTGTGGGGACATCCCATTGTGGGGACATCTGTCCTTGCCCCATTATGGCTCTGGGTGCACTGAGCCTCATCCCATGGAAGACGTGGGGACATCCACCCTTGTCCCAGCACGGGGACACCCAACCTCAGCCCTTGGAGGACATGGGGACAATGGCTCCGGTCCCAGCATGGGGACATCCATCTACCCTTGTCCCATCACGGCTTTGGGGACCCCCAGCCTCATCCTATGGAAGACATGAGGACATTTGGCCTTGTCCCACTATGGGGACGAGGGGACAGCCAACCCCATTGCATGGAGGACACGGGGACAACTGCCCTTGTCCCATTGTGGGGACAGCCAACCCCATTGCATGCAGGACACGGGGACAACTGGCCTTATCCCACCATGGGGACACCTCTGTGTGACCCACCATGGGGACACCCAGCCCCATCCCACACAGGACAGTGACACCCCCCCGTCCCCCCATCACCTGCTCCAGGGGGCAGCAGCCCCACTGCCCGGAGCTCAGCCTGCAGCACGTGTCCCCATCGGGGCAGCTCATCTCCTCGTCGCACTTGACGTCACCAACCGAGGACGACGCGGCCACGGCGGCCACCGACGTCCCCACCGACGTCCCCTCCGTCCCCACTTGGGGTCCCGGTGCTCTCGGTGTCCCCTGGCCGCGTGTCACATCCCCCCCCGAGGTGCACATGGAGCGCTGCAGGTCACACGTGGTGCCTTGGGGACAGCAGTGCCAGCCGTCACTGCAGCAAACTGCCTGTATGGGGACAGCGTGGTGACAACACGGCTGGGAGCGTCATGGGGGGATGGGGGGACACTGGGGGACACACTCACGTTCTGTAGGGGACAGCAGCCATATTGCCCCGATGGCAGCTGGCAGCACGTGGCGCCGTCGGGACAGGAGGAGCTGTTGTCGGGACACAACACCCGGCGCAGCGCTGTGGGGTGGGGGGTCACTGTCACCCCATGGGGACATGGGGGTGTTGGGGTCATTGTCACCCATGGGGACATGGGGGTGTTGGGGTCATTGTCACCCCATGGGGACACAGGGGGTATGGGGATTATTGTCACCCTATAGGGACATAGGGGTATTGGGGTCACTGTCACCCCATGGGGACACGGGAGGTATGGGGATTATTGTCACCCTATGGGGACATGGAGGGTGTGGGGTTCATTGTCACCCCATGGGGACATGGGGGGTGTGGGGGTTATTGTCACCCTATGGGGACATGGGAGGGTCATTGTCACCCCATGGGGACACGGGGGGTGTGGGGGTTATTGTCACCCTATGGGGACATAAGGGGTGTTGGGGGTCATTGTCACTCTATGGGGACATGGGGGGTGTGGGGGTTATTGTCACCCCATGGGGACACGGGGGGTATGGGGATTATTGTCACCCTATGGGGACATGGAGGGTGTGGAGATCATTGTCACCCTATGGGGACATGGGGGGTGTGGGGGTTATTGTCACCCTATGGGAACATGGGGGGGGTCATTGTCACCCCATGGGGACACGGGGGCTATGGGGATTATTGTCACCCTATGGGGACATAGGGGTGTTGGGGGTCGTTGTCACCCTATGGGGACACGGGGAGGGAGGCAGGGCTGGGACATGGGGGTGTAGGGACAGGGATGTGCCATGTCCTGTGCTTGGACACAAGGGGACGGGGACAGGCTGTATTCAGTGCCAGGACATGGGGACGTGACATGGGGACATGGGGACACGGCAAACCCAGTGCTGGGCCATACAGACACGGGGACATGGGAGCTGGTGGCATTGAGGTGCTGTAGGCCACAGTGTGGGGACATGGGGATATGGGACACGTCATACCCACTGCTGGGACACGAGGATATGGGGACACAGGATGGGGATGTGCCATAGTTAGTGTCAGAACGTGGGGACATGGGGATGGGGACAAGGGGACAGGGCTGTGCCATACCCAGTGCAGGGACATGGGGACAGGGACATGGCAATGCAGGGACATGGGGACAATACCTTACCCAGTGGCAGGACATGGGGACACGGAGATGTGGGGACATGGGGATGGGGACAGGGCTGTGCCATACCCAATGCAGGGACATGGGGACATGGGGACAGGGCAGTGCCATACCCAATGTAGGGACATGGGGATATGGGGACATGGGGACAGGGCTGCCATACCCAATGCAGGGACATGGGGACATGGAGATATGGGGACAGGGCAGTGCCATACCCAATGCAGGGATGTGGGGACATGGGGATATGGGGATATGGGGACAGGGCTGCCATACCCACTGCAGGGACGTGCTGAGGTTGGTTCATGGCATCACTTGGGCTCTTCCACGCCGGGAACTTGGTGGCCATGGGGACGTCCCCCATTGGTGACAAGCAGCGTCCGTGTTCCAAATCACAGCTGGTGCCGTGGGGACAGCAGTGCTCCTCGTCCCGGCAGCACACGGCCTGCGGGCAGACACCGTCACCCCCCATCCCATTATATCCCCCCATCCCATTATATCCCCCCATCCCATTATATCCCCCCATCCCCATGTCCCCCCCGTCCCCCCGTACCTGGGGCATAGGGCAGCAGCCCCACGTTCCCTTGGAGGTGACGCAGCAGGTGGCGTTTTGGGGACACTCGGAGGCGCCATCGGGACACTGCAGGGCCGTCACGGCAGCGCCTCCAACCAGGGTCAGCCACAGCCTCAGCGCCGGCCTCATGGCTGCGGACACCTATGGGCGGCACCGACCCCCCCCTTCCATTGCTGGGTCTTGTGCCTCAGTTTCCCCGTCCCCAAAGCTCTGACCCACAGCGCCACCCACCCCACAGCTCCTCCAGCCCCACAGCTGCCCTCACCCCACAGCATCCCTGAACCCATAGGTCCCTCCCATCACACAGCTCCCCCCACCCCATAGCTCCCCTCACCCCATAGCTTCCCCCACCCCATAGCCCCCTCTACCCCATAGCTCCCTCTACCCCATAGCACCCCCGACCCCATATCTCCCCTCACCCCATAGCCCCCTCTACCCCATTAGCACCCCTGACCCCATAGCTCCTCTAACCCCACAGCACCCCGACCCCACAACACCCCCCACCCCACAGCTCCCCTTACCTCCTAACATCCCTCCACCCCATAGCAGCCCCTCACCCCATAGCTCCTCTGACCCCATAGCACCCCCCGCCCCGAAATACCCCCTATGCCATAAGCTGACCCCACTCCACAGCTCCTCTGATCCCACAGCTCCCCCCACCCCACAGCTCCCTGATCCCATAACATCCCACACCCCACAGCCCCCCTTAACCCATAAGACCCCCCACCCCATAACACCCTTTCACCCCATAGCTCCTTTGATCCCATAGCACTCCAGACTCCATAACGCCCCCCACCCCATAGTTTCCTTGACTCCATAACACCACCCACCCTACATCTGCCCCCAACCCCATAACACCCCCCACCCCACAGCCCCCCTCCCTTTTAGGGCCCTATGGGTGCCACCACCCCCAAGAAGAACCGGTCTGGTTGGGGGCAAAGTCCAACAGATGGGGGGGGCCCTAAAGGCAAAGGGAGCGACCCTAAAAGCCAAAGGAGGCCCTATAAGAGAATATAGGGGGGGGGGATAAGAGCCAAAGGGGGGATCCTAAAGGCCACGGGGGGGGGCTATGGGGGGGGGGGTGTTCCTGGCCCCGCCCCCCCAGCACCTCCCCCCCCCCCCATTACCCCCATTACCCCCCATTGCCCCCCATTACCCCCATCACCCCCCAGTTAGTCCCATTACCCCCCATTATCCCCCATTACCCCCCATTACCCCCCATTCCCCTCCCCGTGCCCGCACCGTGCGCGCTCCCGACGCTCTCCTCCCTCCACGCCCCGCCCCTCCCCTCCCAAAGCCACGCCCCCCTCCCTTCCCATTGGCCCTTCGCGCCCTCCTGCTCCACTCCCATTGGCCGCCGTCTGTTGGAGGGCGGGAACATCAAGCCCCGCCTCTCCAACACGTGCTCCCCGCACTCCACTCCTATTGGTCACCGCCGGCAGAAGGGCGGGGACAACAGGTCACGCTCCTCCTATCACGTGCTGCGAAACCACATGACCGCCCCCCCCCCCTCCCCCCCCCCGGTTAGGGTCAGTGCGATGAGTGCGGCCGTTCTCAGCCGGACCGGCCCCAAATCCCATAGAGGGGAAGGGGGGGGGGGGGGGGAGGCAGAGAAACGGGAACCGCCCGGGTCTGGGTGGGGGGGGGGGGCTGTTGTATGGGGGGGGTCCTATAGAGACCCTCATCGTTTGGTCTGGATTTGGGGGGGGCGGGGTGTCCTATAAGAGCCCCCATTCATTGAATCCAGATTGGAGGGGTCCTATAAGAGACCCCCCCTCATTAGATCCGGATTATGGGGATGGGGGGGTCCTATAAGAGCCCCCTCGGTCTGGATTTGGGGGGGTGGGGGGTTGTATAAGCGTTCCCCATTCATTGAATCCAGATTGGAGGGGGGGTCCTATTCATCCCCCCCCCATTAGGTCTGGATTAGGGGGGTGGGGGGATCCTATAAGAGCCCCCCATTCATTGAATCCAGATTTGAGGGTGGTCCTATAGAGCCCCCCCTCATTAGGTCTGGATTAGGGGGATGGGGGGGAGTCCTATAAGAGCCCCCCATTCATTGAATCCAGATTGGAGGGGTCCTATAAGAGCCCACCCTCATTAGGTCTGTATTTGGGGTTGGGGGGGGTCCTATATGAGCCCCCCCTCATTGAATCCAGATTGGAGGGGTCCTATAAGATCCCATTTAGTCTGGATTTGGGGGCGGGGGGAGTCCTATAAGAGCCCCCCCTTCATTGAGTCGAGATCTGGGGGGGTCCTATAGAGCCCCCATTCATTGAATCCAGATTGGATAAGTCCTATACGAGCCCCCCCTCATTTGGTCTGGATTTGGGGGCAGGGGGGTCCTATAATCGCCCCCCATTGTGGCTGCATTTAAAGGCTCCCAGCTGAGCCCCCCCATTGTGCCCGGTTTGGACCCCCCCCCCCCCTCGAGACCCCCCCAGACCCCCCCAATCCCGGTGTCCCCCCTAAAGCCGCCCCACGTGTGTGTGTGTTTGGGGGGGGGGGGGTAGGGGACAGACCCTCCCCCGTGTCCCCACAGCCACAACGTCACGCCGTGCGGCCCCGTGTCCTTTATTGCTCAGATCGCGGACTGTTCCTGCCGCTGCGCTTCGGTTCCGACGGTCCGTTCCGGTTCTGCCGCCATGGCCGCGTGTCGCAGCGCCTCCATGTGCTGCTCGGCGGCCGCCAACGATCGATCCACCCAGTCCCGGTCTCCCGGTTGCGGACACGCGCTGCGCGTCACCAGCACCAGGTGGGTGACGGACAACAGCAGCGCGGCGGCCCTGAGGGGGGGTTGGGGTTGGGGTTGGGGTTGGGGTTGGGGTTGGGGTTGGGGGGGGGGCGGCCGTCAGGTCGGGCTGTGGGGTCGGGAAGCGGCTCCTATAGGATCCCAGCCCGACCCGCAGCGCCCCCGCCGTTGTCACCTGGCGTCCAGCAGCTTGGGGTCCAGCGGGGGGTACATCGACCGGACCACGTCGTCCACCCTGGGGGCGGCACAGCAGTGGGGGAGGTGATGGGGGGGTCCTGACAATGCAGCCCCCCCCCCCCCCCATAAACCTGCCCTCACCTGGGGCTGATGCGTTTGGCCACCACGATGATGTCAGCCAGGCTGGACGGAGATTTGACCCGGGCGCCAGAACCCATCGTCATGGCAACCAGCTTCTCTGTCAGCGTGTGGCAGATCTGCGGGGAACGGGGGAAGGGGGACAGCAACATGGGGACACCAATATGGGGACAGCAATATGGGGACAGCAATATGGGGACATCAAGTATAGGGACAGCAACATGGGGACAGCAACATGGGGACAGCAATATGGGGACAGCAACTATAGGGACAGCAACATGGGGACAGCAACATGGGGACAGCAATATGGGGACAGCAATATGGGGACATCAAGTATAGGGACAGCAACATGGGGACAGCAATATGGGGACAGCAATATGGGGACAGCAATATGGGGACACCAATATGGGGACAGCAATATGGGGACAGCAACTATAGGGACACCAATATGGGGACATCAAGTATAGGGACAGCAACATGGGGACAGCAACTATAGGGACAGCAACTATAGGGACACCAACATGGGGACAGCAACATGGGGACACCAATATGGGGACATCAAGTATAGGGACAGCAACATGGGGACAGCAACTATAGGGACACTAACCATGGGGACACCAACATGGGGACGCCAACAGTAAGGACTTTGGGACAATGGGGACAGCAACCATGGGGACAGCAACCGTAGGGACACCAACAGTGGGGACTTGGGGACCATGGAGACACTGGGGACACCAACTGTGGGGACTTTGGGACTGTAGAGACATTGGGGACATCAACCATGGGGACATCAATTGTGGGGACACCAACCATGGGAACACAAACAGTAAGGACTTTGGGACCATGGGGACACCAACTATAGGGACAACAACCATAGGGACACCAACAGTGGGGATTTTGAGACCATGGAGATATTGGGGACACCAACCATGGGGGCACTGAGAGTACCAACAGTTGGGACACTGGGGACACCAACACGAGTGCTATGGGGACCACGAGGACATTGAGACCATGGAGACATTGGGGACACCAACAGCAGGGACACTGGGGACATTAACGGGGTCATTGGGACCATGGGGACATTGGAGACGCCAACTGTGGGGACACCAAGCAGGGGAACAATGGGGACACCAACAATAGGGACACCAACAATAGGGACACCAACAATAGGGACACTGGGATCACGGGAATATGGGGGACACCAACAATGGGGACTTTGGGGACACCAACCATGGGAACATAGGGGCCACCAACTACAGGGACATTGGGGACATCAACTATGGGGACATCAGAGACAGTGACCATAGGGACACTGGGGACACCAACAGTGGGGCCATTGGGGCCACTCACCTTGAGGATGGCGATGCAGTGTGACACCAGGCCCCTGCGGATGGAGGAGGGGTGGATGGGGGCAGAGCCCACCCTCACCCCCATAGCAGCGGTGACAATATGGGGTCGGGTGACAATATGGGGTCGGGTGACAATATGGGGTCGGGTGACACGGTGCTTACGAGGCGTCCTCGATCCAGTCCTCGTTCTCCAGGATGGCCTCGATGTGTGGGTTGGTGATCACCACGTCGTCCAGCTCCAGCTCCGACGGCTCCGACTGCGTCTCCATGGCCCCAATGAGGTCCACGATGGGTCTGGAGGGACACGGGTGGCTTTGGGGACATCTGGGTGCCGCCTCTCCATCCCCACTGCGGATCTTCCAATCCCAATGCCGGAACGTGTGACATTCCCAACGCTGTCCCCAACCCATGGGGTCTGCGCCATCACATTGGGGTCCACACCAGGACACAAGGGGACAAGGACATGGGGACAAGGACATGGGGACAAGGATATGGGGACAAGGACATGGGGACAAGAACATGGGGACAAGGACATGGGGACAAGGATATGGGGACAAGAACATGGGGACAAAGACATGGGGACAAGGACATGGGGACAAGGATATGGGGACAAGAACATGGGGACAAAGACATGGGGACAAGGACATGGGGACAAGGATATGGGGACAAGGACATGGGGACAGCCTGGTGCCACCTCTCCGATCCCAATGGGGCTCAATCCAACCCAATGCCATAATACATGACACAACCCCAACGCCGTCCCCAACCCATGGGGTCCATGCATTGCCCATGGGGACACACCAAGGGACATGGGGACAAGGACATGCCCAACGGGGCTCAATCCAACCCAATGCCATAATACATGACACATCCCCAATGCCATCCCCAACCCATGGGGTTCATGCACCACCCATGGGGACACATCAAGGGACACAAGAACAAGGCCATGGGGACAAGGCCATAGGACAAGGCCATGGGGACAAGGCCATGGGGACAAGGCCATGGGGACAGGGCCGTGGGTTCAGAGCTCACTTGGTGTCGTAGGGGTGCAGGAGGTCTTTGGGGCGGCAGTAGCGCTGCCTGCACACCACCACCAGCGCCACGAAGGACACCAGGAAGATGGTGGCCAAAACCCCAATGGCCACGATGACCACCGTCTCCATGGCTCGGCCCCGTCGGGATCAGGCGCTGCGCTCCATCCCGGCCCCAAAGGTGCCTGCAATGGGGTGGGGACCCCCAGAGACCGACCCTGTGGGGATCTGGGGATCCCAAGGATGGTTTAGACAGAGAACCTGAGAGCTGTTCCTATGGGGATCCCCAAACCGATTCCAGTGGGGATCTATGGGCACCAAGTCCAGTTTGTATGGGGAAATCCGAAGCCCATCTATATGGGGCTCTGGAGGACCCCAAGCTCAGTCCCTATGGGGACCCCCAGTGCCTATCCCTATGGGGCTCCGGGGACCCCTAGACTGGTTCTTGTGGGAAACCCCAAAGCCTGGTCCCTATAGGGACCCCCAAAGACCATCCCGATGGAACCCTGGAGGATCTCAAGACCAGTCCCTATAGGGAACCCCAAAGCCAGTCCCTATGGAGCTCTGAGGATCCCCAAGATCAGTGTGTAGGGGAACCCCAAAGCCCACCTGTATGGGGCTCTGGATGACCCCAAGACCAGTTCCTATGGAGACCCCTAGAGCACGTCACTATGGGGCTTTGGAAGACCCCAAGAGTGATTCCTATTGGGAATCCCAAATCTCATCCCTATGGGAACCCCCAAAGCCCATCCCTATGTGGCTCTGGAGGACCCCAAAATTGGTCCCTATTGGATGATCCCAATGTAGATGTCTATGGGGAAACCCTAAGCTTGATCCTTATTGGGAACTTCAAAGTGTGGTCCCTATGGGGCTTTGGTGGGGCACTGAGCCTGGCCCCTATGGGGAACCCCACAGCCATCCAAAATCCCACCCACCAAATCCCATCCCAATGGGGGGCTGGGGACCCTAAGACTGATTCCTGTGGGGAACCCAAAGCCCATCCCTATGGGGCTCTGGAGGACCCCAAGTCCGGTTCCCACGGGAATGCAGGGTCCCTAAACCAACATCTCTTTGGGGGACACCCCAATCCCAGTCCCTACAGACTTAAGGGGACCCCCGGAGACCAGTCCCTATGGGGTTCTGCTATGGGGTTCTGCTATGGGGTTCTGCTATGGGGATCTGCTATGGGGGTCTGCTATGGGGTTCTGCTATGGGGGTCTGCTATGGGGTTCTGCTATGGGGTTCTGCTATGGGGTTCTGCTATAGGGGTCTGCTATGGGGGTCTGCTATGGGGTTCTGCTATGGGGCCCGGCCCCTACCTGCGTGCAGCCGGATCTGTGGGGATCAGGGCTGGGAATGGGATCGGGGCCACTTCCGCAGCGCGGCTGCGACCTTTGCACCGTGAGTAATGCTGGGGGGGGGGGGGGGGGGGACCCACACATCCCGCCCCACAGCCCTACAGCCCCCAACCCCTTTCCCCCTTCTTTCCCTTTTCCCCCCTGTTCCCCCCCCACCTTTTTCCCCCCATTTTCCCTTTTTTCCCTCATTTTTCCCTTCTCCCCCTCCCCCCCCCCATCCCACAGATCTGTACCACTCCGCCCCATCCCCACCACCCCCCCCTTAAAGCAGATTTGCGGCCCCAAAGCCGATCCCGCCCCATAACCCCACAGTGCCCCCAAAGTGTGTGTGTGTGTGTATGGGGGGAGGAGGAGGGGTCACCTCCCTGCCCCAATCCTAAACCCAATCCCACCCCCCCCCTCCCCCAAACCTGGAGCTGCGCACCGGGGGCGCACAGTGGGGTCTGTGGGATCTATGGGGCGGTGTAGGGCGGTGTAGGGCCGGCCTCCCCCAGCAGGCACCGCCCCCATAGCCACGCAGAGGGGCCTCAGGGGGAACCACGGGGTCCCAAAGAGTCTCCGCTATGTCCCAAAGCGGCCCCAGTCCCTGCTCCGAAAGTGACCCCGATGGATCACAAAGTAGAGCCCCAAAGAGCCCCAATTTGCCCCAATTTGCCCACAAAGTGGCTCCAAACGCCCCCTCCTCCATCCCACATTCAATCACAGAGATCCCAAAGTGCCCCCAGGTGTCCCCATTGACTCACATAGAGCTCCCATTGTGCCCCAAGGAGCCCCAAATGTCCCCAATTCCATCCCAAAGTGTCCCCATTGACTCATTGTGGCCCAAAGTACCCCAAAGTGTCCCCAGTGACTCACAGAGTGTCCCCAAGTGTCCCCATTGAATCACAACGACTTCCCATTGTGGACCAAAGTGCCCTAAAAGAGCCTCCAAAGGTACCAAAGAACCCCAATGCGACCCCCAAAGTGTCCCCAATGTCCCCTACAGCCCCAAAGTGTCCCACAGTGCCCCCATGACATCCCAGAGCCCCCATTGTGTCCCCATTGAATCACAGCGTTCCCATTGTGGCTCTAAGTGCCCCACATTGCCCCCATGACACCCCATTGTGTCCCCATTGACTCACAGAGTTCCCATTGTGTCCCAAAGAGCCCCAATGTGTCCCCAAAGAGCCCTCCGATGTCCCCTACTCCATCCCCATTGAATCAGACCCCATTGTGCCCCAAAGTGCCTGACAGTGTCCCCACTGTGTCCCCATTGACTCACTAAGTGTCCCCAAACATCCCATACCCCATCCCAGTCCCATACTCCATCCCATTGAATCACAGGGATCCCACTGTGCCCCTTAGTGCCTCATAGTGTCCCCGTGGCATCCCAAACCACCCCGTTACGTCCCAAAGCGTCCCCATGACACCCCAAAGTGCCCCAGCTGTGCCCCAAAACACCCTTGCTGTGACCTGTCCCCATGGGGTCCCACAGCATCCCTGTGTCCCCACCGATGTCCCCATTGGTGCCCTCACGTCCGTGTCCCCTTGTTCCTGATGGTGTCCCCAAGTCCCCATTGGGGTTCTAAGTGTCCTTGATGGTGTCCCCACTCCCTTGATTATGTCCCCCATGTCCCCATTAGGGTTCCCATTAGGGTCCCCATTAGGGTTCCCATTAGGGTCCCCATTAGAGTTCCCATTAGGGTCCCCATTACGGTCCCCATTAGAGTTCCCATTAGGGTTCCCATTAGGGTCCCCATTAGGGTCCCAATGTTCCTGACGATGTCCCCATGTCCCCACTGTTGCTCCCTTTTCCCCAGTGGTTTCCCCCATGTCCCAGCTGATGTCCCTATGTCTGTGATGATGATGTCCTCATGTCCCTGATGATGTCCCCAAGTCCCCATTGGGGTTCTAAGTGTCCTTGATGGTGTCCCCACTCCCTTGATTATGTCCCCCACGTCCCTATGAAGGTCCCCATGAGGGTTCCCATTAGGGTCCCCATTAGGGCTCCCATTAGGGTCCCAATGTTCCTGATGGTGTCCCCATGTCACCAAGCCACCCTCGTGTCCTTACAGTCTCTTTATTGAGGAGCACCGCTCCTGGCCGTGTATCCCCACACCCCATCCTGGGTGTCCCCTCCCCAGAGGGTCCACGTCACCGTCCCCAGCGGTGTCCCCAACCCTCGTGCCACCTTCAGGTGCTGTCCCCCACAGCCTGATGTCCCTGAGTCCTTATGGTACCCCCATGGAGTCCCCATGGTGTCCCCACAGTGTCCCTATGGCGTCTCCATGGCGGCCCCATGATTTCCCTGCAGTGTCCCCACGATGTTCTCATGATGTTCTTGTGATGTCCCCATTGTGTCTTCATCGTGTTCCCATGGTGTCCTCATGGTGTCTCCATGTTGTCCCTGTGATGTTCTCATGGTGTCCCCATGGTGTCCTTATGCTGTCCTCACGGTGTCCTTATGGTGTCCTTATGGTGTCCTTATGGTGTCCCCATCATGTCCTCATGGTGTTCCCATGGTATCCCTGCTATGTCCTCATGGTGTCTCCATGTTGTCCCTGCGATGTTCTCATGGTGTCCCCATGGTGTCCTCATGGTGTCCCCATGGTGTCCTCATGGTGTCAGGGTATCCCTGCTGTGTCCCCATGGTGTCCTTATGGTGTCCTTATGGTGTCCCCCATTGGGTCACCATGGTGTCCTCATGGTGTCCCTGCTATGTTCTCATGGTGTTCCCATGGTGTCTCCATGTTGTCCCTGCAGTGTCCCCATGGTATCCCCATGGTGTCCTTATGGTGTCCCCATTGGGTCACCATGGTGTCCCTGTGATGTCCCCATGGTGTCTCCATGTTGTCCCTGCGATGTCCTCATGGTGTCCCCATGGTGTCCTTATGGTGTCCCCATTGGGTCCCCATGGTGTCCTTATGGTGTCCCCATTGGGTCACCATGGTGTCCCTGTGATGTCCCCATGGTGTCTCCATGTTGTCCCTGCGATGTTCTCATGGTGTCCCCATGGTGTCCTCATGGTGTCCCCATTGGGTCCCCATAGTGTCCTTATGGTGTGCCCATTGGGTCACCATGGTGTCCTTACGGTGTCCCCATGGTGCCCCCGCAGTGTCCCCATGTCACCCTCACTGTGTCCCTTTGGTGTCCCCCCGTCACCCTCTACCCCTCAGGGAAGATGTGTCCGTACTGGTTGAGGATGAGCTCCACCACCTGGTTCTGGAACACCATGTGCACGGCCATGCTGCCCTCCTCGCTCGGTGCCCGCAGCAACGTGGGGCCGAAGACGATGGCGATGCTCTGCACCGACATGCGGTTCTCCTCCTTGAACTCAATCACCCTACAGTGGGACAAGGGACGATGCTGTGCCCCACGTCCCCAGATGTGACCCCGACCCACGAGGCTCTGCAGGACCTCGCCATCCCCAACACAACCCATCCCTATGGGGCTCTGGAGGACCCCAATTCCAGTTCCTATAAGGAATTCCAAAGCCTGGTTCTTATGGTGCTCTGGAGTACGCTATGGGGAAACCCAACACCAGTACCTATGGGGCTCTGGAGGACCCCAAGACCAGTTCCCATAGAGAAACCCAAACCAGTTTCAATGGGAATCTGGGGGACTAATAGTGTGGTTCCTATTGGGATCCCCAAATCCCATCCCTATGGGAACCCGTAAAACCCATCCCTATGGGACTCTGGAAGACCTCAAGACTGGTTCCTCTAAGGTTCTGGAGGACCCCAAGATCTGTTCCTATGGGGAACCCCAACACCAGTACCTATGGGGCCCTGGAGGACCCCAAGACCCATTCCTATGGAGATCCCCAAACCAGTCCCTAGCGGGACCCTGAAGGACCCCAAAGGCCTGTTCCTGTGGGGATACGAGGAACCCCAAAACCAATCCCTATGAGGATTTGGGCAACACCAAGACCAGTTCCCACAGGGAACCCAAAACCAGACCCTGCGTGGGTTTGGGTAAACCCAGAGTCTGGGCCTTATGGGGCTGCAGGGTCCCTGAAACTTCATCTCTGCCTACAAGGACCCCCGAACACCTTTAGATTGGACCCATCCCCACAGCGTGGCCCCATCCCCCTTCTGCCTTTGGGGTTTTGGTGGCCCCACGGCGGGTCACACAGCGTCACCTGCAGAGGTGCCCAAAGAGAACCTTCATGGTGTCGTGGTTGGGGGGCGGCAGCGAGCGCACCAGGTCACGGATACAGCGTCCCTTCTGCAGCGGGTCCAGCATCTCTGCAAGGGGACAGGACGCACCACGGGGCCGTGATGACACCCCTGGTGTCCCCATCCCCATCCCCATCCCATCCCATCCCCATCCCCATCCCCATCCCCATCCCATCCCCATCCCCATCCCATCCCCACCCCCATCCCCATCCCCATCCCCATCCCACCCCCATCCCCATCCCATCCCCATCCCCATCCCCATCCCCATCCCCATCCCACCCCCATCCCCATCCCCATCCCATCCCCATCCCTTACTGATGGCGGCAATGAACTTGTCAAAGTGGCCGAAGGGGACGAGTGGCTCCGGCAGCTCACGGAAGAACAGCTTTAGGGCTCCAGTGATGACGTGGACGTCCTCCCAGCGCCCGTCATCCAGGTCCAGATGTTCCTCTGTGGGGACACGGGGACACCTCGGACACGGGACACCCATGGGTGGCATTCAGCCCTGGGGCGGCCGATATGGGGACAGTACCGTGGTCCACTTTGTAGCGCAGCTTCTGAATGGTGGCCAGGTTGCCGCTGACCCGGTAGAGCCCATCGATGTCCAACCCTGAGGGGTGACAACTCCAGGTCATCCAGGTGACATTGCCACCAGCGAGTGGTGCTCCTATCACGGCCATGCCAACACACGGCTCCAACCCGATGGATCCGGGGACACCCAATGGGATTCCCAACATCAGAGCTGGGCTTTCCCTGCTGAGGATATCACCACCCCATCCCCGTGTCCCCAGGGCTGTCCCCACATGGTCATTGGTGGCACCCGTGTGGGGACAGCCAGCCAATGGCACCTCATAGCGCCACTGTGCCATCCTCACAACCCCAACCCAATGGCTTTTAGGGAAGACCCAATGGGATTCCCCATCAAACTTGGACTTTCCTGATTGAGAGAAGCGATGCCACCCCATCCCCACGTCCCCACAACTCCACATCCCCATATCTATCTCCACATCCCCATATCTATCTCCACATCCCCATATCTATCTCCACATCCCCATATCTATCTCCACATCCCCATATCTATCTCCACATCCCCATATCTATCTCCACATCCCCATATCTATCTCCACATCCCCATATCTATCTCCACATCCCTGTATCTCCATGTCCCCGCATCCCCACATCTCCATGCCCCCATATCTCCACATCTCCATCCCTACGTCCCCATATCTCCACAGCTCCATATCTCCACAGCCCCACACCCCCACGACCCCATATCCCCATGTCCCCATGCCCCCACATCCCCATATCTCCACACCCCCACGTCCCCATGCCCCCACACTGGCACCTCTCCTCTCCACGGTGTGGATGCACTGCTGCACAAAGCGCGGCACGGTGCCGTGTTCCCGCTCACACAGCGCTTGCAGCGAGCACCCAAAAACCTGATCTGGGGGGAAAAAAAAAGAGGGTGAGGTGGGTTTGGTTTGGGGTGACAACAGGGGACCCCCCCAGCACCTCCCTACCTTTGATATAGCCACGCTCACGCAGGGACTGCAGCGTCGGCCGCCGCTGGAGGAACTTGCGGAGCTTGTTGCGCACTCTGTTGGAGTCGCTGTCAGCTGGGATGGGGGCTGTGGGGACGGGAAAGGGTGAAGGGTGTCACCCGTGGGGACACCATGGGGCTGTGGGGACACCGTGGGGGCTGTGGGGACACCGTGGAGGCTGTGGGGACACTGTGGGGCTGTGAGGACATCGTGGGGGCTGTGGGGACATCATTGGGGCTGTGGGGACATCGTGGGGGCTGTGGGGACATCGTGGGGGCTGGGGGGACACTGGGGCTGTGGGGACATCGTGGGGGCTGTGGGGACATCGTGGGGGCTGTGGGGACACTGTGGGGCTGTGGGGACACTGTGGGGCTGTGGGGACATCGTGGGGGTGTGGGGACACCATGGGGGCTGTGGTGACATTGGGGCTGTGGGGACACCATGGGGGTGTCGCGGCGCGGCAGTGCTCACCTGCTGCCCTCCTCTCCTCACCTCCCAGCTTCTCCCGCGAGCCGAACTCCGTCCCGCTCTCAGAATCCTCCTCGGTGGGGACATCGGAGCCCTGGTGGGATGTGGGGTCAGTGGGAGGGATGGGGATGTGGGGACATCAAGCTGTGATGGGGGATGTGGGGCGGCCGCCCCTCACCATGAGGGCGATGCTGTCGGCGATGGCTCGCTGCCACGTGGCCACGATCTGCTCCGAGTCGTGCTGGATGAGGAACTCAGAGCCCTCCCGTGTCCTCAGCTGGGGGAGGGGCGGTTGGGGTGACGGGGTGTCCCTCTATGGGGTGACCCCCATCCCAGCCCCACACCGTCCCCCCGCTCACCTCCAACACGTGTTTCTTGCTGGATTTCTCCTTGCTGGCCCAGCCGATGTTGGCCCCGCGCAGCTCCACCGTGTGCTCCGGGGTGCTCAGGGTGCTGCTGGGGTGCCGCTGTGTGTGGGGACACTGAGTCACCCCAGGACGCCGCCCAGGGCTTTTCCCCACCCTAAACACGGCCATTAAGGGCAGTGCTGTCCCCAGGCTGACCGCAGTGGGACACGTCCGTCCCCACCCCATTGGCAATGAGGGGACCCTGCGGCTGTGGGGTCACCCATCGGCTCCCTGTGCCGCCGTCTGTGGGTGACCTGAAGGTCATTGTCACTTTATGAGGCAGCCCTGCGATGTGCCCGGGGGGTCTTTGGGGTGAGGGTCTGCTGCTGACAGCCCTGTGTGCCCCTGCAAGTCTGTGAGGGTTGTGACCCTTTTGGGGTGTTATGGGGACAGGCCGTCACACCCCACATCCCGGCTCTGGCTGCATCCCCCTCCAACCCAACCCATCAGTGCTGGAGACCCCAACCCACATCCCCACCATGGGGGACAGCGGCGTCACCCTGTGCTGGCCCCGTAAGCACCGTGTGGGGTGTTGCAAGACCTCGCTGCCACTTCTGCATTCGGTGCAGGCTGGGGGCTGGGACAGGCATCGCTTCCTCCCGCAGATGGTGCTTGTGACAGCAAGGCATGGGGCACAGCACCCACACAGCACCCACACGGCACCTGCATGGCTTGGACATGCTGCCATGTCCCCAAGTGCCACCACGTCCAGCCCTGTACAAGTTCTGTCCTTGTCCCATGGCTCCCAAGTCCACCCCATAGGTCCTGGCCTTACCCCAGCGGTCCTGACCCCACACTGTAGGTTCTCACCCTCTCCTGTTGAGTTCTGCTCTTGTCCCATGAGTCTTGACCCCACTCTCCACGTCCTGACCCCACACGGTGGGTTTTCATCCCCTCCTATTGTAGCTACACTTGTCCCATGGGTTCTGATTCCACCCCATGGCTCCTGGCCCCATCCCATAGATCCTGACCCCATGCCATGTGTTCTTGCTCTTGCCCCATGGGTGCTGACCCCATCCCACCAGCCTTGGTCCTATCTAGTGTGTTCTTGCCCCCTCCTGTTGGGGCTGCCCTTGTCCCACAGGTCCTGATCCCACCCCACACATTCCTGCCCTCTCCTGTTGAGTTCTGCTCTTGCCCCACGGGTTCTGACCCCATCCTTTGAGTCCTGGTCCCACCCCATGAATTCTGACCCCATCCCATGGGTTCTCTCCCTCTCCATTTGGGTGCTGCTCCTCTTGTGGCCGCTCACCAGAGCCCCCGCGGATGAGTGCTTGGAGTCCTTGAAGAAGGTCAGGATTCCGCCCTCCAGCACCGTCCAGGATGAGCTCCAGTTTTTCCTGGGGACAGGGGGAGGTTGTGGGTCCCAGTGGGGGTCCCAGTGGGGGGGTCACATCCTTTGGCGGGACGTGGGCTCACCGTATCCGCTTCCCTCTGTCCATCGTCTTGGTCCTGTTGAGCACGCCGGCCTTGTCGAGGCTTTTGAGCTGGAGGTGAAGGCACACAGGCTCAGCTTTGCCCATCTCCGCAGCCTGCAGAGCCCCCCGCCCACCCGCGTCCCCTCGATGTCCCCACGGTGTCCCCATGGCTGCTCACCTTCTCCTCGCGGAGCCCTGGTGATAGCGGGCTGCCACCGGGCCATGCCAACAACCCGCTGTCCTGGCTGGAGCTGCTGCTGGCCCGATGGTGGAGAACACCTGCCAGGACCTGGGGACGACCACCAGCCATCGCCCCCATCCCCATTCATTGCCCCCATCCCCACCATCACCCCCATCCCCACCATCACCCCCATCCCCACCATCACCCACATCCTATTCATCACCTCCATCCCATTCATATCCCCCATCCCCACACTTGTTCTTTTCCCCATCCCCATCCTCACCCTTTACTCTAACTTTCATCTTCATCCCTTTCCTTATCCCCATCTCTATCCCCACCTTCATCCCCATCCTCATCATCTTGCCTGTCCCAATCCTTATTCCCATCCCCATTTTCACCCCTACCTGAATCTTCACCTTCATCCCTGCCCCCCTCCCCATCCCCATCCCAACCCCATCTTCATCCCCATCCATTTTCATCCCATCCCCTCATCACGCCCATCTCTATCCTTATCATTGTCCCCATTTTCATCCCCATCCGTCCTCATCCTCACCCCTTTCCCCATTGCCATCCCCATCCTCACCTCCATCCATTTTCACACCCCTCCCCATGCTCACATCAATCCCTATCCTTATTCCTAGCCCCATTTTCACCCCCAGCTCCACCCCCATCCTCATCCCAATTCTTGTCCCCATCCCCATCCTTACCTTCATCCTCATCTTCACCCCCACCCCCATCTCTACCTCCATTCCCGACCCCATACCGTCTCACTGCCGAACTGCTCGTGGTCCCCACTGGCTCCGTACCACCGCGGGGACACGGTCAGCTCCTGGTGCCGCCGTGGGGCTGGGTATGGGGCTGCCCCCCACTGGTAGGGGACCGGGGGTGAGCAGCCCTCCTCAGGGTACGCCTCCAACTCATCCGGGGACAGCTCGGGGTAATCTGCTTCTGGGGTGGGCGGCTGAGGGGTGGGCAGTGGTGAAGGTGAGCAAGAGTGTCCCCATCACATTCCCATTGTGTCCCCATTGCATCCCCATAGTGTCCCCATCACATCCCCATAGTGTCCCCATCACATCCCCATAGTGTCCCCATCACATCCCCATAGTGTCCCCATTGCATCCCCATTGTGTCCCCATCACATCCCCATAGTGTCCCCATCACATCCCCATAGTGTCCCCATCACATCCCCATAGTGTCCCCATCACATCCCCATAGTGTCCCCATTGCATCCCCATAGTGTCCCTATTGCATCTGCATCACATCCCCATTGTGTCCCCACTGCGTCCCCATAGTGTCCCCATCACATCCCCATCGCATCCCAATTGTGTCTCCATTGCATCTCCATTGCATCCTCATTGTGTCCCCATAGTGTCCCTGTTATATCACCATTGCATCCCTACAGCATCCCCATTGTGCCTCCATCATGTCCCCATCGTGTCCCCATCACATCCCCATCATGTCCCCACTGTGTCCTCATAACATCCCCAGTGTGTCCCCAATGTATAGTCATTGCATCCCCACTGTATCCTAATCGTGTCCCCGTTGTGTCCCCATTGTGTCCCTCCTCTGCCCCCATTGCACCCGTGAGTCTCACCCTGTGCTCCATGGGACTGTAGGGCGTCATTCCCGTCTCCATATCCCGGGGGTCTTCTCCCACACAGTGGGGGTCCCACAGCCCCCCACCTGTCACCGCCTCATAGTGGAGCTCCCTCCCGCTGCCCTGCTGCCCCCAGGCTGGGGGGGACGCGTTGGGGCTCACTGTGTCCTCAGCCCTCCCATAGGGGCAGTCCCAGGTCGTCTCCCCGGTGCTGGGGTTGTAATAGAACAAATGTCCCGACTCGGCGTCGCGGTGGGTCTCCCAGTCTGTGCTATGGGGTGGGCTGTGGGGCGGGCTGTGGGGCTGTGGGGCTGTGCTGCACGCTGCTGCCTCCCGCTGCAGCTCCTGCAGGTTGAGGTAGATGTGGGTTGAGGGGTCCTCCGGCTCCCGGCGCTCCTGGGGGGACACAAAGGGGGGCTGAGAAGTGGGGACCCCAACATTGGCCACCCAACATCAGCACCCAACATCTGAACCCCAACACTGGCACCCTACATCAGCCACCCTACATCGACACCCAACACCAGCACCCAAAACAACACCCAACACTGGCACCCTACATCAGCCATCCTACATCAGCATCCCAACATCTGGACCCCAACACCAGCACCCTACATCAGCCATCCTACATCGACACCCAACACCAGCACCCAAAACAACACTCAAAACAACACCCAACATTGGCACCCAACATTGACAACCCAACATCTGCATCCCAACACCGGCACCCCAACATCAGCCACCCCAGCGCCAGCACCCTACATCAGCCACCCTACATCAGTACCCAACATCAGCATCCAAAACAACACCCAACATCAGCACCCCAACATCTGCATCCCAACATCGGCACCCCACACCAGCACCCTACATCAGCCACCCTACATCAGCCACCCTACATCAACACCCAACATCTACCACCCAACTCCAGCACCCCAACATCAGCACCCAACATCGGCACCCTGACATCAGCCACCCCAGTGCCAGCACCCTACATCAGCCACCCTCCATCTACACCCAACATCAGCATCCAAAACAACACTCAACATCTGCATCCCTACATCAGCACCCCAACACCGGCACCCAAAACAACACCCAACATTGGCACCCAACATCAGCCACCCAATATCTGCCATCCAACATCAACACCCAACACCAGCACCCCAACATCGGCACCCCAAACAACGCCCAACATCAACCACCCAACATCAACACCCAACATCAGCACCCCAACACTGGCACCCTACATCAGCCATCCTACATTGACACCCAACATCAGCACCCAAAACAACACCCAACATCGGCACCCCAACATCTGCCCCCCAACTTCTGCCCCCACATATCCCAACATCTGCCCCCCAACATCTGCATCCAGCCATGCTCCAACACCCGCCCCCCACGTCATGACCACATCTACACCCAACATGGACACCCCAACCTCTGCACCCCTTCATGCGCCCCATCATCAGCCCCCCAACACCATTACACCAACACCAGCCCCCCACATCCACCCCAACATCTGCCCCTACAACACCAGCACCCCATCACTGGTCCCCACCACGGATACCCCAACATGGGCCCCCCTCATCCCCCCAAATCTGCCCCCCAGTAGCGGTACCAATAACTGCACCCCAATAACTGCACCCCAACATTCATGCTCCAACATCAGCACCCCAATGCTGACAACCCCAATACCTGCACCCCAAACTCAGCACCCCAACATCCGCACCCCAAACTCCTTGGCATCCCATATGTGTCTCCCAACAAACATCTGACCCCACATCTGCCCCCCATCATTGCCCCCCAGCATCAGCGCTGCAACAGCATCACCCCAAAATCGGCCCCCTATCAGCACCCCAATAACAGCACCGCACCATCGTCCCCCCAAATAGCTGCCCCCGATATCAGCCCCCCGATATCAGCCCCACAACTCATCAGCATCCCATAACGCATCCCAACACCAGCCCCCCTCCAACCAGCTGGTCCCACACCTGCCCCCCAACATCTGCATCCATCACATCTGCCCCCCTTTATACACCCCATTATCGGCCCCCCAACATCACCATCCAACCCATCCATCCCCAGCAGCCGCCCCCATCATCCCATACAAACCCCAACGTCTGTCCATTGACACCCGCATCCCATTGACACCCCAACTCTGACCCCATCCCCCGCGCCCCCCAACCCCTTCCCCATCCGCCCCACACCCCACACCCAAACTCCCCACTCTGAGGCCGACGGTGCCGTCACCGCACCCCAAAATAACCACCCGCTTCCGCCCAGACGTGTGGGGCTGCCTATGGGGCTGCATGTAGGGCTGCCTATGGGGCTGCATGTAGGGCTGTCTATAGGGCTGCCTATGGGGCTGCATATAGGGCTGCCTATGGGGCTGCATGTAGGGCTGCCTATGGGGCCGACCCACCCTGAGCCCCACACGGCAGATGGGACCCCCGGGGCCGTACCCAAGCTCCGTACACCCCAACTTTCACCTCTTCCCCATTTCACCCTATTGCATCCTACAGCCTTCGAAACGGTCCCACAGCTTCCTGACCCCCCCTAATCCCTCCCCCATGGGTGACAACAGCTCGAGGGGGTCCGAGGGGTCCCCTGTCCCCATTCCAGTGGGGACACATCCCTATAGGGTGCGTGACCCCAAGCAGGAAGAGGCAGCCACCCCGCAGTTACCCTTTGCTCTCCTCCTTTACAACCTACAAAGGTAATGGGGACAAAGTCTCAGTGCTGCAGCCCCGCAGCCCCACAGCGCCCTACAGCCCCACAGCGCCCTACAGCCCCACAGCGTGCTGCCCCCCACCTCCCTGCCCGCCCCATACCTCGCCCCGCTGCAGCGGCCACCACTCACGGCTACGGGATCGCTGCAGCATCCCGGCTCTATGGGGTCGGGATGCTCCAATGGGATCCGGACTGTTGGGACGCCCCCAATGGGAGCAGTGGGGATGCTGCGCTATGGGGAGCGCTATGGGGAGCTCTATGGGGTCTGGTTCAGAGAGCGCCGTGCGCTTCCTGTTGGCGTTATGGGGCGGAAGAGCAGCGCTCCCCCAATGCGGAATCACCTCGTGGGGCGGGTTGTGGGGCGGCCGGGGGGGGCTGAGCATGTGGGGCTGGGAAACATCCCATAGGGTTTATTAGGGCAATGCCAGCCCCCCAAAGGTGCTTGGGAAAGGTGAGCAACGCACGGCGACAGCAAAACCCCACAGCTCTGCCCCATAGCACAGCACAGTCCCACAGCAGTGTATGGGATGAGCAAAAGGAGAAACCCCAATGGCAAATCCTGGGGCAATGGGGACGGGCTGGGAGTGTGGGGCTGAGCTGTGGGGTGTGTGAATGCCCTCTGTGTGGTGTGGGGTCAGGTTTAGGGTTGGGTTTAGGGTTGGGTTGGGTTTAGGGTTGGGGTCCTGGTGGTGACATTTGTCCCTCCCGCCCCTAAGTCCAAGAGTGACCCCAAAGAGGCGCTGGGCCATGGGGAGGACATGAGACCCCACAGCCACCGCTGTGCCCCACAGAAGGGTCGACCCCACTGTTGGATGCCCCATAGAGAACGAGATCGGGGAGCAGCCCCACACCCACCCCACATAAGGGACCCCCCAGAAGGGCCCCTCCTTACTTACAGGCTGGGTGAGCTCGGTGTGGGGTGGCACCCACCTGCTCCCCTCCCTCTCCAGGTGACACCCGCCCTACAAGGGAGGAGCTGCTGCCGTTTCCCTGTTAACCCTTTTCTGCCTCTTTTCGCCCCATAACAGCGCTGGGATGGAGGGACCCCGATGGCCCCATTCTGCAGTGCCACAAAGGGGTAACACAACCTGCGGCTGGCCCCATAGCCCGCCCCACTGCACAACCCTTGTGGGGTGGTCCTCAGAGCCCCCCAGTGCTGCCTGGGGGATGCTGGGATGATGGCAGTGGGGGGACAGGGCTGATCCTACAGCTCCACATCCAGCGGGTGGCATCGTGTGTCCCAACGGCCCCTCATGGCACATCCGACCCCAAAATGTGGGGAGTCCCCATCCCCATATCCCCATATCTGCCTGTGAGCCCTGGGGATGGAGACACCAGAACCCCGAAGGGATGGGGATGCAGAAACCCCAAAGGGATGGGGACATAGGAACCCCAAAGGGATGGGGACACAGGAACCCTAAAGGGATGGGGACACAGGAACCCTATGGGGACATAGGAACCCTAAAGGGATCTGGACTGCAGGCCCTGCGGATCCCCCATCCCTGTCCCACCCCATGGGGAATGGGGACACCAAAACCCACAGTGATGGGACACCAAAAGGTCTGCGGGCACCGAACTGTGGGGCACCCGGTCCCTGCCCCACTGCCACCCCCAGGGACGGCGAAGCGGATCCAGGCTGTGCCCCATAGCGATGCCGATCCCCTACACGAGCCCCATTCGGGGACACTTACGGGATGCCACATACCTGCACCTCCCGCTGCCTCTTCGAGGTCTGGTTGGGGTCTGTTGGTAACGCGGGGTACCTGTAGGATTCCACCTCCTCGGGGTAGAGCGGCTGCGGGGCGGCCATGGGGGGCAGCTCCTTGACGTACTGAGCCGGGACGTAGAAGGGCCGCGCGTCCCCACTCCTCCGGACGTGCCACCAATGCTCGTTGGTGCGGCCCAAAAGCAGGTAGCGCTCATTGGGCTGGATGGAGACCAACGTGCCGTCCTTGGCGCGGTACTCGAAGCCGTATTCCACCAACACGTAGACCTCCTCCGCCTCCATGGCGGCCCTATAGGGCACAACGGGGCCCCGTCCCGCCTCGCCCCGCGTTGGGGCCCCGTAGCCCAACCTATTGTAGCCCAACCTATTTCCTCCTCCCCGGGAGGGAGGGATGGGGCGATGGCGGCCGACGGGATGCGGCGGTTCCTGAGGCAGGAAGGGCCCAACCCAACGGCCTCGGGGTCTGTGGGGAGGGGGGCGGAGGCTGTGGGGTCCCCTGTGGGGTTCGGACCCTCTTGGTGCCCCGTCATGGCTGTGGGGTGGAGCTGGTGGGTGGGTGATGGGGTTTTCCCAATGGGGTTTGTTTGCTTTGTGGGTTCCTCTGCCGGCCTTCGGAGCTGGGGGGCGGTGGGTGTCGATCGTGGGGGTCCCCAATGGGGTTTCTCTCTTTGTGGGGTGTGGTCGCAGCCCCCAACATGGGGTGGTGCTGTGGGGGGTGAAGGACATCGATCCCAAAGCTCCTCAATGGGGTTTGTCCCTTCCAGAGGCCCCATAATGGCTCCAGGCATGGGGTGGTGCTATGGGGTGGGCAGGAGCATCCCCAGACCCACTGCTGGGAAGGGAGAGGTAGGGGAATGTGGGTGCTATGGGGCAGGGGGACTCATCATGGAGGTCCCCCATGGGGTTCTGTCCCCTCTCGGTGTCCCATCACGGCCCCATTGTGGGGTGCTGCTGTGGGGCAGGAGATATTGAATCCTGGGGGTCTGCGGTGGGGTTGGTCCTCTCCTGGGGTCCCACTATGACCCGGGCGGTGCTGTGGGGTGGAGGGATGGAGGAACCCAAACCCCACTGCTGGGGAAGGAGAGGGGTGTGTGACACCGACCCTGGGGGGCTCCAATGGGGTTCTGTCCCCTCGTGGGGTCCCATCATGGCCCCCTAAAGTGGGGTGGTGGGCAGCGATCCCGAGGGTCTCCAATGGGGTTTGTCCCCTCCAGGGGTGGTTCCCATTGTGGTCCCAAGTGTGGGGTGGTGCTATGGGGTAAATGGGGTCACCCTCAGACCCAGCGCTGGGGGGTGGGAACACGGCACAGAAGGGCCCGTGGCACTGATCCTGGGGGTCCCCAATGGGCTCTGACCCCTTATGGGGTCCCAATATGGCCCAATGCGTGGGAGTTGACCCCACTGAGACCCCAAATAAACCTCCATCACAACGAAGGGACAGGAAAATAAAACTCTCTTGGTGGCCCCAAAAGGGCCGGGGGGGTTAAAAGGGCGGCAGAGCAGCTCTGCCCCACAAGGCACGACGTCACCACCCGGCGCTCCCTACAAAAACCCCACAGCACAAAACAGCCCCGAGCTCACCCAGCCCTACAATCCGGGTCCCACTGACAGCGCTGGGATGGCAGCCGGCCCCACAGCCCGCCCCACTGCACAACTGAGAGCCCCCCGAGCCGCCGGGGGGACATTGGGGTGATGGCAGTGGGGGACAGCACCGACCCCAGTGGGTGACATTGCACAGCCCCGCGTCCCATTGGCACATTGACCCCAAAGTGTGGGGAGCCCCCATCCCCTGTGCCCCCTGGGGATGGAGAGACCAAAACCCCAAAGGGATGGGGACACAGAGACCCCAAAGGGATGGGGACACAGGAACCCCAAAGGGATGGGGACTGCAGGCACTGGGGAGCCCCTGCCCCCATATCCCCCAGGGATGGGGACACCAAATCCCACCCAGCACCACAGCATCCCATCCGTGGGGTGGCAGCAGGGGATGGTTGCAGCCCCACAGCCCCAGCTCAGCCCCCATTGCTCGTCCACCCCCCGTTGGCTGTAGGGTCCCTGGGCGCACAACGCGCTGCCCCACAGCTGTTGGGCCGACATCTGGTTGTGCACCACGTCCAGCCCTTTGGGTTTTTAACCCCAAAAGGTCCTTTTGGGGTCCGTGTGGACATCATCCGCCACCGCCTCTATGGGGTGGGCCCCGCGCTGCCTTCCTCCTCCTCCTCCTCCTCCTCCTGTTGCTGTCGGTACCGCCGGCGGCGCTCGCAGCGCGGGCAGGACGCGGTGCTGGCCCAGCAGTCCCGATGGAAAACGGCTCTGCAGTCTTTGCACCTGAGAAAACAAACCCAAACCAATAGGGAACAAACCACGGGGAGGGGGCTGCAGACCCCAACTATAGGCTGCACCCAAAGCCCAGAGACCCACGGAGCGACCCACGGCTGATGGCGAGCAGACAAACAGCAGCACTGCTGGCCGCGCTCCTCCTGCTGCAGATCAGTATGGAGTGGAGCCCAGCTGGAAGTGGAGCCCACCTGGAAGTGGAGCCCACCAGGAAATGGAAATGGAGCCCACCTGGAAGTGGAGTCCATCTGGAAGGGGAAGATGACGTCGCCGCGGGCGCAGATCTGGCAGATGAAGCCGCGCTGTGTGCACAGGTCGCAGCTGTAGACGTGGTGCGATGCAAACTGGATCGCGGAGAGCACAAAGGGCTCAAAGGTGCCATCGGAGATCTG
Source organism: Excalfactoria chinensis (assembly GCF_039878825.1). Lineage (NCBI taxonomy): Eukaryota > Metazoa > Chordata > Aves > Galliformes > Phasianidae > Excalfactoria > Excalfactoria chinensis. The sequence goes on along the minus strand of NC_092848.1, from coordinate 3,233,600 downwards.
TGGGGCACAGCTGGGTTATTATGGGCCACACCGGGGTGAAATGATCCTCCTGCAATGCTCAGAGCACGAGGTCCCCATCCAAGCCATCCCACTGCACCCCAATCCCATCCCACCCCAACCTAACCCACCCCAACCCAATCCCACCCAAATCCCACTCAAGCCCACCCATCCCAGTCCCATCCCAATCCCTCCCACCACAGCACCATCCCAACTGATCCCATCTGCACACCACTCAACCCATCCCAATCCATTCCATCCCAAAAAATCCCAACCCAACCCCATCCCATCTCATCCCATTCCACCCCAGCACCATCCCACGCCATCCCCACTCGACCCATCCAACTCCATCCCAACCTCATTCAACTTTCATCCATCCCATCCCAACCCCATCACACCCCACCCCAACCAACCCCAATGCAACCCCATCCAACAACCCAGCCCATTCCCACCCATTCCAGTCCCACTCAACCCACCCCATCCCACTCCAACCAAACCCCATCCCACTCCAATCCAATCCCTCGACTCCACTCATCCCATCCCAACCCCATCCCAGCTCAACACAAACCCACCCCAACCTACCCCAACCCCATCCCAACCCAACCAATCCCAACCAATCCCATACCAACCTACCCCAATCCCATCCCAACCAATCCCATCCAATCCCATCCCATCCAATCCCATCCCAACCTAACCAATCCCATCCAATCCCATCCCAACCAATCCCATCCCAACCTAACCAATCCCAACCCAGCCAATCCCAACCAATTCCATCCCAACCTACCCTAATCCCATCCCAACCAATCCCATCCAATCCCATCCCAACCTACCCCATCCCAACCCAACCAATCCCAACCCAACCAATCCCAACCCACCCCAATGCCATCCCAACCAATCCCATCCCAACCCATCCCAACCCAACCAATCCCATTCCACCCCACCCCCATGATTTCAGCCCCAAAGCCGCATTGATGACAGGAAGCCAAGTGAAGAGGAACACAGCGGTGTGAAACCCACAGCTGCAGAGAAAGGCCCCATTCCACGCAGCCCCCCCACGGACACACGGCACGGGGCGCTCACCTGCTGCAGGTCGGCCACGCTGTACTTGTGGGGGCACTCCAGGAGGTAATTCCTGTGATCGAGGCTGCAAATAAGCACAGAGAGGAGCTCGGTGGGAGCTTCCCACATCCCGGAGGGGTGAGGAAGAGCCCACGGGATGATGAAGGCTCCTGGTGACCGTCAAGCTGACGCCGCGCCAAGTCAACGCATCGCAGATCCTGCCATTGAAAACTGTTTGGGAGCAATTCAAAAGGGGGAAAAAGAAATGCTCTCATCTGTTTGCCCAGGTGTTTCCTGTCCAGCCCCAGCCAGGAAAGCGCTTCCTCCGGCCCATCCCCACGCGCCGCCCCATGGACACATGGGGAGCTTCCTCCAGCAGATCCCATGGAGGAGGAAACAGGCCCACATCCCATGGGAACGGCTGGCAGTGCCTGGGGGGGGCTCAGGGACAGCGTGGTTTGGTGGGGGCAGGAAGGGGGCACAGCTTCCATCCGACAGAGCTTGGATGTGGGGAGGAAGTTCTGTGATCTCTGAGGTCCCTTCCGACCCAGCCGTGCTGATTCCATCGCTCTCCCATCTTTTAGGTCCCTTCCGACCCAACTGCGCCACGATTCCATAATTCTGCCATCTTTAAGGTCCCTTCTGATCCAACCACGCCGTGACCCCACAATTCTCCGACCTCCGAGGTCCCCTTTCAACCCCACCACGGCAGCAATGGTGACAGACGGAGCGAGGCTGCCCCCAGCAGCAGCCCCTCGTGTTGCTCACCGCTTGCTCAGCTCCTTCAGGGCGCCGCTGCGGCACACGCTCAGGTAATCCCCCAGCAGCTTCAGCTGCTCCCGGCTCCGGCGGATGCGGCTCATCCTCTCCACGTGGTCATAAAGGCTCTCATTGACCAACTGGAGATCAATCAGAGGCTGCTTACGGATCTGGGTGAGGAACTTCAGCGCCTGACGGCAAACCTACGGCACAGAGAAGGCGGGGGGTCACCCAGAGGGACCCCCAGGTCCACCCCCAGACACGGCTCCGTCCTTCTCACCCCTCTCTTGCTCAGGTCCCAGTTGTGGATGAGGCGTGAGGGGATGACCACCTCGTCGTCCCGGTGGCAGCTGTCGCAGTAGTAGAGCCCGGAGTAGGAGCAGAGTTTGGGTTTGGTGAAGGAGAAGCCGATCTGCCTGGAGCAGCCTTTGGGGAGCAGAGAACAGAAGGTAAGAGGGGACCCCTGGAGCTGTGGGGAAGATGTGGGGTGAGACATGGGGCAGGAAAACCTGGGGAGGGGGTGGATGTGGGGTAAAGCATGTGCCAGGGGGCTGGGGGTTCAGTTAGACCACGACAGATGAATGTCACACACACACATCGTGACCATTCCTGAACCCATCTCACTTTTAATCCATTATTTAGACTCAACACAACTCAACCCAACTCAGTCATTCCATGGCTCTATGATCCTTAAGGTCCTTTCCAACCCAACCCAACTCAACCCAACTGAGCCATTCCATGGTTCTATGATCCTTAGGCTCCCTTCCAACCCAACCCCATTCAACCCAACCACTCCATGGCTCTACAATCCTTAAGGTCCTTTCCAACCCAACCCTACTCAATCCAACCTAACAATTCCATGGCTCTATGATCTTTGAGGTCCCTTCCAAACCATGCCTCTATGGATTTAAAGTGTTTACTCCCCCCTGCCCTTCTTTTAGGACATCACAGCAGCACAACCTACATCCCACCTGCCCACCCCATCACCCGGGGATGGGAGAAGCAAACACTGAGGTGTGCAGCCCCAGGAGAACCCGGTTCAAGTTGGGGAAGAGCTGCAGAGCCCTGACAGCTGCTCCATCCGAACGGAGTCATGAAGACAGGAAAACTCGGTTCTATTTTTAATGGCTTCACTTCTCTAAACCAACCAACGCAGCGTCGGTGGGTCTGTGCTGCCTCAGGAAGAGCCAGGGACACCCCATCACCATCCAGAAAGCTTCAGCATCCACTTATTTGCAACCCGGAGCACCCTGCCAACGTTTTATGGAGCTCAAGTGTTGAATATCAAACAAAGAAGCCCAATGTTTCCTGTCCTACCCCGGCACACTGGGAAAGCACTGCTGTCCTAATGGGTGTCCGGGCTGGAAGGCTGCAGACACCTAAGCAAAGAAATGGGGAAGGGGGGGATGGGTGTCCTCAGTTTGCTGCTCCTCTCTGTTGGTAGGTGGAAGGACACAGCCTGGGGGGGAAGGCAGAGACCGAGCAATGGAAAATATGGAACAAAAAAGATGAAGGAAGAACCTGCCGGAGGGGATGAGAAACGCAGCTGAAGCGAGAGGAAAGCTGAAGCTTAATGATCTCAGCAAGGTACAGAACAAATTATAGCTCCCAGAGAGGTCAGTGGGTGTTCTGCTATTAGACCAAGAGGCGGTGGTGGAAGGTCGAGCGAGCGCTGCACCAACCAGCCCGTCACACCCAGAGCAGCCTTACTGGAAAAACTGCCCTGCTGCACGGCATTGCTTTCAGCACAGCTTCCTTGTGGACCATGGGGGTCCATCAGCTCCACCTGAGGTCGCTCAGAGCCAATCTATTGCCCACCCTGCATAGATCTCAGGCAGCACCCCAGCAGAGCGCGGTTTGATGCACTGGGGGGGATGGGGATGGAGATTTGGCACCGGGGGATCCTCCCTGTGCCAAAGACACCACAAAATCTGGCCCTGAAGCCCAAAAGCACCGCCATCACCTCGTTAACCTGAACGCACACAACGCACAGCTGGGTTCCTCACTGCAAACCAGCCCCATCTACCTGCGCAGATGAAGCTCTGCGAGTCCAACCCCTTCTCCACGGGGATGGCCACCAGGTACTGCAACAAGAAGCCGTTCTCCTTCACCATGCTCTTCAGCAGCACCTGGGAATGGCCGTCCAAGCTGCCCCCGAGGGTCAGTGCCTCCTCGGCTGCCTCCAGGTAGGAGCCCAGCACGGCTCGCACCAGCTCCCTCCACTCTGCGGCCTCCTGCGCGCTCTCAGCCTGCAGTTTGAGCACAGCTTTGGAGGTGATCACCTTGAAGAAGGAGGGTCCCCCCAGGCTGGTGTCAGGGAGGATGTCCTGGATGGTCTCTATGCCGTAGCTGTTGCTTAAGATTTTGTCGTTGTTCCTCACTTTAAAGCACTTTAAGGTCTCCAGCGAGAGGGAAAAGATAAAAGGGACCCACATCTTATCTACGTCCGCGTACAGAACGGACTCTTTGATGGCATCCAGCTCTGGTTTGTGGGATAAGGTCCAATCCAAGCCGTTCCCAGCTGTCTCCCACTGCAGCGGCACGCAGGGCTCGCAGCCATCCCCGCCGTCCTCAGCGCACTCCAGCGTCTCCCACTCCTCCTCCTCCAGCTGCGGGCGGCATTTCCGCAGCGCCTCGCGGATGCGATCCAGCCAGTCCTCAGCCTCATCCCTGGACGGAGCCCTCAAGCAAAGCTTCTTCCCCAGGAAAACCAGCTCGAAACGCCCGTCCGAATGCGTCAGCGCCAGCGACTCACAGCGCAGCAGGGAGAAGCTCTCCACGCAGATACGGTCCTCGTGGTCCAGGAAGAGCCGCAGCTCCAGCGGTGACAGCTCGCAGGAGAACTCCTTCCAGATGCCCATGGCGCCGCGTCGCTCCAGGGTGCCCAGCTTTAGGAGACCCCGAAAAGGGTTGGAGAGACCTGGGGGGAAAAGGGGATGGTTCGGTGTGACCCGGAGTCCCAGTGAGCCAGGAGGTGGCTCTGTGCAAGCAGAGGAACCGAGGCTTTGGTGGGAGATGGATGGAGATCCCAGTGGAATATAGGTTAGGGATCTTGGTGGAATATTGGAAGGGGATCCCAATGGAATAAGGAATGGGGCAGGAGTTTGGAGGACTGGCTTTGCTGCGCCCCATTGTGATCCATACACATTTTTGAGGCTAAGGAGGGTGTAAAGGAAATCTGTGCCGTGTGGGGCAGCGGCACCCAGAGCATCACATCCCCTCTCACGTGTCCCAGCATTGAGCATAGGCTCAGCAGTGCCACACAGAGCCACCACCCGTGGGGTTCTCAGCTCTGCCAGCACTCAGCAATGAGCTGCTCCCAAATGGGCGACGGCTCCGACTCCCCACTGGACCCACAGCGGGGCTATGGGGCACACGTACCCATCTGCCGGCGATGCACCACGCTGAAACCCTTCTGCTCCCTCTCAGGGGACAGCCTGGGGCCCTGCGGGGACGGCCTTTCCAAATCCAAAGCACTGAGCAGCCCTGAGGTCGGGCCCCCCCCGTCCCCATCCGGCACAAAGCCGTTGGGATCAGCTGGGATTTCATCGCTGTCTCCTGCTGAAGGTCTGTAGAAATCATCTTCCGAGATCCAGCTCTTCCTATTCTGTTATAAAAGAGATGCAACAGAACCAAATAGCCACCAACCAACTCAAACACACACATCCACTGCCACCCCACGCACAGCCAGCACAGCCAGCTGGGCTGCTTGGGCACATCCAGGCAGGGACACAAAGTGTGGCACACGGGGACACGGTTTGGTGGGCATGGGGGGGAAGGATTTGGGTGGATGGATGGGCTTGGAGATCTTGGAGGTCTCCTCCAGCCTGAATGACTCTACATGTGGGCACAGTGGGATGGGCTGGAGTTGGAACTGAGAGCACAGAAACACACTCGGGTTGGTTCTCTCCCCCTAAAACAACAAAGGGGAGCTCAATAATGTTGGCTCCCACCAGGACCGACCCTCCTTTGCCTCCCAAGGGCACTTTATCCCAACCACAAACAAAAGCACGGTGGGAATCGGCAGCAAAGAGAAGAGCAGGAGGTGTTGGAAGGCCTTGTTTACGCTGGGCTGAGGAATGCAGGTTGCTCTGTGAGTCATGCCAGAGCTGGAGGGGGTTTCCTGTTGACACCGTATGTTATCCATAGATTAGTCAGGCTGGCCCCAGGCCAGGAGGAAGCGCTGGAGACTGGGGAGAGCTGGGAAGGAGCCAAAGGAAGGCGGACCCAAAGGAGAGATGCTGGGGGGGGGGGGGTGGGATGTGCATCCCCCCCCTCATTGTGCTGGGGGCTGTCAGCTCAGACCCAGCATCCCCAGGACGGCTCAGTGGGATCTGGGATGCTGAGAGTGGATTTGGGCATTATTTACACCAGAAATGCTGCTGGCAGCTCTGGAGATGAATGCTTGGAGCCCAGCAACGCTGCCAACCTCTTCACCACCCCTCCCCATGAGAGCAGGAAGGATAACATGAGAACTGTGCAGACTGTGACACCTACCGGGCAGCCCGGCAGTGGGGAGCAGAGCGATTTGGCAGCAGGGCTGTGCAGCACACTGCCTGCCTTCCCCTCATCCACGCTCCTTGGGGTTGGGATGCTGTCCTCATCCTGCTGAGCAGCGCAGCCATCAGCTGCTGGTGGGGAAGATGGAGGGTGGGTTTCCTCGGGGGTCGGAGGGGAGCAGCCCAGCACGGCCGGGATGAGCCGCTCCGATGGAGCACCAAAGCTTGGCTCAGCTTTCCTGAACTCGGAGAGCACCCTTGGGAGAGAAGCAGCAGTGAGCAGAAAGGGGGGCGTGCGCCCTCAAAGTCCCCACAAAGGATGCCCTTCCTAACGAGGTGAGGGGATTTTAATTAGCTAACAGGGTGAGCTAATGGAGCCCAGCTGCTGCCAAACTCGGTGGCTGTTTGCAGGCATTCCCACGGCTCAGACCAAACCAGGGTCAGGCTGAGAATTGAGTCACGGGTTCTACATTGGGATTATCATCCCTGCCCAGCGCCACGAGCAGGTGACAGCACTGCGAGGGATGGGAAGAGCAGAGCTCTAAGCCACGGCAAACAGCCGAGCTGTTGGCAGCATCAGCTTCAAGTGCTCCAAAGCTCCTAACGAGCCTGGGCTGAGCTGCAGCCAAAACAGGCTTAAAGATACGGCCGTGCTGCTTCTTTTTGCCTTCCAGGCTGCTCCCAAGAGGAAAATGTTAAACAGAGAGAGGCTGCAGGGAGAAAACAAGAGGTGAGGAGGGGACTCACTCTTGCAGTGACCTGTCCAGGTCCTCGGCCGTGGCCGTGCCCAGGTCGGAGTCGCAGGACAGCGGCTCGGGGCTGCGGGCGCAATGGGGCTGAGCGCTGTCGGAGCCCAGGCTGGAGGACAGCTGGGATGAACCCGTGGTGTTCAAGCTCAACGAGGACGACGTCCGCTTGGGTTTGTCGCCAGCCTTACCGATGGGCAGCACCGAGGGCTGGATTTCAATCTCATCAGAGCCTGAAGATTGAGAGATGGAACCCAGAGATGCTTTTCTCTGCGGTTCGGCCGTCGGGGGCTCCAGCAGGTCGGATACGGGGCACAGCCCTGACAGGGACAGCGGGGTGACGGTCCATTCATTGAGCACAGCTGACTTATAGGACAGCTGGAAGGTGAGGGACGACAAGCCCTGCAGGTAGCTCAGCAGGAACTCGCACTCCTCGGCATCCAGGAGCAGCGCTGTGGGCTGGTAGAAGTCGGGCAGTCGGGACGGTTCGCGCAGCAGCAGCTTCAGGTAACATTCCACCAAGCCATCGTTCAGAGCCAGCCTCAGCCAGGCCCGGCAGCGACCCACGTCCGTGGTGATGAAAAGGAGTTGTTCCAGCTCCGAGATGATGTTCCTGTTTGGAGGGAGAGAGAAAGGAAATAAGAGCGGGCTGTGAGGGATGCGCTCCCATGGAGCTGCGTTACGGGGCCGCGGTTTCCTATGGGGAAAAACATCAGCCCTACAATTGACCCTACAGATCTATGGGGTTCAGCCACTCCTGGGTGCTGCCCTTCTGCCTGGAGGCATCTCCCTGCTTTCACTTGGGGAAGGGAGCAGAAAACCCATTGGTGTCACCCACTGGTGTCACCCATTGGTGTCACCCATCGGTGTCACCCATTGGTGTCACCCATTGGTGCCCACCATGCATCTGAGTGCTGCAGCAAGGCAAAAGGAGCGCAGGGGTGTTGTGTGCAGCTCTCCAGCCGCCCTCACTGCCCTCATTTTGGCTGCTTTTCCCCCCAAAAATCCCTGCCTGCCCCCAACTCACTGCTGGGAATAACAGGGCAGGTTGGTCGGCTTGGAGGGGCAGTGGAAAAACACCTTCAGAGGGCACAGAACCATCCTGCACAGCACTGAAGTGCCCTCATCATCCACTCTATTCACTGCTGAGCAGCCCATGGGGCTGGGGGGGATCTCAGACCTGTCTGTGTATGGGATATTGTTTCACCTTTCAGGTCCCAACACCCTCTGAGGTCACACAGCTTCAGCTGAAGGGTGCAGAGCAGGAGCAGCTCCTGCCAGCCACGCAAACCCCCCCAACCCAATTCAGAGGGCAGAAAAACAAGCGTGGGGACGCACCGGTGTGTGATGCTCTTCAGCAGGGCCCAGAAAACAGGCTGGGGGAGCAGCAGCCGGCCGCCTGCTTTCTTCCCTTTGCCTCCTGCTTCCGTCCTGATGTGCTTCGCCTTCAGCCCGTGCACAAAGACGGCCTCCAGGGCGCTGCACAAGGTGTTGGCGTTCCCATCATCGCTGGTCACCACGGCGTCCGAGGAGACGTATTGCTTCTGCAGGGCCTTGATGGAGCTCACCAGCTGCTTCTTGATCAGCTGCAGAGAGGGAGGAGCAGGGTTAGATTGTAGGGGCAGGAATAAGGGCAGCAATGGTGGGGGGACACGGGGATGCAAGCAACGGGGATGCTGAGCTGCAAGCTATAGGGACACTGCGCTGCAAGGAAGTGGGGTGCGAGCAACTGTGAAGCTGGGCTGCAAGATATGGGGACACTGAGCTGTAAGCAACTGGGAAATTGTGCTGCAAACAAGAGGGATGGTGGGCTGCAAGCAAACGGGACCCAAATCTGCAAGCAACCAGGAAGCTGAGCTGTAATCTATGGGGGTGCTGGGCTGTGAGCAACTGGGATATAGGGCTGCAAGCTCTGGGGAAGTCAAGCTGCAAGCAACTGGGATGCAGGGCTCAAGGTTTGGGGATGCTGAACTGCAAGCAACTGGGACAGCAGGCTGCAAGCAATGCCATCAAGCCATGGGGATGCTGGGCTGCAAGCAAGCAGGACGTCAGGCTGCAGGCAACTGGGATGCTGGGCTGCAAGCAATGTGCCCTGAATGTTTTGCCAGCGCCCAAACGCTGTTTGCAGCCGTAGCTGAAGGCCACGTGCCATAACCCTGCTGTGCAGCCCCTCATCTTGCAGCCTAATGCAACAGCAGAGTGCAAACCAAGCTGCGTGCCACGCATGGAGTGCCCTGCAGCAGGGGACGGAGATGCACGCAGCACTGCGGCACCCCCAGCAATGCCCACATCCCGCAGGGTCTGCACGTCCCACATGCAGCTGCAAAGGGCTTTAAGCACCACCCGAGAGCATCAGCACGTCCCAGCAGTGCCAGCAGGTCCTTGGTGTGTGCTGAAGGGCCAGGAGCAACAAACAGCTCACCTGGATGACTTCCTTGGGGTCATCGACGTGGCTCGAATGCATCTCAGCTGCTGCTCCCACCCGCGGTCACATGTCACCTGTGGGTCACACAGCAGGTCAGTTGGATGGGGGGCACTTTGGGGGGCGGGCGACAATTCAGCTCTGCCCCATTCCTGGCAGCACAGAAACCCCACAAAGCATTTGGATTGCACCCTGTGCAGCACCCGGCTGTGCGTGGAGGTGTGGGAGCAAAGCAGCACGGCTGCAGCTCAGCTCAGCTCCATCCCACTCATCTGCCTCTGGGCCCAACGGGCAGCTCCAGCTCCAGCTGCACAAAGCACTGCAAAGAGCCGCTGGGCTCAGAGAGGAAACGTTCCCCCAATGCTCGCTATGGAAGCAGCGGGCAGAGCCCCAGCGGAGCTTTGGTTCAGCTGTGTGCTTCCATCCCATCAGCTCCCACAGCAAAGGGCAGTCGTGGAGGTGACCCAAACCCTGAGCAAGAGCAGCAAACCCCAGGAACAACCTCAGATTCAAAGGAAGGACCCCCCAGATCCCAGGCAACAACTCCAAGTCCCAAGCGAGGCCCCCAGATCCCAAAAAGAAACCCCAAATCCAAAGGAAGAACCTCAAATCGCAGCCCCAAGCAGCCCCAGCTGCCCCCTGACAACCAACCCCACGTCGGTCAGAGTTCACCAGGCGAAAAGAAACCATTTTCTTATAGGAAAAGAAACCATTTCCAGCACCTCTCATCACGAGATTTCCCCTTCGGGGTTGCAACACAGACCGACGGCAGCGCAGAGCTTTGCAGAACCCCCAACCCCACAGCGCCCTGCTGCAGGGCCATGAAGGGACAGCAATGCAGCCAGACAGCAATGCAACCAGGCAGCAATGCAACCAGGCAGCAATGCAACCAGGCAGCAACGCAGGGAGGCAGCAACGCAGGGAGGCAGCAATGCAGCCAGACAGCAATGCAACCAGACAGCAATGCAACCAGACAGCAACGCAGGCAGCACTGCCCACCCTGCTGTCCCCACTGAGCAGTGGCAGCAGCACAGCTCTGCACTGCTGCTGCTTGGCGTGGGATGCAGCTCGGAGCTCCCAGCAGCACAACCAGCCTGACCTGTTTGCTCCAGCTCAGCCACGGGCTGTGGGGCTGCTGCTCCTCCCTGCAGGGATGCAGCCCTATGGAAGGTCCCTTATCGCCGCGCACCCGATGTGGGGTGGAGGTGTGAGCTCACAGCTGAGCATCGGTGCTGCCTCCCCACCCTGCAGAGCTGAGAGAGAGAAATCAAACAGGAAGCAAGCGGTGCGGTTACCCAGCGAGGCAGCAGAGCCGTGTGCTCAGCGTGGGGCTCCGTCCCGGAGCTCTGTGCTCTCCCAACGAGTTACAAACAGCAGCAGCACGTTGCAGGTGTTGGAAAACACGAGCGTTGCGGTGCCGGTGAGTCAGGGCTGCAAAAGGGAACAGCTCATTTTCCAAGCATGAGCACAGCTCAGCACACAGCCAGAGCTCTGCTGGGATGGGCTGTGCATGGAGGACAGCTCAGCCTGCCCCACAGACCCACAGCTGTGGGACAGCAGCTCCGATCCCAGCCCCTTCCCAACCCCATCACCTCCCACTGTGGGGCCGAGATCTGCCCTATAACAGCCGGCTGTTCCACGCTGAGCCTTTGGTCACAGGGCAGCATTTATAGGGCTGAGTCACAGCGAGGGGAGGGGACGGTCTGTGGGGTCAGGGAGTGCTGAGAGTGGGGAGACTCATGGCTGCCCAGAGAGCTCAGGGTCTGCAGGGCAGGAAGGGCAGAACTCGAATAACCCTAATGGCACAGAGAGGGAATGGGACACAGAGAGGGAACGGGGCACAGAGAGGGAACGGGGCACAGAGAGGGAATGGGGCACAGTGCGGCCTGCAATGCCGACCCCACTTTGGGGTATGGGACCTGTGGGGTGGGAGGCCAACACGGCCTCACAGGGCCTATGGGGTACAAGGTCTGTGTCAGCCTAGGGGCACACAGCCCATGGGACGCAATGCCTACAGCAGCCCCACAGCTGGCAATGGGTCCATAGGACCTACAGCAGCCCCACAGCAGGCAGCAGTGGGTCTATAGGGCCTACAACAGCCCCACAGCAGGCAATGGCCCTATAGGGCCTACAGCAGGCCCAACGCAGGCCCAGCACCCACAGGGCCTACATCAGCCCCACAGGGTCCCGCCGCTCGCAGCTCACGATGCCTACAGCAGCCCCACGGCGCAGAGGCGGCCCCGCACTGTCCTCCAGCCGCCATGTTGCCCGTCCGGTCCCGCCGTGCAGCGATGCGGGCAGCGCAGCCCCCGGCCCGGCCCGGCCCGACCCGCTCCCCCCTCTCGCCCCGCCCGCCGCTGCCGCTCACCGCCTGCGCGCCCCGGCCGGGAAACCCGGAAGTGGCGGCTGCGCGCCACGCCTCTTCGTGACGTCATCGCGCAAAATGGGCGGCGCCAAGCGGGAGGCCACGCCCACTAGGCGGGTGGGGGCGGGGCTTGGAGCGGGATGGCGCGATGGGGGGGGGGGAGGAGAGCACGTGGGGGAGCGGGGATGGGATGGGATGTGTGTGAACAGCTGAGTGTGCACGGACACCACATAGAACAGCCCATAGAACACCCCATAGAACACCCTATAGAGCACCCCATAGAACATCCCATATAACGCCCTATAGAACACCCCATAGAACACCCTACAGAACACCCCATAGATCACCCTACAGAACACCCCATAGATCACCCCATAGAACACCCCATAGAACACCCCATAGATCACCCTATGTAACACCCCATAGAACACCCCATAGAACACCCTACAGAACACTCTATATAACACCCCATAGAACACCCCATAGATCACCCCATAGAACACTACAGCCTTTAATAGCAAACACAGCGGAGCGCTCCATCCCATTGTGCCGCACATCACCCCACGCTGGTTCCGTGTCGCCATCTCCTTTCTGATGGGCCGTTATGGGCTGGAGTCGTTGGGGCTGCGCTGCTCCTCGGCGGCCGTGCCCGCCCTATAGGGGTGAAGGGCCGCGGGCAGATGGAGCCCGTTCGCTCGGGGTGGGGTTTGGGGTCGGACGTGGCCGCCGTCCGTCCTTACATCGGCTTCGTCCCGCTGAACAGCTCCTCTTCCTCCTCCCCTCCTTCCTCCCCCGGCTCCCGGTACAGCCGATGGATCGATTCCTTCTGCCGCTCATCCAGGGGCAGGTAAAGCTCTCGGAGCCACCGCGGCTCGTCCTTCATGCGCTCGGCAGAGTGAGACCCCTGGGAAGCAGCAGGGAAGGGGGACGTGTCAGCACGGGGCAGCAGTGGGGCAGCTATAGGGCAGCTATGGTGCAGCTATAGGGCAGCTATAGGGCAGCAGTGGTGCAGCTATGGTGCAGCTATAGGGCAGCTATAGGGCAGCAGTGGGGCAGCTATAGGGCAGCTATAGGGCAGCAGTGGGGCAGCTATAGGGCAGCTATAGGGCAGCAGTGGGGCAGCTATGGTGCAGCTATGGTGCAGCTATAGGGCAGCAGTGGGGCGGCTATAGGGCAGCAGTGAGGCAGCCACGGTGCAGCTATAGGGCAGCAGTGGGGCAGCTATAGGGCAGCTATGGGGCAGCAGTGGGGCAGCTATAGGGCAGCAGTGGGGCAGCTATAGGGCAGCTATAGGGCAGCAGTGGGGCAGCTATAGGGCAGCTATGGGGCAGCTATAGGGCAGCAGTGGGGCAGCTATAGGGCAGCTATAGGGCAGCAGTGGTGCAGCTATGGTGCAGCTATAGGGCAGCTATAGGGCAGCAGTGGGGCAGCTATAGGGCAGCTATAGGGCAGCAGTGGGGCAGCTATAGGGCAGCTATAGGGCAGCTATAGGGCAGCAGTGGGGCAGCTATAGGGCAGCTATGGGGCAGCTATGGTGCAGCTATAGGGCAGCTATAGGGCAGCTATGGGGCAGCAGTGGGGCAGCTATAGGGCAGCTATAGGGCAGCAGTGGGGCAGCTATGGTGCAGCTATGGTGCAGCTATAGGGCAGCTATAGGGCAGCAGTGGGGCAGCTATGGTGCAGCTATAGGGCAGCTATAGGGCAGCAGTGGTGCAGCTATGGTGCAGCTATGGGGCAGCTATAGGACAGCAGTGGGGCAGCAGTGGGGCAGCTATAGGGCAGCTATAGGGTAGCAGTGGGGCAGAGCACGCTGCCATCACCTGTGCCCCATTCCTGCGCCATCGGCGGGGCAGCAGCTTCCGAAAGGACCTGAAACTAAAGGAGAAAAAAGGATAAACAGGCCCAGAATGTGGGTGCGGGGTCCATTCGGGGGTGATGAGTTAATGATGAGTTAATTACCATCTCCATTGCGACTTGCTGGTGCTGTGGGGCTGGGAGGCGGCTGTAGGTTTGGGGCAGCAGACCTGGAGGAGGAGAGAGGAGTCCCAAGGTCAGGATGTGCTGCTAAAATGGGGCTGAGATGTGGGCATGTGCTGAGATCAGAGCTGGGATAAGAGCAGAGCATGGCAGGGGGGGCTGTGGGGCTGGAGTGGTGGGGAGATGTGGGGCTGGGGAGATGTGGGGCTGGGGAGATGTGGGGCTGGGGAGATGTGGGGCAGGGGAGATGTGGGGCTGGGGAGATGTGGGGCAGGGGGAGGCAGTGATGACAGCCCCGAAGGAGATGGGGAAGGAAAGCTGTGCAGTGCAGCCCCAGATGATGGGGTATGGCCAACTATGGGCACTATCAGCCCCACAGCCCCTTTGATGCCCACGGGTGCTATGGGGCAGACAGACTCTGCCCCCCGTGCTTGGCTGGGATGCAGCGCCGTGCCCACCTCGATGAGGCAGATGGCAGTGAGGTAAGCGGTGATGATGAGAGACACCAGCACAGCCAGGAGGATCCTCCTGCTGGAATGGCGTGGTGCTGCGTGCTGGGACAGAGAGAAAAGCACAGGGACAGGGCAGCCGTCCCCACTGCCACCCCTATAGGATCCCACTGCCACCCCTATAGGATCCCACTGCCACCCCTATAGGATCCCATTCCCTCCCTATAGGATCCCACTGCCACCCCTACAGGATCCCATTCCCTCCCTATAGGATCCCACTGCCACCCCTATAGGATCCCATTGCCAACCCCTATAGGATCCCACTGCCACCCCTATAGGATCCCATTGCCACCCCTATAGGATCCCACTGCCACCCCTATAGGATCCCACTGCCACCCCTATAGGATCCCATTGCCAACCCCTACAGGATCCCACTGCCACCCCTATAGCATCCCATTGCCACCCCTACAGGATCCCATTCCCCCCCTATAGGATCCCATTCCCCCCCTGTAGGATCCCATTCCCCCCCTGTAGGATCCCATTGCCACCCCTATAGGATCCCATTGCCAGCCCCACATGACCCCATTCCCCCCCTACACGATCCCATTGCCACCCCATATGATCCCATTTGTTCTTCCCTACCTCCGCTGTTCTGTTCCTGCTCTCTGTGCTGGCAGAGCTGTTCGCCCCCATCACACACTGCTCTGTGTGTCTCTCCCTGCCCATCAGCCCCACCAGCCGCACTGTGTGTTCCAGCATCTTGGTGCAGTGTGGCTGCAGGTGGGGCAGGCGACAGTCCTTCCTTACAGCTCGTGCCACGCGGGCAACGAAACCCCGCAGGGCTCCATTGGGGACCATTGAGCGCAGGCGTCGCTCCACTTTGCTCTCAAAGAGCTCTCCTTCCATCGCTGCATCCTCATCCCTGCTGCCTGCAGCACTGTGCTTCCTGGGGCCGTGGGCCGCTTCCTTTGCTTGCAGGACCTTGTGCGCTGCAGGTCCTGGCAGCTGCGAGGCCGTGCTTTGCTGCTCCTCCTTCAGCTCTATTGCTGGCAAATGGACTTTCCCCCCTCCGTGCTCGCTCTCCCGGCCCATACGCTGACCTGCGTGCTGATGGGGGCTGATCCTATTGGAGCTGATCCTATTGGAGCTGATCCTATTGGAGCTGCTGAGGTCCCCATTGGCACTGTGGGGTCTGGGGGTGCCATTCAGCGTTAGGGTTTCTTTGTCTCCCAGTGACGCGTTGTGGTTGATGCGCAGCGCTGTGCCCTGCCGTGCTGCTCTCCTCAGCTCTGCTCGCATCTCTGCTGGGGATCCCACGCGAGCTGCAAGGAGAGCACGGCAGAGTGGGTGTGTGGGGAGATGGAGGGTGCAGGAGGGTGCTGAGAGCAAGGGAACACACTGAGCCTGCAGCGGGGAGCATCACACGCAGCATTACCCCTGTTGGTGCTGGGCAGAGCCACGTGCTTGGGAGCATGACAGGTTATTAAGGTTGGGGCCTTTCTGCTGTGCAGGAGATGGGAAATGGGGCAGTGAGGATGCCCTGGCCATGCAATGAGGTTTGCTCGTCCTTATCCTGCTAGCAAATGGCACCACTGTGCTGTGCTGATATGGGAAGGGTCTGTGGGGGATGTGTGTGGTTTGTGAGCAGGCTGTGCCTCCCCTGCTTGGGGCACACACTGTGTCCTCAGCCGTGTTGGTAACCCACGTTTGGATTGTCTAGGAGGGAACTCACACAACACAGCCAGCAGCTCCCAGAGCTGGGGGGGCTGAGGAGCCCACCCCAATGGGATGCAATGCTGGAAGCCTACCGCACTGTGGGCTGCTGGCACACAGCTCCTTGCTGTGGAAGTGGATGCTCCTGCACAGCGACTCAGCAGCACGGCCCTCCCGGCAGAGGCAGCAGGCAGCAGCTCGGGGCACTTTGCTGCAGAGAAGGGGGAGAAAAGCTCCGTTGCTCGATGTGCTCAGAGCTTTGGCAAAGCAATACAGTGAGGTTCTGACTGCCAGAAGGAGAGGCTGGGGGTCCTCAATGAGAAATGCTTGTGGGGTGGGGGGGCGTTCTGATTGAAGAGGGCAGCTTTCCCAAGTGGAATGTACATTCCAGCACTGCGTTCTGCTGGCAGCTGGAGCCCCGGTGTTACTCACAGCATCTCCAGACGGGCTGGGCTCAGGAGGAGTTTGAGCACTGCCAGCTGCGACACACGCGTTGCTCCCAGGTCACTGCGAGGGATTGGGAAAGCACGTTGAATTTGCAAGGCACGGTATGGGAGAGAGCCCGGATCCTTGTGGGAGAGAGCCCAGGTCCTTGTGGGAGAGAGCCCAGGTCCTTGTGCTGCTCCCACTTCTGCTAATCAGACAGAAGTCGTTCATAACCTCAGTGCTTTCAGTTGCTCCCAATCACGGGACTGAACCAGAAGGGTTTTTTCTTCCCTCTCCCCACCCATTCATTGGTTTCCCAGCTCTCTGGTTGCTTTGCTGATGGGGCTGTGCTGAGGACACCCCAAGAGCCGTCCTTTGCTTTGCTAGAAGTGATTTCCTACCTCGGGGGGAGCCCAGAGTTCTGTGTTACCCCCTTAAAAGGAGCTGATGCTCACAGGTTGCTGAGTGCTGGCAGCTGGAAGAACGACGCGTCGTGGATCACAGACAGCGGGTTGTGGCTCAGGATCCTGGAGAACAACAACAAATCCAAGTGAGTTTCCACCAGGTCTTTGCCCAGCATCCCCCGCAGCCATTCCTCCTCAGGACTCAAAATCAGGGAGCTGTGTGTTCTCTCTGATGCCAACCCACACCGAAATCCCCTTTCCAGGCTCCTTTATCCCATATGGGTGGGGTGAGGATGAGGATCCAACCTCACCATGGATGGCAGATGTGGATTCGGCCAAACCATTTTGATCCCAAACTCCCCAAAGAGTTTCCTTTCGAGTGAAGAATAAACAGAGAGAGATTTCAGCCCGGAGAATGATGAAGAACTGGCTGATGTGTGAGGAAGGGCCTGGGCTGAAGGTGAGGATGGGAACAGATGAGCCATTAAACGCAGCAGGTCCTGATCGTCCCCTTTCTTTATGGGGTTTTGGTGGGCAAAAAGCCCTGAATTCCTTTGGGTCCGGATAGAAATTGTGACCCTACCCTTGGAAGGGCTCCTGAGCTGTGGATTACATCACGTTTCTGCAAGCACCGAAGGAACAAAACGTCCCTTTGTGGATGATTTTGAGCACCTTTGCTTTTAAATGCAGCTACGCAACGTGCTCTTCCTCCCTGGTGCCACTGTGGAGCTCCATTCCCATCCACCTCCAATGCTTACAGGACTCACACTTCCCGTAGAAACTGCATCCCATGCCACGCTTGGAAAGTGTCCTTCTGGATCCGAGCCATCAGATTCCCACTGAGGTTTCTGGGGAGAAAGAAATGGATCCGGTGTGTCCTACAGGGAGCTGGAGCAGAGCAGCACTGATCTATAGGGAACATGCAAATCCCAGGCAGGACGGGGAGGAAACTGCTGCTTTCTCATTCTTTCAATGGAAGGAAATGAACTGCACGTGTGCTTCATCTATTTCCATCCCAGGGTGTCGTGAGCCCTAAGAAAACCATGGCTGTGTTTGGTCACCCTGCTGTGCATTGGATCCACACCGACCCCTCCAGCTCAGCTTGTAGTTAGCAGAAGAAACTGCCCGTCCCCTAAATAAAGCACATTTCCCAGCTCACAAAGGGTTCTAAATGCGTAAAGAAATCGTTACCACTCACAGGAGCTGCAAGAAAGGAAGTGGCTCAAAAGCACGTTCCTCAATCGACAAGATTTTATTGCCGGATAAATCCCTGTTAAAATTAGAACACGAAAGGTTGGTTACGTTTGTATCGGCGTGTTTGCTTTCCCTTGCTTTGACGGCATGCGGCTCTGATTTCACACAGGGTTTATGTGTAACCTGCCATAACCTGGAGGTGGCTTTCATCTTCATGCTCTTTTTTTTCTAGCTCTGATCCCACCAGAATTGTTTCATGGCTCCATTTTCCCCCATAACAGATTCTTTAGCAGCTGAGGAAGCGCTTGCATGGACCACAACCAAGTATGTGTCCCTCTGGATGAGCCCCAGAGATGCAACCTCTCTGTAAGGTTCAGGTGACGTGGGCTGTGGGCATGGGAAGGGACACAGGCAGCCATGGGGACTGCAGAAATACAGCAAGAAGCTGAGAGCCTGTCCTGAGAGTGATCAGCTCCACAGGGCTCTGTCTTGACTGCAGGAGTTTTCCATCTGAACCTGAGCAGAAGCGAAGGGGGGACAGAACCAGCCTGCACATACAGATGCTTCAGCAGCAGCAAACCCTCCAGCGAATGCCTCTTCACCACCTTCAAATCATTGTCCTGCAGAACTCTGCAACGAAACAAACATTTACTGCTACAGCAGGGGGAGCAGGCGCTGCCCCCACAGCTACTGAAGCCAATTGCAGCCTGATTGTTAATTAATTTAGGCACAGGGGTGGCCGTGTCAGACCGGCATCATTAACCTCCCCCATATCTCACAGCATTTCGACCACTCCTGGAAGTTAGGGGGCTTCTCATTGCTCCTTGCTGAGCAGCTCAGCTCTGAACTCACATTGAAAAGCTTTGTGTGTTCCTGCTTGTGTTCCTCACACCCTCAGCTCAGAGAAACAGTGTGTCTGGGTTGAAACTATCTCAACTGCTGACATTTAAAACGAATACTTACAAGTGCTCAGCCCACGGGTATTCCCTCCATGTCTCTTTTTCAATGGAAGAAATAGAGTTGTTGGTGAAATTTCTGCAAACAAATGAGTGTCACGTGACTGTGATTGCTGAAAGGTCTGCAAAAAGGAGTCTGCAGAAAGACTGCTTGTGCATGATACAATTGTTAAGGTCGGAAAAGTCTTCTGAGCTCATTTTCCTCCCACCAATATTGCCACTAAACCACACGCCTCATTGCCACACCTCCTCTTTCCATGAGCCCCTCCATGGGTGATGACTCCCCCACCCCTGGGCAGTCTGTATTGATGCATCACCACTCTTTCCGAGAAGAAACGTTTCCTCACATCCAACCTGACCCTCCCCTGGCACAACTCGAGGCCACCACCATCTCTCATCCTATTTCTGTGCCCCATCTCAGAGCTGCTTCTGTCATTACCACGAGGATTTCAGTCAGTCCTTTAATGACATTATGCGTAAATTCCTCTTCCCCGTTCCATCTCACTGCTTCCTTGGAGAATGGGGGTCCTCCAAGGTGAGGCATGGAACACAAAACCCCGTTCCCCTTCAAACTACTCACAGCACAGACAGGGCCCAGCGGCGGGTGGCCTGAGGCACTGCGTCCATGGAGGCTTGGCTGCAGTCTAGCAACCAGCGGTGACAGTGGCAGGAAGATGGGCACAGGGCTGCAGGCTGCCCTGGGCACAGAGCTGTCACCAACAGGAGCACCAGGAAGAGGAGGAATGGATGGTGTGGTTGGGGTAGAACCATGGTGTTGGCACCATGGTTGCCAGGCAACCAAGCTGCAGGACTCAGGTCTGTACAGGCCTCAGGTGCGTGTAGGCCTTGGGCCTGTATAGGCCTCAGGTGCGTGTAGGCCTTGGGCCTGTACAGGCCTCAGGTGTGTGTAGGCCTTGTTTATGCGTAGGCCTCGGGTGGGTGTAGGCCTCAGATATGTGTAGGCCTGGGGTCTGTGTAGGCCTCAGGTGTATGCAGGCTTCAGCTGTGTGAGGGCCTTGAGTGCGTGTAGGCTTCATGTGTGTGCAGAACTTGGATGTGTGAAGGCCTCAGGTGTGTGTAGATGTGTACAGGCCTTGGGTTTATGTAGGCCTCAGGTGGGTGTAGGCCTTGAGCATGTGTAGGCCTCAGGTGTGTTTGGGTATGTGTAGGCTTTGAATGTATATAGGCCTCGGGCTTGTGTAGGCCTCGCTGCACCTCATGGCTCCCATGGGTGGTTTTGGGTCATTTGGGTGGTTCTGTCCTTCTTTGAGTGGCACTGTCCCTCAAAAAAAGCACATTAGGAATGATCTTGCTGTGTATATGGTGTCCGTGAGGTGAAGGCAGCCCCACAACCATGGGATGCCCACGCTGGGATGGGATCTTTCCATTGGGCTGCTGCTTGGAAGATCCATTCTTAAATGTGCCAATAGGACACAGGCCTTAACTTCATGTCAGCCCAACTACTTCCAACTTGAGAGCCCTGCAGATCAGTGGAGGCGGGTGGACATCCCTATGGAATTCACTGCCCCAAAGATTCACACAGCACACAGAGTTACAAAAAACAACAAAGAAATGTGCTTCATTTAATGAAAAACGTGTTCAAAGTTAAAAAGAATCTTTGCTTTACATGATAATGTCCCGACTGTTCAATACATCAATACAAGGCTGAGGTTTATCTAAGAGAAATCTCACCCAGAGGAGCATTAAGTACCACAGCTACTTCTGCTGGTGTAACATCTCACACCGCCTCTGGCTTCCTCCTGCTGATCAGAACTAACCCAAACTGCACGCTCTTGCTTGCCCTGTGCACATCTGTTATGCTGTCTAAATAATAACCACGTTAGGTAAGCTGGCTTCCATATATAGCTGACCTGGATAGGCTGACAGGAAAACACTTTCGCTCCAGAAACAATTTTGGGCTTAATTTTAGTAACTGTGGGTCTGTTGCCCATTTCTTTCACTGTTCTTCTGTATAAATAAAACATTGGATATGAGGTAGGTGCCGTTGCACAGCTTTAGACTTTCATTCCTAATCGAGCTTCTGGAAGTGATCTGAAGATAGACCTGCACTAATGAGATGCCATCTCCCACACAGGGAGCTCATCATCCAGACTCAGGTCAGACAGAACTTCTTCTTCGAGGTCAAACGTTTCCAAAGGCAATTCATTGACCTGGGAAGAGAAATCCAAGTGTTCATTTCATCTCCTCGGCAGATAAAACAAAGCGGGTGGACATGGGTTGCTTCAGACACAAAAACCCCTCCTGTTTTAGTGACACTTCAGTAGGAAAGGACGCTAGTTCCTCTGGACAATGGGTGACTCAGCCTCATCAAGCAGAGTGACACCAAAACGTGTCACAAGGTTCATCAGCCACTTCCTTCGTGCAAACCGCAGGAGGAATTGGCCGCTGCACGCTGTGTGTCGCTGATGCATCACGTGAGAGTGATGCCTGCTTTCACAAGAGCACGGCCTTTCCCAGCTGAGAACCTGCTGAGGATTGGCAGTGCGAAAGAGCTGCCGTTCAGAATTCATCTCACCGAGATGAACGACAACCAGTTGGTGACAACCAGTGCACTCTATCTGTGTGCCTTTGTTGGGTGCACGCTAAGGGCTCGAACCATTACCTGCAGGGATTTCATCTGAGCTTTTAGCAGCCGTTTGCTGCGGTTGGGATAAGCTTATGGAGCACATTTCTAGCTTTTTAAATTAAATATTACTTGGTTTAACATACTGTAACCTCATTGGGATCCCCACTGTCACGGACACTGTGCAAGTGCTGAACATCAGCTGCTGTTACCTGAACCAGCCCCTCCAGCTCCTCCTCTGTCAGGGAGTCTGTGGGCTCCTCTGCAGTGTGGTTGTACTCCGCAGCCACTTTACCACTCTCTGAAACAGAACACGCAGACAGAGGCAATGTTACTGCGTGCAGTGAGACCAAACCTACCCTCAGCTCCACGTGGGGCAGCTCTACTTCATTACTTCGTTTAGGACAGAGCTGAAGGGTTTGTCAATTTAATTACAAGGTACAGAGGAAAAGAGCGGTGGTTGCTGCATTGTGTAATGCTGCTTCCTTCTCTGTCTTCAAACCAACAGGTTCTGATTAAATGGACTGGAAACTGAAAATGACGATACAGAACGTGTTTGTTACTGGGCTCTGTATATGTGATGGGCCAGAAGGCAAAAAGCACTGCAAAACATCTGCGCCCAGAGACTCACCCTTGAAAGGAATGCCTTAAAGAATCCCGGGGAGGAAGCTGGCAGGTTAATTAAACCCTGCTGAATTTACCCAAGTTCCTGCTCAGATGGTTTGCTGTGTCAGCACTGCAGCACGAGGTGGTGCTCAGCATGGAAGCCCTTCCTTTGTGTAAGTAGGTGACACTGAGCTCATCACATGAGGGCCTCTCCTGAAGGTGAATGTGTTAAAGGCTGCAGGACTCCGTTATCACACAATTCAGTGTCATCTGAAAGCTCAGCAAACGCCAGATGTGAAACCCAGCAGTTTCTGGGTAGGCACAGAGCCAGCCTCCTTAACTGCCATCTCAAACAGTAGCCCCAGAGACACTGCAGACACCAGAAGAGCAGGGATTACTGAGTTTAACCCCAAACCAGACCTTACCTAAAACCACAAGGAGAATCTTCTGAAAGGCACCGGACAAAGCTCTGCCCACTGCGAGCTTCTGAACTCTCCTTGTGGTTGTGACAAACTCCAGAGGATCTATGCCCATAAAACAGCAACGTTAATGAAGATGGCAGCCTGCAGATGAAGCCCATCATCCCAGCAGAGACAAAAACCAAACAGCCCAAACAAACCTTCACCATTTTCGAGGTCTGCCTCACCCAGCCCAACTCCCCGGCTGTGCACCCCGTGGTTGGGCAGCGTCACTTCCACAGCACACAGGTATCTGACGGACGGCGGCTTCTTTCCCACTTCCTCATTCTCATCATCAAAGCCAGACACGTTCTGCAGCTGTTGAGAAGGCCACAAGTCGTTGTTTGAGATTAAAAGAGGAAGGGTTGCGTTGTGACCGAGCGTGGCACGGAGCTTTATAAAGGCAAAGTGGGGCTGCTGGCTGTGCTGACCCTGTTTCTGAAACGTTTCATAGTCTCAGACACCCCAGGAGCTCAGCACACAACAACAAGCTCTGGCGCTGCTTTATTCACTGCTGCCCTCATGTGTGCAAGCAGAAGCCCAGCCAGTGCCTTCACCCACAGCAATCTTCTCTCCTCAAGCTTTCAATGTAAGCCCAAATCGCAGCTCCTGGAGCTGACCTCATTATTTGCTGCAGGACAATCCTGTTCACTCCACCGAGAGCTTTTGTTCAGAGTATGGGACTGAATGAAGGGAATATGGAATAGGGGAGAACGAAGGGAAGGCTGGTGGGTAAGCAACAAGGATGTGGCATGGAGGGACATGGGCATGGTGGTGGTGATGAGTTGATGGCTGGACTTTATGATCTTTTGAGACCTTAATGGTTCCATACGCTGCCATGCTGGTGATGGACTGATGATCTCAGTGGTCTTTTCCAACCTCAAAGATTCTATGATCCTAAGACTAGAAAGGGCTCCTTACTGTGATGATGCGGCTGGACCAGCCGTTAAAGCCAAGGTAGTGGTTGGCCAACTCCTGGCACTTGTTGCTGTTGAGAGCAAGGACTTGCTGCTGGAATCCCTTCTGCTTGGTGCCAACGCAAACCTGCTCAGGAAAGAAGCAAGTTAACACAGGGAGCAGCACTCAGATCAACAGATACACCCTGAGCTTCTACCCTAATGCTGAAGGTCCTGGTGCCCAGCGGTGGCACAGCGTGGCCATCCTCCTTACCTTCAATGGAGAGCTCTGAAACAGCCTTTGGCCATTGCACGCCTGCTGGGCTCTGCTGGCATCTGCAGCTGAGTAGAACTTGATGATGGCATAGCAGCCAGGCCCTGCCACAGCAGCATTGCTGTGCGCTCGCACCGAGTACAGCAACCCATACTTTGAGAACACTGAAAACAGGGAATGCTTTGGGGGAAAAAACAACACCAAAACAACACGAAAACAAACAAACCGAGAGACACAAAAAGTGCATTTTATACAACATCTGTGTGTACCTCAGGGGTCGACCAGCTCCGACCCCCCTGCCCTCCTGCTCTGTGTGGGCACGCTGCTCTGCTGATGCTCTCTATATGCTCTGCATGCAGCTTGGCACAGGTTTATTGATGCTCTCAGCCACATCTTTGCTTTGCAGACCAGAGGGGCACAAATCTCCCTCCCCTCCCTCGGGATCACCCAGAATGCCTCAAGGGGAAGTTAAAACACCATCAAAACAATACAAGGCAATGAGAGGGGGGGGTGAGGGTACAAATCACATTGGCATGAAGGGAATGCAGTGGGAGAACTGGTCAGTGCAGGCTGGGCAACCGGGGCCTTGACTCTAAGGGTCCCAGCAGGTCCCAGCCTCACCCTTCAGCCCCAGGAGGGGCCCTGCTGCCCATACACAGCTCTAACCCCATCCCAGGCCCTTCTCCAGGCTCCTGATCCCATCACCGGGGTCTTATCTTCATCCCCATCTCTGCCCACAGCCCCATTCACGGTCCCAATCCCAATCCCAATCCCCATCCCATCCCCAGGCCCTGTCTCAGGCCCAGACCCCGACCCCATCCCCAGCCCTAGGCCCAGGCCCCAACCCCATCCTCAGACCCCAATCCTAGGCCCTAACCCCATCTTCAGACCCCAGGCCCAGGCCCTGATCCCATTCTCAGACCCCAGGCCCTGACCCTATTTCCAGCTCCCGACAACCCCAGGCTTTGCTCCCCATCCCCTGCCCCCAACCCCAATCTCAAACCCAGCCCCAAGCCTCACCCCCATCCTCACGCCCAGGCCCCGACCCCTGCTCCAGGCTCAGGCCTTGACCCCCATCTCGACCCCCATCCCCATCCCCATCCCCACCCCCATCCCCATCCCCATCCCCATCCCCATCCCCATCCCCACCTCCAGGCCCGGTTTCGGCTCCAGCCCCCACACCAGCAATGTCTGCGCGCTCCCCGCAGGCACCCGGAACTGCAGCACCTCCGCCATGCCCGCTCCCCACCTCCTCCCTCCCCTTTGCCCGCCCCCAACCCGCCCCGTATCCCCATCCATCAGCCAGCAGACACGGCTCAGCGTTGTGGGGTTTATTCGTGTATTTAATGACGGGGGGTGGGACAGGGACGGGTGGGATAAGGGGAGAGATGGGGCCGTCGGCCATGGCGCAGACACGGGGTCTCAGATGGTGCAGTTGCTCTCCCCGAAGCGCCGGCACTTCATCACCTTCAGGTATGTCTCCACTTTGTGCAGGTCCTTCTTGAAGCAGGACAGCAGCCCGTAGTTCTTCAGCAGCGCGTCCTCGTTGCGCAGGTGGATGTCGAACTTGTCGTAGGTGGGTCTGAGGAGCTGCGGGCCCCTCGAGCTGCGGTCCTCCAGCTCCTGCGGGGTAAGAGGGCTGTGGTTGAGCCGGGGGGCTGCTGGCAAAGCAATGCTGGATTTGCTATTGCTTTTATAGTGAATAAAGCTCTGAGCCAGCCCTGGGCATCCTGGAGCTGTGATCTGCACCTGCTGCTCACCCCGCGTGGCTTGGAAGTGTTTGGGGTAAGTAAACAGCTGATGGAGGGATGGAGGTGATCTGAGTGTCGGTTCTCAGCACCCACAGTCATATCAGCGGACAGCAAAGTCTGGACGTGGTAAATGCGCATGGAGCTGCAGCTGAAGGGTTGTGGAAGCACTGCGTGGTTGGGTTGGAAGGGACCTTCAGGTTCATAGAACCATGGGATCATGGCATGGTTGGGTTGGAAGGGACCTTCAGGTTCATAGAGCCATGGGATCATGGCATGGTTGGGTTGGAAGGGACCTTCAGGTTCATAGAGCCATGGCATCATGGCATGGTTGGGTTGGAAAGGACCTTAAGGATCACAGAAGCATGGAATCATGGCATGGTTGGGTTGGAAGGGACCTTCAGGTTCATAGAACCATGGGATCATGGCATGGTTGGGTTGGAAGGGACCTTCAGGTTCATAGAACCATGGGATCATGGCATGGTTGGGTTGGAAAGGACCTTAAGGATCACAGAACCATGGGATCATGGCATGGTTGGGTTGGAAGGGACCTTCAGGTTCACAGAGCCATGGAATCACAGCATGGTTGGGTTGGAAGGGACCTCAAGGATTGCAGGACTGCAGAATCACAGCGTAGTTGGGTTGGAAGGGACCTTAAGTTTGTAGTACCATTGGATCATGGCATAATTGGGTTGGAAGGGACCTCAAAGCCCCCCAGTCCCACCCCCTGCCTTGGGCTGGGTTTCTGACAACAAGCAACGTCATTCGAAATAACAGAGTGAAACTTCGTCATAGAGTCTATCAGGTTGGAAAGACCTCCAAGATCCCGAAGCTCAACCCCAACCCACCATCCCCATAACCGTGTCCCTCAGCGCCACGTGCCACACGCAGACCTACCCTCATCAGGGCTTGGATCCCTTCTTCCAGGTCCTTTAGTTTCTCAAACACTCTGTCTGAGGTGCCGAAAACCAAATTGTTTGTGAACACCTTGCTTAAATATTGCACGGGGGTCAGCCAGGACTGGATGAGAAGCAAGGAAAACCGAAGCAGCTCCATGTCCTGAAATGACAAAGGGAATTCAAAGCTGTGCAGTAAGGAGGCAGCTCTCCTTCTCAGGTGTGATACCGCATGGAAACCCTCATAAAGCAACGCTGTGTTTACCCAGTGCAGTGAACTTACGGACTTCTGCTGGGCATCATCCTTCCCCGTGGGAGCTGGGATGGTTTCTGAGTAACAAAAAGCAGCCTGGGAGTTTTTGTTGGTGTACCTCTGGTCCTCTGGGATGTAGGTACGTTCCTGCGGAGACACCCCGAATACACTCAGGTTGTGTGATGAGAGAAGAGCACGGACCCTTTCCTCGCTCTTTCCTGGCTGGTTGCTCTTTGCAAGAAGGAAACGTGGGACGTGATGTGCATCTCAACACCTGCTGGGCTCACAGATCTGCACTTGGTGAGGCAGAGGGTCGAGGTGAGCACAAAACACACGGACAGGAGGAGGTGAGCCCTTGCAGGAGGAGGCAGGGAGCTGCGGGGAGCACAGGCTGCTCGCTCATCACCTGTCCTACCCCATTAAAGACCCTTTTTCCCCCTCGGGAGACACCGATAGCTGCAAAGTCTCTGCTGGCAGGAATTGATGCACGGTTCTGGAAGCATCAAGCTAAGGAGGTGGCCAACACTTACAAACTCTTTGTATGTCTCGGCAGCCAGGAGGTGGAGGTGCTGAGCCCTCAGCACAGCGTTGGCAAACAGGTTGGAGAGGGGCATGGCAGGGAAGGTGGCCGCAGCACCCCACGGCAATCCCAGCGTGACCACAGTGAGGAGGAGAGGAGAAAACCACGAGCCTGCAGCGGAGCAGAGAGGAGAGGAGGAGGGTTACCTGTGCTTTGATGGCACCTGCCCATCAGGGTTGTGTCCACCCACAGTGCAGCCCTTCACACAACCCCATCCCCTCTCAATGGACGTGCCCCCCAAGGCTTGTGCTGCTCCCAGTGTTACAAGTACGAGGAATCATCGTTGCTCCATGAAAACGGGAGGCTTTCCCTTTATTTTCCCCTCGTGTGCTCATGGTTTTGGGGAGGTTGTGAGCAAACAGGACGGAGAGCACCGGGTGAGGTGGTGGTGTTTGCACCGTGCTCCTCTGGGACACACATGTAGGATCTGGAGCTCACTATCAAGCTGGAAGGTTATTAACGCTCGACATCCAGCTCACGTGAGTGTCCACTTATAAAGTTAAGCTCAGTGGAGGTTAATTCAGCGGAGGAGTGAACTGGAGCCTGCAGGACTTGGACAAGTGCAGGGGGGTGGAAAGTAAATGGTCTTTGAAGTGCTTTTCAAGCCAGGCCATTCTATGAGTCTATGATCAGACATCACCCCAATCCCTGTTTAAAGCCTTGGAATTGAGTTTTAATGTTCCTGGCTACATATATGAGAGCAATAACTATTACAGCTCTGCTTTGCCTTGTTCTTTGTATTCTGCAGCTCCTTCCTGCCCCTTGCCAAGGTTAGGCTCAGGGTTACCTGATTCAGCTCGTGGTTTACAGCCACTCTGTAGGGAGAGATTTCCTTTGCCATCCATCTGTAAGCTGCCAGGTTTGAGTTCAGATCTGGCGCCGTGTGTGTGCAGCCCACCCCACCATCACATCCCATCACCCAAAGCATGCAGCAGCGTTGGTGCGTCCATTCAAAGCGAGATAAAGCAAAGTACCTGGAGCCATTCCTGCCGGGAGAGTTGCTCGGGTGTCGCTTGAATGTTTCCTCCTTTCATCGGGGTGATGCTGACAGGTGAGACACCCCTTATATAGCTGGGGGTCTGTTTAAAATGGATGGGGGTGATCACGATCGCTGCCACCTCTCCATATCCCCTCCTTGCATAAATGCAGGTGTGTTCGCCATGGCGCTACCCTCATTGTAGTCATTTATACGGAGATGGAAAGGTTGGGGAGGATGTTTGTTCAGTGCTGAACTTTTTCTTCATATTCTGCTGTTTATGGCAACCAGAGGGTTTGTCACCATTGAAAGACCCAAATCTGTTCCGTGCTCACGTGGCGGAATTTCTCACACAGGTAGAAAATCCACCTGCTTTTTCTACCTGGTTTTTCTGCCTCGTGGTGAACAGGGCTGGCAGGGCAGTGCAGGGCTGAGAGCAGTGGGATGGGTTCCCATTTAGTGGGCTTAGAGCAGGATGGGTGTTGTCAGAAGGCAGGCAGTGCTTGCTTGGATCCAGCTGCCCACTGCAGAACCCAATGGCAGAGCTCTGGGGGGTGAAGCTGTGGGGTCTGGCAGTCACAGTGAGCCCGTGGCCGCCTGCTCCTGCTTGATACGAATGAGAGAAGAACTGGCAGTCAGCTGCATTCTAATTTTGCTTGGTAGGAATGAGAGAGACCTCAGCATTAAGCAGAGGGCTGGTGTGGAAAGGACGAAGAGAAGAAGGGGAAGAGCCGAAGTCCCAGCACACCAACCCCTGAACCACATCAGGTAGAACCTGGGATGGGATGTCGCTCCCCATAGGGCACTAACAGAACTTTGCCCCCTTGGCTGTGGGTCCGACCTGCCCCTGGTTTGCCTCTGGTTTCCAAGAGCAGCAGCATCACCGGAGCACGGGGTGTGAGAGCTTGTTAATAAACGAGCTGTTCCGAGAAGCCAATGTGTAAATGTCAGTCCCTAGAGGAGATGGAACAGTGGGTCCTGCAGCTATCAGGTATCCGGTCACCCAATAGCCAGCAACATCTGGGGGTGTTTTTCTGCTCCAGATCCTGTTTAAATATGTCCGTGTTTGTCAGAGAGGAGCGGAGCTGCAAGCATCCCAGCTCTGCTGCTGTTAGCAATGATGCCACAGTGGTGACACTGAGCAGCACTGCCCCGCTGCCCCTGCAGCTCTGTTAGTGAAAGCATGGCATGCTAAGACAACATCTTCTGTCTTGCAGCCAGGAGATGCCACGTTCCAGGCCATGATCTGCCCCAGAGGGCTGCTTTTCCCCCCCTGCTTGCATGCAGTGGGGCAGAAGGTGATGTGTGGCTGAGGTTGCTTCCCACTGGCACAATGGCAGTTGTATAAGCAGCTCTCAGATATCAGCTTGGCATCCTTCTGCGTTTCCCGTGTCCACATGTGTGCAACCCAAGGGATCATGTCAGAAGGCAGCATGATGCTCAGTAACCTCCAGAATGCTTTTCTTCTTTGCAAGAGGAATCCTTCCCCTTCTCCTTTCCTTTCCTTTCCTTTCCTTTCCTTTCCTTTCCTTTCCTTTCCTTTCCTTTCCTTTCCTTTCCTTTCCTTTCCTTTCCTTTCCTTTCCTTTCCTTTCCTTTCCTTTCCTTTCCTTTCCTTTCCTTTCCTTTCCTTTCCTTTCCTTCCCTTCCCTTCCCTTCCCTTCCCTTCCCTTCCCTTCCCTTCCCTTCCCTTCCCTTCCCTTCCCTTCCCTTCCCTTCCCTTCCCTTCCCTTCCCTTCCCTTCCCTTCCCTTCCTTCCCTTCCCTTCCCTTCCCTTCCTTCCCTTCCCTTCCCTTCCCTTCCCTTCCCTTCCCTTCCCTTCCCTTCCCTTCCCTTCCCTTCCCTTCCCTTCCCTTCCCTTCCCTTCCCTTCCCTTCCCTTCCCTTCCCTTCCCTTCCCTTCCCTTCCCTTCCCTTCCCTTCCCTTCCCTTCCCTTCCCCAGCCCACGTTTATCCGCACTGACTGCACTTGCAATACAAACCCATTTCAATATAAAACTAAACCCAGACCCCTCTCCCTGCTTCCTAGGAGCTGATGGAAGCCTTTCAAATAGCGTGGAAGTGCAGGACTGTTCCTTTGCTTCTGGCATTTCAAAGGAAGCCGAGGCGCCTTGCTCAGAGCAGCCAGGCAGCAGAGCAGAACTGGGGGCACCGAAACTGCTTTTGTCACCAGTGGTTTCCTCTCCAGGTGCAGGCTGCAGGTCCCGTGTGTCTGTGTGGCTCTGTTCTGTCGGTTGGGTGGGTTGTTTACACAGAGCAGAGAAAGGAGCTGGGATGGCCAGAATGCTCTCCTTCCTCTTCCATTTCATCATTAGAAACAGGGCAGGAAGGGGCGAGCTCCATTCATCCCATAATCCTGCCCAGCTTGGGAACCGAGGCTCGCTTCTCCCTTCTGAGCAGCCCTGTTTGCTCGCAGTGTGCCCTCCGTTCTTTGCAGGCTGTTTCAGGAAGCAGCACAGTCCCATCTGCTCCTCCTTGGGGCCGAGGCGCAGTGAGCCACGCGGTGCAGCTGCTCAATGAGGGACCTTCAGCCCATTGCCAACCCCCCCAACACCCCCGGCACCAGGATCGGACACGGTACAACACAGCTTGGATGCCTGCAGGTGTGCGATTCACCCATCACCTTTATTAGGACTTGAAAGAGCAGTTGGACGTTCACGTCCCGCTATTTACATCCTTCCCATTGGTTCTGAGTGTCCCTCACCATGGGGACATCCCTGTGGCAGCTCCTACCTGGAGACGAACAAGCCCTCTACGTGCCCGTTGTCTTCCCGGTCTTTCCTCAAGTCTCTGGGATAAAACAAGGCACTTGTGGAGGGTCCTCCATCTCAGACAACAACCAATATGGCCGACTTCCAGCTTGGCCAACTGGACGTGTCTATGGCTTGAGAGTTAACACAATGGCCCCAGTTCTACCAGCCCCATGGTGCTGCTCACCGTGGCTCCCCTACCAGGAGCACAGGGCTGGTGGTGGAGTCTCACAGCCCAGCAGGGTCCTTGCAGCATGGGGAGGGGTTGTATGTGTCCATGGGGTCACCAG
This sequence comes from Excalfactoria chinensis, assembly GCF_039878825.1. Taxonomy (NCBI): domain Eukaryota; kingdom Metazoa; phylum Chordata; class Aves; order Galliformes; family Phasianidae; genus Excalfactoria; species Excalfactoria chinensis. The sequence continues at coordinate 3,202,325 of NC_092848.1, read as the reverse complement.
CATAGCACCATGGTGGCATTAACCAAGCCACAGCTCAGCACCGTGGTGTGGGGCTGCCTGGCACTTGGGGCTGCTGGGCTCTGAGGTTGGTTCCTAATATCTACATTAGGGTTTTGGGGTTCAGCAGTGGGGCAGGAAGGACAGCAGCCAGGGCAGGACAGTCTTGCTGGGCACAGCCTGGATGTGATCAAGTGAGAGCTGAGGGGCAGCAGGACCTGAGCTCTGTACAAGGTGGCACCAGGTCCTTGGAGGTCCGTGGTGGCACCAGGACCCTGGAAGTCCATGGTGACACCATTGTGGTGCTGCTGTGGGGTGGTGCTGCTGGTGCCATCCTGGTGGTGGGTACAACACCCCTCATTCCTCTCCTGGGTGCTCCCCGACTGTCCATTTGGCCTTCATGTCCCGGAAAGGAGTGATGTCCTCATAGGTGGCAATCTGCTCCACCTCCAGGCCCTGCACCAAGAAGGAGGAGATTGGAACACAGGGAACCCCCACAGCGGATCCATCCCTGGAGTGTTCCCAGAGAAGAGGGCGGCTGGGATGGGAGGAGGCAGGTGGGTGAATGTGCGTAGAGCTTGGCTTGGCCATATCAACAGCTCTTAATGGCCAACGTGCATCAAGCACTGGGGGTGGATGTGCCCCACGTGCCCTACAAGGGCTGGTGGCAGGCACTTAGGAGGGCACAGCTGGCTAGACCAAGGGTCGGGCTGATTTTGTAGAGGTATTTCTATCATTCATGCAGCATTACCTCATAGGTGTGGTCTTCATCGGGGCTCTCCTTTCTGTCACCCTATGGAGAAGGAAGTCACAGGCTGAGCATCACCAGCACAGCATGTTGTGGGGTCCTCCATCCCCAGCCCCAAGACCAGGTCTCACAGCTGCCGCAGACAGTCCCACACACCCCATGAAATGCTCTCATTCAATGGCCCCAAACACAATCTCTACCCTCGTTGCCCTGCCCAGGACATGGGGCACTGCTGGTATGATGGCAGTGGCAAAACTGGAGATGCTGTCACTCACCTTTTCTAGGAAGAGGAGCATGGGGACGCTGATGAAGATGACCAGCAGGATGGTCTGGATGATGATGATGGTGTCCTTCAGCGTGTTCCTGCTCTGGATCTGCTGGATGTTGCTGCGACCTGGGAGCAGCAGCACAAGGAAAACCCCAAGTCCCCTCTTTGTGCTGGGCTCCCAATGAGTGGGGACACAGAAAGGACGGGACTAGGACGGTGGCCCTTAGGAGAGACATTGCAACCTGTTGGGGCTGGCTTCAGGGACCAGCTCCACTATGGGATGTCCTGAGCAAGACCAGGAGCAGGAAGAATGTGATTTATGTGAGGAATTAGCAAGCAAAGAACCACCTGCTGTGTGATGGAGCACCCACCGCTGTGTCTGAAGCACACGTGGACAAGCCCATGTAGGACAAATCCAAGTGGACATACCCATGTAGGCCATTCCATATAGGATGGCACATACTGTGTGTCCAGCACAGGGAGAGCTGGGTGTGCAGGAGTGTGATGTAAGGTTTATTGAGTTGGGAAAAAGAGGAGAAACAAGTGAAGTGATGGAAGTGATGGGGCTCCCACTCACTCACGACTCTGAGCTCCGTCCCACACAAGTATGGCTGCCTCTTCTCCTCCGTGAGGTTCTTGCTGTCGCACACGTAGACGCCGTTGTCCTCGTAGCTGACTTTGAAGATGGTGAAGTTGATGTAGGATTCTGTATTCTGGATGCTGAAGCGATCGGAGCTCTGATCCAGCACCTGGAACTCCTCTTTATCCACCGGCGCTTTGTACCACCGCATGGCGTGGGGCTGACGGGTGTAGCAGATGAACTGGACGGGCACGTTCTTCTTGGCAGCCATAAAACGTGGGTGCTGCCATATCCCAGAGCATCCGCTGCCTACGGGGGACACGGGTGGGCAGGGAAAGCCAACAGGCTTTGAGTGCAGGCTTTGTTTTCTATGGGAATGGCTTCAACGGGGTGGTTTCTTGGTGCTCCCACCCCTCCCTGTTGGTATTCGGTTAGGCTCAGTGTGCTCCCACATTACAGCCCAATTATCAGAGAGGCAGAGCGGATCCAGCTGTGCGGATGTGGGGTTGGGGATGTGCCATGGAGGAGGGCACAGCCTGGGGGGGGCTTTGGGGCACCTCCAGCTCTGCTGGGGATGGCGTCTACAAAACCATGACAGATGGGCAGCCCCATGGATGGGAGACCCTACGGGGACACGGGGAAGAGCCTGACAGGTTGGAGGTGTTACCTGTGCTGTTACTGGTGCTGTTCCCATCTGTTGGGATCCCACCTGTAGGACAGGAGAAGGTGCCTGAGACAGTGGACAAGAGCCCGTGTAGGACAAACCCATGTAGGACAAACCCATGTAGGACAAACCCATGTGGACAAACCCAGATGGGATGACATGTACTGTGCATGCCCGCCCCACATGGGACAGCGTTCTTTGGAGATCGACCAGGACATTTGAGTACAGACCCCTCTACGTCCACCCCATCTCCTGAATTTCCTCTAGGTAAGCAGCTTTCTGGTTGGCATCCCACCCAAAACCTGACTTTGCTTCTAAAGCTGGGGACCCCCAGCACCACGCACACCCCGGTTGCTTTTGCTGCAGCTGGGCAGGAAGCACAGCTCTGTTTATTGCATCGCTTCAGTGCCCACCTCCATCTGCTCACTGCCAAACCCCACTGATTCCTCACTGTGCAACCCACAGAGTCTCTAAAGCCAAAGTCCCCGTTGCACTGGGTCCCCCAAAGTCACCCCAAGAGCCATAGTGAAACCTGGTGACCCCAAATCCATGCAGGGCTCAGGCAGGTAGATGCTCTCATACCCAGCAGATGCTCTCTATGGGGAAGACCCCCAAGGAAAGACCCCCAGCCTGAAGATGGGGTGGGAGCTGCTGCAGAGTTTGGGAGTTCCCTGTACTGAGCAAGAGGGGGAGGAAGGGCACATCCCAGGTTGGAACGCTGATTCTGCAGGGATGGAAAGCCCAAACAGTTCCACCCCCAAAGCCTTTTTGCTGCTGTTTCTCCTCCTCTCCTTGATGCTCAAGCCTATGGAGTAAAGGGAGGTGGCTTGGCTGCAGCTTCAGCAATGTGTTGGCCTGATTTCTTCCCATACTCTGAGGGTCAGAAATGGTGAAAAAAAACTATGTTTTTTCTGCCCCTTTAGCCATGAAGGCTCCCAGCTGCCCACCAGCTCCCGTTGCCACCCCTCCATCACCCATGGGCTACCCTCATGCACGACCACAGCTTTTAAAGCAGATCCATTTGGATATGGTTGGCTGGATGGAATCTTATGGTGCACAAAGCGTAGGGACACGCGGCACCCTGTGCTCTTCCTCACTGCTATGACCCTCTGCAGCACAGAGCCCTCACCGATGCCTACCTGCAGCCACGACCATCAGCCAGAGGTTGGCCTGGAGCACCCACAGCCTCGTGCAGAAATCTCCCATCTCCTCAGTGCGGGCAGCAGGGCAGCATCCAGGTATCAACCTTTACACCGCGCTGCTCCGACCTCCGCACCCAAAAATGGCGCAGTGCTGCTCTACGCACGGCGCTGCCTTTCCTGCTCATGTAAATAGGCTGCGTCGGGGACTTTCCTTGGGGGGGTGGCTTTGAATGCAGCACAGATGCTGGGGTGGCCGTCCCTGTGTTTGGCAGTGCCAACACTGGGCTTGCAAAGCTGTGTGGGGATGAGAGTTAGTGCTGTACCCACAGGGAGCCCAAGTAAGGCAGGATTTAGGAACAGGCTGCCCAGGGAGGTGGGAAAATCACCATCCCTGGAGGTGTTCCACAACCGTGGAGATGTGGCACTGGGGGATATGAAGGGATGGGTTGGGGATGGACTTGGAGATCTTGGAGGTCTTCTCCAGCCTGAATGATTGTACATGTGGGCACAGTGGGATGGATTGGAGTTGGAATTGGGGATCTTGGAGCTCTTCTCCAACCTTAACGATTCATTGAATGAGTGTGGTGGGATGGGTGCAGATCCAGGCCATCCCCACCCCATCCCCACCGTGGAATCACTCAGGTTGGAAAAGACCTCCAAGATCATCAAATCCAGCTGTCTTTTCCATCCCTATAATGGGCACGGTGGGGACGGGCTGGGGTTGGACCTGGGGATCTTGGAGATCTTTTCCAACCTCCACAATTCTGTGATTCTCTCTGGGGACACGGTTTGGTGGGCATGGTGGAGGTGGTTGATGCTGGGACTTGGAGATATTAGAAGTCTTTTCAGTCTGAAAGATTCTGTGATCGTGTTGTTCTATGAGTGCACGTGGTGGGGGTGGGTTGGTGATCGGGCTTGATGGTCTTGGAGGTTTTTTCCAACATTAATGGTTCTACCATTGCACCCCAGGGCTGCGCCTCACCCCTTGGCTCTGACTCAGCTCCGTGGTTCCCCATCACTGTGGCACAGTGTATCTCCAAGTGCCATGCTCTGTGAGTGAGCACTGGGCCATAACTCCCTGCAAAAAGCACCTTGGGGTCCTTCCACCAGCCAGGCTGGTCCCCAGAGCCCAGCTCTGCCTCCTGGGGGCCTCCCCAAACCCTCACCTCCTGCAGGTCGTTTCCTTTGTGCTGTTTCTGAGCATACGGTGCTGCTGGGAGCCAGCCTGTGTGCAAGGGAGCAGAAATAAAGGTTACATGAGAAACTGGGGCCTCATGGGGGGAAAGAGATGATGGGAGAAGTGCCTCTTCCATGCAGAGCAGCCCAGCATTTGATACAAGAATACAGCCCAGCCATGGCGTCCCAGGAAGACAGAAGCAGTGGAGATGCCCCCAGGGTTGGGATAAGCTGTGCTGCGAGCTGTGCAGAGCTGCTGCTGGGCAGCTGCACCCTTCCTCGGCCCATTCCTATTCATGGTGGCTTGGGTTTCACCGCTGTCCTCCCTGTTGTTGTGTGGGAAGAAGGATGCTGGTTCATGCCACCCCTCCCTGCAGCCCTCTGCCTGCGTGGGGACCCTGCTTGAATTACACTGGCCCCTGCGTGAGTTGTTCCAGCAAAGAGAAAATAGCACTGAGGCCTTGCCATGTCCCGTGGGGACCTCTGTAGGTCCCGGGGGTGGCTCAGCCTTCACCGCACACAGGTGCAGGAACATCCTTCACCTCCTCCCCGTGATGCTGAGCTGTTGCCAGGTAGCCAGTGGGGCAGGTTCAGCTCTGCCCACAGATTCCAGTATGGGGCAACTCAAAGCAGTCTAACACCTTCTCTTCACCAACCCTTCTCCTTGGCTGGAGCCATGGCAGCATCTCCTACAGCCCCTACAGGGTTAGGAGGAGGCACCCAGCAGAACTGTGGTCCCATTCATGTGCTGCTCTGGGAGTTCTGGGTGGGATTTCAGTCCAAAACTGTTGGATAACGCCATATTGAGGTCCAGGCATGTCCAGAAGGTCCCCAAATCCCCCTTCACCTTGGCTGGACCAACAGCTGCATCTTCTATAGCCCCTATGGGGCTGGCAGGAGGCACCCAGCAGCCCATAGTTGCATCCACAAGCAGTTCTGGGGTTGCTGGAGGGTTTCAGCCCAGAGGTTCTGGACAGATCCCCATTGGGATCCAGACCCATCCAGGAGGTCTCTGGACCCCCAGCAGAGGGAGGGGGTGTTTTTAAGCTGGGGAGGTGATTTCCCCCTCCCAGCTGTATGGAAAGCACTTCCTCCCCTAACACACACCAACGCATTCGGTATCGTAATAAGAGACCGTTCACGGTTGTTTATTTTAAGAAATGTACAAAGAAAAAATGGCTTCAGCTCACACAAACTCTGCTCTTTGGCATTTTCCCGTCACCGACGACATGTACATACAAGCAGCATTCATTGTGAACCTCAACCCGGGCTGGAAAGAGCCCGGCCGAATGCATGGGGACCCACCGAGCTCTATGGGGTGCCAAAGGGCATCCGCAACGGCTGGGAGCCAAAACCAGCCCGAGGAAGAAGAAAGAATAATAATAATAATTAATAATAATTAATAAAAAACAGAAAAGAAAAAGGAAAAAAAAAAAAAAAAAAAAGACAGACCCTTTGGCTTTACGCAGCAGCCCTTATTTTAAGTGGAAGAGGTTTTGGTTCGTGGTGGTTTTGATCTCAAGACTTAGGGGGCCCCATTGGAGCAACTCAATGCAAAGACCGTTCCCCAGACCCTGGGGATGCGTCCCGTTAAGTAACACTAATTTTTGCTTACTGTGGGGCTCAATGTGGTTTTGTTACAGGGAATCCCCAGCAGAGACTATCTCTGCCCATTGCTTTCCTGCCACGAAATCTGGGTGGAAAGGGAAAAAAAACAGGAGTATGAATAGTTTACATTCAAACGGCGGAGATGTGAATCATTCATGACTTGAATCATCTCATTCATGACTTCAATGCATGTTTTGAGCCCTTTAACACCTGATATTTAACCCTGAGAACGTACCTGCGGATGCAAACAAATGTTTAAGACATCATTGCACTTTCTTTGTATAGAACAAAAAAGAAATCCATTGAGCTTATGTAAAGATCCCAAAGAAAGGTGCGACTTTAAGACTTTGGAGGCTTTTTGTTCACGTAAGTCTTTCTGTGGTTGTTTTTGACGTTTCATTTGGCTCATCTTTCACCCGCTGCCCTCTGGGGGGGATAATAGGCAAGAAATTGTGAACTAACATTAATGAACAATTACCTGAAGTAAAAGGACAGCCGTTCTCGTTTGTTAATGTCTGAAAAACGTCATTACCATGATTAGATCATTTCAAAACTAAACTGTTTCTCACCAACAATAGACAGATTTCACATGTCAATCCCATAAGAAAAATATCCAACTCTTTGCCAGTGCAGTGAGCTATTAAAAAGGATCCGGAGGAGATCCTGCTCGGAAGATTGAAGGTGTCAGCTTGAAACATCCGAAATCAGCTCAACACCTAAGACCTACCGACCTGAACATGGAAGGTTTCTTGAAGAGGAGACACAAACAGAGCCTTTTCAGATGCCAGGAAATGGGAGTCACTCTGTTATACCAATGACTCCTTCACGATGCGCTGCCCACCTGATGGCTTTGATTCTACGGGAGCACTTTGAGTCTCTGAGCTCGGGACGGGTGCGAGATCAATAGCAGCGCCCATCTCCGCATCGGTCCCACTGTTCCCATACATCTCATGCATTTTGGTTGCAATCAGACCTTCCTTCTCAGGGGCATCCCCCATCAGTGCCTCCTCGTCCTTGCTGTGTCGGTACATGTAGGATGCCTGCTTGACCGAGCGCCTCAGCAGATACCTCCGGAACGCCCGCTGGATTTTCGTTGCACATACCTCCTCGTGTTTCCTCTTCAGAGTGGTGGTGATGGGTTCATAGGAGACCTTTGAGGGGTTGGCAGCCATGAACTTCTCTTCCATGGTGTCCTTCAAAGCGTCCATCTCTCCTGAGTCCCCCAGCACTTCCTTCGTCAGGGCAAAGAGGATATCCAGGCAGTGGATTTTGTCCCCAGCGACCATCGGTAAATCCATGGTGATCAGCTTGATCTTGTTCGGCTTGGGGATCCTGAGCGGCTCCTGTAGGGTGTCCACAAAGTCAGACAAGGTGCTGTATGCAATGAACTGGGTGGCATCTGGGTCAAACTTCTCCCAGATTTCATAAAACATCTCAAAATCGTCTTCGCAGAGGGGCTCACTGCTCTCCTCTGTGGCCACGTTGAAGTTCTCCAGGATGATGGCGATGTACATGTTGACCACGATGAGGAAGGAGATGATGATGTAGCTGCAGAAGAAGAAGATGCCGATGGATGGATTGCCGCAGTTGCCCTTTATTGAGCTGCCAGGGTTCTCCAGGTTGGGGTCGCAGTCAGGGGGGCCGCTGTTTAGGATCGGGCTGAGCAGCCCATCCCATCCGGCCGACGTGGTGATCTGGAAGAGGCAGATGATGCTGTTCCCAAAAGTCTCAAAGTTGAAGATGTCATCAATCCCCGCCTCCTTCTTTACGTAGGCAAAGTTGGACATCCCGAAGATGGAGTAGATGAACATGACGAGGAAGAGCAGGAGGCCGATGTTGAACAGGGCAGGGAGGGACATCATGAGAGCAAAGAGCAGCGTCCGGATGCCTTTAGCTCCCCGGATCAGCCGGAGGACGCGGCCGATCCTCGCCAGCCTGATGACCCTGAAGAGTGTGGGTGACACAAAGTACTTCTCTATGATGTCAGAGAGGACAATACCTGTGAAAGGACGAAGAAGAGGTGAATTTGGCATGATCTGCATGTGAGATATTAAGGTGAGGTGGCACGGGGTTCCACTTGCCCACACCACTCCTACTCTTCATTATCCAGTGGGATCCCCGGTGCTTACCTGCGATGGAGAGGATGACCACCACAAAGTCAAAGATGTTCCAGCCAATGGTGAAGTAGTAGTAGCGCAAGGCGAACATCTTTAGCACACACTCTCCAGTGAAGATGACGATGAAGACCAGGTTGATTTTGTAGAGGATGTCTGTTTTGGTCTCGCTTTGATCGTCTGTTTCGACCATCATGGTCACCATGTTAAGACAAATCAGGATCATGATGGTTATGTCAAACACTTGCTTGGTAACAAAGTCAAACACCATCCCTTGAAACTTGTTCTGCCATAGGGGTGATGGTGGAGAGCCAGACGTGAGGTGGGAACGCGGGACACACACACACACAAAACAAAGACACAACAGAAAGAGAAGAAGGAACCAGATTTAGGAGCGTGCAGGAAGATGTGGGAGGAGGATACCCAGAACCTGGAGCCATTGTGGGCAGGAGGTGTGGGCACAGCAGATAGATAGCTGTTTCCAAAGTGTATCCATCAGGTCAGCAATGAACCCATGGGAAAATACCTCATTTGAGCTGGGAAAGCTCAAATCACGGCTGTGCATGTATTGGGTGGACCAGCTTCCTTTCTAGGAGCAACAGAAGCTGAGGTTTCCCTGAGTCTGACTCCTTGGGGAGATGAGATGGGAGAAAATCCTCAGCCCCTACAAAAGCGACCCCCCCCTTGCTCTGCAGGTCCAGGACTGAAGAACAGATCCAAACGAGGCTGCCAGATGTGAACCTTTTCTGATACCCCAACTCTTAGCAAGGTCCTTTCCATGGAGCCAAGAATTGGCAATTTGTGGTGGAAAAACTCAACCCCAAACCTTCCCTGTTCACTCTGGGATAGCTGGTGGCTCACTGCATGCCATGGGGATTACCCCAACGTACCGAGGGCCTGGGGATGGGCTTCTGGGGTTTCTTGGAGCCGAGCTTCTTCATGGCATTATAGTATTTCTTCTGCTCTTCTGTCATGAAGATGTCTTTGCCTCCAAAGTATAAAGGGAATCACCACTATTAGACTTAGGAATTCACCTCTTCCTTCCAAAAAACACACCACATTACACACCCTCCACCCATCCATTTGTCCCACGCTCTTTGCTTCTTTGTTCCATCTTTCCCTGATGCATGGAAAAATGATGAGGAAGGATCAGAGTGGGGAAAAGAAAGGTCATTGCTGCTCCCCTCTGTCCTGGACCAGACCCAGAAAATACTTATCTTTTTCTTCTGCTGGTTGAAGTTGTCGATGATGACACCGATGAAGAGGTTGAGGGTGAAGAAGGCTCCAAAGATGATGAAGATGACGAAGTAGATGTACATGTAGAGGTTGATCTCGTACATTGGCTGCTCTTCAATCTGATTGGGTGAGATGGGAAATGTGTCCCCAGGTGTCCAAGGGTCACCATACCCAGACTGAGCTGGGGTGGATGATACAAAACGTTTGGCAGATGTGGGATGGGAGCAGGGACCACCTGGACACTGGGTTAAGGGTACCCATAACCTACACTATGCTTCTATGATACTATGCTTGTAGGGCTGGGGGGTAGCAAGATGCCTGAGGCATCATTTAATTCTGCTCCATATTTCAGCTGGAGCATCCCAAGGTACCACAATTCCCAGGTTCAAGGGGAGATCTTGGCAAGGAAGAGCACTTTTTCTCCCCAAACAGCTTTCTGCCTGGGTGTTTGGCAACTGCAGATGGGGCAAGCAGAACAGCTGCTTCTGAAGCTGGTGTGTGGGGCAGACCCCAATGGGGCATGGGCAAATCTGTGCTTCTGTAGGGAAGGCATGGGGAATCCCTTCTGCTGCAGCATCCCATGGCCACAGTCTGGTACAGGGACATATTTTGGGATGGATCAGGTGGGTGGAACCAGATTGGTGCTAAGATGTCCCTCACCTCACGTGAGTCCACAGCGGCGTACATGATGTCCATCCAACCTTTGAAGGTCGCCTGTGGGGATTGGGAGAGAAGAGCAAGCTCAACAGGAGGGGTACAGGGCTATGAAGGGAGTGGAAATCAATGGAGACACTCTTGGGGTTTAGGTTGGGGTTCAGATGGCAGGGGAAACTTTTCATGGAGGGGGTGGTGAGGAACAGCTGCCCAGAGAAGCTGTGGATGCCCCATCCCTGGTGTTCAAGGTCAGACTAGATACGGCCCCGGGCAGCCTGATCTGGTGGTTGGCAACACGGCTCAAGGCAATGAGGTTGGAACTGAATGATCTTTGAGGTCCCTTCCAACCCAGCCATTCTCCCTCGCATCCCAGCCATTCTATGGTTGTGTGATTCTGTCCCACTCAGGTAGGGGCTTATTGCAACTTTTATAGACTTCTGCAGCTGATTTGTTAAGCAAAAAGCCCGAACATCTGATTTCCTGAGTTGGAGAAAACAACAAGCCTTGAAGAGGAAGCTGAGTTTATAGCTGGTTGATCAGTTTGGGTTCTGCTTTAGTTCTGCAACCACTGGTTCCCCTGGATCCAGTGGGAGTAACCCAATAACAGAGCCCACACCTATATTTTTACTAATGCTGTGGTAAGCAGTTCCCCTTCTGCTCGCCTTGCTCAGCTGTGGTGGGTTCAATGGAAGCATGGCTGCATTCACCCATGGCCAGCGCTCACATGGGCTTTTTTCCAGTCGTCATCTTCCCCAGGCAAAACTCTTGCAGTCTATGACTGTAGCAGACCCCACTCTAGCAAGAACATCTCCATGCAGGGAGGCTGCAAAGGGGTGATGGGAGTCTTGATTTTGAGAAGGCTGAGAGACAGGTTGAGCAGATGGGAGGCCCAAGTTGCTCTATGCCCCTGGCTCACAGCATCTTCCTTTAATGAATAATGGTGCTTAAAACTCATTCTCTTCCTTGCTCCTTCTGCATGCCATGCTCTGTTGGAGCTCCAGCGTTGGTGTTTTGTGCACTCTTCCTCAACAGTTCCCTTGCTACACTTAATTTCCCCCTCCCATCTTCTATCTTGCCCCCTTCCTCCTTGAGCCTGCAGGGTTTTTGGGTTAAATTAAATCTTGAAGCTAAGCAGCAGCCAAGAACCCTGATTTGGGCTTCAGAGTTGCATCTCCTTTTAGCCTTGACGCCATTCACCCCACACTATGACAGTGCGTTGTGATCAGTACGTACCACCTGCAGCAAGGACAGGTATCCCAAGCCCACGTTGTCGAAGTTGACTTTGACGTTGACCCATCTGACCTCGTTGGTGTAGAGGAGAGCCATGCAGTCGCTCTTATTGTTCACCACGCTGATGTCAAAGAGGTCCCCCGTGGTGGTGTTGACACATCGGTAGTACTTCCCTGCGAAGAGGTTCACCCCCATGATGCTGAATATCAGCCAGAAGATGAGGCAGACCAGCAGGACGTTCATGATGGAGGGGATGGCACCCAGCAATGCGTTTACCACCACCTGCAAGGAGAGACAACCATAGCATCACAAAAAAACCTTGAACTGGATCATTGAGTCCTGGCTCCACACTGCACCATCTGAACCCAAACCCTTTCCTTTGGCTGTGTTCAATCCCACTGATCCGGAGGCCTCTGAAAACAACCAGGGATGGGTTCCCAATGGAGGTCACCAGCAAGGCACCAGCTCTGCACTTACCCTCATGCCTTCAAATCTGGACAGGGCACGCAGAGGTCTCAGTGCTCTCAGTGTCCGCAGGGATTTGATGGCTCCCAGCTCGGAGTATCCCAACCAGTTGGCTGTCAGGCTGACGAGGGAGACCTGGAAGGAGCAGCCCGAGGAATGAGTAGCATCTCAGGTAGAGAAAAAAACAGAGTGTGAACCATGTCCTGGCATCTCCTGCTCTTCTCTCTTCCCAGCATGTGGGTATTGTGTTGTCTTGGGACTCAGGGAATGGCTTTGAGTCTGGGCTGCCACCATAATGTCCTTTCTTTTTGGGTAGGAGGGTGGAAGTGATGTGGAACACAGAAATATTGGGCAGGTAAATGTTTGCTTTGTGAGAGACTCTGTGTCCCATCACACCTCTGCTGGGTTCTAATACAGCACGGAGTGCTTGGTGCATGTGTAAAGCACCAAAAGGGTTTGAAAGGGCTCCTGCAGCCTGGAAAAAGGGTGGCCCTTCCTCCCAACCACCATGAGTCTAAGCCCACATTCCCATACAAGAAAGGGCTGGTTAGCAACAACCTACCCCAACCCCCTACATCCAGGGATGACACTGTAGGTGCTCATTCAGCACCACTTACGTCGACAATGAGGAAGTCCAGCCAGCACCACGCGTTGGTGAAGTACACCTTGAAGCCATAGGCCACCCACTTGAGCAGCATCTCAATGACAAAGATGTAGGAGAAGACCTTATCAGCGTACTCCAGGATGGTGCGGATCACCTTCCGCTGCTCTATGTAGATGTCCTCAAAAGCCTGGAAGAGGCAAGGAGCTACATGACAGTCATTCTTCCATTAGACCCACTGCACGGCTTGGTGCATGACCGTGGCTACATCACCCCTACTTTGCTGGGGCAACTTGAAAAGTGGAGGCTGAGGAGGGTTGTATGAGGTTCTACCAATGCAGGGCACCTGGAGGATGCTTAGATCACCTTGCATCGAGCAGGCATGGCCCAAATGGAGTTTTAACTAAAACAACTGGCCTGCAGCTGCTGAAGAGAAAAGGGGATGGGGAACAGGGAGGGATGGGACCTACCAGCGCCCCGCTGCTGAGGAGGATCATGAAGACGATGAAGGTCTCAAACCAGTCGTGCTCCACGATGAGGAAGCAGGTTTTTCGGATGTTCCACCAGATCTTCCCTCTGCCACTGGTGATGTCCACATGGAGACAGGGAAACCTCTTGACGCAGCCTGGGGGTGGAGACAGAACCTGGGTCGACTCCCCGCCTCTGTTTGTTGGCATTTTAACCCCATTTGCAGATGTCTGCTCCTGGGAACCATCTCCATGGAAACGGGGGAATTTGGAGTCTTTGAACAGCCCTCTCCAGGGTGCTCATAGCTCTCACCTTCAGTGAAGCACTCCTCGGGCTCATTGCTCTCTTCAGCCTCTTCGGCCACCTCCTCTTCCTCGGGCTGAGGTGGTTTGTAATCCACGGTGCTACATAGGGATGAGGCGTTGTCACTGGAAAGGGGGTTCTGCAACAGGAGAGGGGATTCGGGATGGTCAGGGTGGTGATGTGGGGCCAGGAGATGCTCCACAGGAGATGAGTTGGGCACAAACGTTTCGTAGGGAATGCTCATGTATCGCTTTGAACTTCCCTCCCTGCGGGGCTGAACCCCATGGAGAGGCTCCATCAAGACTTTCTCAAAGGAAAGAACAGACCTATTGGATCCTCTGGTGTGGAAACAACCACACAGCGCTGTGTTGGCCACTGGATGTTTTGTTTTTGACCATCTCCAGCCAATGTGCCTCATTGCCAGGGCAGGCATCAGCCCTTCTCCTGACAGGGGCAAAAGACAAAAGAAATTAGAAAGCTGAGGGTTTGGGGGGTGTTTTTAAGGAGATACTGCCAGTAATTAATCCCCTGGTGTTTCTGATTCCATTTCTACACATTTCCTCTTTATCACGGCGATATTCCTAAAGCTTTCCAGCTCTTGGCTGGTTCCCAAAACCACAAGTCCCTTCTTGCAGTAGATTTAAATCCAGCACAAAGAGAAAGGAGATATTTGGCATTGGGGCTTTATGTGAGTAGGATGGAGCTGTCATCTGCCATTGGGGTTTTATGATGGACTGGTCCACCCAAGTGCTGGTGTGATGGCGGGAGCCTTGCCCAATGGGTTGGAGCCCTTTGCTTGGAGGCTGCTCTGAATCTCTTTCCAGCCCCAAGTAAAGCCATTGGATGATGAGGGCTGCAAACCTCAGGGCATCACCTATATGTGGAGTTGGACAGCCTTTGCTTTACATCCAGGTTTGGATGGTCCTTATCCTGCCTGCCATCCCATCTCCACCCCCTGCGCTGCTCCGCACCTCTGTGTGCCCTAATGAATGCACTTCTAATCACCCTATGGCATAATTAGACCAGCAGAAGCCCGGTTTGCCACTGTGGCGCTCTGCTGGCTCGCGGGGCTTGTAGGCTGAGGTTCACCCCAGTTCAGAACCCGCGTCCCAAATAGCTCTCCCTGCATCACTCAGCTTGGCTGCCTTCCCAGACACCACTCAGCAAGGCTGGAGGGGCTGATAATGAGAGAAAACCCTGGCACGCCCCTGGGACTTTTTAACCTCTTAATTATCTTTTTCTTTCTCTCTCTTTTTTTGTCTTCTGGCTTTTAGAGAAGGAGGAGCAAATCTCCAGACCTGCCCATCCCAAATGGCAGCAACCAGGAGAACTTGGGTTGGGGTTCTAATAGGGAAGAATGAATGCAGGATGGTGTCGGCTTGCATGGAAGGAGATCGCCCTGCCCTGAAGTTGGTGGTACATAAAGGAGGTGCTCCATCCTCCTGTAGACCCCAAAGTGGGGGTAATATGGGGCATCATTGCTGCCTACAGCCCCACGGACCACAGCATGACATTGGGTGAAGACATTGCTTTGGGGGCAGCTCCCTGCTGGGTCCTTGGGAGGAGAGGAGGGGCAGGGGGATTAGGAGAGCTCAGCTGGGAGCCAGGCAAGCTGTGACCCTGGGGAAGGACAGATGGAAACCACCTGCCTCCAGGACACACAGTGGGCAGAACCACCAGGAAGTTGGGAAACGGGGCTGTAAAGCCAGGAGCCCCACAGCACCCTGTGCCCAGAGCAGGTTTGATGGTGTGGTCTCAGCAAGCAGCTGCTGTTAAAAGGGAAGAGCGTTTGTCAGCATTTTCTGAGCTGCCCATCCAGAGAAATCCCCCGTTGTCGCTGTGTTCCCAGCACAAGACTTTGGCTCCATCTGGAGCTAATCAACGGCATGAGAACTCAGCAAGCAAACAGCGGACTTCTCAGAGCTGCTATCAATTAGCACCTCGTTTCTAATTACTAGGCAGGAATCTCATGCAATGGCTGCCAGCCCATCCCGTCCTGTTGGGAGGATGATCCTCCATCCTGTTGGCCATAATTGATGGAATTTCTCCACTCAATTCAGTACAGACAAGGGGATGAGCAAGGAAATGAGGCCTTGGGACTGCATGGACCAGGCTGGACATATCCTCCCATGGTATCTAGGTGGGCATTAGCATCACATCCCTGCTCTTCTTTCCTGAACACATGCAATCCCACAGCCCTACATTTCCCCATATCCTTGATGGTCCTTGGTGCAACCCCATTGCTAGCAGCGATGTCCCATCATATCACCATCCTCCTTAGTGTACCTGCCCTTGTTTTTTCTGCATTTCTCATCTCTTCTCCCTCTCATTCTTGCAGATCAGTGTCCCACGTGTCCTGACCTGATGCAGTTGACATCAGCTGTCCGGTCTGCTTTGGATCCAAAATGCATTGCTTCATGTTCGCTCGTGCTAAGCCCCTCCATCTGGTTCCATGCCCTCCCTCCCCCATGCTGCTTTTGGAGGCATTAGCAGTAGATCCAATGTTAGTGCCATCAGCAGATTTCCTGGCATCAAGTTCCTCTGGGACATCTTTAACCCCAAAAGGAGTGCACTGACCCTGCAGTGCAGGCGTTAGCAAAAACCTCCGCTTGGACCCCCATCTCATGCTGCGAAACAGGGAGCCATTTCTTGCTGTAATACCCCAAGTTTGGTCCACGGAGAAGCTAAAAGTAACCCCAGATGGTGTCGTTCGGGGGCTGAAGCCCTGCAACCCACCTTGGCATCCTCAGTGTCAGACTGAGTGCTCGTCTCCTCATAGAGGTCGGACTCCTCCGAGGCGATGGGGACCTGCACGGTCAGGTTGGGATTGTTGATGAAATTCATGTGGTCCAACTCGTCCATCAACAAATATTCCTTCCCTGCGACTCCGTCCATGTAATCTGGCTTGGGATCCGGGCTGCTATCCACGTGGTTTAGCACAGAGTTGTCCCCTTTGCTGGGCTCCTGCTCTTCCTCCGGGGCCACCTTTTTGCCCTTCCACAGCCTCCGGAGCAGCATGAGGACAGAAGACTTGAGGAAGTCGATGCCCCTGGTGATCCGGCCGATGGCGATCTGCAGGTTGTTCATCTCACCATCATCATCAGAGGCTGCCAGGCTGTCGGCGCTGAAGGAGCTCAGCAGCAAAGCCAAGAACAGGTTGAGCACCTGGAAGGGACAAAGTCAACACCAATGGGGACCTCCATCCCTGCAGCCATGGAGAAGATCCCTTCACTGAGTGAGCTGCAACCAAAACTCTTCTCTTGAGATTTTTCTCACATTTCCTTTTCTATTCCTTTTTAATACAGTGGGAAGTAAACACCCCACAGGACTTTCTCAAGCCATGGCATTTCTAAACCATGCCCGGAGGTTTCGTTCCTCCACCCATCCTGCTTTGTTGTACCCTTTGGACTTCAGCATCATAAACTTAACTATCCCTAATAAAAACCCACAAAACCAATGGCATCTCCAACATGACTCTGTGTCCTGCACCCCAGTTTGGACTAAGAGGGTTAGGGTTTGGACCCCCTCTGCCCAGCCAGGGCCTAGCCCCACTCCTACTTTTCCTCTGTGGCCCCACATGGCTACAACATGAGATAAGAAGGGGGTAACCTTTGGGGTTTACTCAGTATGGGGTTTACTCATCCCCACACAGCCCAGTTTGCAGCTGCTTGTGGGATCCACATGGCTGAGCAGCCAGCATCGAGCTGTGATCTTTCTCATACCCCACATCTGTTCCCACTGCAGCTGCCATCCCACCCTGCACCCTCAGATGGGGATAAATGAGTGAGGGATGGAGTCAGCTCCTGTGTTCTCAGCTGGTTTTGGGGTGCAGGCAGTAAGGAAGGGGTCCTTCAGGGTTGCTTTGGGTTGTGTTGTGTTGAGTTGTAGCGTGCTGTATTGTGTTGTGTTGTGTTGGAATGTGCTGTGTTGTGATGGTTTGCGTTGTGTTGGGTTATGTTGTGTCATGTTGGGTTGTGCCATGTTGTGTTGGTGCACGGCAGGTTCTGCTTTCCATTCCGCAGCCCTTCAGCTGCCAGGTGCTGGCTTGCCTCCATCCCCCAGCATCAGTTTCTCACAGCTCCACACGTGGGCAGAGCTGGCTGCTCACTGGTGTCGGGGCACGAGCTAATTGTTCTCCCGCTAATCCCTGCTGCAGGGATGTCCCTGATGTTATGCAGTTGGCTCAGCAGCACTTTGGTGAAGGAAGCTGCTCTACACTTGCTGATGGCTCTGTAGGTCAGTGTTCTTCTTGGACCTGAGGCTCTATCTGCCCCTGGTGAGATATGGCACTTGGGGTGGTTATGGGCATGGTGGGTTGGGGATGGTTATGGGCATGGTTATGGGCACATGGCACATGCCACATGGTTATGGGCATGGTGGGTTGGGGATCTTGAAGGTCTTTCCAACCTTAATGATTCTGTGACTCTGTGCCCAGCAAACTTCTGGGGGTCTCCAGCAGCTCAGAGCCACATCCTTAACCTCACCTCATCCTACTGCACTCCATAGGGCAGAATTTCACTTGTGCAGAAGTCAGCTCGCTGGACGTGCACGCCACGCACGACCTCTTTCCATCTCAATCCCAAAACGTGCCTGGACCCCGGGGCAACCCCAGTGCTGATGCCTGGCACCGTGCAACCCACAGCATGCCAGGAACTGGGAGCTGGGCTCTGTGTAGGGCATGGAGCTCCAGCAGGACCCTGGAATGCTGTGCGAAGCGGCTGCGGGGCCAAGCCCACAGCTGTTGGTGTTTGTGCCTTTTTGTGCCAGCAGTGCGTCTGAGAAGGGAATTAGCTGCTATTCAAGGTCACTGCTGTTTTCACATGGCTCATGCCATATGACTTAAACCGCATCTTTAAATAAATCCCCAGTATCCCATCACTGTAATGCTCACGTTAGGTACCAATTACAGCTAACAGCCTCTGTCGGCGCTGCCTTTTTGGACAGGACTCCATTGCTGTGTCACCCAGTGGGCTTCCTCCCTTCTCCCTTAGTGACTCCAAAGGAAATGCTCAAAGTGCCATTAACGTTACAGGACGAGCTGCTCTGCCCTGTTGCTCCTGAGAGAAAAGGGCTGAAGAAGAAAGACTCAGCACCCCACATAAGCAACACAACACCCAAATCCCAACTTTCTAACCCCAAAACAGGGATGCTCCATGCTAATCTGAGCCCTGGGGCAGTCTGTGTTCTGCTTTCACCCGTACGGGGCCGGAGCAGACATGCGCCATGTGGGGCAACACGTCAGCAGCTCCAAGCCAGATAGTTTTTCAAAGCAAATTCCAAAGGGCTTACACAACCCTGGCAAGTAATAGGAGCGATCCAGGGAGCTGCTGCGCTTCCCTCCCCTGCCTTGCTCCTTAAGAAGGGAGAGCGGGGCCCAGGCTGCTGGGAAAACAAGCTCCAGAGCCGCCAGCAAACGGGTTACCAAGTTTAGAAAGGATTCCGTGCTCGCCTGGAACTCACAGGCAGTGGTGAAAGGGTCAGGTTAGCGGGGGGCGAATGGGGCCCACCGGTTTCTGTGCCTCAGTTTCCCCTTCTGCTTCTGATCCGGCTTTAGCTGAAGATCCCTCAGATAGAAATCTGATATAATGCTACTTCGTTAAGACTTGAGTACACAGCGCAGGAGGGAGAGTCTGTACAGATCCAACATGGGTCAACCTATCAATGAGCTGAGATGCACAGCATCAAACAGAATGCAATGGGTGGAGGTAGGGAGATATCCAGCCCCATGACATCCTCCACCCACAATCCCTACACATCCCACATCCCTACAGGGGATGGTTCTATGGGTGAGCTTCACTTCACAGCATCAACTACAGCACAATGATTGTGGGGGGGAACATGTCCACCCATGACACCCTCCTCCCTTGTCCTGCTGCCACTCACCACCAGGTTCCCGATGACCATGACCATCATGAAGACGATGAGGCACATGGTCTGTCCGGCCACCTCCATGCAGTCCCACATGGTCTCGATCCACTCACCGCAGAGGATGCGGAAGACAATGAGGAAGGAGTGGAAAAAGTCATGCATGTGCCAGCGGGGCAGAGTGCAGTCGAGGGAGATCTTGCAGACACACTCCATGTAGCTCTTCCCAAAGAGCTGCATCCCCACCACGGCGAAGATGAAGACGATGATGGCCAGCACCAGTGTCAAGTTCCCAAGTGCGCCCACTGAGTTGCCAATGATCTTGATGAGCATGTTGAGGGTGGGCCAAGACTTGGCCAATTTGAAGACCCTCAGCTGTAGGAGCAAGGAGGTAAGGTGTGAACTGCTGGGAGCTTTCACTGCCACAAGGGTTGGGACTGGACTTTCACATGGCAGTTTTAGGATGGATTAAACATCCAACAGCTTTGCAAAGAGACACATTCCTCAATACGTGGCTCAAACGGTGGTGTCATCCCAGAGGTTGGCACTGGGTGATCTTTGAGGTCCCTTCCAACCTTAGCCATTCTACAGTTCTGTCCTCAATCAGAAAGCTGGTGGCTGCCATGAATGTCCTTGAATGAGCCATTTCCCACCCCATTTGGGTTGTGATCCCACCCCAAACCCACAGATTTCATCCCCGTTCCACATACCAAGCGGAAGGAGCGCAGCACGGAGAGCCCCTGCACGTTGGCCAGCCCCAGCTCCACCAGGCTCAGAGTGACGATGATGCTGTCGAAGATGTTCCAGCCCTGCTGGAAGTACTCGTAGGGGTCCAGAGCGATGAGCTTCAGCACCATCTCCGCTGTGAAGATCCCCGTGAAGACCTGTGGGGAACACGGCAGTCTTGGTTTGCTTGTAAGTCATTGCCAAGCTTCTGTGTGGGGTGGGTGGCATCTCGTTTTGGAGGAAATACCCAATTTAAAATGAGGTACTTCCCCCATATTGAGCATTTCATCCCATTGGGTTCCACTCTTATTGGGAACCACCTCCCAGTATGGATGGTGGGGGGCAGTGGTGACCGCTGGAAAAGGGTGGAGATTAAAAGCAGAATTCTAATTGGCAAAGGAATCCCCTTCTGTCACAGCGATTCCATGAACTAGAATGATACAGGACTGTGAAAAAGCTGAGCCAGCTCCTACACATCAATTCTCCCGGGATCACAACAGCCCTGAGCATTATCACATTACTCCAGGGTGGTGTCAGCGATGTGACAATCAGTGTCCTCAGTTGCATTGCATGGCATGGCATGCACAGGGGGCAAATTTCACCCTGCACAGGGGGCAAATTTCACCCTGCATGTTGGTCACAGGGTGGATTCTACCACCAGCATCCCAGGAGCTGCCCTCATCTCATCCCATTGTGTGCATCAGCGCTGCTTCTCCCGCTCCCAGCCCCATTGGGTTCCCCATCCCATTGGTTCTGTACACATCCAGAAATCACTGCTGTCCCCGGGGAGAAGCTGGAGCTGTATTTTTTTTTTTTGCAGTGTGACCATGCTTTGAGCAACAGCCGATTAATCCCCTTTTATTTCCTGAATGAAACCAGAGACAAAGCAGCTATGTGCTAAGCATGTGTCACCAGCGTGCCTGCGCACAGAGAGGTCCCAGCAGGTGCTGGAGCAGGGCAAGGTGGTAGGAGGGAAGATGCAGCCCTCCCTCTTCTCTTCCCCAGCCCACAGATGGGTTTGCCAAACAAACCAGGAGCCTCTTGGTCTCATCCCACCAGCAGATTGCATGCAGCTGAAAGCTCCCGCTGGTGGTTATTTGGGGGCTGCGGCTCAAAGCAAGGAAGAACAGGGTGGTGGTCTCTGCCTACCAGGTTCCCCACAGTCAGCACGTTCTCAAACTCCTCTGTCATGGGGTAGTGCTCCATGGCCATGAACAGCGTGTTGAGCACGATGCAGATGGTGATGCCCAGGTCCACGAAGGGATCCATCACCACCAGCTTGACAAATTCCTTCAGCTTCAGCCATGGATAGCAGCAGTCCCACACCAGGAACGTGTGGGCAAATTTGTACCACCAGGACGGGCATTTCTGGTGAGCTTCCTCCAGCTCTGAGGGCAGGAAGGAAAACTGACATCAGCGCGAGCGTCTCCTGTCCTCCCTTGGGTGGAAAAACCCATTTCTGGGAGCTCCCACCCCTGGAGGTGTTCAGCTTGGATGATACCCTGGGCAGTCTGATGGGGTGGGGGGCTTTGGGGGCCTGGGGGGGCTTTGAGGTCTCTTCCAACCCAACTGTGATGTGATACTCAGGTTATCCAATTTTTAAGGTCCCTTTGAACCCAACCATGCTGTGATTCCCTGACTCTATGATCTTTAAGGTCTCTTCCAACCCAAGCCCAAAATGCAGCCAGGCCATACCTTCCATGGTGTTGGAGATGACACTGATGGCACTCCCCACCCTCTTCTCAAGCCCTGGCCCATCTGGGTTGCCCACAGTGAGGTGGTTGGAGTCTGATTTCTCCGGCTCATTGGCTGGGTTGAACTAGAGGAGAGGAGGACATACAGGTGAACAAGTATTGAACGCACTTAGAGGCTGAGAAGACAAAAGGGTCTTGGTCTAGAGACCTTGGGTGCAACATAGAGCTGCAGGAAGGTTGGTAGGACCAGCGGGCACTTCTAAAGGATGTGGGGGGTTGTGTTGGGTCACAGCAGGGGCAGAGCACGTACTTCGATCACGGTGGCGGAGCGTTGCAGCACAACCTTGGGGACCACCTGCCCATTGCAGTCCTTTGCCTTGTCCTGGTCGCTGTTCACATCCGAGTCGCTCTTCTTCCCGGCCACGCTGCTGTGCAGGGAACTGCTGCTGGACTGCCTGTCCTGCAACTGCAGCAACCACATCTCCATCACTGCAGTCGGAACTTCCCAAAACCTCACACGTTTTGAATTTGGCCAGGGTGAATAATTCACGAGGACATAAATATGTGGTGAGTGGGACAGCGGTCGGATTGGATGATCTTAGTGGTCTTTGCCAACCTTAATGACTCTGAGTGGGCACGGTGGTGATGTGTTGGGGTTGGACATGATGATCTTAGAGGGCTTTTCCAACCTTAATGACTCTATAATTCCATGTTTCTATGCAAAACCTCTGATTTCTGTCTTGTGGTGAACGTTAATCTTTGGAATAGGCCGTCATTCCAAATGAGAAAGAAAAGCACTCATCATATGCCCAAACTCTTACAAGGACACCACAGCTCAGACAAGATGCTGGGCTCTTCTATTTTCCAGCATTGGCCAGAAGCAAATGTTTTGCTAATTCATTTAACTTTGCTGCAACCTCCCTATCTCCCTTGTGTGCTTCTTTCCTACCCTAATTGCAACCTGCACATGCAGGCGCTCTGCCAGGCTTTCTGCTCTTGATGTGCTGTACAGGGACCGATCATTCTGATGCCTGCCTTGTTCCTCACCTCCTTCTTTCAATCTGATCTGCACGTTGTGTGCTGCACCTCTCTGCTGCCTCCCAGTGCTTCCCGTGTTGGTCTTTAAATGTGGAAATTAAATCTTTTTGGCCTATTTTTTTTTCCACGCACTTCTGGATTCAGCTGCTGATCTCAAATAGTTACCCAGTTCTCATTTTCACTTGGTTGAGAGCAAGCAGGACTTCTTTTACACAACTGGGAATATCACTACGTGTGTCTCTGCCTCTCCCTTTCTCCCTTCATCCTAATTCACTGGCCCTTCTTCCTTCCCACCAACCTGCTTCTCCTGCTCCTCCTGCTGCTTCTTCAGCTGCTCCATGAGCTGCTGGAACTCCTCCTCCTTCTGCTGCGCCTCCAGCATTGTGGCATCGTTTTGCTCTGCGTAGGCCATGGCCACCACGGCCAGGATGAGGTTGATGAGGTAGAAGGAACCCAGGAATATCACCACCACAAAGAAGATCATGTACGTTTTCCCTGCTGCACGCAGCGTCTGTGGGAAGAGGAAGCACGAGCCTTCACACCTCCTTGGTACAATGTGATGCTTCCAAACAAACATCTTGTAGCATTGGTCAAGTCTGGCACTGTCTGCCTACCGGTCATGGGAGGAAGATGAGACTTTACTCCCATCTCCCCAAGTGGTGCTCGTTGCCCAGCTGACCTTCCTGCAGCTCGTGGCTTTGGGTTGGGGATGGGATGAACGGGCTGAGATCTTGGCCAACTCAACTGCACTTCTCCGTGCCAGATGGAGGCCCAAGGTGGGACTGGTAACTCATCATGGCCTTGCATTGCTGTATCTCAAGTCCCACCCTAACTCTGGATTAGGGAATAATCATCTCCAGAGGACACACATAGCCTTCACTCTTGCTTTTCTGACCTAACCAGCTCTGGACTCAGGGGCTGAACCCATTACCTACAGGAAAACTGGAATTTCATGCAAATTCTGCCCATAGGACATCCAGGAGGAGAGTTTTCCCTCTTTAGCCTCTCCATTATCTCAACCCAGAGCTGCACTAAATATTTCTATAATTCCCTGGTTTCCATAATACCCCACACTGGGGAGCTGGGTGAGAGCATGCCCCATCCATGCCTTGTCCCTCAGCCACGGGTCAAAGCCCAACGAGTTTCCAATCCAGTGTCTTTTTATGAAGCCACAGGCAGCATTGAAATGGTAGAACTCCAATGTAAGCAGTGAATACACCAAATTTGAGATAGAAGCCACAACCACTCAGCAAGGGGCTCACTGCCGTGATCCCATTGGCACCTACCAGCTGGAAGAGGTTCTCCCAGAAGTCCTGTGTCATGAGGCGGAAGAGGGAGAGGAAAGCCCAGCTGAAGGTGTCGTAGCTGGTGTAGCCATAGTTGGGGTTCCTGCCTGCCTTCATGCACTCATACCCTTCTGGGCACTTCCTGTCAAAGGGCAGATGGCATCAGTCCCTGTCATCACCCCTCGCGTGCCCATACAATGGTTGGGGTTGGGAAGGAACCCTTTAAGATCCACTTTTCTGGGGTATCTTTCAGTAGATCCTGATCACACAAAGCCCCTTCCCACCCAACTTTGGACGCTTCTCATGGCGGGGGCTTCCAGTCATGGAGAATCTGCACTCAGTTCCAGTTGTTCCACCCCGTGGTGGGAATGCTTGGCAGGAGAACACCCAATTGGGTGCAGATGGGATGGTTGGGACACACAGTGGTCCTGCAGGGACCCACCCAGAGGGGTCTGCTACACTCACCCAGCATCACTGCTGTTCCCACAGAGCAGGGCATCGAGCGCTCCCTCCAGGAAGTAGAAATTTGCTTCACAGTTGGGGAAAAAAAGCAAAACATGGGAAAAATAAACAAATGTGGATATAGATTTTTAAAGCTCTTGGCAGTTCTCGCTGTCAGATTAACTGTCCCACATCCCAGAGCTGGGCTCTCTCCTCCCTGTTGGCTTCACTCTCTGCGTTGCAATGCTCGTCTCCAGCTCAGAGACCTCGTGGCATTGCTTCACATGCCCAGCTGGGTGGCTGCGAGCCCACCGAGGGCTGGGGATGGCCAAGTGGGTCAGCTCTCACTGTAAGGTGGGATAGCAGGGCTCATCCTAGGAGCACAGGCATGGTGGGGGTCCAAAAACTTGGGCAAAGGGCCCACAGCCATCATCTTCCTCCTGCTGCTCAGGTGATACACATTTAGCCTGGCCCCGAGAGCTGCCAGCCCGAATACACGCCTGCAGCGTGCTGTTGCTATTTGTGCTGCACTCATTGGATCCCATATATTGAATTTTGCACCCCTTCCTGTAACTGATGCTTACTTCCCCAACAGGGTGAAGCAGCTCAGCCCAGATGTAACCCGACCTTCTCCTGAGCTCTGAGTGCCCAAAATGGGTCATGAAACTTCTCCTTAGAGACAGTCCCTGGAGTGCAGCTTGCTCTAGGCAAGTCTGCATTCGATCTGTGACCCCGAATGGATTTTTCCAACGCAATATTGCTTTTGGATGCTGCCTCCTGCTTTGGGCTTTTGTGTTTGGTCTGGCTAGTGGTCAGATTGATTGCACAAGGTGAGAAGTTCAAAGGCAGAGCCTATGTCTGGGGCTGAGCTTTCCCCAGGCTTGGGGGCCGAGAGGGTGTCAGTGGAAGGAAAAATAAAGAAGAAAGACACAATTACTCAGAAATCTCTAAGAAAACATCAATTAAAGGCAAATGGAAGCCTCCCTGGCGGATTTAATGCTATATTTACAATTTCATGTCATGTTAAAAAAAAATAAATGAGCCAAACAAGAATAAACTACCACACTTTTGGGGGCATTTTTCCATCTGCCCACCCCCTGAGCGTGCACAACCCCTGCTTTACCCTATAGCCTTGCAAACCCCAAATCCTATTGAAGCACCTCAATGAGAAGACCCATGGGAACAAACCATCTTGGTCAGACAAGGAGGAAGAATGGGGTAAATTGAAAACCATGGTGATGTGTCAGTGCAGAAGGGGAGCAGTGAGTCCTTACCTTCATCATTGATGTAGGCTTCGAAATCGAAGGTGCTGTTGCTGGTGAAGTTGCCATCGATGCCGTCGGTGAAGTTGCCGTAGAGCGTTGCGTTGGCCAACGTGGCGTTGTCCAAACCAAAGTCCCATATCAGGGTGTCATTGGGGGGTGGCCACCGCACGCACTTGTGCCGGAGGTTCCCCATGAAGAGCTGGAGGCCGATGAGGGCGAAGACGCTCAGGCAGAAGACAGTGAGGATCATGACATCCGAGAGCTTCTTCACCGACTGGATCAGAGCTCCGACAATCGTCTTCAGCCCTGGAAGGGAGTCAGCCCTACTGATCTACCTGCTCATTAGCTGATCGTAGAGGACGTGCTACAGTGCTTCCCAAAGCTCCAGAGTTAGCAGGGACACGGGTACCCCCCAGTTTCACCCCATTGACCCAGACCTCACACATCAACGGGCAACGTCCCTTTTGCAGCAGGGCAGCCACCTGTCTCCGTGCTTTGACCTGGGCATTGCAAATCAGAGCCCATCCTTGCTGGCAGGCAGCCATTCCTTTTGTCTGCATGTTTTTTTTCCTAACACCACAATTTAGTGCTTTCTCAGCCCCAAACTGCTGAACAGACCACACGACATAGCAGCAATTTGCCAACCTGACCGGATGATGCCGTGCACCGCTCACGGCTTTGACTGCACAAGAAACCCCCATGACCCCAAACCCCGACATGTGCTGTCCCTAAAGGCAGCCGGGAGCCAGCTGGTCCCTTCCAGAGAAACCCTCCGGCATTTGAGCAGAGGGGATGGAAGTGACAGTTTGCATTAAGCACCGGGATTAACTCGCTTCCTCTGCAGACGGCGGCGGACTTTTGAGGAGGAATTGTCTGTGCGGGTGATGGGTGACACCGGGACATCCTGACATTGAGCTTCAGGCAGCTCAGAGCAATGTGCATGGAGGCACATCCCTCAAGACATGGGGGTTTTTTAGCCCCTTTGTTCCCCATCTGCCCAAACTATTTAGGTAAAATCCCCATTCTCCCAGGGCTTGTCTATGTTGGGAAAATGATTAGGACCACCTTTCAGAAACAGCTTATTTTTGCAGCTGCTATTTCTGCAGAGCCTCATGGGGAGGAGGGCGGAGGGATGGGGGGGCTGAAGCCATGCCAGGAATAAGAGCCCTGGGATTAAGAACAAAGTGCACTTTTTCCAGAGTGCAAATTTTAGCTTGTTTGATGAAGGCAACTCGTCAAATAGGAAGCCCAAAGGTCTGGAAGATGCAGGGACACAAAGTGAGTGGGATGATAAATTACCGTTGTCATTTTATCTCGCGCTTCTTCAGGGGTCTGACCTGTTGTTTCTGTGTCCACGTGGGGTCTTGAAATGGTATCAGATTTGGGAAGCAACCCTCAGAGCTACTTGGTAACGTGCCCCTAATGCAGCATAATGGATATTTGGGGCTGACCACTTACACTAAGAGCCATTAAATATCCCAATCCTGATAAGCAGAATGCTCAGCAATGGGGAGAAAGCTGCATTTATGGCTCCAAGGACTGGGGAAACTGTAAGGATCGTGTTAACTGGGGCCATAAACCCAAAGAAGCATCCCCAAGAACACCTAAAAATGCTGCATCTGGCTGGAGAGAAGCTTTTGCTGATGAAATAATGGGAGATCACAGCTAATTGCCTCACCTGGGATCACCGTGATGGTTTTCAAGGCACGGAGGACACGGAAGGTTCTGAGGGCAGAGATGTTCCCCAGGTCCACAAACTCAGTGATGTAGCTGCAGGACGGCAGAGAAGAGGGTGTGAAGGTCACCCCACACTGTCCCCGAGGTCCCCGAGGTCCCCAGGGTCCCAACTGCACTCACGCCATGGAGATGACCATGAAGTCCAGCCAATTCCACGGGTCACGCAGGAATGTAAAGTCATCGATGCAGAAACCTCTTGACAGTATCTTAATGAGGGACTCGAAGGTGTATATTCCAGTGAAGGTGTATCTAAAATGGGAATGGTGACTCAGGGGATGCTCAGCTGGGGAGGTTCTCCCATACCCTCCACTCAACAGAGTGAGCTGGGACATCTCACCAGCTATAGTGACAATCCTGCGCCACCTCTGACTGCTGCCACTGCACTATCAGCACTATTTTCTCTTTAAACCCTTCTGAGCCCTGCTGTGCAGAACTGCAGAGAAAAAAAAACGATGTGTTTTTTTCCCTTCCCTTCAGATTTTGGGCAGCTCTGTTGTGCTCTTCTTCTCTAAGCAACGCATGGATGTCCCTTCTTAAACAGGGACATTTAGGATGGAGAGGGCCACCATCACCTCTCAAGGACACTTCTGCTCCTCTGAAGGGTGTCTGGATCCCAACAGCCCTGTCCCAGCCTTGGTCCCATCCTTTCAGTCTGGGATATCCCCCCCCCCACCATGTTCAGCAGGGACTTACTCCACGTTCTTGGACCACGCCGGGGGGTTGCTCATCGTCATAAACACACAGTTGGTTAAAATGGTGATCATGATGAACATGCTGAATAATTTACAACCTGGTCAAGGAGAATTGCTGTGGCTGCTGTCTGGACTCCCCCCTTCTCATGGGTAGGAAGCCAAGAACTTCTTGGCTTGAAAGATTTGGGCCTCATCTTAGGAAGCTCCACTTTATATAGGTGTCCTCCTTGTTCCAACTAAAATGATGCTAGGACAGATCTTGGTGATTGCCACCAAGGTGCCCCAAACCTTTGGGCACTCATTCCTTGAGAAGGGACTAAAGCTTTGGCTCTGGACCTTGGTCACGGTGGCAACCAACCCAAAGAGAACTGCTGATGACAGCAACAGAAAACACCCCCAGCCCTCCCCTTCTCCCTTCCCAGCATCAGAACTGAAGCAAGGATATGAATGGATGAGCACTTTGATGGCTCCTCTCCGGATGGGGTGGAAGGGCCCCAGCAGGTAGAGCGCAGGAGTAGCTGAGAAGCGGAAGATGGACTTCCCTTTGTTGAGGACTATGAACGTCTGCAGAGAAAAGAGGTGGGACACAGATTGGCACAGTGTATTTTGTGCGTATTTTGAATCTCCGAAGGCTGGAGAACCGTTCAGGGAAGGGATGCTCTGCTTCAGAGGAGAAGGAAACAGAGCAATGTGGGGCTGTGGCTCACCAAGGTGGGCTCAGATGGCACCCAGAGGCACGGATGGAAGAAGGAGGGGTCCACACTCTGAGTTTTTTGGGGTCTTGCACCTAAGCTAAGACAGGCTAAGCACAGCCCCTCACCTTCTTATCCTTGTAGAAAGGGTCCAGATCCTCCAGGGGGGTCCCGATGAGCTCTAAGGGGGGATCCCCATAGATAAGGGGCAGGTTCTTGCCGGCCTCCAGGTCACTGCTGGGCTTGAGCTCCTCTTCCTCGGGCATCTCCACCTGCTGCTTCTTTAGCTTGAGTGCCTCTGCCTCGGCGATGCGCTGCTCGATGGCAGCCAACGAGGCGGGGGTGAAAGGGCGCAGGTTTTCGGGGCCCGGGATGTACGGCAGGCCAGCCATGCTCTCATTCTGCTTGCGGGACGCCTGCGCCCGACCTGCTGGGGAGAGCAGGGCTCAGAAAGTGGTGCTGGATGGGAACAACGGGGGTTTTTACGAGGTCGGGTTTTGAAGATGGGTGGTACCCAATGGGGGCAACGAAGGCATTTATGAGCTTGGTGATGGAAAGTTCTTGCTGGGCTTTCACAGTTGGCTTTCTTCTGGGCCAACAGCTCCAGAATCATTGAAATCACATGCTTGGGTTGCATGTGGATGTTGCATCCAAATGGACACACCTGGGTTGCACAGCACTCTGCTTCCCCCTCCCAAACCCAACCAAAAAGCACCATCACTCTGCCTTTCTCCCGGGCGCTGCACCAGCCGGCTGGTTAGATGCGTAATTTCACAACCAAAGTTGCTCAACAAAATCAAACACCTTCAGCAGCAGTGGCACCGCTCCAGCTCTTTCCAGTATGTTGCAAAGGATCAAAGCTTTCCTCTTACACTCAAGCAAGAGGTTCCTAGGCCAGAAGACCTCAGTTCTGCTGGTCGGTGGTCATTTCCCATCACCCATCCCATTGGTAGGAATGTGAGTGCCCTACAGCACTACAGCTCTGCTTTGGAGGAGCCCTGGTTCTTTGTGGATGGTGAGGCAAGGATTGTGTCCCCTCTCCAAGATGAGCATCCCACCGACCAGCAGCGCTCTGAGCATCACCCCCTCTGCACTCCAATTCTTTATGCAGTGCTATGGAGCAGCTGACCCTGAAAGAGCTTTAGGATCAATACTCCTCATACTCCAACCCCGAACTGCCCTGCCTGATGCTGAGAGCTGGAAACCCTTTTGTAATTAAGGAGAACATTTATAGGTCCGTTGGGAACAGACCCTTGGTGCACAGTGTCAGTGTGTTCCTACAGTGATTACAAAACCCAGCAATAAAAGCAAAGGTGAAGGGAGGTATTGATTCTGCATTGCTGCAGATGGCTGCACTTTAGGAACTGCCCTTTGCTGTTGCTGAACTGCATCTCATTGTGCAAAAAGGATTTCATTCTGCCAAAGGCTGCTGATCCCTGCAGCGGTGGCGCAGCACCGGGGCTCTTTGTGATCAGCCTTGACCCAGTGGTGCTGTAATGCAGCTTCCAAATGCTGCTGGTAGAAGGATGGACCTATAGCAAACCCTAAAGCAAACCCTACAAGTGCACAGGGTGCTGCACAACCCATAGAACCCATAGCACAGCCCTATCCGCAGCGTGCAGTGCCGGTGGAGGCGGCCCAGCCTCCAGCTGCTGCCAGCCATCATGCTTGGGGTCGGGTTTCTGCAGCCCCATGACTCTGCTCATTCCTCCCTGCTGGGAGCCGGGGCAGGAAGGGAACGTGTGTGCACAGCCCCAGCTTTGCTTTCAACCCTAAGTTTGCTTTTTACTGGGCTGAACACGTTGCACTGCCATAGGGTAGAAAAGGGAGACACTGGGGCTAAACAGGAGGTCCTCCAAAGGGATGCTGCTGTGTCCGTCTGGGGTCTGATCCCCTGCAGCCCCCTGGCTCACCATCCCCTTTGGGGATGCCCAGAGGTGCAAGACTTCAGCTACACCCGAGATCTGAACCTCCTGCATTGGAGCACCTGGACTCTGTGCTCCCTTTGACTCCCTTCCAATTCAGAATATTCACTGACTCTGTGGTCAGTCTCTGCTTCCCCAAAGAGAAGAGATCAAATGCAGACCTGCGTTCCTGCCCCAATGAACCCATGGCCCACACTGGTGTGGGGCTGGCACAGAGGGTTCCCACTTGCCCACTGTCAGCCCCTGGCACCTGGGTGACTCTGGGGTCAGGCCCACTACCTTGGGATCAGAGAATGCTCCATGAGACTTCTTTTTATCTCCAGAGATAAGTGTTGGTTTGATGGGACACCAGTGCCTCTGTGACAGTACATCCAGTGCTCCTGCAGGGATAAAGCCACCCCAGTGCCAGAGGCATGGTGTGCACAGCTCACCAGGGGCAGATAGAGCCTCAGGTCCAAGAAGAACACTGACCTACAGAGCCATCAGCAAGTGTAGAGCAGCTTCCTTCACCAAAGTGCTGCTGAGCCAACTGCATAACATCAGGGGCATCCCTGCAGCAGGGATTAGCAGGAGAACAATTAGCTCGTGCCCCGACACCAGTGAGCAGCCAGCTCTGCCCACGTGTGGAGCTGTGAGAAACTGATGCTGGGGGATGGAGGCAAGCCAGCACCTGGCAGCTGAAGGGCTGCGGGATGGAAAGCAGAACCTGCCGTGCACCAACACAACATGGCACAACCCAACATGACACAACATAACCCAACACAACGCAAACCATCACAACACAAACCATCACAACACAAACCATCACAACACAGCACATTACAACACAACACAACCCAACACAATGCAGCACACTATAACCCAACACAACACAACACAACACAGTACAGCACACTATAACCCAACCCAACACAATCCAACACAATACAGCACACTATAACCCAACCCAACACAACC
This sequence comes from Excalfactoria chinensis, assembly GCF_039878825.1. Classification (NCBI taxonomy): domain Eukaryota; kingdom Metazoa; phylum Chordata; class Aves; order Galliformes; family Phasianidae; genus Excalfactoria; species Excalfactoria chinensis. The sequence continues at coordinate 3,170,753 of NC_092848.1, read as the reverse complement.
CAACCCAATACAGCACACTATAACCCAACCCAACCCATTACAGCACACTATAACCCAACGCAACACAACCCATCACAATACAGCACACTATAACCCAACACAACCCAGCACAACATGACATGAGACAACCTGACACGACACCACCCAACACAACACGACACAATACAGTGACACAACGTGACAGAACACAACATGGAACAACACACAACACAACACAGCACAACCAGACTCCTTCCAGCACAATCCAACACAGCACAACACAACAACAAACAAGCCAACAGAAACCAACCCAACACAAAACAACGTAACCCAACCCAACACAAAACAACACAATCCAATCCAACACAACCCAGCACAACCCTGCAGGACCCCTTCCTTACCACCTGCACCCCAAAAACAGCTGAGAACCCAGCAGCTGACTCCATCCTCACTCATTTATCCCCATCTGGGGTGTGGGGTGAGGTGGCAGCTGCAGTGGGGAGCTGATATGGGGTTCAGGGATGATCAGAAAGCAGCAGAGGGCAGGGCTGGGCAGAAGGGGTCCAAATATCACCAAACCCTCTTGGTCCTGGCTGGGAAGCAGGACACAGCACCGTGGTGGTGGTGATGCCATTGGCTGCCATAGGTTTGGTTTGTGGGTATTTAAGGTTATGATGGTACATGAGTGTAAGGCAGTGACACAGCTCTTTGCTGTTGGTTCGAGGAAAGATAATCCTCCAGGTATTGTTTTAAAGATGCTGTGGCTTGAGCAAGTCCTGTGGAGCATGTTTTTGGCCCCCAAAAAACACACAAAAACAACAACAAAAAAGGGAAAATGGAGAACAATCTCAATGCAGGGAGCAGAGAGCTCTGCTGGAAGGTTTAACAGCGCACAGAGCAGAGCCCAGAGCTGGGTGAGTGTTTGTGGGATTCCAGGAGTTTCCAGCAGCAACTGGGACAAACAGAGCCGCTCCGCCGGGTGAAATGGGCCCAATTTATAAACAACTTGATGTCCCTTTCGGTAAGATGATAACGTTCTATTTCAGAGCCTGGTGTTTGCTAACCCCAGATATACGGCCGTGCCTCAATGCTTGGCTACGGCTGCATTACAAAGCCGACCTGGGGAGATACGCATTGACTCCAAGTCTTATGAACAAATGCCTCTCCTGACCCCAAGAGGGGGGGATGCAGCCCCATCTCAGCTCCCCATGCCCTCGCTCTGTCTGTAGGCTGCTCTGCTTTAAGGGGAGGGTTTTTTTTTGCCAGCATGAAGCTGTGCTTCCAGGAGGTTTTTTAGGGTCTGGAAATCCCTGCAGGCGATGCTGCCCCAGCTCTGCCCTCCCAGTGCTGCTGGGTGGTTTGGTGCATTCCGGAATGCAGGAATGCAGGATGCTTCCAGGCAGCATCTGTCATGCTGGGAGCTGTGCAGCAACGTGGGAGAGCTGCCTTTGGCAAACAATGCCACGCTCCTTAGTGTCACCACGGTCCCTCTGCTCGGTGGGGACCAACAGAGGTCACCCATTGGACACACAGCAGCACAGGCTGGGATGGATGTGTGGCCTGATGCAAAAGAACACGTTGGGTTTTCGGGTGGGATTTTTGCTGCCTTGGGGTGTGCTTTGGGGTAGGGGCTGCCCCTGTTGTGGGGCTCTGAGCAATGGGTGCCAATGGGGTGATGGGCCCCAGTTCCATGCAAAGGGTCCTTATGCTCCCCAGCTTGCTCTGCATGGCCAAATCCATGGTGCTGCCCACCAGCATCCCTCTGCCCTTCCCCATTTGGGACTCACGCACACCACCAATCCCCCAGACCCAGACATTGGTTGGGAGGGAAGCTGCTCCCCTCACACACCAATCACACCAAGCTCCTGCTTTCTGCCTTGCTCAGGGGAACACACAGCACTTCCCCCCTCCGCCTGCCCTGTACCCGTGAGCTGTGTGGAAATTAACTTCACAATATCCATTAATTGCTACCATTCTGTATGGGGTACGGGCGCTTTAATGCCCCCACGGTACCTCGATGTACTCGGAGCTGGGGGTGGCACACATAGGCTGCAAGCTGCGAAGTCCTGGGATGCTCTCCTGCCCGCAGATGGAAATAGGAGGTTGCAACATCCCCCAGCAACTGACACTAACCCCGTCCTGCCCAGGCTGGGAGTGGGATGTCAGCTCATCCCACAGGGGTTGACAATGGGTGCACAGTGCTGGCAATGGGTCCTCAGGATGGAGATCACATAAGGTTTGCCATACTGTGGTCCCTGCAGCACCTCATCCTAAAGGATACCCATTTCCCCCCATTGGACACCACTGGACCCAAATTAGACCCTCGCTGGACCCTCATGCCCTTATTTCTTGCATTATTCCTCTGCCGTCACCCACCTCAAAGCACCTTCTGCTTCACGCTGCTTCTCCCTTCCTACCCCAACTCCAGCAGACTTCCCACAGGAACACACAACCACTGCACAGGGACCCTTTGCCCTGGGCGTGGAAAATGCTCTTCAAATATTAGCACAGCTTAATCCTGTGGGACTCAGTGTCCCTTTCCCAATTCCCATTAAAGTGCCCGTTATTACACCAGGGATTTTCCAGGAACAGCTCAGAGCATCGCTCCGCCACCCACACTTGTAGGGTCTCCATACAACTAAGGACATGCATCCAACCTTCCCACTGGTGTTATGCAAGTGATGCTCAGTGATAACCGCTATTAAGTATTTTGCAACATGGCCCCATATTTTGGCCACATCTTGGTGTGGGCAGATGGATCGTTTGTGCCCCATGGGACAGCGGCTGTCACCAGGGATGGGGGGTTGGGGGGTCACCGAGGTGTCTGACCCCCTGAAACAGCCATGGGGATGCACCAGGAGTGGGGGTTCTCACCCCAAATCAGAGCTGAATCCCACCCCGTTCCTCTGTTCCGTGCAGATTGGGGACATAGAGGTACGTCCCTATGGGGACAGCGCCTTCGGAAAGGGGACACTGCTCAGCACTGCAGACCTTTCCTGCAACCTTGGCTTGGCCCAGGCCGGGTTTATATTTAGATCCCCTTATATTTAGGAAGAGAAGCCAGGAGAAAGGCGACTTGGGACTTTTCAGCCACCCCAACCCTCAAAGCCACCGGACCGCCGGTGTCACCACAGTCACCACGTCCCAATGCCCTTCAGAGAACTGCCAACCCCCATCCCTATCTGTTTTTGGCCCGGGGTGGGGGGGCAAAAGCAAAAAACCCCACAACACCGACCTCCTGCTGTGGTGCTCCATGGCATAACCCCAAGAAGAAAGAGGAACCCAGGGCCATGCGAGCCCCCTTCCCAGCAGCCTGGTGCTGTCCCAGTGCTGGACCCGGCTCTTACCGTTGGGTGGGAAAAGCGAAATCCCAAGGAGAGACCTTTCGGGGCCAGAATTTCCCTCTCCTTCAGCTCCTTTGGCTCCGCGAGCGCCTGTTGGCAGCGCAGCTGCTGCTGCTGTCAGATGGTCATGAGTGAAACCTGAGGACACGCGGATCCTTCAGGTACCCTCGGCCGTCTCAGCTGTGGCATTCGTCCCCCGCGGCGCCAATCAAGGGGGTGGCAGCGCCCGGCCCCGTTAGCACAGACCCCAGGGTCCATCGGCTCCAATGTGCCCCAAGAAAGGTCCCGGGACCACATCCCTGCGTGATGTGATGGCACACTCATCCTGCTTCAGCACCTTGTGTCCCCATGTCCAGCGCTGTGCTGGACCCCAAAGTCGTATCCAGCCCAGGGATGGTGTGAGGAGGTGTCCTGGTGTGTGCCCTGCCTTTCCCCATGGTGCTTTTGGGTGCTGTTTGCATGTTCTGGGGTGCAGAAGGGCCATACCCATCTCATAGGGTTGGTTCATTCTGGGGTGCAGCAACCACCTGGCCTGTTCTGAAGGCTCCATGCCACCCTTCTGCTGCCTATCTGGCCCCATAGAACCCACAGCGATCTTCCCCAAGCCAATGAGCACCCACCACCAAGGGAAGAGCCCCAGCTTTGCACTGAGGGGTTTTCTCCAAGCAAGCAAAGAGCAGCCTCAGTGCATCTGCAGGTATAGGGCAGGGATGGGAACATCCCCCTGCTGTGGCTGTGGGGACCTTCATCTTGGTGGATCCCAGCCCTATCACTCCTAGGAAGCCCTTATAATCTTGTTTCGCTTTGCACATAGCCTAGAGCAAACCCTATGGGGAGCATGCAATGATGGGAGCACCGGGATGTGCCTCTGGGAGCTGTGGGCACCACGGGGTGGGCACAGAATGAGAGTCTGGGGGTACCCGGGGGTACCCATGATGCTGAAGTGGGTGCAAAACCCAGCAGCAAAAGCACCTTTGGGGTGGCAGAATGGGATCCAGAGCCAAGCACTGCCCATGGGATCTGTATGAGGCACATACAGAGTGGGGATGGAGATGGGGTTGAAGCTCTGCAGGCACCCAGCAGCGGGCAGCGAGCCCCTTACCTTCCTCTTGTGGTGCCGGGTGGGCACAGTCCTTTGGTGCCGGCAGTCCCGGGACAGCCGTGGGGCCGCTGTGGCTTTGGGGCTGTCCCGTGGATCCGCTGTCACCGCCCGCGGCGTAGGGCCGCAGTGCCACCCACCGGCCCCAAGCAAAACACCCCCCAAGGCAAAACACCGCCCCGACTGCATCTCCAAGGAGTGAGGATTGATGGATTCAGGGCCATAGGGAAGACCCGGCCCAGCTGTGATACCCCATATAGGCTGCTATAGGGCACGGTGCATGTAGGGGTGCAGCAGAGCTTTTTGTGGCACTGTCACATTGTGTGCCCCCCATGCCCACCATGAGCTGCCGCCTTGCAAGCACTGGGGGTGCCATGGATTCAATGCCAAGTAAGCCCTATAATAGGGGATTTGGGGGTGCGGCTTTAGCCCCACTGCCAGCAGAAAATAAATGCAAAGCCAATCATTTGCAAAGCTTTACGTCCATGGTGACATTCCCATTGAGCATCCCCATCCCCAGTGCAGTTTGTGGCCTCCTCTCCCCACCCGAACCAGCCTCCATGGTGAGCAGAGATATTTGTGCACCCAGGGTGGGGGGGCTCATGGAGCATCCTCCAGCTCACCCCACATCGGGTCTGGGTTCTGCTGCCCCTTTGTGAGACCAGGTGGGATGTCAGGAGATCGGGTTGCCTGGGATGAGGCCAATCTGTGGGTTTTATTTAAGGAAGGGCACTTGGCCATGCGGAGAAATTACAACCTAGAAAGCCTGAGAAGCTCTGCTGAGATCAGGTGGATCAGCAAAGCCAGGAGAGGTTTGGGAAGGGGCATCCGATGCTTTCCTGTCTGCTGGGACAGCGTTAACCAGGGCAGCAGATGGGGTGTTGTGAGCAGAATGGGCTGCAGTGGCGGCTTCTCCCCCCTCAGGTTGGCTGCTGGGGGCTGTGTTGGCATCTTCTCGTAAGGGAATGCATTTCTTATGTAAAAGAAGGGGAAAAAAAAACAACATTGGTGGATCCCTCCGGTGTTGAGGCCACCCCAGTTGTCATTCTGTGACAAATGAAAAATGGCAGGTGTCCTTCAAGCTGGTCCTCAGCTCTCAGCTGGTGCAGATATGGGGAGATGGGCAGCTGTAGCCTCAGGATATGCATCCCATCCCATCCCATCCCATCCCATCCCATCCCATCCCACCCCATCCCATCCCATCCCACCCCATCCCACCCAATCCCACCTCATCCCATCCCATCCCATTCCAACTTATCCCTTCCTATCCCACCCCAATCCACCCTATCCCAACCTCATCCCATCCCACCCCCACCCCATCCCACTCCATTCTATCCCATCCCATCTCATACCTCCCCATCACATCCCTTCCCACCCCACCTCATCCCACCCCCTCCCATCCCATCCCATCCCAACCCATCCAATCCCATCCCACTCTATCCCAAGCCCCCACACCATACAGGCAGAGCCATGCACTGAGGGTGCAGGAGCCAGAACCTACAAATTCCCTTTGTTTCTAGGGCCACCGTCCTTAGGGAGGAATGTCCCCTGACTGCCATCCTCATCACGCCGTGAAGTCTTGGGTTGCCATGTTGAAGACGTTGCTCTCCATGGATGACTGCCACTTGCCCCAGTTTCTCTTGATCTCAGCCTGGACCTGAAGCGACACCAGGATTGGTGCTGGCAGTCGAGGCACCCATGGGGTGGGAGCTGCACTGCTCCATGAGGGGCTTGGGTGTCAGTAAGGGGGATCCCATGTGTGTTGGATGCCCACCTCCCCGTTCAGGAAGCAATAGAGCAGAGCCACCAGGAAACCCTGGAAAAAGAAATGATCAGAAACGGCAAATTTCACCCAAAGAAAAGGTCTCTGTGCACCCACACAGAGTATTTGTGGGGTAGAGTAGGATGGGATGGGGTGAGATAGGAAGGGATGGAGATAGGGACAGTATAGGAATGGAATATGTTAGGAAGAGATGGGATGGGATAGGATAGGGATAAAAAGGGAAGGGAGGGGATGGAATGGAGATGGGAAGGGATAGGAATAGGAAGGTATAGAGATGGTATAGGAAAGCTTAGGGATGGAAATGGAGATAGGGATGGAATGGGTGGGGTGAGGATGAGAATAGGATGGAGTGGGTTAGAAAGGAATTGGGATGGGACAGGAAAGGATATAATAGGGTAGGATGGTATGGGATGGGAAGGGGTGGGATAGGGAGTGATGGGATGGGATAGAAGGAATAGGGATGGGAAGGGATGGTATGGGAAAGAGTGGGGATGGGAAGGGATGGGGCTGGGAAAGCATATGGTGGGATGGGGTGGGATTTCAGCTGCCCATCTCCCCACATCTGCACCTGGTAGGAACCGAGGACCAGCTCAAAGTACAGCCGGGCGTCCACCCCGATGTGCTCAGGGAAGAGCGCGAACACCACGTAGTGCACCCCAAAGAGGGGGATGAGGAGCAACGTGGACTTGGTCAGCCTCCTGCGGAGAGGACAACATCAGCAGAGCTGGAGTTCAATGATTTTGGGGATCTTGGTGGCCCTGGGTCCTCCTTTGTGCTCCTCCAAGGATCCCTGTATCACCCCAACAACCCAGGTGTGGGGAGCTGCCCTCACATGTATTGCTGCTTGTAGTTTTTGCTGATGTCTGGGGATCGGATCTTCTGTGCCAACATCCTGGTGACGTTGAGGAAGATGAGGAAGTTCACCTGCCATGGAAGCTTGTCTCAGAGCCCTGCACAAATGGGTCCCACATCCGTGGGATGCTTGGGGTGGGGATGTGCTCACAAATATGGCCAGGAGGATGGGAGCCTTGATCACCCACCAGTAGGGGCTGCTGTAGTCATCCCAGCACCTGTGGGAGAGGAGAACAAACCTGTTTTTAGCTCAGGTCTTATTCTCCTGCCCTCTTTTCATAGGGGTCTTCAGGTCCCACCAGAAAATAGACACAGCATTAAAATAAATTGTTGCCCCATTCCTCCCATCTTGAGCTTCCCTAGCAAGTGGGCTGTCCCCTTGGCTTCCATAGGGGGCACGTGGGCAAGAGGAAGAGGGGAGGTGGCTGTCCTTACCCATGGTCGTCGTACTGCAGCCTGGTGACAACCCACACACACACCGTCAACACGGGGACACCTGTAGGGACACAGTGTCACCCCATGGCTCTGGCACCTCCCTCCAACCCTTGTCCACAACCCCACATCCTGAGGCTCTGGAGATAACAGCAGGGTGACAGTTTTTCCAGGACTTTAAAAGGGATGATGGCCACTGATGGTGATGTGTCACCTCTTGGTCCATTCCTACATCTAACCCAGCTCCTGGGGTAGACTCTGGGAGCCCCTGGAGGGGTTGAGGTCCCAAGGCTCACCCCATCCGATGAGGATATACCACCAGATGTAGCTCCGGTCGGAAGTGAAGGTGAGCAGCAGCAGGGTCTGCAGGTACATGCCCTCCACCAGCAGCCAGAAGAAGTTGGCCAACACCGAGTACTGCACAAAGGTAATGGATGCTTTGCACTTCACCTGTGAGGATGAGGAAGAGGAAAGGTTCAGTGGTGCTGAGACCCAAACAGAGAGAACTTTGAGAGCAAGAACACTGTCACTACGGACAAGCCCCACAAAGAGAGATGCTGTTGTGAACCTCCTGATGTCTACCCAAGCCTGTTTTGGAGCTAGTTTTGATCTAGTGGTTAGTTACCCTGCCCATGACAGAGAGGTTGGAAAGAGGTGATCTGTGAGGTCCTTTCCAACCCAACTATTCTATGATTCTATAACTCTGTATTCACTGCTTCTATGTTTCTTATTTTTGTTTCTTATTTATTATGTCTTCTGCTCTGGACCAGCACACTTGTGTCAGCACCTCACCGTCGACAGGGTGCAGTGGTCAACAGACTCATCAGAGAAGAGGACGGCGTCCTTGATGAGCACAGCAGCCCCACGTAGGATGAAGGAGGTGAAGAAGTGGATGTGGATGGAGTTCCTGGTACAGTGCAGCTTCCTATGGATGGAAGAGACGTGCTATGTCCATCGGGAGAAAGGGAAGTTGGAGGGTTTTAAGTCATCCATGGGGCATCTCTGGGAAGGAGGATCTGGACATCTCCCAGCTCTGCTCATGGGTTGTCCTCCAGCCTTACCTGAAGCAGGAGAAGATTCCAATGGCCAGGAACAGGGCTGCCAGGGACGTGGAGTAGCCACAGGTGTAGAGCACCTTCATGGTGATGAAGTAACCTCTCTATGGAAAGAAAAGAACCAGCTGAAGGAGGCAGCATGTGCTGGGAGCTCCATCCGCATTGGGTTGCTCTAGGTTTGTGCAATCACCCAGCCAAGCTCTGGATGTACTAAGCACCAAGGATGAGGCCCCTGGTAGACCAGAAGGCACCCACTTGCCTTGGCCTCAGTGTTGTTGCTGGTCCCAACAGCCTCCAGCTCGCAGGCGCTGTAGTAGGGTGGGCTGGGGGGACTCCATCCCACCTCAGTGCAGTTCCTGTGGATCAGCACTGCAGGAAGAAGAGCCGTGTGCTGGTCTCAGCTTCTCTATCAGCATCCCCAAAATGTCCACTTGTACTACTAACATTGTGATGGTGCCCAAATGCTGACACCCAGACAGAAGCTTGGTGGGCACCATGGGAGCACCGTGGCACACCCCATCCCCATGTGCTTTGCCAACCGGGGCAGCAGGTGGGTTTAAAGTTGGAGAAATGGGGTTGGGGACTGTCCTGCTGCCACCCAATTGGAGAAGGTGCCAGCAATCACTCTGCTTAAAAGGGAGTGCATCCTCTGGGTGACAAGAGGGCTTGGGGATGTTCCTGATAGGCATCATGCCATCCATCCATCCTTTGGGCTGTGGTACGCCATGAGGTTTTGGAAGGGTTGGAGCAGTGGGACCAAGGGTTGGGATGTTACAGGGTGAGCACCCACATTCATAGCTCTGCACCTTGGGACTTCTTGAAGACGTGGGGGACATCAGGACAAGCAACAGCATAGGACTGACCCACAGGCATGGCTGGCCAGCAGCTCACCCCGTCCCACGCTGTTCGGCAGCCTATGGAAGGACAGGATGGGATGATCTGAGGATGTGACCACCAAAGTGCCACCTCCAAGAGTCCTGTCCTAATGGAAGGTGATGGGAGGATCCGGGGATTCAGGAGGAGCCAGCAGTTTTCTGTCTATGTGGGATGAACTTGGTCATCTCCCATTGACCAGGAGCAGTGTTGTCAGCAGAGACGCTCCATCCTCTAAGAACCTGCAAAGATCTCCCACGATGACACAGGAGGGGACAAAACAGAGAGAGGGGAGGATGGGGACATTCAAAGAGCAGACACAGCTTGGGGACATCACCCTGGAGGAAGAAAGCAGTAAGCACCATGAGACTTTTGCTGGAGAGCAATTATCCACACTTCTCTCTCCTGCCCCACGTCAGTGTTTCAATGACTCCCAAATTGCCTTGGAAACGAGCAGGCGAGACCCAGACATCACACTTCCAGGACAGCTCTCCTCACACACGGATGTGATTAACCTTGCAGGTATATATTATTAACCTGGAGTCACTTCTATTCCCAGCCAGGGAGTGTGGGCTCAGACACATCTAATTAGTTTCCTCTGAATTCTACAAGGTATCCGGCCAGGATGGAGAGATCTGCAGGGCTGGCCTGGCAGCACTGAGGGACGTCTGCACTTCTGCAGGAGAATGGAGCATGGGATTGTTATTGCAAGGGGTTGCTTTATTTTGGGGGAGCACCTGGATACACCAATGTCCTGTAAGTGCATCCATCTCCTGTAAGGCCGGTCAGGGAATAAAGTCCTTGGGATGGGGAGATCCCTCTTCCCACTCCATTTCTCTCTCGTGATCTGCTGCAACCCCAAATCCCACCTCACTTATCATTGTGCGAAATAGGAATGACCTTCCCAAGGAGAAGAAGTGAAGAGGAAAGGAGCGTTTCCTGTTCCTTGATGGGATTCTGCTCAGCATTCCCATGGGCTCAAACCATAGGTGGAGGTCGCGCTGTTGGTTGGTGCCCTATTTCTGGCTGCTCTCCGTGGTACCTGGACGTTATTCTATGTGGTTATCACCATCCAAACAGCTCACAGCAGAGTACCAGAGCAGGAAACTCGTGATAAAACACTGACTTTAATTATACATTTGTGCCTCTTGGTTATTTTCCTTCCCCTGGCTGCAGAACGGACTGTTTCCAACCAACGTGGCTTTCCTGTGCTAAGCAAGAGGACGCACTTTATCGCTGCACTCTTACTTATGCAATTATGCAGCCTTAACGTGCATTTATTGAGGTGCTTCATTTCTACATTCGTATTATCTGAGACCCACTGAATGACTCATTTCTTATTCACTGGGTGATAATTTTTACCCTGGATTTGAGGCGAGCTGCCTCAATGTGGTTAAACAAAATGTCCAAAAGCAGCACTTTAAAAGTGGTTAATTTATTATTATTATTATTACTTCTTTTTTTCCCCCTCTATTTCCAATTAGTTAATCTGCTTAAAAGTCCCGGATATGTAAAAAAAAATGAGTTGCTCAGAACGTGTTCTGAGTTAAAACTGAGTGAATTAGGGAGGGGAAAGGGGTGACGTGTGCTCTGCGATGCTCCTGGTGGTGAGCAGGGGGCAGATAGGGGCACAGTGCCCTGCATAGCAGGGTTAGGGTTAAGGTTAGGGTTAGGGTTAGGACCACATGCCATAACTATGAGGTTCTCATCCCCGATGGCTCTTTGCACACTGTGCAATCTCAGTCCCCTCTCCCTTCTCCCCGAGGCTCTCCAAGGATGCTGCCACCCCACCACCATCGACCACCACCCAACCCTCACAGCAAACCCTCTTCCCACGCATGTGGGGGTTCTCACCTCGCTGCCCACTGGGGGGCTGTGTTTGGCTCTCACTCCTGATGGCCTCCAGGCACTCATTCTCTCGCTCTTGGAAGTAGAGGATGATGGAGCAGTCGGGATGCGTCGCTTGCACCTGACAGGGGGGATGCATGGGCTGACCCCAGCCCACACCGCCCCATTCAATAGCAGCTGCCCACGGCACAGCCCTGACATTTCCCAGCTTTCAGCTGTTTGCTTCATACACATCATCAAGAACCGCAATTAACTCTAATTCCCTCCTAAAAGCTTCAGGGCACCGCTCAGACGGCAGAAACAGAAGGGCAGGCCCCACCCGCAGAACCACAATGAGAGATGAAGACCTACTGAGACACGGCCCATCCTCACTGAACCCCTTCAGCTTTTGGGTTTGTGAGCAGAAATGATGAGCACTCCTCAAACCCAAATGCACCTTTGGAGCCAATCCACCACCGTGCCTCAGTTTCTCCACCTTCCTTTCCTTTCCTTTCCCTTCCCTTCCCTTCCCTTCCCTTCCCTTCCCTTCCCTTCCCTTCCCTTCCCTTCCCTTCCCTTCCCTTCCCTTCCCTTCCCTTCCCTTCCCTTCCCTTCCCTTCCCTTCCCTTCCCTTCCCTTCCCTTCCTTTCCCTTCCCTTCCCTTCCCTTCCCTTCCCTTCCCTTCCCTTCCCTTCCCTTCCCTTCCCTTCCCTTCCCTTCCCTTCCCTTCCCTTCCCTTCCCTTCCCTTCCCTTCCCTTCCCTTCCCTTCCCTTCCCTTCCCTTCCCTTCCCTTCCCTTCCCTTCCCTTCCCTTCCCTTCCCTTTCCTCCCCTCCCCTTTCCTCCCCTGTCCTTTCCCTTTCTCTTTCCCTTTCCCTTTCCCTTTCCCTTTCCCTTTCCCTTTCCCTTTCCCTTTCCCTTTCCCTTTCCCTTTCCCTTTCCCTTTCCCTTTCCCTTTCCCTTTCCCTTTCCCTTTCCCTTTCCCTTTCCCTTTCCCTTTCCCTTCCTCCCTTTCCCTTTCCCTTTCCCTTCCCCTTCCCCTTCCCCTTCCTCTTCCCCTTCCCCTTTCCCTTTCTTTACTTTTCCTCCCTTCCTCCCCCAGTCCCCTCTCCCAGCCCCCCACATCACCAACACACACACACACAGAGCAGCACTGGTGCCACCCCACAGCACTCTGAGTAGAGTTTTCCTCCCCAGCTCCCCAAGGACACTGAAGCACCTCGTCCCATACTGAGCTGGTGTCACAGCCCTGGGGTGGGATGGACGTGCAGGGAACACCTGACCCCATAGGCTCACCCCACCAGGACTGTGGCTGCTACACTCTCCATGGTAGGGACCACCACCCCCTGTCCCCTCACAACGTCCCCCCTGGGGACACACTTACCTGCAGCACTGGCAGAGCAAGCAGCAGCAGCACGCAGGAGCCGGAGTTGAGCCTTGGGCATCCCATAGTGGAAGGCAGCCCTGTTACACCCCGCTCAGTCCCCAGTGGGCTGGGGATGGCCCCGCTCCTCCCGCATTGCCCTGGGCATGGGGTCCCGGCTCCAGAAGTAACCCTGCTCCCCTCACCCTGCTCTGTCCCAGCCCTTTCCTTCCCCCAGTTCCCTCCAAACCACTTTCCCGTTGCGGATGCTCAGACCCTTAGAGTGTCCCTGACCCTCCCCCTGTGCTCCCCACCCCCCGCTATCGCTGCTCTTCCCACAGCTCCGTCTCTCAGCCAGACCGAATGTCACAGCCCAGGCGATGTGCAGGCTCCGCCCGCCGCCCCCCCCTCCCCATACACAGGGCTGAACGCACAGATCACCCAGCCTGGCACTGCCCACCATCCCATTATCTGCGCCCTTTGGGGTCTTTCCTCCCTCCCCTCCTCCAAAAGGTGGACATGCACAGCGGGGCTGCAGAGTGCTTTTGCTTGCTGCTTGGATGCTGCTAACCTGGAAACCCAATATCCAAAGGGAAGTGGGGTGCAGGCAGGGATGATGCAGTGAGGTGCAGAGGGGGGTAAGGAAGGTGGAGATCCCAAAGGGGATGCTGTGATGCTGGGATGCTGGGCACACAGCTGTGACAACACATGGCCTGGCTCATGCAGCACACAGGGCAGGGGTGGTCCTGGAAGTCCCTTCCCAAATGCCTCTGCTAACCCAGAAGGGCTGTGTGTACGGCAGGCAGGATGACCCAAACTCTGCCCCATCTGTGTGTGACCAAAGCCCTGGGACGGGCTGCCTCGTCCTCCAGAAACCCCATAGAGGTGCAATGGGGCACTGTAACCTAATGCTAACGAGTGCCAAACAGGAGCAGAATGGGTTGTATAAAGCACCCAATGCAGTTCGCCTCGCTGTTAGGAGGAGTAACAGAAACACTGCTAAAAATGCAAAGAAAGCAACCAGGCCCTTAATATTTAAAGCCATTTGTGTGGTGTTATTAGGAGTGACCGATGCTGCTCTTGCAGGCACAAGCTCTGATCCCACAGTTCTATTGACACAAAGAGCCTCCGGGACCCGGACAGCCTCATTAACATCTCAGTTTCCAGTGAAATGCAAACATCCAATTTCAGTCATTTAATTCTCCAGCAGCATGGAAACAAGCAATGAGATGGGGGGGGGTCTTGTCAGAGGCCTCTGAAAGCAAATCAAATGGTTCCGGATGGAAATAAGCCCACGCTGTGCTGACACAGTGGGGTAGAAGGGGACTTGGGGGGTGAGGGAGCGCCAAGACACCCACGTGTCCCCATAGAACAGACTTCTTTGGTGCCACCTGGTGGCACCCAGTTTGAGAGGTAGTTGGCTTTGATCAGCCTCTGTGCTTTGGTGATGCAGCAGTGCCGTGCATGGCCAGCATTGGATCAGCACAGGACTGCTGTAGGACAACCATTGGACCATTGTGAGACTGCCATGGGAGCAGAGGGCTGCACAGCCCTGCTGTCTGTGTTTTGGGATCTCTCTGGATAGGATGTGATGAGGGACTTTGTGGGGCCCATGCAAGACCACGGCCCAAAGTGGAGCTGCAGGTGGAGCCCACCCTAAGCCACAGATGGGGTTGAGGTCTGGGCTGTGGGTTTGATGTAAGGTGAAGGTTTGGTTTTCCAGAGGAAGAAATCCCAGATGTTCCCCAATAAATGCCCAAGGTTGAGCCCCAGCTTCTGCTTTGTGTTGAGATGCATTGGGGCTGGGAGTTGCACTGGACCTACAGCGGGTTGACATTGGGTTTGGCTCAACGACACCCTCAAAGGGGACTGGGATGCTATGGAAGGTCTTAGGGAATTCCCATCGTGTTCCCTTGTCCCACCATGGCAAAAGGTCTGCTGCAGTGCTCGCATCCTTCTTGCAGACAAGAACAAGATGAGCTTTAGCACGATGGACACGCAGGCTGTGCTCAGAGCATGTGGGGCTCTGCCAGAAGCAAGGGGTAATCAGCACAGTAATCAAATGTGCAAATAATGGGAATTTGGGAGCTGTAACAAAAGGCGGCGAAACAATCCAGAGGGAGCTTGGAGAAATTAGGAACATGGAGTAAAGTGTAATCAAGTAGAAAATAGCCCCTGTAGAGCCAAGGGCTGGAGTCTTAGCAGCTGACTTTGCTCCTGCCATATGGAGGTGTCTCTGGTTTTGGGGCTTTGATAGGTTCTGTTCCCATGTCATGAGCAGAGCTGGCTCTGGGCTGCAGGAAATGTTCCCAGATCAGTGCTAGGGGACAGTGGGAGCTTTGGGTTGAATGCTGATGAGATGATCAGATGGAAGGGCAGTGGAAGAGCTCGCGGGGGCAGAGGAAAGATAGCAGAGGACATGGGGAGGATGGGGAAAAAATTCCATTGCGGTGGGTTTGAATGTTGGAGGACATGTGGCCACCCGTGGGGACCAAAGTAGCACCTGAGCAATTGCCCCTACTGCACCGTGCCTTGGTCACGGATGGGGTCAGAGTGGCCAGCTGTAGGGTGGGTAGGTCTTCACCCTCCATCCATGAAGACCCCACAGCTGCATAGTGCTGTGGTCTTGCATGGACACACACATGTCGGAGGGCCATGGGGCATCCATGGGGCAGGTGGACCCTCATCTTCCATCACTGAAGACCCCATGGCTGCAGGGTGCTAAACCCCTTCCCCACCCCCTCCCAGTGCTCCCACATAGAAATCTGTCCCAGGTGCAGGTGACACCCAGCCCCATGGGGACACACTGCTGCCTCCAGCTGTTTTCTGTCAGCTTTCAATGGGACCTTTCCACACATCCCATCAGCAATCCAGGTGCACGAGAACTCATCCCACCAGCCCCCATCTCCAATCCTCCAGGTGGCTTTTCCCTGTCACCAACCCAGGGATCAGAGCTGTTTCCCCCCCATCCCCAATGGGTGGCCCTGAGGAAGACCATGGGGCTGTAGGATTTGAGGGAAGGCTCCCAAACCACTTGGCCATGGGATGCTGCTGGTGGGCCCATGGTGGGGCCGGGTCCTGGCATCAGAGCTCCCCAAACACTGGGACCAGGGCACAGGGCTGGGAAGAACACACAGCATCATTGCCCTGCAGAGACAAAACCACCTTTAAGGGGGCACAAACCCCCCCTTAGTGCCACCCCTTTTGTGGATGGGGTGTCCTGGGGACAAAAGCAAGCTGGGATTACACCTTGAGCAGCCCAACCCACTGGGAGGGTTTGTTTGCCCCCAGCAGCTATAGCAACAAGCAGGAGCTGCAGGTGTATTGCTGCTCATTCAGCCATGGAGCTTGGGGCAGCAGGGAACGTCAGAGGGGTATGGGGGGATGCTGCGGAAGGAACCTATGTCATCCCACATAGGGTGAGCCCCAAGGAGCAGCCCAGGGGATGGTGGGGGTAATGGGGCGGGTGGGAGGTGAGGGGATGGGGTCAGGGTTTGGGGTGGGTGGCAGGGTTTGGTTTGCAATCAGCTTTTTGCAAGGTGTAAATGCTCCGTGCATAACCCCGAGGAGGTTCCATGGGGATGTGCCCTTGGGGCTGCGTGTGTGCAGGGGGATGAACCCTTGGGAAGAGGGGTCTGGTGTGAGCTGCCCCCTCCTTCTAACCCCCATCCATGGGGCTTTTCTCCCCCTCCTCTCTTTCAGCTCCCACCCGTGTCGGTGTCCCCGCAGCCACTGACCATCATCCAGCAGCTTCCCATGGCCACAGCCCATCCCACCGGACCCCCACAGCTACGGGGAGGTGTGCGACCACAGCCACCCTACAGCCCCATACTGACACCATCCTCGTGTCTTCCTGCCTCCAAACACAGGGACTGAAGGGCGAGTTCCACATCACTCACACACAAAACCAGCGGGGTCCTGGGGACCACCCACCAGTGGCTTTGCAGGCACTTTGAGGGGGGGTTTCGTGCCTGCAGCAGATGGGGTTGTTTTAATGGGGGTGTTTTAATTGAGATGTCTTAATGAGGATGTTTTAATGGGGATGTCTTAATGGGGATGCACCAAGGAAGCTTTGCCAAGCCCTGTGTGCTGCCAGGACCGCAGCAATCCTCCAAATGGGCGGAAAGTCTGCAGACTCCAGCACCACTAATCACCTTTTGTGCGCAGCCGGACCAGATGTTTAATCCCATTTGCCAACTGGGGAAGGCAAAGCGATCTCTATTTTAAAGATTTACCCGAGCAAAATAATTCTTAAATGCCACCTAGGGCTTCCAAATCGGGATGTGGGGCTGGGTTGGCTCCCAGTGCTTGGCATAGGGACAAACCTTGGTGTTATCCTAAGGGATGCATCCACACCACTCATCCCTTCCCCTCGCTCTAATCCCTCTCTGACGCAGAGACCCTTTGCTCCCCGGCAGATTTATTGGAGCTGATGATGATTCAGAACTCCCAAATGCACCAGGTGGTGATGAACAGCCTGGCTGTGTCAGCAATGGTGTCCTTTGGGTTTGGGCCACCTCCAGCCACTGCCCAGGTATGGGGTGGGACCGATAGGTGCCTTCCGCCTTCTGATCTCCCTGAGGTTTTAGGGCTCTTTGGGTTTGTTTGACCCCCAGTGTGGATTGTATCTGATTCTGTTACTCCCTGTAGACACTTGCTGTGCCTTTGCAGCCTGGAGAGGAGGAAGAGGAGGAGGCCATGGTGTTCCACCACCACTACATCCCTTATCCCAGTTCTGCTCCCCTTTGGGCATGGCCACTCCAGCACCAGCCTATGGGGCCGGCGGCCGTGAGGCACCTGGGCACAGCTGCAGAGGACAGGGAGGTGTGAGTAGCAAGGGGAGCTCTTGCACAACCAGTGGGACATGGGACAACACCAGGCGGGCACTCACTCCTGTCCTCATCCCTCTCCATCAGCCCTGTGCCACCTCCTCCACCCCCCAGTGCTACGGGGACCGTCGGTGCCAACGTCCCACCAGCATCAGGTATCACCTTTTCCCTGTACCTTCAGCACAGACCTCCCCATATGCCCAGCTTAGTGCTGAGCCCTCCCCACTCCCTCTATCCAACCTCAGTCTGTGCTTTCCCCCTACAGAGTACTACGACATGCTGGAGGGGCGGCTCTGAGCACCCTGCAGCCCAAAGGGGGGCTCCTCCTGCACATCCTCATCCTCCAACCCAGAAGATCTTGCAGGGTGCCCCACGGTACCGACAGTTTTGGGGAGGGAGGTGATATTCCTGGCAAAACGTGCTATTTTGGGGGTATGGATACGTTATTTTGGTGCATGGGTGTACTGCTTTGGTGCACGGATGCATAAGTTTGGTGCATGGAGTGGGGGTTGTGCAAAGCCAGGTGTCCCCAATCTCCACCTGTCCCTTCAGCTCTCAATGCAGCACATTGCCTGTAATTAATTTGCTTTGTTAAGAAAGCACCCTGCTGACACTAATTAAGCATCTGTCATTAATCCAGGCTGCTGGCCATGAGCCTGAATGTGAGGCTTCCTCCAAGCAAAGGCGGTGAGGGAGGGGGGCTGTGTGTTCCTTGGGTGAGCATGTGGGGGTGCCCATGGGGGCTATGAGGTGCTGGTGGGGGCTGCGGGGTGCAAATGGGGGATGTAATGGAGACCATCCAAAAGCTGAGCTGAGTGTGGGGTGAAACCATGTCAGTGTGCAACGCTTTGTGTATCCATGCAGACAAAATGAGGAGGAAGAGAGGAGTCACCGGGGGATGTCCCAATCTTGAATATGGGTATAATAAGAGGAAGGGAGGGAGGGTAGTGCAATGGGGATTGCAACACAGGCAGTGGAAGTGAGCCCTGGAGCCCTCTCTGGGTGAAACTGGGTTGAGAAGCACAGAAATATCCCATGGCCGGGGCACAAAACCAAGGCTACCATAAGTGGGGAGGAGGAATGGGGGAAGGAGCTCTGGAGGGCAGTTTTGCTGAAGGTTCATCATTGTCAGAGAGCAGCTGGGATGCTGGCTGTGACCCAAGGGCCAAAGGAACCAGTGGGTCTGGGTGAGAGTGCATGGATAAGGCAGTGGGGCTGTGAACCCCCCCATGTAACCCTCCCCGATAAGAGGTGTTGGTGAAAAACCATTGCAGTGCTTAATGACCCAGCAGGATGCGTTATCAGCTGTGACTCCTCAGGTGACCCAGGGTCTCTGGCATTGACTCACCCCTTCTCTCCACCCTCACCTGCTGTGCCTGCCTGCCAGCCCTACAAGCCTCTGTATGGGGCAGCTCCTTCCCTGGACCAGCCCCAAACACCCACACATCACTCTGCTGATCCACCGGCTTCGCCTGCCCTGCTCCCAGCATCTCTACTCTCCACCCCAGCTCTGGGGACGCAGGCTGAGCTCCCCAGCATCCCCACACCCCAAGTGGCACAATGGACGTGGCCCTTCTCCACGGGCTGCTGCTCCTCCTCATCCTCCCCGTGCTGCTTTACCGACACAGTGCCACCTTCCACTACTTCTGCAAAGTGACCTTCTTCAACATCTGGGTCTTGGCTATGGCGACTCTCCTCTCCCCCTTTGCTGCAATTCGAGGACGCTGCGTGGAGAACATGAAGTGAGTATGGCTTAGGGGTTGTGCTTCCAGCATGGAGGCATCTGGGGCTCGGTGGTGATGGGGTTTTGTGGTTGTATCCACAGCCAGGACTGCAGGCTGAGCCCTGGAGCTGCCATGAGTGCTGTGGTCATGTCCATGTGGTGCATCTGCATGCTGTGGTGGGATGTAGTGGTGATGTCCGTGGTTAGCAATGGGCACACCATGGTGGGGCAGCCAGTTGGGTCTGGGCTAGCTGGTCCCCATTGGATCAAGTACCATAAAGGGGAAAACTGACCGCTGCATCATTGGGTACAATGAGGGACTGGAAGGGTTTGCAGCACTCAATAGCAGGATACACGTGCATTCCCACACCTCTGTCAGTGCATTCCACTTTGAGAACAGGCCTCCAGGATTTCCTGATACCATCAGCTCGGCGTCCCAGAGAGGATGCCCCAGTGCTGCCCCATCGCTCAGCCAAGCTGGGGGTGGTGATGGCCATGATAGCATCTCTGAGCAACACGAGTTGCTTCCAGGGCTGACGCAACCCTGGTGCCGAATTCCTGGCTGTGATAGCATAGTGTAGGGATGTAATTGTGTCAGGATGAAAGATGAGCCTGTGGAATTTCCAAGCTCAAGCCATCACATGTCAATGTGTCAATGCAGGCAGATCCGGTGCTCTTGGCGGGATTGCAATCAGAGGTTTGGTGTTATCAGTCCCCTCGTGCAGCCATTCTCCCTCATTTTCTCTGTGCAGGAATGATGCACACACACGTGCATTCCCTCTTGCTTTGAGCCCTGCTGCAAACGCTTCCGGCTCAGTGGAAATCCCTGTCGTGACGCAGCTGTGACTCACAGTGCCTTGTCTCATCCCACCAGCACACCCAGCTCCATCTCCTCCTCCTCAGACTCCAAATCACAACGCCTCCGGCTTGGAGCTGGTTCCTGCCATTAGTCCTGGCTTTGGGGCATGCCACAAACCTCTTCTCTTCCCCATCTGGTGCTGAGCTCTTCCTGACCATCCTTTCCACATTAGGTTTGAAGTATTCACTGCTGGATGTGAGACCCTTGGCATAGGTGCTCTCCATTGCCATGAGTTGGAAAGTGCCCCATTTCAACGTCAAAAGCGTATTTATCTCCCACATGGGTGCTGCAATCCCCGTTGCTCCATCCTCCCTCCATTCCTCTCGTTATTTTCATACTGAGCGTCACCCTTCATCAGCTCTGCTGTCCTGGTGTCACGCTTCCTGTCCAAGCCTTTCTGGATGGTGACACGGCTCTTCCTCGTTCCCCATCCAGCTGATAAAACCTCCATCTCTTGATGAATTTAGGCCAAGTGAAGCAATTCTGAGTTGCTCTGATGAGCAAAGATGAGCTGGTTCTTGCCTCCCCTGCTCTTGTCATGACCCCCTCCCACCTCTCTGTGTCAATCTGCTCCCCACACGTGTCCCTCTGCCCTAGGCTCCTCTGTGCTGCGATCCGGCCCCTCAAGCACTTGTATGGCATCAAGATAGAGGTGTTGGGTGCCGAGCACCTGAATCTCAAGGAGCCCTATGTGATAGTTTGCAACCACCAGGCTTCCCTTGACCTCATGGGTATGTGCAGGGGAGGGGAGGGGTTCATCACCATGTGGGCAGCCTTTGGGGTCGAGCAGAGCTCAGGGCTATGGGTGCACTGCAGGGAAAGGGTTGGGACTCCGTGATGTGGTTGGTGATGAGAATCATGAGGGACGGGCTGATCCTTTCCTTCCCATCCATCCTCCAGGCATGGTGGAGGTCATCCCCAAGCGCTGTGTGCCCATAGCCAAGAAGGAACTCCTGTATATGGGCACTGTGGGCTGGGCCTGCTGGCTCAGTGGCATGATCTTCATCGACCGCCAAAGGACAGGAGATGCCATTGATGTCATCTCCCAGACGGCCGAGACCATACGGCGTGAAAACGTGAGCAGGAGAAACTGGGCTGGGGGTAGACAGGGCTCAGGGAGAACCATAGGTGTCACGGTGGGGAGGTGGTCCTGGGGTCAGTGCTTGCATCTCACCCTGTCCTGTGCAGCTCCGAGTGTGGATTTTCCCAGAAGGCACCAGGAACCAGAGCAGATCCATGCTGCCCTTCAAGCGTGGGGCGTTCCACCTGGCTGTGCAGGCTCAGGTAAGGCATCAAGTTGGGGTGGTTATCTCCCATGGCATCCCCCGCTCGTAGAACGTTCTCCATCATCTGCCCTTGACAAAGAGGATGGGGGGCATTGGAGTCTTCTGAGATCTGCAGGCCCCAGGGAGGTGACAGGGACCTGGGGCATGGCAGGAGCTGGAGTCCTACTGGTGTTAACTGGGGAGGGGTCTGCATGACCCTCCATCTCCTGCAGGTTCCCATTTTCCCCATTGTGATTTCTCCATACTGGGACTTCTTCAGCTCCAAGGAGAAGAAATTCACCTCTGGTAAGTGGAGGACAAGAAACCCCTTTGCAGAGGCGGTGGGGATGGAGCAAGTGAGGGCTGGAGGTCTTTATGAAGGACACTGATGTGCATGGAGGCATCCAGTGGTGGAGGATGCTGGTGGGATGACCTGGCCTCCCTGGCTTCTTCTCTCCATTTCCAGGGACATTCACCATCCGAGTTCTCCCCAGGATAGAAACCCGTGGCTTGAGCCCAAAGGATGTCCCGGAGCTGACAGAAACTGTCCGTAAAATCATGGTTGATGTTTTCTCTGAGATGTCTGCAAATCCCTGCAGGGAATGGCCTGCGGAGCTTCCTTTGCTCCCAAGCACTGGGGCCACCAAGGGGACCGACAACATGTGGCACAACGAGGACGCAACTGGGACCAGTGATTAGGCAGAGCTCAAGGGGACATCAGAGAGGTTGGGTATCTGGTGACAGGTAGAACTTGCTGCACCCTTCTCCATCTCTTGTGGTGTGGTTCACCCATGGGCTCGTTGCACAAGGTCCTACCGATCGTGCTGTCCTCATGCATCCAGCCATGAGGAGGGGTCCGGAATGTGTGGTGAGCCTGTGGAGACTGGAGGGATGTGGGGAGGGGAAAAGTTCCACATTAGAAGAGCTTCCTCAATGCAGAGCGATGAGATGAAGGTGGAAAATAAAAGACTTCACAGCTGGTGTTTGTGCATGGTGCCATGCCTGAGCCTGGGGGGGATGAGGGCAGGTGGGGATGGCCATGCTGCATGTGGAGCAGCTCTGAAGATAATGGGCAAACCATGGGCAAGAAGATGCACGGTGCTTTGGCTCATCATTGCTGTTTGTCAGAAATGCCTGGAAGAAATTCTGCAAAGCAGTGGAAATCGTCTGTCCATGTAGATGGATGATGGACAGTTGCTGGGTAACACTATTAGCAATGGTGAGCTGGAGCTCTCCAGGTCAGGAACCGTCACATGGGGATGGTCGGTGGCAGAGGGCACATGGAGGACCTGATTTTTCAGGGCTGCTGCATGCCTTCTGCCATGGGTTGTGTTTGGCTGCCTGGAGCCTTGAACCCATCGGGGTGTGGACTGGGTGGTTAAACATTGTCCCAGCTGGAGACCTCAGCTGCAGCAGGGAGGCAAGGGTGAACGGGAGAAGAGGAAGACTAAACTGAGGGCTCGGAGTTCACCTTGCCTCTGTGTTCTTCCCTTGAGTATGGGGTCCAGAGCAGCCCTGACCTGCCTGCTTCTCTGTGTCCTGCATCTCATTGCTGGAGCAGCTGAACTGCCGTAAGCTCTGTCCATGTCAGTCTGTCCATCCTGGGTGGGATGGTGGGCGGTCTTAGCTCGCTGCTGGTGCTCAGGGTCATTCCTCATCATAAGGGTGGTTGCTCAGTTGGGGTGGAGGTGCTTGGGGTGCTGTGTTGTCCCTGTGAGGACAGAGGGATCAGTGCCTGTGGCTGCAGGGCACTGGGATTTGGTGGAGGTCCCTGCCCACCTCCACTGTGGAGGTGTCCTCTGCCTAGGAGATTTATGGTGACATTCCCCTACGTGATCTACTACCCGCATGGGGGCAAGGTGCACATCCATCTTGTGGACCTGGATGAGCCAGCGCGTGTCACCCTCAGCCTGAGGAGCAGCCATAGCATCCCTGACGTCACCCTGGAGGAGATGGGTAACAAGAGCCTCCAGTTGGACTGGCCTCTCTTCCCCAACGTGAGTGACCCCAGAAGGAGATGTCCTGTCCACACCTTAGGTCCCTCCATGGGGAGGGGACACAGGCTGTCCTGGGTGGGCAATGACCTGAAAAGCAATGGGACAAGGGTATATACAAAGAGCCTGTGAACTCCCATCATCTTCCAATCATCTTCCCATGCACACCAGTCCCTGATGCAGTGATAATGGTACCCAGTCCCACCATAACATCTTTGTACCCATTTCTTTGATTTCCCTGAGACAGATCACTACCCCAACTGAGGAGGCTGCATATGTGCAGGTCACCATCCAAGCAGGTTCCCTGCAGGTCTCCAGGTCTAGGGAGGTCCTCCTGAAAACCCCAGGTCTGTGGACCACAATACAGACAGACAGGACTGCCTACAAGCCTGGACAAACCGGTAAAGATCAGGAGCTGTTGGAAGAGCTTGTGGACTCTTTGCATGGGATTTCCAGTTGGATTCCCAGGTTGGGTCCCAGCCCCACAGCACTCACTCCTGCTCTGGGATTTGCTCTTTCCAGTGAAGTTTCGAATTCTCCGTTTGGATGAAGACTTCATGCCCAGTGACAGAAAGGTGAGATGGGATGGGGGTGCAGGGGATGTGGAGGCAATAGGATCTCCATGCACTGAACATGTGGGGTCCCAACTGTAGTGTCATCATGATTGTGAAGGGGATGGGTGCAGGGAGATGGGCAGCCATGGGTTGGACTTCTCACGCTTTGGTGCTGAATGACAAAGTCTTCCTTTCTGCTTTTCAGCTTCCCTCAGTGACTGTGCATGTGAGTGAGTCCTCACCCTGTGCCATTCCATGTGTGTGTGCTGCTGGAGACCATGTGCAGGAACAGGAAAGACATCCCTGCTTCAGGGAAGTCACAAGGAGAGGCAAAAAGGGCATGGACTCCCCATTCACACCCCATCACCAGTCCCTCCATGGGCTCACATTGCCTGTCCCTGTGTGCAGGATCCCAGAGGGAACAGCATCGTGCAGTGGCAGGATGTGACCCCACAGCAGGGCATCGTGGACCTGTCCCTCCTTTTGGCCAGGGACGCGGCCCTGGGCATCTACACCATTGAGGCAGAGGAGAAGAATCACACCTTTGAGGTGAAGAGACTCTGTGAGTTGAGGAGGAAAGCTTCTAGGAGCCATCATGGAGGATGGCAAGAAATGGGCATGGTTCCATTCTTGGTCACTCTTTACCAGGGAATCCCCGCTTCAAAGTGCTGCTCCAGCTGCCCTCCTTTGTGATGGAGATGGATGAGAAGATCCCACTGCATGTCTGTGGGAGGTGAGTTGGGGAGCAGCTGAGGGATTGCTTGATCCCATAGAGATACCCTCATCTGTTCCATCCCCACAGGTACTCATCAGGGAAACTTTTCCAGGGCAAAGCTAAGGCCACCCTGTGCCATTTCCACAAGTATTATCTTAGATCCTCGAATGAATCTTCAAGATGTGTGATGCTTGAAGGACAGGTGAGGGCAGCAAGTGGAGACCCCGGGCTGTAGGTTGGGATGGAGGGGAACAGCAGCACCCAAGAGCTCTGTTTTACCTCACTCCCACTGATGACACCCAATGGCCACGGGGAGCTGCTAACAAAGGGCAAACTCTCCTTCAGGTGAAGAGGAATGGATGCTTCTCCACCCAGGTGTCCACAGCTTCGTTCAACCTGACCAGCTCTGACCATGTGAGGCGGCTCTTTGCCAACGCATCTCTGACGGATGAGGACACTGGTAAGCAAAGCTGGGGCGCACCTGGGCTGTCTGTCCTTCTGTCCCTCTTCCTCCACTCCCAATTATGGAGCATTTCTTCAGGTTCTGAAGAAGGATCAGGAGTTTCTTCTCCGTCCAAGTTCCTACTTCAGATCTTCCTCCATCTTTCACTTTCCATTCCCTACTCTGCCTCTCCGAGACAGGTTAGCATCCTTTATCAGTGCCTGGAAAGCTGTTAGGATGATGATCTTTTTCTTAATCAGGTCTTTCTGACTTAGGTCCAGTTGCTATCTGCCTAGGTAGGGTTGTTCTGCACTTCTGATAGGATTGGGTAAAGATCCCAAGTTCATCACAGCACAGATGGCAGAACTGCAGCCCTTCCTATTGGCTTTCAGCCATTAAGAGGGACGTTTTTGGGTAAGGCTGTGTATTTCAGTTGTGCCCAAGTCCTGGCTTTCACTGGTTCTGTTCACACTACGTCTCCTGTCACCCCTCTTGACAATTTCTTGTGCTCGTTACTTAAGAAGTGTGGTTTTGCTCTGCACAGATCTTACCATAGATCTTACCAACATAGAACAATGCAATAGAATCAAAGAATCATAAAGGTTGGAAAAAAACCCTCCAAGATCATCCAGTCCTATTAATATTTTCCCACTACGCCATGTCCCCATCATCTAAATGTTTCTTGACCTCCA
This sequence comes from Excalfactoria chinensis, assembly GCF_039878825.1. Taxonomy (NCBI): domain Eukaryota; kingdom Metazoa; phylum Chordata; class Aves; order Galliformes; family Phasianidae; genus Excalfactoria; species Excalfactoria chinensis. Next base: position 3,145,074 of record NC_092848.1, on the reverse strand, counting down.
TGGGCAGACACACAACCGTCTCCCTGGGCAGACCTTTCTATTGCCTGACCACTCTTTTGGAGAAGAAATTTTTCCTAATATCCAAACTGAAACCCTCTGGTGCAACTCGAGGCCATTCCCTCTCATCCTATCACCGTAACCAGGAGCAGAGGACAACCCTCACTCCCCACAAATGAGTACAGAGAGACGATCACCTTCTGCTCCTTCTGGCTGCGCTATTCTTGATAGAAGCCAGGATGCTGTTGGCCTTCTTGGCAGCCTGGACACCCTGCTGGCTCATGTTCAGCTGGGCAACAATCAACATCCCCAGGTCTACTTCCTCCACAGCCTTCCAGCCATTCTGCCCCACACCTGTAGTGCTGTATGGGGTCGTAGTACCAAAGTGTAGGACACCGTGCTTGGTCTTATTGAAGCGTATCCCATTGGCCTCAGTCCAGCCATCCAGGCTGTCCAGATCCCTCTGTTCCTACTCTCAAGCAGATCAATACCTCTTCCCAACTTGGTATCATCTGCAAACTTATTGAGGCTGCGCTCAATCCCCACATCCAGGTCATCAATAAAGATATTTAACACGTCTGTCCCCAGTACTGACCCCTGGGGAACAGCACTCATGACTGGTCACCAACTGGATGTAACTCTACTCACCACCACTCACTGGGTCCAGCCCTCCAGCCAACTCTACTGAGAAAGGAGTGTACCTATCCAAGTCACAGGCTTTCAGCTTCCAGTGTGGAACCTGTGCAGCAGCAAGTTCTGGTTGTACTGGTTAGAGTGGGGACTGGAGAGCAGGCACTGGACCGGCAGTCTGGTCCAGTCTGGAGGGAGTCACCAGGACAAATTGCTGGGTGTCATTTCCAGCCTCCTGCACCTCTCAGTGCGGCTCTTCAGCTGTAGGCGTGAGCATGGAAAGCCATTGGGTCTTTTTATTTAGCTCAGGGTGACCCAGTGGGACCATCTCCATCAGTTCATGAAGGCATCTACTGGAGGACCAACACATCTTTTATTCTACTCATTTCCTTGAGGATGATCACAAAGACACGGGGGGGAGGGCACACATGGGGGAAAGCAGAGATGGAAAACATGTCACCCAGAGCATCTCTTTTCTTTTTGTCCTTCTTTTTTTCTGCAGGGAAAACAAAAAGCATTACTAAAAGCTGTAAGATTTTTCCTGAAATGCCCCTAAATGCCTCCAAGCACACCAATGGATTCAATGAAAGTGGGACGCCCTATGATGGAATGGTAATGGGGGCTCCTCATGCCCCAAAGCCCCACTTTTCCACCCCTGCCCCATGGCTCCAGCTCAGCCTGGGTATCTCACTTTGCTCTTAGTGCAGATGCTGCTGAAGGGAGCCAATGGGATCCCTTCTACCTTCACCATCCCAGAAGAAGACCAAATAGCTCTAGGGTTCTTGTTCCCTTCCTACCTTCTTGCCATCCACTCCATCCCTTTGAGCTTCCTTTCAACCAGCCTATGATGGCACACAGCTCTTTTTTGGGGTCTGGGCAGAGCTGGATCATGTTTCATTCAGGAATGCTCCTGTAGGGATGCTAAGCTGCCTTTACCTTTGAGATCTCTGATTTCCATTCCTTGGGATGAGCTCAAGGATGAGTCTCCGTCCTTGTAGCCCAAAAGCCAAAACGACAATCACATCCCAGATCCCTCCTATCAGAACAGCATAAGTTTCTTGAGGATCCGCAAGATGAAGGTGATTCCGCCCTGCAGCCAGCCCCTGCAGATCCAGGTGGATTACAGCTTCAATGACGAGTTTCTGCAGATCGAGCGTGGAAGTAGCGTGGAAGTGTTCTTCCTGGTGAGTCTTCATCTGAAATAAGAATGTAATCTGAAATGAGAATAAAGCCGCTGGGCTTGCCAGGATGAAGCCATTTCCAGCAAGCCCTTGGGATGCACTGTTGGCTTCAGGGCTTGGGCTTGGTCTTCAACTGTTGAGTCTTGGAGTACCATTTCCATTCATCCTGCAGCACTGGTTAAACCATTCCCACCTCCTCTTTTGCAGATCCTGGTCAAAGAGACCCTTGTGACCATCCTCAGGAAGGAGCTGATTGTGGATGCAGGTGGGTCCCGCAGCAGGATGGGCAGTGCAGGGCTTTGCTGCCCACATCTGGACCTGATTTCCCTCTCTGTCTCAGCACTAAGTGGTTCCTTCTCCATCGAACTGCCCGCTAGCCACAAGTTGGTGCCCACAGCTACAGTGTTGTGCTACACGATTCTACCTGGAGGCCTGTCTTTGGTTGACTGGACTCTGCTGCATGTTGCCATGTGCTTCCCCAACCAGGTGTGTGGGGGCCTGCAACCCATCTCCTGAATTCCACCTCAGCCCTTGCTATTCCCTCTCAGCCAATTTTTGGAGCATGGAGAGAAAGCTCTTGCTGGGAGTCTCTCCCCTTACCCAAGCCTTCTTTCTCCCTAGGTAAAGCTGTCCTTCCCAGAACAAAAGGTTCTGGCAGGCTCTCAGACCCAACTGAAGGTTCAGGCTGCTCCGGGGTCCTTGTGTGCCATCCACATCACAGATGAGCACACGTGGTATGCTGGTCTCAAGGCCACCACCAGATCCAACACAGTGAGTATGGAGCAGCCTCTGTATTGGGCTGATGCATTTCCTTGGGGACTTCACTGGCTGGGGCTGGCAGCATCACTGCCATGCCCAGGGAGGTGCAGGAGCAATGGGACAAGGCAAGAAGCAATGGAGCTGAGCCTTGAGTACTCCATGTATTCCTCAGCTGTAGCTCATGTTCTTTGGTTTAGGTCTCCAGCTTGCACCTATATTCTGAAGACAGCTTTTACTCTGAAGATGAAGGCCGGAAAGTTATTGACTGTCCCTTTGGTAACCGGCCAATGTGTTCTATACCACTTAACCCCTACGACGTGCCTATGGAGTTCTTCACCATTAGACCTAAACCCAAACGCCGTAGGATTAGGGCGGAACCATCATACATTGACTATGGGGGATTTTGTGATCCAGACATGGTACGAGCCCCCAGTCCTGCCTTGTGCTCCTCTTCCTCCCAGGGTGGGTCTGCCCCATACCCATGAACCATCCTCTTACATCCCCCACATGAGATGCACTGAACCCCACTACTTCAGCCTGAGACAGGCACATGAAATGCATCTGTCAGTCCAAGTACTGCAGCATTCGATGAGGATGGGGATAAGATCTGCTCCTCCACCTCAAACCTGGGCTTGGAGCAGATAGAGAGGGGTGGGAAGGACTTTGGGTACCTCTGGGCCTTCAGCGTGGGGTGATTCTCTCTTGTCTATTATCATTCAGTATGCAGCCTTGAAAAGTGTCACCAACACCCATCTGGATTTGTGCTCATCTGAGCTCTTCCAAACACCAGGTGAGCAGAGAGGGTGTGCAGCAGCCTCCATGCTGCCCTGATCTTCCTTTTGGGCAGTGCCTTCATGTTGTGTCCACTAGGAAAGGCAGAGGAGAATGAAAGGGCAGCTGTGGCAGAGCACAGAATCTGGCTGGGTCTAGCACAGCAGATGGAATTTCTGGGGACATGGCTGTGGAAATTGGTCCCTGTGGGGTGAGTATGGAGCCCTTATCACTTTATCTTCCCTGCTGAGTGCAACACCCAGGGCTCTGTTGTCCACGTATCCACTAAGACACATCCAGCCCCTTCCCTCCCACTCCAGCACCAGCCCCACAGACAGCCCATGGCAAAGTCCTCTGGGCAGGAGGTGCCATGGGAGATATGGGACATAACCACCCCCAACCTCACAATGACAGCTGGCCCCAAAGTCCAGCCCAGATGCCACCAGCAGCAGGCCACCCTTGATGGCCTCTGGATGCTCTGTCCCATCACTTGCAGGGAGGAGGGCTCTGCAGAGGTAACGGTGACGGTGCCTGATGCCATCAAGGAGTGGAAGGCTGGGATGTTCTGCACTGCGCCCACAGGCTTGGGGGTGGCCCCCACTGCCACCCTCATGACTTACAAGCCCTTCTTGGTGGAGCTGGCACTGCCCTATGCTGTCACCAGTGGCAAAAGCTTTGCTGTGGCTGCCACCATCTTCAACCACCTGCAGCGCTGCCTATGGGTGAGCAGGGTGGGCTGGGGACCGTGGGTTCAGGGGCTACGACCTGATGGAGGGTTGATATTGTTGGTGTCTGCAGGTTCAGGTGATGCTGGAGGACTCAGAAAATCTGGAGCTGTTGGAGAGGGCAGATGATGCAGATGGTGGCTGTGTGTGTGGGTACGAAGCCAGGACCTTCCAGTGGGATGTGCGAGCCATCAGTCCGAGTATGAGTGCATTTGCTGCTGGGTGCGGGGCTGGGGTCTTGGGGCTGTATCAAAGCTCTGTCCTTGTCTGTACCTGCAGGGAAGGTGAATGTCACCATCAGCGCCCAGGCCCTGCGCACAGAGGAGCTGTGTGGATCTGAGGTGCCCGTGGTGCCAGCACAGAGGGATGTGGACACTGTGACAAAACTGCTGTTTGTGAAGGTGAAGCTGGATGGTGCTCAGTTTGCTCCTCTTGTCACACCATGCATGGGGCTTCTCCAAGGACAGCCCAGCTCTCCCCATGTGGTCCTGAGCTCTCCTGGACAGGGAGACAGTGGGGATGGGGTCCAAGTGGGCTCTGCTTTGGGTCCTGACCTCTCCTGGCACATCAGTGGCTGAGAGGGCAGTGAGGATGTGACCCAGACAGGTTGACTGTGTGTTAGAAGGAGGAGAGTTGTTTCTGGGATGGAGGTCAGGCTCACTCTGATCCTGGCCTCATACCTGCTGTATTTTAGCCTTCAGAGCATTGAAGATTGACGTGAATGGAAACTGCAGCCTCCTGGCCGTTCTGCTCCTGACTGCATCCAGGCAGGTCTCGAGCCTCTGCCCATTCCTGCTGCTTCACCCCCTTTGCCTGACCAGGGCCTTCAACAATGTGGTTGAGATGGGGACTCCAAAAGCCACTTGAAGTCCCAGTTCCTACCTGGCAGTTCCATCACCCTGTGTACATCAGGGACTGATAGGGGACGTCTGTCTGCATTGCTGCCCACCAGGGTCACATGGCTGCCCTTGAGCTGACAGCAGTGTAATTCCTGGAAAAGGGAAAAAAAAAGGGCAAAAAAAAAAAAGCCCTGGGGATCAATGCAAGTTGATATGAGCCAGGAGCAATGGCTGGACATGGGGAGGATGGTCCGGGCTGCTGCTGTATGAGCCAGGCTGGAAAATTAAGACAAATGCAAGAGAAGAAATAGAAGCAGCAAAAGGCTTTTTCCAGCAAGAAAGCTCCTTGTCTTCAGGCTCTTTCTCAGAATCCCTGGCCGCAGCCACCCCCAAGGGCTGCCACTTTGTGCTTTGGGTTGCGGTGTTCCTGTCCCGTTGAACGGTACATTCGAGGGGCTGTGGTTTGTTTGCATTCACTGTCTGCTTTGTTTTGCCAAATAAAAAGCTGGAACTAGAACCGGAAGAGTGTTTGTTGCGTGGGTGGCAACACCTGAATCCCCAGGTGACAAAACCTCCCTGTAATACTTCCCCAGCAGGGACAGATGAGAGAAACAAAGGGTCTCGTATTGATCTCCCCATGACCTTGCTGCCTACAGTCCCCTCCTTTATCCCACCCCCATGTCCCAGACAGCTTATGGGGTGGCCCTGAGCTTGCTGTCAGATCGTGCTGTGCTGGGTGCACCCGGCAGGACACTGACCCACACCCCCATCTGGGGGTGGATGGATGGGCTGGGGGCCAGTTTGCAGCCACACTCCCCCTTTGTTTCTGCAAGGACAGTGGGGAACCCATGGAAAATGGCTCATCTCCATCCTGGCTTCCAGTGCTCCTGCCTGTTTGGATGAGATTGGAGGAAGTTTGGCAGAAAAAGCAGCTCAGATTCTATTGTTTGGGAAAACTGGAAAGATCTGGAAACTAAACCCTTCTGAGAAATTGCCACCTGCTCACACAGTGTCATTTGGGGAACGTGGCTCTGCTCCCTCCTATCATCACTTCCCAGCAAAGCAGTGTAGGAAGGTCCTGCCCCCTGCTTCGGATCCTCTCCAGCCTACGGGGACATCTCAGATTGCAAAAACCCATCATGGCCTTGAACCCAGGATGGCAAACATTGCTTTGGTTATATCTGCAGTTCTACATTGGCTGCTCACCCCAAGCCTTGTTTGCTCGACTGGGAAAAGTGAAGCTCTCATTTCAGAGCCTGCAGCAAAACAGACACGGGTCTACAGCTACTTAACAGCTACAGAAGGCTTCACCCAGCCCAGACATTCATCAGCATGAAGTCGCCAGCAGCCCCGACTTGGCTGCTCCTTCTCATCCTCCACCTCACAACTGGAGCATCTGGATCACTGTAAGCCCTTTTCGTGTCCATCTGTCTGTCTGTACCTGTTGGGAGGGCATTTAGTCTTGGCTCCTTGGCTGTTCAGAGTGGGAATGCTTGGGGCAGCGGGTTGTCCCTGCCCACGAGCATCAAGAACATGACTCCTAGAAGTTTTTGGGGCTGGTGGCTCTGGTTTATTGCTGGTGTCAGCCCATGAGGACTCATTATGTGCTCCTGGCTGCCACACATGGGACATGAGGACATACTTAGGGACGTGGTTTAGTTTAGAGGGCAATATTGGGGGTAGTTGGCAGATGGTTAGACCAGATGATCTAAGATATCACTTCCAACACTGTTGATTCTGGGATTCTATGAGTGGACATGGTGAGGAGGGGTTGGGACTTGATGATCTTAGAGGTTTCTTCCCAACATTAATGATTCTGTGACTCACTCTTCTCCTTTCCAGGTATTACGTGGTGACGTCCCCACCTGTGTTCTACTATCCATACTCAGCAACACTGTGGGTCCATCTCAGAAATGTCCACCAGCCCACCCAGGTGACCATCCAGCTGCAGAGAGCAGATGGGGCTGGAAACATCACCCTGCTGGAGAGGAAGGTTGAGGAGCCTCAGCTGCTTTTGAACGTCACCTTCCCTGTGAGTGTCACCCCAGGATTCCCTGTGCATCCCATTGCCTCCAGCTCCACTGAGGAATGGATGGGAGCTGGGCTGATTCCCTCAGCTTTTGGTAGGGGAAAACATCTGTGCACCTTGACAGTCTTTTGGCATTTCCCCCCATTAGACTCCAGCACCCTCCAAGGGGAAGGAGGAAATTGCTCATCTGCACGTCTCAATCGAAGGAGATTCCTTGAATACCACCAAGAAGAGCGTGATGCTGAGAACCCTGGAGCCTGGGATCTTCATACAGACAGACAAGGCTGTCTACAAGCCCGGACAGCAAGGTGAGGGGTGGGATGGAATCCAGCCCCACTGCAGGGCTCGGGGTGGTTTTCCATCCATCTTCCTTTGGCGATGAATCCACCGCTCACTCCTGCATTGTTCTTTCCAGTGAAATTTCGGGTAGTCTCTTTGGATAAAGACCTCGTTGCCAGTGACAAGAAGGTGAGAGAAGGGGTTGAGGACAGGGGGAGGTGACCTTGTCCTTCTGTCTGTGTGGGGATCAGCCAGTGGGAATCCTGTCCCAGCCAACTGAGCTGCTGAGTACCCTGAGCTAGGAATGTGTTGTGTCATCCATCAAGGCAAGAAGGGAGGAAGCAGAACTGCACACGTGATGTGGCAATGTTCCCAATTTCATTGAGAGATGTAAGAGCAGTGAGTAGGAAGCAGGGAAAGTGCTATTGATATCGATGTGATCACAGGATGCCAGAATTACAGGTTAGTTCAGTCAGGTGCTCCTGAGCAATCAATCATGTCAATGGAAGGGCAAAAGGTTCCCAGATGATATGTCAAAGGCAAAGGCACTGGGAGATGCCACCTCCCCATATTGTGCTGGCAGTGCTCAGCCCATCTCAAGCCATCCACAGGCTCATCATCAACCCCAACACACAGCGTAAGGATGGAATTTTACAGCCTACCAAAAAATAGAAGCATAGAACTTGGAAAAGACCTCTTAGATCTAAGCCAACCTGTCTGCCCACCAGCCGTGTCACTCAGCGCCATGTTTCTTGAGCACCTCCAGGGACAGTGAATCCATAACTTCCTTAGCAGCTTCAATCCCTGACCACACTGTTGGAGAAGAAATCTTTTCTAGTACTGAACCTAAATAGCTCTCACAGTGCTTTGATGTGGCTTCAAAGACGTCCCCATCTTGCTGAGACCCATTAAATTTCCCCTCTAACCATCTCCTCTTTGCCTTCCAGCTGCCCCTCGTCTTCATGAAGGTCAGTGTGGGAGAGCTCCAGGGTGGGCATGGGAAGGGGGCACAGCTGGGAGAGGAGAAAGCTAAACTTTGTGTCACCACGCACAGGATCCCAGAGGGAACCGCATTGCACAGTGGCGAGATGTGAGCCCACGGCAGGGCATCGTGGACCTGTCCCTCCCATTGGCTGCAGAGCCAGCGTTGGGCACATATACCATTCATGTGGAGAGGAAGACTCACTCCTTTGTTGTGGAGGAATATGGTGTGTGGGGAGGGAGGTGCATGGGGGGTGGGAGCCCCATCTTGGTGTGTCCCCATGGCCACCCTCTGTCCTTGTGCTGGGAGTGACAACCCCACTCTCGCTTCTCTTCTCCACCAGTGCTGCCCAAATTTGAGGTGAACATTGATCTTCCCCCCACTGTGTGGGAAAAGGAGGAGATGTTCCAGGTGCAGATCTGTGGACGGTGAGCCCAAGTCATGGGAATGTGGAGGGGATGGATAGAGAGCACTTCAACACCCTCACCGCCCTCTGCCCCATAGATACACCTATGGGAAGCCTGTCCAGGGGAAGGTCCATGCTAGCTTGTGCCAGCCCTGGGCCTTCAGAAGGTACCCAATTGCTCTTGAAGAAAACAAGGATGTCTGCACAGAGGTTGACGGGCAGGTGAGCAAAGCTGGGAGCATGGGTGAGACTGGGACAGCCCATCTCAGTGCTGGTGAATGAGGCTGACTCCTTCCCTCCAGACCAAGAAGAACGGCTGCTTTTCAACAGAGGTTTTGATGTCTTCCTTCGACCCAAACAACTACAGTCTGAGGAGGGAAGTCCAAGTGAAGGCATCGCTGGTGGAGGAGGGGACAGGTAGGGGTGCTGGTGGGAGTGTTTTTGCATTCATCCCTGTGTGTACCCAAATGCACACAGTATGGAGGTATCGGTCTTCCCAGGGAAGCCTGCGAGCAATGCTGTGATTTAGAGGTACAGGTGTGCAGGTATCAGGCTCAGGCTAATCTGTTCCCTGTGTCCCCAAGACACACTCTCCTCCCTGCTCCTTTTCCACAGGGGTGGAGATGAACAACACCAAGTCCTGCAGATTTGTGGCGAGTATCTTCACCGTCACATTTGAAGACGCTGATGAATCCTACAAGCGTGGACTGCCCTACACTGGGACGGTAATGGGGGTTCCTGGCAGCCCCACTCCCCACCCCTGTCCTGCTGCTCCAGCCCAATGAATGCCCTTCACCTTTCCTCTCTGCAGATGCAGCTGAAGAAAGCAGATGGCTCTGCCCCGGCCGGGCAGCAGCTTGTGGTCCTTGTTAACAATAAGGAAAGACACAGCTTCCTGACAGATGAATCTGGGAGAGCCTCCTTTGAGCTGGACACCTCTGATTGGACCAATAGAGTCAACCTGGTTGTAAGCAACTTGGATCACCCTTTGAGGCTTCTCACATGGCTTTTCCCATTTTTACGAGGCTGGGAGCCTTGTCCAAGCCAAGCCCACGGCTTATATCAGTTCCCTCATCACTCAGGGTGAAGTCAACATGTCGACTTACAGCCAGAATGGTTCCTCATCTCTCACCATCAACAGAGCTTATTTGAACCTCAGTCCCTTCTTCTCCAAGAGCCAGAGCTTTCTGCACATCCGCCGGCTGGAGGGCAAGTTGTCTTGCAGCCAGCCCCAGCAGCTCCAGGTGGATTATATCCTCAACAAGGAGGCCCTGGGGAGCGAGCAGAGCCTGGATGTGGTCTTCCTGGTGAGCCTTCACCTGGAGAGAAAAGGGCAGCAGGTGTAAGGGCATGGATTCCTTATCTACACACAAGTGGCTGCATCCCTGAGGGCCAGGCTATGGTTGTTCTCCCCTGGCCAATGTATGTCCACTTGCAAATAGGAGTCTTTGTTGGGGCTAAAGACTGGACAACCTCAAAACCAACCCAACACTCTAGTCCTTAGATCCATCCTCCAACAGGGTCTGGCTCTGACTTGTCCATTCCCACCTCTTCTTTTGCAGGTCCTGGCCAAGGGGACCATCGCCAACATCCTCAGGAAGGAGCTGCCTTTGGATGCAGGTGGGTCCTGCAGATGAATGAGCTGTGTAGGGCTTTGAGGCCTGTGCCTGGAACTGATTTCCCTCTTTGTTCCAGGATTGAAAGGCTCCTTCTCCATGGAGCTGCCCACCAGCCCTGAGCTGGCACCCACGGCCACAGTGCTGTGCTACGCAGTGCTCCCCAATGGCGAGATGCTGGCTGACAGCATCAATCTTGACGTGCTCAACTGCCTCCCCAACAAGGTGAGTTATGAAATCACTCCACGATCCCGTTGCTTCTCCCTAATCACAGTGTCACAGTCTTTCCAACCCACACCCCAACCCCCCAAACCTTCAGCTTGATTTTACCCATGCCATGTTGCTCCAGACCTCCACATCCATAGATCTTTGTCCTTCCTCTGTCCCCCCCCTCCAGGTGAAAATGGCCTTTTCCAAGGAGCGGGCACTGCCTGGCTCAGCACTGAGGATGGAGCTGGAGGCAGCCCCAGGCTCCCTATGTGCCATCCGTGCTGTGGATCGCAGTGTGCTGCTCCTGAAGCCTGAGGCTAAGCTCACCACGGCAGAGGTAGGCAGTCCCAAGGTGACTTTTTCCCCTGTAACAGCACCATGGATGGGGCAGGATGGAAGAGGAGGTGATAATGGAGTAAATCATTCCACCCCCTAGTGGGGTGTGATGGTGGCATGGTTTTGTGCCTAATCTATATCTTTATTCCCAGATCTACAAAGTGCTCCCCAGGTTTGATTACCCTGGAAGCATTCGAGAACCACCACCCTGTACCATGTGGTACCATCGCCACTTCTTCTTCACCGATGTTCTCATGAGAGGTCCTGAAGGTGCTCGCCTTTCAAAGAGATCCATTATAGGACCTTACTGGGGCGATTTAGAGATAAACCCCTATGTGTTATTTGAGGTAAAGCCTTGAGCCTTATGGCTGTGTTTTGTGCAGGGTGCCTGGAAAGCTCAGCAGTGCCCCATGACCATCCATTGCTCAGGTGGGAATCATCATCCCACCGGTTTTGGAGATGGCCAACCTCTTTTCTTTTTCACAGGATGCAGCACTGAAGCTTCTCACCAATGCAAAGACAATGGATGATTGTAAAAAGTTTTACAAGCCTTACTTGCATGGTATGATGGGTCCTGCAGGTCAGCATCCTGCCAGCATGCCTTGAAGACATTCAAAGCCAGGCTGTATGGGGCCCTGGGCAGCCTGATCTGGTGGGGGCTGGTGGGCCTTTGAGTCCCTTCCAACTCAGCCATGCTATGATTCCATGGCTCTATGATATTTAAGATCCCTTCCAATCCAACCATGTCATGATTCCATGGTTCTTATGATGTTTAAGGTTCCTTCCAGCCCAATCACATTGTCATTCTACTTTAAGGTCCCTTCCAACCTAAGCCATCCTATGATTCTATGATCTTCAATAAGCACTTCGTACAGGAGGGGCTGGGCTTGTATCCCCACTCTTGGTGGGATGGGGAATGCTGCCTGACAAGGCTTCCATGCTGGCTCAGTTCTTGGTTGAGGGGATTTTGGCTGCATTTGTCTGTCTTCTGTGGATGTCCAGCCCTGGGCTAGGCAGCAGAAACTCATGGAAACCTCATTTCTGTTCTATTATTTCTAGGCGGAGTCAGGACCCGTGTCTCAGAAGATATAGTGGATATGCCCATGCTGGAAAACAGGGTACAAATAATGCCAGCATTAGCTTCTGCGCCAGCTGCTCCCAGAAATGAGGAAGAGCCACCAGCTCCCCGGACTCATTTCCCAGAGACATGGCTGTGGGACCTGGTGCCTGTGGGGTGAGTGGAAATGGGGAGAGACTCCAGGATGGCTCTGTCTCCTCAACGGAGAGAACCAGCCCAAATACCACCAGTAGGTGACACTTGGCAGCCTCTGGATGCTCTGTCCTGCAGGGAGGAAGGCACTGCGGAGATGGCGATGACGGCGCCCGATGCCATCACAGAATGGAAAGCTGAGATGTTCTGCACAGCACCCGTGGGATTGGGGCTGGCTCCTGCCACCACCCTCACAGTCTTCAAGCCCTTCTTTGTGGACCTGGCGCTGCCCTACGCTGTGATCCGTGGTGAAGCCTTCTCGCTGGTTGCCACCGTCTTCAATTACCTGCGGCAGTGCCTACGGGTGAGTGCGGTGGGCAGGGGGCTGGGGGCTGTGCCCTGGTAGGTGGCTGATGTTGTAGGGGTCTGCAGGTCCAGGTGACGCTGGCGGACTCGGCGGAGCTGGAGGTGTCAGCTGTTGAAGGTGTGATGTACAGCAGCTGCGTCTGCGCGGATGAAGCCAAGACGTTCCGGTGGGATGTGAAGGCTACCAACCTGGGTATGGGTGCATGGATCCCCTGCCCTGCCACCTGACACAGAGGGGTGGACAAGGGAGGGTGACAGCACACATGATGCCATCTGCAGTGCTCTTCTCTGCTCCATTCATCCCTTCTCCGTCACCTCCCATCCCAACCCAGCCAGCCCCATTCAAAGCCCATGGGGCTGCAGTGCAAACTGGGGGGCTCTATGGTGACTGGATGTCCCATTGGCATTGCAGGGGAGGTGAACATCACCGTCAGCACCGAGGCCATAAGCTCTGAGGAGCTCTGTGGCAATGAGCAGCCTGTGGTTCCAGCCCAGGGCCGTGTGGACACTGTGATAAAGCCATTACTGGTGCAGGTCAGACAGATTATGAGGGATGAAAGAGGGATGGGGGCTGAGCAGACCTGGGGGTGCAATGGGAAGATCCCATCCTGTCATGGGAGTGGGATAGCACCAAGTGTCACTGCAGGGATGGCCCTGGGACACATGGAGGTCACAGGATTGACCATGTGTTGCTTCCTACAGCCCGGTGGGATCCTGGTGGAGAAGGCACACAGCTCCCTGCTCTGCCAGGAAGGTAGGAGCATCTGGTACCACTGTGGGGACATGGGGCTGCTGGCCATGATGGCCAGCAAGCTGGAGGAGCCATGGACATGAGACTCCTGGCCCAAGCCTGTGGAGTCCATAGAGGGTTGGAGCATCAAGGGGTGGGTGAGGGTGCTGTGGGGCCATGTCCTCTGCCACCCCCCCATTACCATCAGCCTCCATCCTCACAGCCTCTGAAGAAGTGTCCCTGGAGCTTCCTGCCAACATCTTGGAGGGCTCCCAGCGAGCTCACGTCCTTGTGATGGGTAAGGGATGGAAACGAGGTGCAGAGGTCTCAGCTGGGGGTGGGATGCCCCAACGTTGTTGGGATGGGCTGTGGGGGTGCAGGCTGGTGACGACGATCCTCACCTGGTGCAGGTGACATCATGGGCAACGCGCTGCAGAACGTGGACCGCCTCCTGGCCATGCCTTACGGCTGCGGGGAGCAGAACATGGTGCGCTTCGCCCCCAACATCTACATCCAGCAGTACCTGGAGAAGAGCGGGCAGATGAACCCCGACATCCGCGCCAAGGCGCAGAGCTTCCTGCAGAGCGGTCAGCGTCCTCCTCCTGCCCTCCCTGCAACCCCTGCCTCCCTCCCCATTTCATACCTGCACCCAGGGGTGGGCATCCTCTAGGGTCCCCCCAGAGACAGATGTGACAGTGGCCATCCCCATCCCCATGCAGGTTACCAACGAGAGCTGCTCTACAAACACAACGACGGATCCTACAGTGCTTTTGGGGAGAGCGATGAAAGCGGCAACACCTGGTGAGGGGCCACATGGCACGGGGCAGTGAGATGCCATCCCCATCACCTTCTCTTGTCACTAAATGCACTCCATCCCCATTTGCCCCTCATGCTCCCCCCCCTCTGACGCCTTGCAGGTTGACAGCATTTGTCCTCAAGTCCTTTGGGCAAGCAAGAGCCTTCGTGGCCATCGAGGACCGGCACATCATGGATGCACTGCAGTGGTTGCAGAAGCAGCAGCAGGAGTCAGGATGTTTCCGTAGCGTGGGCAAGCTCTTCAATAATGCCCTGCAGGTGGGGATGGGGTGGGATGGGGTGACATGGGGACAACGTGGCTGGAGGTGGCATGGACAAAGCTGACTTGCTGTCTCTTGGCAGGGTGGTGTATCGGATGAGCTCTCCCTGTCGGCTTACGTCGCAGCTGCGCTGCTGGAGCTGGGGGTGCCCCCAACGGTGAGGATAACCCTGTGGGGTTGGGGACAGGAGATGGGACATAGGATCAGCCCAGCACTGAGGTCTCAATGGAGGAGTCCATGCTGCTGTAACCGGACAGAAGTTCTCCTCTGGGTTATGTCCACATCCCTGACTGCACAGTGTCCCCTTTTCCACTGCAGGACCCAACGGTGATCTCAGCCCTGAAGTGCTTGGAAGCATCAAGCACTGACAACCTCTACACAGAAGCACTGATGGCTTATGTTTATGGGTTGGCAAAGCGTGAGGAGCAGCAGCAAGCCCGGCTGCAGAGCCTGCTGCAGCGTGGTACCAGTACAGGTACTTCTGAACCATCCCATCCCATCTGGGGCCCCCAAACTGGGATCTTGGGGCTGCCCACCTACCCTGAGCTGGGAACTGGGGACTTCTTTTCTCCCCTTTCTTCCCAGAGGGGCTGCTCTTCTGGAAGAGGAAGGACAAAGCTCTATCCGCTGAGTCTCTCTGGGCCGAGGCTGCACCAGCAGAGGTGGAGATGACAGCCTATGTTCTCCTGGCATACCTGACCCAACCCCAAGTGTCCCAAGCTGACATGGCTAGAGCTGCTCAGATCGTCCGCTGGCTCAGCAAACAGCAAAACCCCTACGGAGGCTTTGCTTCCACCCAGGTACCACCGTGGGGTCTCCCAGCATGAGGCTGGGATGCCAACCAAGCTATAACTTGTGGTGACCCCCAACTCGTTGCTTCTTGCCCAGGACACCGTGGTGGCCCTGCAAGCTTTGGCCAAGTATGCCACCCTGACATATAGCAACAATGGGGACTTAGCAGTGACGGTGACAGCCCCGACAGGCTCCAAGCAGGACTTCGTGCTGGATGCCAGCAACCGATTGGTGCTGCAGCAGGCAGCCCTGCATGAGCTACCAGGGCAGTACGGGGTGAAAACCCAGGGGCAGGGCTGTGCTCTGGTGCAGGTGGGTACAGCACAGGGTCCCTATACACACGTATCACCTTCCAGGTTGACCTTAACCCCACATTTCACTCCAGGTGACGCTGCGCTACAACATGCCACCACCTCCCAGTGCAGGGACGTTCAACCTCAGTGTAGAAACAGAGCCCAAAACGTGCACGAGTGATGCCAGCACCCACTTCCGCCTCCTCCTCCGGGCACGGTATGGTTTGGGGTCACCCCCAAGGGGTTTGGTGAGGGCCTGACAGCATCCAGCCTCAACATGAGGCTCTGCTTTTCCTTGCAGGTACACTGGAAAGCGTGCTGCCACCAACATGGTTGTCATCGAGGCCAAGATGCCATCAGGCTACATCCCAGACAAGAGCTCGGTGGTAGAGGTGAGGGGTCCCTGCTGTCCCTCTGCACGCTGGGCCCCAACATGGGGATAGAGGGGCACACACGTGGTGCTGAGCCCTGCGCTCTCTCTTCTGCAGCTGAAGAGGCAGAAACTGGTGAAGAAGGTGGAGGTGCAGAGCGACCAGGTGACCATTTACCTGGACCAGGTGAGATGGGTGACGATAGCTGTGAGCACAGGGATGACATTGGGGTGCTGGGATGTGGCTGTGCCTCACCCTCGGGTCATTCCCCAGCTGACAAAGGAGGAGGAGACCTTCAGCTTTGCAGCCACGCAGGACTTCCCAGTGAGGAACCTCCAACCTGCTACTGTGACCCTGTATGACTACTACGAGACGGGTGAGCTGCCCCAAACCAGATACTGTTTGCACTGACGAGCTTCGTCTCGTTAATGGGAGCAGCTCATTGAGCCCATGTCCTTGTTCCTGCTGCAGGTGACCGCACAGATGCTGCCTACAGCGCTCCTTGTGGCTCAGGTAGGGGCTGAGGGGTCACCCCTTCATTGGGACCCCCAGCATGAGGGGATACAGGGACAGCAGCTGGGAGGATGGGAGCAGAGGGGCTCTCCTTTCACACCAAATCTCTGTTTTGTTTTGAAGATGCTGACAGACAAGCAAAGGAGAATTTCTAGAGAAGCCCCACGTGTAGCAGGTGATCCCCATCTTGATTCCCTCAGCCAAGAACCAGGACAGCCCGAAGTCTCTGCTCCCACCGACCCTACAGGGGGCAGCTCCACCAGCATCACGGCAGCCTCTCCCCCCCCCCAGTCCAGCTCCTGCCTTGCCATTATCCAGCACAGTCACAGCTGAGGCACACTGGGGATGGGGACTCATTGCTCTGCACCCCCCTGCCCCAATTTTATGGGGACAGCGTGGTGCACCTCCCCATGGGAGCAGTACACAGAGCCCCTGGCCCCCTCCTTCCACTAACAGTGCAGGTGCCTGAGGATAACCCCACAACACATCTGAACACTGATCAATGGAGAAGAGAGGCCGCAGTCCCTCCAGCCACTGCCCTGGGTCTAAATAAAGAGAATTAATCTTAAGTGCATCTTTTCTGTCTTTCTTCTCCTAAATGTGCTGCGTTTTCCCCCTGGAGAGGATGATGGGGTTGTATGGGTGAATGGTGTATGGGCTGTATGGTGAATCAGCACAGGTTCAGCCTCTGGCTCAGAGGTTAATTGAGATAAATTGAGATGTACTGAGGTGACAAAAGGAAGGCAGCACCTCTTCAACTTGCCAAAATGCAGAACACAGCCCAGAGCATCCTCAGAACAGTTTAT
This sequence comes from Excalfactoria chinensis, assembly GCF_039878825.1. NCBI lineage: Eukaryota > Metazoa > Chordata > Aves > Galliformes > Phasianidae > Excalfactoria > Excalfactoria chinensis. The sequence continues at coordinate 3,128,157 of NC_092848.1, read as the reverse complement.
TTCTGTCATAAACAATGAGTTCTCTCTGAAGGCCAAAGACTGCTCAGCATCTACAGCCCCACATAAGCTCTGGGACTTTAGTCATGGCCATTTTGTCACCAGCATGGGGACAGCAAGGGTTGGAAGGTTGCCTGTGCCATCTCTGCAGTGAGCAGCATCCCAACAGAACCAGCACAAGTGACAAACCTGGAGGTGCAGCCTCGCATCACGGGCAGTGGATCAACCTCTCTGTGCCCCACAGCAGGACAGGAGGTGATGTCACATGAAGGCACTAACAGGAGCGTGGTGCTCAGCCCTTCTCCCACCCTGGGGAAGCAGCAGGTTGAGCAGGGAGGTGGAGGTGGGAGGGCAGGAGCCAGCTCTGCCCTGTGCCCCAAACCAGGTCCCTCATTGGAGCCAGTCCCACATCACTTGCGGCGTTTCCTCTGCTCTTTGCGTTTCTGAGCCCTCACGTCCTTCTTCAGGCGGCTGTCGACGACCTTGAACTGCCCCTTGACACCAGGGGGGCGGCGCACCCGGGGTCCTACCCCCTTCTTAGCCACCAGGTAGGTGACCTGCCGTTTCTCCTTGCCCAGCCCGGCCTTCTTGTAGATGCTGCAGGAGGAAGGGAAAAAAATAGGACTGAGATCCTCAGAGGGGGACCTGCTCCAGGAATTGCCTTTGGCACACATCTATGGGCCAGTATCAGGTCCCCAAGATGGGGCTCTCCCACCCCATACCCTGCCCCAGCTGGTTACACATCCCCTGCGGGGATGGAGCTTTGTGACCATGAAGGACCTGGGTCCCAACTTCACCACTCACCGCCGCAGCTGGGCCACTTTCTCCCTCTCCGAGATGTCCACCGTGCTCACCACGGCCTCCGCTCTCTTCTTCATCTGCTCCATTTTCTTTAACATCTGTGGGGACAGCCAAGGGTCAGTGATACCAGGGAGCAGAATGGGGAGCCAAGCACCCAGCCAGGAGCACAGCCCCACTCACCCTCCTCTTCTTTCGAGCTTTGGCTTCTGCCACCTTCTTGATGGGGCGGGCGTTGATTTGACGCCAGCGCTGCCGATATTCCTCCACTGTCTGCTTGTCCAGGGGGATCTGTTTGCACCGGTGTTGTTTCTCCTCCTCTGTGAACCACTCCGGCAGCTCTCCCTCCTCCTCATTGAAGGAATACCTGCAAGAAAAGGGAACCAGATGAACTGTGGGTTCCCATCCAGGTCCCTTGACGCATCTGCCATGCCATAATCATAGAATCATAGCATGGTTTGGGTTGGAAGGGACCCTAAAGATCATGTAGTTCCAACCCCCTGCTGTAGGCAGGTACGCCTTCCTTTACACCAGGTTGCTCACAGCCCCATCCAGCCTGGCCTTGAATGCTTCCAGTAAAGGACATCCATAACCTTAATGGGAAACCTGTTTCAGTGTCCCACCACCCTCACAGTAAAGCATTTCTTCCTACTATGTAGACTAAACCTAGGCTCAGGAGGAGAATGAATTGTTTCCCCTCCAGCATCCACAGCTGCACCGACCTGTTGAAGGAATCATCAATCAAGTCCCGTTTGGCCTTTTTGGAGGTGGCAATGATGGAGCCAAGCGCCAGACCCTCTGCATCCAGGACACGTGCTTTCTTCACTGCAGCACACAGAGAGATTAAAGCTCAGTCAACAGCCCCAAACCCAGAGAGCAACAAGCAGCCCTCCCACCCCACTGAAGGGTCTGACCCTCCTGTCACCCAAGAGATCCACATCACCTGGAAAACACAGCGCTCCCCACTCACCTGGGTCCTCAATGGGCACCACCTCGAAGCCACACGGCTCTACCAGCCCCCGCTTTCTCTGCACTGGTTTTGGTGGCCTGCAAGGAGGACAGAAGAGCAGTCAGTGTCCTCACCTCCCCACCTCTCCATGACTGCGGGGCTGCACCACATCCAGTCTGCCTCTCACCCCTCCTCGTCGCTGCTGCTGTCATCATCGCTGCTCTGCTCAGCCTCTGCTTCAGCAGCGTCAGCTCCTCTGTGTGCTGCAGCCTGGGGCTCAGCCGCAGCATCCTCCTGGGGTACCTTCTTCTTCTTCTGCTCCTTCTTCTTTGTTTTGCCTGGGGAAAAGGAACCAGTGGGTGAAAGAGGCAGGCCCTGCTGCAAGCCTATCTCGTAAGAGCTGCAGCTTGTTCATGCTGCACTAGTTCTAACTCATTCGTTTGCAATGACATAGAAGGGAAAGCAACTTCTGAACACCTCTGTCCTGCTCAGAGCAGTGTCCACATCTCAGTTTGACCCAATGCCCCACAAAGGGACACGGGACTGTTCCTCTGTGTCCCCACAGCAGTGCGGCCCCCACTAACCTGTCTGGGACTCATGCTGTCTTTCAGCCAACATCTGTGACTGCCCCAGCTCCAGGTCCTCATCTGCATCATCCTCAATGCCAGCAAAAGCGTCCTGGGGACGGGGAGCAGTAGGTAAGGGGACACAGGGGGAACTGCCCCAGCATTTCATTTCTGACACGTTGAAACTCACCTTCCCAAACCACAGGCTGGTCTGCCTCTCCTGCAGCACTGACTTCTCCTCCAGGGGCACCAGTAGGGGATTCTCCTCCCCCTCCTCCTCCTCTTCCTCCTCTTCTTCCTCCATAGGCTTCCCCCTGTGACAGCAGCAGAATTAGTACCAAAGGCCAGTCTCTATATTTGCTCTTAAGGGAGCTCCTGCCTCAGGACAGCCCAGCCCAGCTCTCACCTCTTCACACGCTGCTCTCGTCTCTCCCGCTCCAATCGGCGCTGACGGGCCTCTATCTCAACCAGCTCCTCTGGGTCCAGGTCGCTGGCCAAGGAAATGTCATCCTCATCATCTGCATCTGAGACACAGATGTCATCATCCCCAGGTCTCATTTCCAGCAGGGCATCCGCCGACGCCATATCTCCCCGGGTCATCTCATTCAGCAGCTGCAATGCAAGGGATACCGGAGTCAGGAGCTCGAGCTTGTGCCTACATCTGTCCCATTGCTGTGGCTCTGGGAGCCCCAGGCACACACCTGGGTCCTTTGGATGGTCTGAAGGGAGAACATGCTGGTATCGCCATCGTCGGCGATGGAGACGCCAGGGAGGTCCATCTTCAGCTCCACGCGCTCACGCTGCTTCCGCTGTTCCTTCAGGATCTTCTTCTTCTTTCTGGAAGATGAAAAAACAAAAGGCCAAGGAAATCCAATGTCACAACTCACACCTTATCTCTCTGAGGATGGAGAGCACAGCAGGAGTCACTCCACTGTGAGAGAGTCCAAGCTTCATGGCAAAGCGAGCCCATGTCAGCTTGGAGAAGCAGAGGACCCCAAGAACCCCAGACCCAACCCCCTATATGCAGAGAGACAGACCCCGACACCACTGCCCAGAGCCCTCACACTAATACAATGATCCCTCAACTCTCCTTGGCTGAACTGCTTTTACCTTTTTAGCTCTGCCAGCTCCTTGGCCTTCATCTCCGCTAACGCCAGCTCCACCTCCTCTTCCTCTTTCACCATCTCATCAGCTGCAGCTTTTGGTGTCTTCTCCTCCTCCTCCCGACCTTCCTCCTCTTCCCCAGAGCTCAGGCTGCCAAAAGGAAGGAGGTCAGAGAACCTTTCCTGGTGGCAGCTCCTTCCTACACCAGCTCTGTTGCTCTTACTTGATATCCAGCTCCTTTGCCTGTTCTTTCAGCTTTTTGGTCAAGAATCGCCTCAGTTTTGTCCTCCAGTTCAACAAGGCTCTATGCGGGGAAAAAGCCTGTTAGAAACTCCCCAATAGGCCCAGCGTGATGCCTTGTCTCTATCCCAGTCCCCCCCCAGTACCTGAGCTCCTTGCGTCCCAGCACACGGATGTCCTTGCAGCACTGACGCAGCTCCTCCGTGGTGGAACTGTGATTCTCCAGCTCTCCATCCCCCAGCGTGATCTGCATGAAGAGTGATGAGGCCGTGACTTCTGAGACCCAGCTTTCATCCTGCCTCCCATCCACAGGGACAGGGACCCGGGACACCCAGCTGCCCCTCCTGACGCCTCTGTGCTCGTGCAGATCTGTCTCTGGGGCCACCAAAGTCTCTCTCACAGGCAACTCACCTCGTTGGCCTTAGAGAGGAAATCCACAGGGTTGGGAGCCTTGAGGAAGTCCATCAGGGTGAAGCGGTGGTAGAGAGTGGTGTCACCATCTGCATAGCCTTCTGCCTACGGGAGGAAGGCACTGTTTAAGCTACAGCAAGGCACCAGACAGCTTCAGCCATCTCCTAGATGTTAACAATTCAATGTAATCCATGCGTTGTTGCAGCAGCCTACATAAACGTGCCTATGCAATCCAGGAACAAGGACAGCCCTACCTGCCTGCTGAGGATGGGGACAGCACTAGGATGCCTCCTACAGCCTCACCTAACACAGAGGTGATAACATAAGGCTTTGTGAAGCTCCATGTCCAGCTGAGGCTGCTTGGCAGAGTTTTCAGTGTTCTGTGTCCTAAAAGCACCTCAAGGACTCACAAACCTACTGGTCAGCTATTGCAAAAGAGAGTTTTACTGACCCATTCTCAGCCTCGCAACTTCTTTGTCATTTCTCCAGCCCTGCACCACCATCTAAATGCATAAACCCCCCTAACACTGGTTATTCCAGCACTTTATACCCCACACCTTTCTATTACACTCTCTTTAGCCCCAAGCCCTATCTCCTTTCATTTATTTGGCCACAAACATCAGGTTGCCTACCCAGCACTCTGCTACCACCTTCATGCAGCTTTTCACCTGCCAGCAGGCCTGTTATTAACCATCCACCTCTGCTTTCCACAGACTTAGCTGCTAAAACCAAGCTTCTTCACCCACCTATCCCATAAAGATCAGATTGCTTGCCAGGATAAGCAATACTAGGGAAAAACATAGAGCCAGAGGCTGTCTCATGCTTGGCTCTTAGCATGGGGCAGCACTCCCCATATACCTTTGGCTTTTTCTTGCTGATGAGCTCACTAACAGACTTAGCGTGAACCTCCACCTCCTTGAAGGCGTATTTCGGGTCAAAGAACTTGCTGTCAATTTTGTCTGGAGCCTGATAACCTGGAGTGAGAGAAATTAAAAGACCAGTGGGTTTCTCCAAGCCTCCATTCAATACAACGAGAAGCAACAAGAAGTCTGCAAAGCAACTCACCCTGGCACACCACAAAGATCTCAGCGGACTCATTGCGTGAGGCTTGTGGTTTGGTAGCCTGGACTTTGTGGAAGAACTGTTGGAAGATCCAGAGGAGAGGCTGGTAGTCCCGGGAACGAAAAACCTTGGTGATAAACCATCCACCTTTGCAGAGGAACTCACAGGCCAGTTTTAGAGCCATGAGAGTCAGGTTGGCTGCAGCGGAAGAGAAAAGCAGTCAGCAGAGTTACTGCCGTCCCCACCAGCCTGCTCCATGTCTCACACTGCACACTGATATGGAACTTGCACCAAGCCATGCACCAGCTCTGGGTGACCCCCACCTTGAGAATAGGCATCGTGCACCCAGCTGGCCCCCACGTTGGGTGCTCCATCATTCAGCACCACGTCCACCTTCCACGTCTGCAGCTCCTTGCGCAGAGCCTGAAGGGACAGAACTCATGTTAGTTCTGCTCGAGCCAACAAGTTACTCTCTTGTTTTGCATAAGCCAGCAAGCAACTACCCCAGCCTGCATCCATACCTCCCCACCCAGTGATCTGCTCAGCCCTGGTGCTGGTTTCACCCCCCATTGAGTCCCATTCATGCAGAGTGATACCCCCATCCCTTACAGAGCTACAGTGACACTCAGTGCAGGAGATCCCAGTCCTCACCTGGCGGCATTTCTCAGTGGTGATGTCCTCCTGCAGCGTCACAACGTTGGGAATGGGCTTGATAGGAACCAGATCCACCCCTTGACGTAAAGGAGTGAACAACACAGATCAGCACTACGCTCCAACCCATCCCAAGGCACCTCCCAACCCACCGCCTCAATACTCACCAATGACCAAGCTGGAGACTGGCATGAACTTGGAAGCCACCTGCAGCCTGGAAGGAACAGAGAAGCACTGTGAGATCCCAGAAGAGCCTTCAACCCCAATCAGTGCTGCCACAGCAGCAAGCAAAGGGGCTGCTTGGCATTGCTTTGCATTGCTTGGCATTGCTTGGTATTGCTTTGCATTGCTTTGCATTGCTTGGTATTGCTTGGCATTGCTTTGCATTGCTTGGTATTGCTTGGCATTGCTTGGCATTGCTTGGCATTGCTTTGGCATTGCTTGGCATGGCTTTGCATTGCTTGGCATTGCTTTGCATTGCTTTGCATTGCTTTGGCATTGCTTGGCATTGCTTGGCATTGCTTGGTATTGCTTTGCATTGCTTGGCATTGCTTGGCATTGCTTGGCATTGCTTTGCAGGGCAGCAATGCATCCCAATGGCACTCACCACCCCCCAGGGGCAGCACACAGGTCCAGCAGCGCTCGAGCCTTCTGCAAGAACTGGAACTTCCTATTGAGCTGCAGCAGTTTGAAGGCGGATCGGGATCGGAACCCTGCGGGAGGGAGCGATGGGGGTCAGGAGCTGCCATAGCGCTGCCCAGCCGGGCCCGTAGGAAGCGATGCTCACCCGTCTCCTTGGCCAGGTGGTAGAACTTGTCCCTGCGGCTCTTCCCCGCTTTGCTTTTCTTGCCCATGTCGGGCCTTTCTCTCCCTTAATGGCACCGAACCGCGGGCAGCCAAAGAGGGAAACGAGCCCCACTTACCCCTCGTGCTCACACCACCTGTACCGTCGTGCCCCGCGCCGCACGCTTCACTTCCGCTTCCGTTCAGCTCTCGCCGCCATCTTGGGAGTGGAGCCCTGCACTGTTTTACAAGCAGCCGCGGCCAGGAGAGCGAACACAGGTGTGTGAGTAGAGCGGAATGGCGGACTGTGTTCCATAGGAGTTGTTGTGTTCGGCTTTCGGCCCTTCTGAGCACCATGAAATGAAGACTCTAGCACTGACCTTACCAATATGGCGGGCACGCTGACATAGCTGCTTCGTACTGCGCATGCGCATTGTGAACTAGCGCGTTGACCACAGGCATCGCGGGATCAGACTACGCATGCGCAATCTGGTAGGCGTCACAGTACGCATGCGCTGTCTACTCTCTCATGCACAGGAAGTGACGCTATCGCGTCTTGCGCGCGGGGGGGCGGGCGGCGGAAGTGGAGCGGTGGCCATCTTTAGTGCCGGCAATAGCGGCGCCGGGATTCGATGCCGGCGGAGAAGATGGCGGTGGACGGACCCGAGCAGGTACAGCCGGTCTGGCGGTGCTCACGGCCGGCCGGGGGTGCAAGGATTAGGCCCCTCTGGTTATGGCCGCGGAGCTGTGTGGAGATCGGGCCGATCGCGGCCTAGTGGGCGCCGTGACTCGGCGGGGGGGGGGGGGCGGTTATAGGAGGGGATGTGGGGATACGGGACTGAGGGGGGGGGGAGCGGATGGGGCTGAGCCGGCCTGACTGAGCGCTGTTCTGCAGATGGAGATGGACGAAGGGAAGGGCGGCACCGGGCTGCGGCAGTATTACCTGTCCAAGATCGAGGAGCTGCAGGTGAGCCGCAATACGGCTGTATTGGGAGCTTCTGCTATGGGCTGGGTGCCCTTACCGGCTTCTGGCCTTGGGTAGCTCCAGGAATGGGCCGTCTGCTGCCTCATGGCTTTGACTGGGAGGAGATTGTTTCTTCATTACAACTGATCTGAGTTTTCCTCCTTGTAGTTTAAGGTTCTTGTTCCTTGTTGTGTTACTATTAGACACCCCAAAGTCAGCCCATCTCCTGCTTGTGAGCTCCTTCCACACAGTGAAAGGTTCTCCCCACACCAAGGTGTTGTCCAGCTGTTGTCAGTGGGGTTTGGCTGAGCACCTTGTGCTGGGAAGGGCTGTATTTCTTGCTTGTCCCAGCACAATAACTGCCTTTGTTTCTCATGCTGGAGCTGCTCATGGCTGCTGTGTGTGTGTGTGTGTGTGTGTGTGTGTGTGTGCTCTGTTGGATTGAGAGCTCTGTAGGATGCTGAGAACTTATCAGAGCTTCTTTCTTCACGCAGCTCATAGTGAATGAGAAGAGCCAGAACCTGCGGCGCTTGCAAGCGCAAAGAAATGAGTTGAACGCTAAAGGTAAAGCTCACTTCCTCTCAGCATCCTCAACCTGAGGTTCTATGGACAGCCCTGATGTGGGACAGGAGGCTCCTGGCCTGGCTGGGGGTGCTGCCCCCTCAGTTGGGGGGCTTTGGGTGTCCCCATTTGTCTGCTGATGTCCCATTCTCTCCACAGTGCGGCTGTTGCGGGAGGAGCTGCAGCTGCTGCAGGAGCAGGGCTCTTATGTGGGCGAAGTGGTGAGAGCTATGGACAAGAAGAAGGTGCTTGTGAAGGTATGGAACTGAGTTACTCTGGGGCTGGCTGGAGCAGGATAGACTGTCCCTTCGTCCCTGCAATAGCACGAGCTCTGCAGAGGGTTTAGCAAGTAGAAAAACATGAAGTGAGAGGTCTTTCTACTGAGGATAGGGAAGGCTGTCAGGTGTTTTGGGTGGTTGGCTGAGCTTTAGGGCCCCTTTCTGGTGTGAGTGGGATGTGCAGCCAGGATTCTTGAAGGGTAAAGTAAGTTTTGTGGTGTTAATTGCTGTGTTCCAGGTGCACCCAGAAGGGAAATTCGTTGTGGATGTTGACAAGAACATTGACATTAATGATGTGAGTGTTTAGGGGCCGTGGGAGGGGCATCACAGCTCTCTCCACATTGATTTTACCCTTCTCTGGTGTGGGGCCACTTGGAAGGGCCCTGAAGTGGCCCAACACTGAGCTCTCCCCTCTGCTCTCAGCGCAGGTGACCCCAAACTGCCGCGTGGCCCTACGCAACGACAGCTACACGCTGCACAAGATCCTGCCCAACAAAGTGGACCCTCTGGTGTCTCTGATGATGGTGGAGAAGGTCCCGGATTCCACTTATGAGATGATCGGAGGTTTGGACAAGCAGATAAAGGAGATCAAAGAAGTGATTGAGCTGCCAGTCAAGCACCCTGAGCTCTTTGAGGCGCTGGGAATTGCTCAGCCCAAGGTAAGTCCTATCTGGAGTTCCCTGGGTATGGTTGCTTACCCAACAGTGGTGCTGAGCTCACCCCTTGGTGCTTTCAGGGTGTGCTGCTCTACGGACCCCCTGGCACTGGCAAGACCTTGCTGGCCAGAGCTGTGGCCCACCACACCGACTGCACCTTCATCCGCGTGTCAGGCTCCGAGCTGGTGCAGAAATTCATTGGTGAAGGTAAAGCAGAGTGGCATGAAGCTGCTTCTTGTGCCCATCAGGGCTCTGATGGTGCTGGGTGGCCTTGGGACTGGCCTGTAGGGGATGAGAGCCTTCTGCATGGGGTGCTGGGCAGGCTGAGGGTGCACAGTGTTGAGGCTTTGCTTCCTGCAGGTGCCCGCATGGTGCGGGAGCTGTTTGTGATGGCCCGGGAACACGCTCCCTCCATCATCTTCATGGATGAGATCGACTCCATCGGCTCCTCCCGCCTGGAAGGTGGCTCTGGTGGGGACAGCGAGGTGCAGCGCACGATGCTGGAGCTCCTCAACCAGCTCGATGGTTTTGAGGCCACCAAGAACATCAAGGTAGGGGGGCACTGGGGGGTCTGGTTGAAGCCTGAGCTGTCTGGGGATGGGGCAGTGCCCTGCTTGGCCCCATGATGATAGCAGGGTGACTATCGTGGTGACAATGGCTGTTCTGCAGGTGATCATGGCCACCAACCGGATCGACATCCTGGACTCAGCTCTGCTGCGCCCTGGCCGCATCGACAGGAAGATCGAGTTCCCCCCTCCCAATGAGGAGGTTGGTGGGTGGCCCCACAGTTGGCTTGGGGTCTCTTTTGGTCCCCTGCTGTCCTGATCCTCTCCCTAGGGCTACCACATTGTCCCTAGCCCTGTCAGGGTACGATTCCTGCGGCTTCCCCCCTTGTTTCAATGCTGTTGTTTCCCCCCCCCAGGCCCGCTTGGATATCCTCAAAATCCACTCTAGGAAAATGAACCTGACGCGTGGCATCAACCTGCGGAAGATTGCAGAGCTGATGCCAGGGGCTTCGGGTGCAGAAGTGAAGGTGAGCTGGGTCCTGTGGGCCCCACGGTGCTCTTTGTCCTCACTTGTTGGGAGCTCTGGGGTCATCTGAACCACCCCTGTCCTTACAGGGGGTGTGCACAGAAGCTGGCATGTATGCACTGAGGGAGAGGCGGGTGCACGTCACACAGGAGGACTTTGAAATGGCTGTTGCTAAGGTAAGTGCTGCAGAGCAGCTGCTGGCTGCTTCCTCTCAGCTCTAGGAGGCAGAAACTCCTGGGCAGCGTTTGGCAGGATCTGGGGCTAAACAGCAGTGCTATGGGATGCTCTGGGCAGGAGGTTGGGGTGGCCTTGAAGAGCTCTAGAACCTTCCCTATGCAGGGCTGAAGGTTGCTTTAAAGGGCAGTTTGTGGAGTTACTTGAAGGGAAAAAGGAGCTGTGTGTTGGGCACCAACTGTCCCTTGTTTATACCCAGGTGATGCAGAAGGACAGCGAGAAGAACATGTCCATCAAGAAGCTGTGGAAATAAGGGTGAGCCGGGGGTTGTGTTGTCTCTAATAAAGTGCTGCTGTGCCCACGTCTATGCACTGATTTGGGTACAGGGGCTGCAGCACTGCATTGCTGGAAGGAACCCCACCACACACACACACACAGAACTGCTGCTAACTGGTTTTATTAGAAAATAATCCAAAACAGACAAAACGCTTACGCAAGAGGCAGAGCAGGCACCCCTGAGCCATAACACCCTAGGAATATGTAAACACCCCCCCACCCCCCTCTGCCTGCAATAGCCCAGTGGAAGCTGGGCTGCCCTACAAAGAAAACATAGGCATGGGGCCAGCAGGGTAAGGCACTTCAGTGGGGCTGGTGGGTGGTGCACTGTCCCCTCATCCCCAGTGCAGTGGCCCCACACTCCAGCCCCTTGCCCCAAGCATCTCCAGTTCTCAGAGCCCTGGGGGGGAGGGGGGGGAAAGCTGCTGCCTGCAGGCTGCTGGGGACAGAGCTACCCCCCCATACCTCGTCTCAAGCACAGGATAAGTGTGTAAAACAACGGGGGGGGGGGTGGAGTAATCAACTGATTGTCAAGAACCCAACACTAAAAACTCAGTTACATACAAAAAAGAACAGCTTGGGCTGAACGAGCCCACTGACAACACCACGAGTCACTGCATAGTTTTGAGGTGATTGAGTGCAGGAAGAGGAACTCGAATATATTAATCAAATACAAACCCACTGTACAAAAAGTTTTTTTTTTTTTGTTTTTGTTTTTCTTTTTCTGTTTTTCTTTTTTTTTTTCTTATAAAACCTGTTCACAAAAAATAGTGCAAAAAACATCGGGCACCAGCAGCGGGGCTGGCATTTGGAATGACAAACTTTGGTTGAAGAAGGGGGGCAGGGCTGAGCCTGCCCTCACGGTGGTAGGGAGGGCTGGCAGGGCAGGCAGCAATGCCAGGAGGGGCTTTGGCCAGAGGCAGGGCAAGGAGGGAATGGGGGCAGAGAGCGTGCTGGCAGAGGGCTGCATCCATTGCTACAGGGAGAGGCAAACTGCAAGATGCAAAAGCAAGGACGTGTTAATGCAGCAGGACTTGGGGTAGGGAGAATCAGGGACCCTCTGCTGCTCTGCCTGTGGCGAGAGCTTCCTGGCTGAGGGGAGCCCAGGGGTATGAGAGGCTCCAAATCCCTCCAGGCACATAGGGTTTGTGCAAGTGCTGTATTTGATTCCAGTAAGAAGTACCGTCAGGCTCAGGCAGCAGGGAGAGGAAGAGGAGGAGGAGCTCCTGAGCCCTGCTGGCCTCTTAAGTGAGGCGGATCCCAAGCACTTGTTCCAGTTCCTGCCGACGCTGCTGGACCTGGAGGAGGCGAGGGAGGTCAGGCAGGGCTCGGGGCAGGCCCTGTCCCTCACTGAGGACCAGCTCCTTCTGTGCAAGCAGTCCCTGCTCCCTGGTTTCAGCCTCCCTGCTGCCATCTCAGCCCAGAGGAGCACCCCGCCAGCACAGCACGGAACCCACCTTGGCAAAGATGTGTCTGCCCACAGCCTCCTGGGCCCAGGGCTGTTGGTAAAACTCAGCTCGTCGCTCCTCCTCAGGGTTCCCAATCACATCCGTTATGATCTGAGCAAAGCAAAGCATAAGGGAGAAGGTGAGCACTACGGCCAGCCCCTGCTCAGCCTCCCTCCCTCTCGCCCTGCCCTACCCTTGACATTTTTACCTTGAGGTCCCTCCTCTGTGATTTGATCCACTCCTGGATGAAATCCTGCGGGTTGTTGCTGAAGCTCAGCATGAAATCACGCTGTGTCTTCAGCTGGTTGATGGATTCGATGGTCTCATGGATCTGCAGAGATGAAGGTGAGAGGCAGTTGGAACAACTACGTGGGAACTGGAGTTCATGTCAAGCCCCCAAACCAAGACACAGCTGGCACCAAACCCCCCTAGTTCAGATAGGGGGAAGCTCTGGAGGGAGAGGAGCCCCTCACCTTGGCATCCAGTGAGGCGATCTCCTGCTGGTTGGTGGTGGAAGCCAAGAAGTTGCTCATCTGAGCTTTTAGGGGATCATCCACCTCCACATCGATGTCGTAGCAGGCCGTCTTCTTCTGGTCATTGGGGTCCACGCTGGGAGGAGGCAGAGTGTTAAGGAGGAGGAAGATCAACCACTCTCAAAAGCAATACAAGCATCCCAACCACTGCCCCAAGGAGCTTCCCACGTTATTGGGCTGATTCTTCCCAACAACCTGTGCTCACTGCTGTACTGAGCTGGACACCTCGCAGCACCTGCATCCTCATCAAAGAGTTACCCATTGCTCCAGGCAGCCCACCCCCCCCAGGGGTATTGCCCAGCACTCCTCCACCCCTACCTGATGGTGTGGTTGATGATGATGGGATCCGGGTGCTGCAGGAGCCCTGCTAACTTCATGGGGATCTCAGAGAAGCGCATACGGACACAGTTGAAGATCTGGAGGAGTAAAAGCAGAGCGTTTAGCTGCCAATATAAGGGGATCCTTCCACCCACCACAGAAAAGATTAGGCAGGAACAAGGTTTTACTCAGCCTTGCTTTGTGCGTGCCAAGCTGATAGCTGCACAACAGAGCATGGGGAGGGGGACAGTGACCACTCCAAGCCAGGAACAAATGCTTTTCTTGGCTTTGAAGGGTGGGAATGGTGCTCTCCTCCCCAGCAGGGACCCACACAGCCAACAAGGGCAGCCCAGAGGCAGGTGAAGGAGAGCTGTGGACTCACCTGTCGGAAGTAGCGGTTGCAGTTGATGTACTCCTTCTCATGGCTGTCCTGCAGCTTGTTGTGCTTGATGTACAGCCAGAGCGCCTGCATGATGCTGGCACGGGTCTGGGTGTGCACCCCCAGCAGGCGAGCCAGGCGAGGGTCCAGTTTGTATTGTGGTGGCTGCAGGGACATGCAGGATTAAGGGCATGTTTGGCACGTGGCCCTTCAGTGGGCACAGTGTCCTACACAGCCCTCGTGCTGCTGCAGACTGAGGGCCATTCCTAGAGCTCCTCTCCACTGCTTTCTGTATCATAGCACATTACCCAACAGCCTCCCTCATGTAAGACCTTGCCCCAGCCCAGGCTCGTTTCAGCCCACACAGCTGAGCTGTGCTGGAGGGCAGCATGGCACTGGTAACACCTTACCTGGTGATCCAGCATCAGCAGCAGGGTGCACTTCACATTGACATCGCCAGGACGCTTCACTTGGAAGCCATCAGTCTCCTGGGTCGTGGGCAGACGGTGCCACTAGGAGAGTAAAGGGACACTGTTTAACTTGGTCTAACCAACACTGATGAGCTCCAGCCCAGCTGTAGGCAGTTCAGGTGGACTATGGGAGCACTGGATTGGGCTGAATGCTTGATTCCAATTGCAAACAGCTCCCATAGTCTCTGTGGGATCACAGTCCCTGCTTCACCCACTAGAGGGGCTTGATGCCACAGCAGCTCTCACAAACCATTCCACCTAATGGGGATTGACCTCCAACAAGGGGGTATCGCCACAGGAATCAGTATTTGCCATAAGTAGAGTCACAAATTTGAAGGAGCTTGGGGCTGCCCAAGACATCCATCAGAGCCACATCTGTGCTACAGCCTGACGCCTCCCAGCTCCACCCATGGACACGAGGGAGTTAAGAACCAACCCTGGGGCTGTATGGAGCAAGCAGCCTGCTGTTGGGAGCCATCCAGGTGAGAGGGGCCGGGCTGGCCTCATCGGGCTGCCAGCCAGCACCACTGAGCTGCAAACTGCAGCCTAGAAAGTACAGCAACGTGATCCTCAGGGATGGCTCAGCACTGCTTTGCTGAATACAGATGCCTCTCCACCCTGAAGCACCCAGCGAGGGTTGCTGGTGCTGGACTGGGGAGCTGAGCACCTGCAGGGTAAGCAGGGCTACCTCCCATTGCACTGAACAGCTCTCATCCCTCCTGGTGTGCAGCCCTGCAGTGCAGCCAAGCACATCTCACCTCCACCAAATGGTTGTCTGGCCCGTACAGCTCTTTGTCCAGCTCGATGACGAGGCTCTTGAAAAAGGAGGAGAACTTCCTCTTCTGTTTGCTTGGCTGCAAAACATCGCGTGCGAAACTTGGCCTTGATGCTGCCAACACCACGGAGGGCCCCAGCCCAAAACACCACCTCCAGCAGCCAGGGAGAGAAAGACTGCATCTATCCCAGCCAGGCTCTCAGTGCAGAGCACCAGACAAGCAGCACAGCCCTCCTCCCACCGCCACATTTATCCCTGCCCAGATCCTTACGTCCTCCAGCAGTTTGCCTTCCACGCGTAGCTCCCAAGAGGCCACACGCTCACCACCCTCTCCTTCTTCTTTGGCCGGGGTGAAAGTGTTGGAGATGTAAATCCTCAGCTTCCGCTTTTGCTGTGGAATAGGAAAACAAAGAGTGGGGATGTTTGGAATGAGAGGATGGCTGGCAGCACCCATCTCCTACCTCTACCCTCACCCAGCTGCTTGCCCTCCTGGCCAGCTACGCACCGTCAATGGTTTCTTGATGGCCTCTTGAATCTCCATCCTCTTCCGAGCGATGGTTTGGTCCAGCTTGCGCTCAAAGGCCAGGAGGTCCATGTAGGCCTGGGATTCTGGGACAAGCTCCCGGATCTATCAAATGATAACAGTCAGTCCCTCACGTGCTGCAGTGGTGCTGCATCCCACTCCAAGTCCAGCACCTTTACCAGTCCACAAAGCTGCACTGATTGGAGCTTGTCACTGTACCTAACATCCTGCCCCACGTCACAGGCAGGGACCGTAACCCTGCATTGTCAAGAGGAACCCCAAGAGAGAAGCTTGGGAATGACCAGAGGTCTGCATCCCAAGCCACTGCTTGCTCCTTGCTTGCCCAAAGCCTTGCTTGCTTTAACTGTGCACATCCCTCTAACCGAAATGTTCCAGGCCATTTGGGGATGAAGCAGAAACATTCATCATGCAGCACGAGGTTCAATGAGATCGTCCTACCATGGGGAGTTTCATCATCAACTCCTTCCATGCACCAAAGTGACACTCACCCTCTGTGGCAGGACCTTGTCAGCCATCTTCCTCCTCTTCACCCTGCAAGAAGAATGAAGTAAAAGAAATGATCCTGCAGCAATCTCAGGACGCTGCAGATCTTGTTGGCTGCCTGTCTTGGGGGACACAGCATGGTGGCTCTTTTGGCCCCACGCAGGCCATGCATGGGACCAGGCTTTGGGGAGTGCTGTGATGCCATGGGGATGGATCAGTTCAAGCCAGGTTCCAAGATCCTACTGCAGCAAACAGCTTGATCCAAGGGGAAATGCCCCCATCAGCTACAGGACAGACATTTCAGAACCGCAGGAAGGGAATGAAGAAAGGCTGTAAAAGCATCTAATAGCAGAAGCCTTGGAAGCAAGTGGATAAGAAACTGTACCCCAGGAACAGAGAGAAATAACATGGGAAAATGCTCTCTTTCTCACTCAGTTACGTTATAGCCCAGCATGCACAGGAGAGTTCCTTTTCCTGGACAGCAACAGGGCATCAAATGTGGCACTACTGCTGCCATCCTGAGCATTTGGCCACTAAAGGCTGGTGCTGCCCCCCATTCCTCCCTTTCTTCCACAGCCAGCCAGGAGCAGGGAAGCTCAGCAGAGCTCTGTGCACAGCCCTGAGCTCCCCAGCACAGCTGATCCCACGCAGCCACAGCTTTATCCAGCTGCTGACGTCCCTGTTCAGTGGGCGAGGACGTCTCAGCCTCGTGTCCTTAATCCCCAGCTTGCTCTGGAGCACAGAATGGATGCACAGCCCTGGCATAGAGACACTGGTCACTCCCTGCAAAGGGATCATTAAGCCATCAGCCCCACTGTGCAGCAAGGGCAGGGAATGGGACCAGAACATCCATTAGGACTGAGGGACCCTGAGGAATAACCACCAGTAATCTAGAAGCCCTCATGGAAACAGGAACAGGGCAGAGGGATTAACAGCATCATAAACAAGCGAGGAGCTGCTGGCAAAACCACATGGCTCACAGAGACCATCCCAAGTAAACAGCCACAGATCTGGGGAGGATCCCTGCCATGTGCCAGAAGCTTCTGCAGCTCTGCCTGCCTCCTGTCAAGGCTGGGAATTGAGTGTCCATCTATCTCTGTGCCTGCCCAGGCCAGCACTAAGCCCCTGGGAACAGGGAAAGGTTCTGACAAGCTGGTGCTTAAACTAAAGCATACAGCTTTTTGGTTACCACTGGGGAGATCAGAGCATGGGGAAGCTGCAAGCCAAGTGATGTGCCCCAGCCTTATGATGTGCCAACAACGGGGCCATGCTGTAGGTTTTAGTGGAGAAATGCAACCAGAAGGCAGCAATCAGATTCAGAGAGTGAACCCCTCCGCTCCAGACTGGCTGAGGGTGCTCCTGTGTCACCCCTTACCCTCTCCTCTGGGTGGCCATGGGTGGCTGGGACTGGGGAGCCAGCAGACGCTTCCTGAAGGGGTCCATCATGGACTGTGGCAGGCCGGGTCGCAGTGGGGATGCTGCTCCATATGGGGGTGCTCCTGGAGGTCCCACCTGCAGCCCTGCCATGGGCATGCGGCTGCCTGGAGGCATCCCGGGGCGCTGACAGGGGAGAGAGAGAGAAGAGGGGGGTGTTAAACATGGGCCCCCTAAGCAGGGGAAGGACATCAGGAGGGTGGCCTTCATTCCTGGTGGATGTAGTGCTGAATCCTCTCCCTTCCAGGCACCTACACAGGGCATTTACAGCCTCCTCCCCCGTGGGATGTTTAACCACTGTTGCATGAATCCCAGCCTGGAGCATTTCTTGTGGTCTCTATCTCCTGCAGCAGAGCAGTTTGGCCAGCACCAGCAGCTGACACTGGGTCTGCACTATGCACAGCCCTTGGGTGCTCAACACAAGCTCCCAGCACCCCGCTGCTGCTCATCCCTACTTGCTCCAGCACGCTTTGCCTGCACTCTGGGATCCTCTGATCCTCCAGCTCCCCCCTGGCAAGGAACTGGTGAGGCTGGGAAAGCCACCAAGCCAGCAGAACAGCATTTCTTCCCCTTCACAGGTTACCTGACATGCCAAGACAGCTCCTGCAGCTCCCCTCCTGCCTTCTGACCCACATCCTGCAGACAGAGACAGAGCTTTGGTGCACAGGAGCTCGCAAAGCCAACTCATTATCTCAAAGGGGCCAAGAGTCCAGCAAGGAGAGCTCAGCCGCAGGCAATGCTGCAGGCTGACGAGCTTATCTGCATGTAGGCATTAATTCCAGTGCAAATCCCACATAAGATCACCACCAGCAGCAGCCTGCCTGGCCTCAGCAACTTTTAGAGGCAGGCTCAGAGCCACGGTGTGGGTGCTTGGAGCCAAAACCCACTCACCTCCTCATTGGAATAGCCCAAAAGCCTTTAAACGCAAACAACAGAAGAGCTGAGGCTGCTGGACAACATATGAACAGCTCTTGCTCCAGAGCCCATAGCCACGGGCATCCCAACCCAGCAGGAAATCCCCAAAATACACCAGCTTCAGCATGGAGGAGCATTCCACAGCTGGGAAGTCAAAGAGCAGCAGCCCAGGAGGTGGCAGGATGGGGACTGCAGGAGGGATTCATAAAGCACACGCACACGAAGCCCGTTGCACAACCATCTGCTGCTTTCACCTTTGCTTGGCTCGCCTTTGAAGCTGCTCGCCAACCTGCCTGAGCTACGAGGCAAAAAGCTTTTCCTAACAGCCCCCAGATGTTTTGCTCCCTTTGATCAGCCCCGTTTTGGCGATGCCTCGCTGCAAACAGGACTGCACAGGCTTTGTCTGCAGGGTTCTGCTGGCTGCAAGGCACTGCCTGGGGCTGTGCATGGGTACAGCACGGCTACAGGAGGATGGGAGCTCCAGGAACCGTGCTGATTTGCCTGCAAGGGCTAATGGAGAACAAACAGGCAAGAAATGAGGCTGCGACACTTGTGATTAACAGCAAAGAAACATGGAAACCCTCAGAACTCAGTCGTTTCGCAGCCTTTTTTCCCCCTCCCCTAGGAAAAAAGGGAAGGGGGAATCCTCCACGCGCATTTCTTTCTCAGTTTACCCTCAAGATTCGCAATGAGCAGATGGAAAAGTGTCTGAGCAAAGCAAGGCAGCCTTTGCTGTGGCCACGCAGTCCTGCTAAGGGCAAACAGCCCCCTCGCATGAAGGCTGCAGGCTCTGGGCACGCAAACACAGCACAGCCATAAATCCCTAGCTAAGCCATTAAGCAGCATTACAGCCCCAGCGGGGTGAAGCCTCCAGCACCCTCCAGCCCTGCAAATTGAGCAGGATGCAAAGAGGGCTTAAATTCAGGATATTTTATTAGAGCACCTCTAACGGTGACCTTCCTTATATCCTTCCTGCCTAACAGATATCCTCTCCCCTTCATCTAGGGCAGCACCACGGTCCTACCCCTATCACATGCCTCTTCATCCTCCCCTTTCTGCCCCACGGCCTCCTCCTCTTCTTCCTCCTCCCACCACCAGCAGGGCGGACAAAGGGCAAAAATCTCGCTCCAAGGAACGAGCTGGATGGCATCCAGCCCTCCCCACAGAGAAATGAGTAGAGCCATTTGGAAATGGGACAAAAAACAGCTTGTTTCTGTTCCCTGCCAAAGCTGGAAGAACGAATCGGGCTGGCCGAGGAGCAGAGGTTCATCCCAGGTCAGTGCACAGGCCTCTTGCATTTGGGGAGCTCTGTTTAGAGTCAGCTTCAATCGGAGCAAGCGGGGGCTGGAATGCTTCTTGATGGACACTCAGCAGCATGACAGGAGCCTCGTTGCTTGCCAAAGGCCTCTTCTTGAGGAAGGGCAGGCCAGAAAGAAGATGCTGGTAGCAGAAAGGGGGGGGAAAAAAAAGGAGGGGGGAAGCAGCAATAACATTGAAGGCTAGATCTGCAGGAAGGGTACAGATTACACTGGAGGAAAAGCAGTAACTCAGAAATCAGCCTCTCTCCATCTTCTCTCCAGAACCCAGCAGTGAGGGGGTGCTGCACAAACAAAAGGACCCCCCTGCACTGAGCTCACCCCTCCTATTGTGGCAATGCCAGGACCACGAGCAGGGTGTGCACTCCACAGGGCCATGAGCATGCAAGAAGGCTGCAATGCACCGAGCACCAGCAGCTCCGTGCTGACTCCCCAAGCAGAGCCTTAAGGCTCGTAAAACCCCTGATGCAATGCCCCATTTCCACTCAGTTTGCTCTTGTCACCCACTAGATATCTGGGGAATGAAAACCCATCTGTATCCTCACCCAAAAGGTTCCAGGGGGCAGCTCTTCCTGCCAGCCCCCCCCCCATGCATCCCACATCACTTCCTTTTGTAATGTGGGCAAAAGCAAACCCTGCCCAAACAGGAACCCAGCTCTGCACTGGGAGAAGAGACAAAGTGAACATCAGCAGGACAGTGCTGCTGTTGGTGAGGTGTCACCCTTGGCTGCAAGCTCCTGGATGTAGGCAGGCTGCTGCAATGCTCAGGTGAGCTGCAATGCAATGCTTCAGCAGCAGGAGCCTCAGCTAAAAAACCGTCAGTGAGGAAGCAGTAAATTCAAGAGTGGACAGCAAAGCAACAGGCAGCAAAGCCGAGCAGACTTGAGGACACGTGCTGGCAACATGTCAAGCACCAGCTGTGATATCTGGGTTCAGGCAAACTTGCCCACGTGTTGCTTTGCAGCTGCAGATGATCCAGGTCACGGGCTCCAAGCAGTGCAGGCTGCAGTGCTCACACCAGGAGCCACCAGGCATGCTGACACTCGGGGGGGGAAAGGCCACAATAGTGAAGACTTCTAAGCATGCTTCCACACCGCAGGGACTTGGCAAGAGAACAGAAGGGATGCACGAGTTACAGCCTGGGACTTTCACCTCATGCTGATGGCCGTGAAGAGCACAGGATAAGGGGGAGCAACCTGAGGAACAGAGGCTGCAGCAGGCAGAGAAAGGAGAACTCAGGGGGGATTTATGCCCTAAACACAGGTGTTAACACAAGCAGGAACAAGGAAGAAAGGTGCATGAGTCTGCAGGAGAAGCAAAGCGTGCTCTGAGCTCTGCTGCTGCCTGCTTCCCTCCAGCACCAAGAGGAGAGCAATTCTCTGCTTTGTGTCACGGCTTCAATCTGCTGGATGCTCTGATGAAACCTGCCTTGGAAACAGTTCCCCCCTGGGAAGGAAGGGTGGGTCACGCAGCAATGCAAGCCTTTCCTAATGGGATCCAGCAGGTCCGTTTGGGAGCAGAAAGCTCCAAGTCCTTCCTCGGCCACGCACAGCCACGCTTCCTCCCATATCACTTTGTTAGCAGTTGTTTGGCTTGCAACAGCCCTTCCGTCCCACGGAAATGGGATTCCTGCTTGTCAGCAAGTGCCAATGAAATGCTTTGAACGGGGCACTTCATTAACTCCACTTCTACGGGGCAACCTCAAGGCCAGAGCACCGTTCTGCACAACCCCCTCCTCCAACTGCATCACAGAGCCGAGCCCATTCCCTACCACAGCATCAACCTGATTAACTCGGGAAGGATCTCCCAAGCCTGAAACCTGCAATACAACAAACAGAAGGAACTCCTGATGGATTTATGCTAACCTGAGCCTTGGGATGGGGGTGAACACACCAATGTGCAGCTGATCGCCCTGAACACACTCCTGAAACAACCACTCCTTTCTGCTCTGCAAACATCAGTGCCATCAGTTATCCTCCCCACTTTCCTTCTTGAGCTGCTGGTGAATAGCCAGCCAGGCAGGGATGTCAAAGGATTAGCATACATTTAATAATCCACTGATTAAAGAGCCCCCTAAGCACCCGTTGGCATAGATGAGGGCTGCCATGTTCTCTAGCGAGCCTAATGCAGCAGAAGGAGCCTGACTCACTGGTTACCCCCTGAGAAGTCCTTGCGGGCACCGCAGTGTTGACCACTCGGTGGGGAGGAGCTGCTTTTGAACAGGCCTGCAAATTGCAAAACAAAAGACAGACCGGATCGATCGGCCCCAATCCCCTCCCGCTGCAGGGCTGGCTGTGCCAGCAAGCTGCCGGCCAGACACAACGACGACGACGACTTGCATTACCCAAACACTGCAGCACGCTGCCATATGCTCCCAGTCTCACCCTACCCCATCCATACGCTCCCAACACCTGCCACAAGTGCAGCACTGTGGCCATGGATAAGGGAGGGGGGGGTGAAAGCAAGCATATGTGCCCCTGTTTACCCACAACAGAGCGATGCCCGCTGGGTTCTGCAACCTGCTGCCGTGCAGGGAAGGTCGGGATGAAGCCTCCCTATAGCTCTGAGTCACATTACAGCCAATGCAGGGCCGGATTGGCCTAGCTAAAGCCATCTCAGTTTTCACTTTGGGGTTTTTTTCAGCTTCACGGGTTGTTTCTCTTCCTTTTGTCCAGCAAAGTTGGAAACTCCCCCCATCTGGATGGATGGATTGCTTCGGTCGGAACTCAGAATGCATTAGAGAACGAGGCTCCTCCATAAACAACCCCACAACACGTGGGGGGCCGAACCAACAGAAAAGGCAGCAAGAAAGAGAGCAGAGTCCACGGCTTCCAGCACTGCTGCGGGTCACATTTACTCCCCTTATTCCCATTCCTTCCCCTTAACGTTCATCATCACCGTTCCATCTCCGGAGCTGGAGGTGAACAAGGACGGCTGGGATGGACCCTCCCGGGCCCGGCAGCGCCCCACAACACGGCCTGGTGGGGGGAGGACGGGACTCCCCCCCATAGAGCTGAACGCTTCCCCGTTAACTTTTTAATAGGGGGGGAGGAAAGGGGGACCAGGACAGCCGCCCCCACTATGGAGCTCCCTTCCCCCCCGCACCGCCGGGGCCCCACGCTCAGGAAGCAGCACCGCTTCCTCCGGGCCCAAAAGGCCTCTGAACCCCCACGGCCCCTCCGGAGGCCTCTGAGTAACCCCCCCATAGAGCCGCCCCCCGCCCGCCCTCACCTGGTACTGCGCTCCCGTAGGCCCCATCGGACGATACCCCGGAGCGGCAGCGGAGGCCGGAGCCGGGCTGGGGCCTCTCATCATACCGGGTCCGGGTCCAGGAGGTGGAGGAGCTGCGGAGCCGGAAGGAGGCAGAGGGCTGAGAGGGAACGCTCCGCGGGCGGCCATGGCGGAACCGAACCGGGCCGGGCCTAAGGGTGGGGGGGGGGGGGGCGGCCCGGCGCTGTTTACTCGGAAGCGGCGGCGCCCGGAGCTGAGGCAGAGCGCGGCATTAGAAGCCACGCCTCTTCCACTAAGCCACGCCTCCTCCACTAAGCCACGCCCCCTGTCCAAGCCACGCCCATCCACTAAGCCACGCCCCCTTGAGCGGGGCACGCCCCAGAGCAAAGCCACGCCCTTCTAACGTAGCCCCGCCTCCTCTCCGTGGCCACGCCCCCAACACAAACCCCGCCCACCCTTGTGGCCCCGCCCCCTGGGGCACGTATGTGTATAGATGTGCATAGCTTGCACGTGTGTTCATACGTGTGTGTGTGGGTGTAGATGGATCTGCATGTGTACACCTGTGTGCATGTATGTACCTCTGTGTGCATGTATGTATCTCCATGTGCATGTATGTACTCATGTGTATGTGTGCACATGTGTATTCACATGCTTGCATGTGCCTACATGTGCACATGTATGTACACACATGTCCATGTGTTTTGATGTGTACTTGTGTGTGCATGCACGTGCAGCTGTGCACGCACCCATGTGTGCATGCATGTGTGTTTACACAGCTGTGCACGTGTCCATGTGTGTGCACATGCTTGCATATGTGCCCACGTGTGCACATGCATTTGCACGTGTGTCCGCGTGTGCATGCTCGTGTGCACCGTGCACGTGCAGCCATGTTGCTTTGCACTTGGGGTGTGCAAGTGTGTTGTGTTTGCAGCCGTGCAGCTGGGTTGTGCGTGTCCACGCTCACAATGGGGGCAGCTTGTTGCCTCCCAGCCCTGCACTCATTGCTCCCATTGCTCTCATTCCAGCTCCTTGTGATGTTTTGCTGGGGTTCCTCTTCTCCGCTCTCCCATCAGGTGCCACATCGTTTGCACAGGGTCAGAACGCAGAGCATTCTGATTAAAGAACCTTTATGGAGGAAAGATAATGATCTCTTCTCCCTCCCACGTAGCTGATACCTAATTAGGGAGACCCCTATTGGTGAGCATTGCACTGTTTGCACCCAACATGGAAACTTCCTTCCATTGCTTTGCTTCCTTGCATTGCTTTTCTCACCTGCCAGTGGTTCCCCAGCTCCTATTGCATGGAAAGGCCTGAGGTGGGAGTTGCAGCATTTCCTGGCCTGCAGGGATGTTTGCTTGGGGAAGCAGCAAGCTTTGCACAAAGCTCTGGGCAGATCTTTGTTGCTTGGGTGCTGAACAGGTCCCATCCCTCCCAAACCTGACCAAGCAATACAGAGATCCATCCAGCCCATCCCTGTGGGTCGGATTCCACATCTCCCACTCTATAGGTGTGTGCAAGAAGCCAAGTGTGCAATGAGGCTGTAAGTTATCAGCCAGAAACCTTCTTTACCTATGCAAGGAAGGTTTCCCCATTAGCTGTGATGAGGTTTGTTGTCTCATTGCACCATCGCTCGGTTGGTTGTAGGCTTTCAGGTTGGCTCTGGAGCCTCCATCCCTGTGAGAAGGGGTTGTGATGGGCTCAGGATGGGTCGTGCTGCCTGGAGCCTGGGGATGGTCCCCTTCTGTCCTTCCCATCCCCATGGGTTGGGGTGTAAAGGCTGTTGGTACCTCAGGACAGAGCTGGCTTCCAGCACACCTCAGCCAAGATGCTCTGAGAGCATCAGTTTAAGGTGCTGCTTGGTGCTGAGCACCCCGGGTACAGAGAACCTCAGTGGCAAGGTCCCTTGGCCCTCAGCATCCTTTCCAGCCCCATCCCAGGCACTGAGCTGCCCTATGGTGCTCCATAATCACTTGCCTTCCCAGGCACTCGGTATTTAACGGGATTGCGACCCCTCCATAAACCGGCCGTGTTTGGGCACAAGAGGGCACTGGAACACCGCTGTGATGGTTTGTGGCTGCAAAGTCCCTCCGCACCTTTCCTATCCAGAGGACATCCTGCACCCTGCTGCACGCCTTTCCATTATAATCCCACCTCTCTGGGACTCAGCAATTCCTCCTGCACGAGCAGAGCTGCGTTCCTTGCTGCATCCTGGGATGTCCATCCAAGTGAGAGCAACAAAATCCCTCCTGCTGCAAGTCCAACACATGTGAAAGCAAAGAGAACCTTCGTCTGCTGGGGCTGGAGAGGGTGGAAATCACCCCTCTGAGCTCTGCTTAATTGCTATTAATCTAATCAATGCAAATCGTATTAGCTCTCCTGGAAACACTGGGCATTCACCAATAGCAGCGCTGTATACATCAGGTTTAGCAGCCCATAAACATCAGTACATCCCACAGACACAGTCACCCTCATAAAGGCATCAATTGCTGTCTGACTGTATTGGAGGAAATAAATCACAGGAGTTTATCTCCCTGCCACGCTGATGGGTGAAACCACATAAAAGAGGCACTTGGATGGAGCTTTTGAGTCGATTGTTACAGAAGCTGCCTTGAATTGCGTCTCATTAAGGGATCGGAAAGAGATTTGATGAGTAAATGATAACAGTGCCCCTCTGTGAATCCTGGAGCACCTGTGTGAGCAGTTCTGTGCAGGCAAATGGGATCAGACCGACTCCTTCCACACCTGGCAGTGGGAGGGAGGTGCAGGATGGGCTCCTTTACGCTGCTCCTGCAGTGAGGGATGAGCAGGAGAAAGCGTCTGATGGAGGGGAAGAAAGAGACTGTGCTATTCAGCCCCTCAGAAAGAAGGCTGCCAGGTGGTTTGATTGCAGCGTGAGCATCTCTGGAGGAGCAAATCACTCAGGAGATGGGTGAGAAATGAGGCTTTAGACTGTCAGGGTGTGTGGATCTATTAGGGAAGAGATGGGTTTTCCTGGAGCCTCGAGGTGGTGGTACCCAGGCTGCATTAAGGTGCTCTCCTTGGGGACACTGCCTCCCTAATGCTTGCTGCTTTGGAGCCATGCTGGGATGCCCTGTGTCTGTCTGTCTGTCTGTTTGTCCCTTCTGAGCTCCTAGCAGAGCTCTCCCATCCCATCAGCTTTATCTCACCTACCAGTCTATCTGATAGCATGATGCCTGCTCCTAGACAGTAAGGACTAGGATAAGCCTCCTGTTCTCTGCACCTCTCCACCCTTTTTTATGGAGGTCTATGGATAACTCCTGGTCTGTCTCAGGTATGTGGCAGTCTCGTTACCATAGTAATATACCTCACCATCTTCAGTGCTCCTTGCAGAGTGGCACTGCTGGCCCCACAATGCTTACAAGGGAAGAAGGAGAAGGATGGGGGCCACGAAGTGCCTGGGAGCCTCATGAACCTGCTGTGTGCAGCAAGGTGGTGGGCAGGGTCTGTAGGAGACCATCCCTGGTGGCTCAGCTTCACCCTATCTCAGCCCCACAAGCATCATTCTTTGGCTGTCCCTGATGCTCCGACCCTTGTCCCTTCTCTCTGTGCTTGGTGACAAGAAGTGATTAAGGGCTTTAATAATTCGGATTTATTCTTTGCTTCTGTCCAAGGCTGCTCAATGAACAACAGAGAGATGCTAGGTTAGACTAAACAGCTGGGGATGATCTCTTTGGGCAGCTCATCATTTGCTGTGTTAAGTCATTTGCTGTGTTAAGAACTGTGGGGGCTCCTCCTGGGCACATAGAAAGCCTGCACAGCCACTTCCAGAGTATTTGGGACGTGGTTTCCTTTGGGTGAATGCACAGGAGGTTCTTGTGTCTGCCAGCTGTGCTCTGGAGCTGTTGGTGCTCTGCAGGTTGCTTGGTGGCAGGGTGTTTTGTGCAGGAGCCTCCAGCATGGATTCCCCTGGAGCTGCACCCAAACCTGTAGTCAGCCTGTTAAAGCTGGTTCCTCTCTCCAGCTTTCTCCAGGATGAGATAAATCCCCCCCCAACATGCAGCAGAGATGAGTGCTAGAGTCTATGTGCTGTAGCAGTATGCTCCAGGCTCCTGTCTATGTCCAGCAGATACCCCCCCCCAGCTGAGCCCCTCTCCATCACTCAATGGCAATGGGATGCTTCTGGGTTCTTTATCCCATTGCCAGCATCCCCCCAGAGCACCAAGAGCCCCTCCACCTGCTTCAGTCTAGCGCTGTGTAATGACAGCTGGGGTAGCTGGGAACAGACTAAATCCTGCTGCATGTGGGCTTTATGGGCAGATGGGCCCAAGCAGGAGGCAGCCAGCACTGGAAATGTGAGCTGCCCAT
Organism: Excalfactoria chinensis; assembly: GCF_039878825.1. Taxonomy (NCBI): domain Eukaryota; kingdom Metazoa; phylum Chordata; class Aves; order Galliformes; family Phasianidae; genus Excalfactoria; species Excalfactoria chinensis. The sequence continues at coordinate 3,101,423 of NC_092848.1, read as the reverse complement.
CAGCTCCCCTTTGCAGACAGGCACTGCTTTTAACATCCTGTCATACCTAATTGACCTACTGCTTGTCTTCACAAATCTCCCTCTTAACGACAGTTGCAACTCCAGCCTGTGCAAACGACCCTGCTAATGACAGATGCACTTTTGCTTATTCATAGAGAGGCAGGAAATCGCTGCAAGCCAAAAGGTTGGGAAGAAGAACAGGATGGGATGCCACTGTCTGCCTGGCAGCTGCTCCAGGAGTCTGTCCCCAGTGTCCCACTGTCACTGTGCCTGCATTGCTGGTGCTCATCCCATTGAGTGGGTCATGATAAGCAACTAATAGCTGCACCAGAGCAGCTTAAAGCCACTCCTTGATGGCATGCCAGTGTTTTGGCAAGCCTTGGGACATCGAGCACGAGGACAGTGGTGTCTCATCTTCAGCTGGTTGAAGTTCAATGGGGAGAAAAGGGATCCCTGTGCTCCCCACTACACCTGGGATGCTCAGGTTGGGAGTTCAAGCACTTGGCTTGCTTTCTGGCTCCAGGATTTATTATTTACTCTGAAGGTTAACAGTTTTACCAGGAGTGACACAATAAGATCCCATGGTTTTGTGCTTGAGGTCTTTGCAAGCAATGGGCTGAAAGCACCAAGGCAGAAGGAGCAGTGAAAACCCATTCCCTCTCATGCTACGGTGGGACCCCTTGGATGGTGTGCAACTTCTCCTCATTAATCCCCATCCAAGTGTAGAGTGGACCAAGGGCTGATGGAGACCCTACAGCTTCTGCAGAGGTTTGCTGGTAGAGAATAGCAACCCAGATTAAAGCCTGATCCAAGGGGAACATGGGCTGCTGTTGGATGTTGGGTGCTGAGGTTGGGATCAGCCCAATGGCCAACGAGAAGGATGGTGATGCCTTCCAGAGGACACAGGGAGGAGCGGATATCACTGCGGGGTGTGCAGATTTAAGGGGCTGAATGCACTAACCCACATCAGGCTGCTGACAACCAGTTCCGGCTCTTTATTTTTCCACTCCCTCGGAAACAAGTCTGGATTTTCTTATCTGCCTAAAATGACAACCGCTTTGAAATGCTGCCTGATGATCTATGATGGCAATGAGTTCCGGAGGCCAAGTGTGTCACGCCAGTCTGAGCTTCTAGGGAGTTTTATGCAGCTGCCTCAATCCCTTGCTCTTGCTATGGAGCTTCAGAAGAGCACGATCCTTTCTATTCTATAGAGAACCAAGAAGAACAGAGATGGGGCTGCCATCTCTGCTTGAGTCCTTCTTCACCCATTGACACGTCTTCAGCCATAGCATTCGAGCATCCATAATTAACGCCTCCTCTAAAGACAAACAGCGTTCGGGAAGATTTATCATTCCTTCTCTTGTAATTACCTGTCAAAATTAAAATAATGGCCTTTTAGATGGAACCGAGAGAGGGGTTTTTTTTGCCTTGTAATTAATTAAGTATGCAGCTTGTCATGCAAAATCAAGGTCACCAAGAGAGAGATGGAGCCGACTGCCCTGCCAGCGCTGCTCTTCTTGCAGTGGGGAAGAGAGCTGAGAACAGTGGGGTGGGATTGCTCAAGCATTTAGCTCCTCCTTAAGCTGCAATATTACTTTCTATACATAGATATGCCCTGTGCTGGAGGCCCATCAGCCTGTGCATGCTAGAGAAGATGCTTGGAGGGCTCTGCCTTGGAGAAGGCTATGCAGACAGACCAAGACAAGGCAAACTACCCCCAAGCTGGTGGATGTGGCATTGAGGGATGAAATCAGTGGGCATGGTGGGGATGGGCTGGAGGTCGGGCTTGATGATCTTAGAGGGAAATAAATAGATACAGCCTTAATGACTCTATGGTGCAATGGTTCTTTAGGTCCTGGTGTCACCACCCAGCAGGCACCCCACAGATGGGGGTCACTGCAGGCAGCCAGGTGGTGTCTGACATTTTAGGCACCCTTGATGCCCCAGGAACAACCAGGTTCAGCTGTCCTAAGCATCCTTCATCCCTGCAGCACGAGGACCAGCTCCCCCTGGATCAGCAAGGCTGGAGCATCCCAAAAGTGTGAAACAATTTCCAGTTGCAGATGCTCCCAGCTGAGCCCAGTGCAGCACGAGGGAAATGGAGAGATGCTGTTAGCACAGGAAGGATGCTGCTTGATGATCAAGACCTCTGGATCCCTGTGCTGCGAGATGCTCTTCTCTGGGGAGGCAGTGAGTGGCTGTGCAGGCTTCCTTCCCTCTGATAACAGACTCTATTAGCGTGAGGTATTGCTTTCAGTGCACTGGTGAGAAATGTTAGCTTTCTTCATGAGTGGTATCTACTGGGTTAGGATTACATTGCCCATAAATAACGGAGACAGGCTCGATTCCAGGTGCTTTCCCAGCTCATAATTGGAACACCATTACAAATTATAAACATCTACTTGGTACGAGGAACGCACCTTTAAATGCAGCTGAGTGGGGAACAGGATGCAGGGGGCTGCCAGGAATCAGTGGAGCAGATTCCCCTGGGACAGGTGAAGGGAAGGGGGACGGCAGGGGATTGTTGGGTCCTGGGGGCAAAATGTGGGGATGGCCACAGCTCTGCCCCATGGATGAGCTCACAGGGCTGCAAGTTTTCTTGGTGGAGAGGTATCCTCGCTCTTATAGCTTAGCCTTGAAGCTTGGCTCTGTGCGTTGCCCATCCATGCCTACCTCATATCTGAACCCACAGCGAGCACCAAGAGAGCAACTAACAGAATATAACCAAGATTTATGGCATTTCTGAACAAAGCAAGGACCTCCTCCTGTAATTTGTTGTCATTTTTGCCTTTTGGTTTTGGCTCTTTTCATCTCCTCTCACAACACGCGGGTCACCCAATATTGACATTAATTAGAACGTATGAAGGAACTAATGGTTTTCATTAACCAGAGCCTTTTGCCCAGCCATGCACTTGGTTAGAAATCAATTTCTAAAGGAACCAATGACCTTCTGCAGCTCCAAAGATGCTCGTGGGGGCTTCCAGGCATGCAGGGATGCTGTGATCTGCATGGTGGTGCAGGAGGAGATGGATGAGCTCAGGGCATGGGATCCCAGCACACAGAGCAGGGCAGTGGCAGAATTAATGAGTTCACAAAGTCCCCTTTTCTTCCTCTTGCGTGTTGCTATTGCTTATTAATTAGATAATATACACGAGTTTATATAAATCTCGTTTCAAATCCCAGCAAATTTGCTGGGCAAATATTAACCGCTATAAACACCAGGAGGATAGAAGTACCACGAGAAGCTCAGGTTTATTAAGAACAAATCACGCCAGACAAACTTAATTACATTTTTGATGGAACCGCTAAATTAGAAGACAAAGAGAAGGCGGCCGACATCCGTATATCTCTGTGCTGCTAAAAGCACAGAGCCTGAACACAGATCCTGCCCCCAGGAGGGAGATTGCTGGGGCTGCGTTGCAGGTTTGCAGTCTGGCCAAGAGTTTATTTCCCTCAAGCTTGCTTTGATGCATGCAGGGGGTGATGCCAGTTGATGCTCATGAGGATGCAGTGCTGTGCTGGCAGCAGGCTTGCTGTTTTGCTTACCCTGTGCATGGGCTGCTTGCTGCAGTTGGGATTGGTGTGTGGCAGAGCTTTGCCATTAGCAGGAGGGACTGGAGCTCAATGCATCCCCTAGGACTGCTATTGCTGCTGTGGGGGATAGTGCTGTAGTGTTAATATCAGTGTAATTCCATGGCAGCTCTATCAGCACAGCTGCTACAAAGAGAATAGGAGATACAACCTTCATGAAGCCCCTAATCCCAGCTCTTTTTCTTTTCTTCCCAGTAATCAGTTCAGATGTCAGTGTGATCAGTCATTGGGCTTCTGCATTGATTTTCTTCCACTCTGAGCTCAGCTCAGCTCAGTGATCCTCAAGCAGGGTTCAGGAAGGGCTCCCTGACTTGGGCTCATATCCAGAGGGTCAGTCCCATTTAGATGGAGCAGCTGCACTGCAGCACCCCCAGCCCTGGATGGCATGGTGCAGCCAGGCGATACACTGGTGGAACAGCAGATGGAGATGAACCACCAAAGCCTGCTCCAGGCACCTGGTGTGAGAGCAGCACCCTTCTGCAGCAGGATGCTTTGGGGGTATTTCCATGCTAGCAAAAGCCTTGCAACGATAGTATTACTTTGCATGGCCTGGACCAGCTAGAAGTGGACAAACTATTTCCCCACATCTGGACCATGCTTTGGAATTTCCAAAGCTGGTCTCTGCTCTCCTCCCATCATCACAAGGATCCTGGGAATGCCCTGGAAATGGGGCAAAATCATCAGCTTTTGGCTCAGTCTTGTATAGATCTCCCTTTCTTGGTTTTATCCATCAACATGAGCCACGTGGTTGTGCCTAAACATCTGCAGCTCAATTGTGCACTTGGATATCTTAGGATATGTGAATTGTTTTGGTTGTATGTTGAGCTGGTAATAGCCCTGAGTGTGAATTGGGTCAGAGCAAAGGGACAGGTCACAGAACCATAGAAACGTGAAGTTATGGAAGCGTGGAACCCTAGGACTGTGGAACCATAGAAGCACAGAACCACAGAACCATAGAGTCATAGAACAACAGAATCATAGATCCATAGATTCATATGATCCATAGATTCTATGATCTATAGATTCATAGATCTATAGATCATAGAACCAGGGAACCATAGAATCATAGAATCCCATAACGATGAAATAATAGACCTGTAGGACCACAGAATCATAGAACCACAGAATGGTAGAACCATAGAATAACAGAACCATAGAACCATAGAACCATGGGTCAACCTAGTCTGAAGCTCTCCCACATGAAGGCAAACAGCATATCCTGCAGAGAGCACACATATCCCCCCAAGGTGTACAGCAGCTCTGTGTGGTCTCAGCCATTCCCAACAGCAGATGCTAAAGGCACAGGGGAAAGCTGATCAGCAAACAGGGGTTTTAGCATCTGAGAGAGGTTGCTTGCGAAATAAATGGGTGTGAAGGGGCCTGGTGACGTGATGAGAGACAGGCAGCTCTGCACCATCTGCCCCTGCAGCAGTCAGGTTTTGCACTGCTGCTCCTTTCTTTGTTGGAGCTGAACGTAACCCAGGTAAAATCAATTCACTGCCTGGAGCTTTGTAACGAAAATGAATGTCGTGCAGAGCTATTGTCTTCAGGGTGCTTGCAAACAAACAGCTCAAAAACTATAGCGTGGTGTAAAATCAGGGTTACGAATGCTTTGGATGCTTTCTTTCTTTCTTCCTCTTTTTTTTTAATTGTCTTGATTTATGAAGTGTTTCTTTACCAAATTTCCCTCATATCCATCATGATCACCGCAGCTTTGCTGAGCATCTGGATGAAGTTCATCCAGGAAAGAGAATATTTAGCTGGTTTTGGCCAGTTTGACCTTGCTTTTGTGGGCACTGAGACACTGTGGGTCAGTGGGGTGGGATCACAGGGTGGGGGGCATAGCTCTGTCTTCTGCTGGTTGCATGTGTGTCCATAGGGGAGGACATTTCTATGCCTATGGACATGAGAAAGAACATTTCTTACACCATGTAAGAGGTGTTGGGTCTACCATCTGATAAAGCAGCAGGTGAGGACCATTCTGTATCTTGAGTAGCATCAACCAAAGCATCACATCTGGCCACATCTGGATACAAAATGTCACAGATATCATCGAGGAAACACCATTTCCACAGGCAGATAGAATGGTGACGGGCCAAAAGCTTGGAGGAGCCATCAGAGATGCTTCTACTGGTAGTTGGGTGCCCTCAGAGCAGCTCAAACAGCGATGGGATGGCACTGAGCACCAACCCAGGAAAGGAGTGTGCCAAGTGTTTTAACACCATTATGGGTTGGCACGTGTCATACGATTGAAGATCAGCTGTTCATCTCCCAAAGGCCTGTGAATGGGTCTCCTAACTGCTGGTTGAGTTGTACAGATCCAACTGGAGAGGTCTGATCTCAGGGGACAGTTTGTGCATGAGATCTCCCCAGTGATTGTGTTCCCATCTGCAATGAACCCTTTTTGATAAAGATGTATATAATAATGAAGCTATCTATGACCAGACTCAACTCTTCTGGGAGATTCGTGCTTCGTGTGAGGATGTGAAGACTCCCATTGGGATGGGAAAGCAATGCAATGTGTGCTGACCTTTAGCACAGAGGGCTGGCTGTGTAGATCATATCAAAAAGGTGATGATTTCTTTCGGAAGATGACAGAAAATGGTTAAACTTCGCATTTACTAAAATACACCTAAATCCCACAGCTTTTTTCACCCCCAGATTTGTGCATCCCAACCCTTGATGGAGCTTCTCCATGACACTAAGGCACCAGCCATGGTTGTGGATGACAAAGTTGGCTGGCATCAAGAGGAAATCCATCTTGAATGTAGGGCTAATGTTATTTTTTCCTTCTTTTTGTGGCCACAAACTCTTGTTCTCCCACTTCCCTTTCTCCTTAATGTCTACTCCCACCTTCCTGCCACTTTTCCCTGTGCTTTTTCTACCTCCCCAGCTATCTGTGACACCACACAGACCACGTCTGAGCCTTCAGCTTCACCATCCCATACTGGGAGAGCCTCAGAACGTCCCTCTCAATGCTGGGCACCTTCTGACTTCCCACAGTCTGCTGTTGTTTATATTTCAGTCCCCCCATGCTCTGTTAGCTCTGCTGTTCCCTCTTGCTGGAAACCATAAACAAGCACATTGTTGTGTGAGAACAATGGTTTTTCTGGCCGAAACATCAGGGGGAATAGAAAGAAATATCTCTGGTTGAATCTCAGCGAGAACGTGCTTGTTTATTGTATTGTATCCTCCCCCCTACTGAGAGGAATTGATTATTTGGGGCATTCTTGGTTTCTAGCTGGGATTTGGGAGGCGTGAGGTCTTTGCGGGAGGTCCGGGCTCTAACACAGTTGCGTTGTGGGATTTGCATGAAGCTTTCCCACCACCTTCGGGCCATACAGCCTTGAGCTCTCAGGCTGCGTAAGGATCAGCGCTGCTCAATTCCATCTGTTTCCAATTAGTCCAATTCCTGCCCAGATCTTTCTGGTCGTTCCCCAAAGAGTGTTCAAGCCTTGAGGCGGCTCCATTTGGGGCTTTGCTGAGTGGCTGCCCAGTATCTGGGTTCACAGCAAAGCGTGGATGACCCCAAACTCTCTTCCTTTTCAGTTCATAAACTATCCCTGGGTCATTCTCTGAGGCTTTTATTTGTCTTTCTGGGATTTCTATCTGTCGGCATATACACATTACTTTTCCTGGCACTATAATCATCTCCCCCAGAAGCTATTTGTAGGTTATGTGGTCTGTTTTTATTGCTACATCTCAAGGCATTCTGGTTTTTATTAAAGAGCCTTGTAAAACCTGTATTCACAGGACTGGCTTGCTTTTAAATCTCTTACAAACTCCTTCTCTGCCTCTCCCTCCATCTGTTCTTCTTTGCAAGTAAAACCTTCTTAGGGAACATAGCTATCCTCAAATCTTCCATTATTTCTTCAGCTCTTTCTCCTACACCAGCAGCTTCCATGTCCACCATGCCCAGCTCTGTCCATACCCTTTGCCCAGCTCTATCCATGCCCGTTGTGCCCAACTCACTCTGTGCCCACTGTGTTGTGCCCAGCTCTGTCCTTACCCACTGTTCCCAGCTTTGTCTGTGCTTATTGTGCCCTTCTCACTCCATACCCTGTGCCCAGCTCTGTCCATGCCCACTGTGCTATGCCAACTCTGTCTGTGCCTATTGTGCCCAGCTCTGTCCATGTCTATTATGCCTAGCTCCCTCCATAACCACTGTGCTGTGCCCAGCTCTGTCCCTACCCACTGTTCCCAGCTTTATCTGTGCCTACTGTGCCCTTCTCACTCCATACCCTTGTGCCCAGCTCCATCCATGACCACTATGCCCACTTCTGTCCACACTCACTGTGCCCAGCTATGTCCATGCCCATAGTGCTGTGCCCAGCTCTGTCCCTACCCACCATACCCAGCTTTGTGCTTTTTTTGCCCATCTCTGCCCATGCTCACTGTACTGTGCCCATCTCTGCCCATGCTCACTGAGCTGTGCTTAGCCCCCTCCATGCCCATTGCTCCCAGCTCTGTCTGTACCCATTGAGCTGAGCCCATCTTTGCAAGGTTGCAGTGCAATCTCTGCACCAACTCCTGGAGGAATTTGCTTTGTGGATGCATTGGAGGAGTCCCTTTGCAGCACTTTGATCATCTGGCCGTGGCAATAGCAGAGAAAGGCACTGAGATGCCAGCGTTGCTTGCCCAGTGCTGCAGCATCTTTGTGCAAAGCAACTGCTTTCTTCTTCCTCGCTGTAAATACAAATCAGAGCATCTAATTAAAAACAGCCCCATTCCATTGGAGTTTCTGCTCAGGGACTTTGCATAGCTCAGCTGCTCAACCCTTGGTATTCACAAAGTGACACGTACTTTTGTCGTGTTAATCTTCCTTTAGCCTTGGACTCATTTATACCAACTGAACCCAAGACAGCTTTGCTGGCTCTTGGGGTTAGCTTGATTAAAAAAGTAGTCAGACAAACGCACAGGCTGAATGTCTTGTTTGGTAACAGCAAAATTAATACAGCTCAGCCGTGTTATTATTACTTTTTCCCCCCCCTCCCAAGGAAATAAAGTGAAGGAAAATAAAGGTGCAGAAAGATTGTGAAAGGAGCCTTTGCTGCAGCCCAGGAGGCACGTCAAGATTCATCAGGAGCTCGGGGTTTTCACCTAATGGCTGCAACAACCTTCCTGGTGGAGGAGGCGGTAATGAAGTGTGTGTTGTTCCAGCATTGCAGATAGAAGTCTCAGAGTGAATCCCTTCCAATAGGAAATATTTAGCTGCCAGCTGAAATCCTCTGAATGAATACGTGGCCAGGCTTCCACCAAACACCCCACTGTGAAAAGCCTCGATTCTCCCTTAGTTTTGCTACCACAAGGGCATGGTGAGCCCTTCCTCCAAAGAGCCAGTGCTATACGCAGCGACTGACTGTTGGTTATGGCAAGGAGATGGTGACGCTGAGCACATCCAGCTGAGCAAGGGTTGGTTTACAGGGCACTTCTTGTAGAGGAAACAAACAAGATCTCAGGTCAGGGCTGTGGGGAGATGCTGGGGAGAGGTTTTGTTAAAAAGCATGGCTTTCTGCACAGGAGATCTTGACATTTCGACTGGAAAAACAGAATGTGAGTCATTGAGACACAGAATGGGTTGGGTTGGAAGGGACCTCAAGGATCACCAAGTTCCATTCCCAGTGCTACATAGCGGGTTGCCAACCAGTAGATGAAACACTAGATCAGATTGCCCCATCAAACTGCCCTTAAACACCCCCAGGGATGAGGTTTCCACAACCCCTTGGGCAATGGGAAAACCTACAAGTGGATAGTCAGGGGAAACCCTACCTGAACTCTCCTGGGCCTCTTAAGAGAATAGAAAGGTGCAAAAACCCAAACAGCATCCCAGGAATGGCTGTCACCCCATGGCCATATGGGGCTGGTGGGCTTTCACCATCCTTATATGGGACCCCAAGCCCATAGCATGGCCCCAGTGGAATATCTAACACTCGTTGCAGCTTGGGCATGGTACTTTGCCTGGGCAGGGGCCAGCAGGCATGGTGCAGATCCTTGAGGAGGATTGGAGCACTGCTGTGAGAGGCACGGACCCAGGGGTGCTTACGGCATCCATCCATAAAAAGATGAGGATTAATCCAAGGCTGGTGTGGTTGCAAGTAAGGGAGGAGGCTTTGTGGTGCCATAATGCAAGGAAGCATTGCAGGTGATATGCACAGCACTGAGCCCTGAGGAGGGTGGGTGTAGAGCTGAAGTCTGCAAGAAGGAGGTGAGGAATGCAACCCAGGATGAGGCATCCTGACCCTTCTTGGTGACCCCAACCCTGACCAAGGGCATTCATTAAGCTTCCCCACGATAGGGGTGTCAGCAAACACAGCATTTGTGCACCAGGTTTGCTTTGTGAACTGGAAAATCTGCCTCAAACTGGGAGACAGACCAGCTTGTGAGCCTGGCTGCTGCTCTGGGTTTTTCCCTTCTTTCCTCCTTGCTATAGCAAAATAAACCCCACAAACAAACCCATTTTCACAGCGCTGCATACTGCTGGCCCAATTTGGGGGGATAAATACCATCCTGCTCACCAGCTCAGCATGCCCTGCATAGCTTGGCTTTGGTCTCTGCGTTTTTGTCACCAGCCCCAGGTGGCCTGTGGCATTGTGTAGTAATTAGGGCTGTTTGCTAATAGCTCTCTGCACATAGCTGTACACCTGGAAGCTCATCAGCAGCCATGTGCTGTGAGATGGGCCCTGCAGAAGGATGGGGCTGAGCCAACCTGTGGGGAATGAATGTGGCTGTAGGGGAATCTCTTCCCCATATGGAAGGGTTGGGGCTGCGATGGTCGGAGCTGGTGGTGCAGAGCGTTGCAATTGGGGAGCCAGGTTGTAACAGTGGGGAGCAAAACTCCACCTCACCTGGAGGTGAGCTGCTGCAGAAACGCCCGCAGCTTCTGCTTGGTTCAAATGGAGACTTTTAATGGAGAAAGTTTTCCCCAAAGGCACTTCTCTGGCACTTTTACTGGCAGCCAATAAGCGAAGGTGAGAGAAGTGGTGGAGGCAGTAAAAAAAAATAAGTGGGAATGGAGCAGTTTAGGCAGATTGAAGCTGGAGATGGGTCTTCGTTTAAGCAAGAAAACGGGTGAAGTGAAATTTAAGCTGTGCTTTATGGCAAAAGCAGTAGCAAATAAACTCTGCAGAGCATCTTATTTCGTTTACTGCTTCCCCTGCCAGCCGTGCTGGCTGCTCATAGGAGTGGGACAGCTGCAGGGCTTTAAAGCTTCAGGGGAAGCTGTGGGGGTCGGTGGGTTTTTGCCCTAAAGAACTGCTCCTCTCCCCTTTGGGACACAGGGAGAGCTCTCGGTGCTCACAGCTCTTTGTAGCATCACCCTGGCTGGCTGGCATAGAGGATACTGCTAATATGCTCAGCTAATTGCCTTCTCCAACAAGAGCCATTGATTTCTGCCCCCACTGGCTTTGGAAGTTAGTGCATTGTGTGGCATGGCTGTGACAAGGGGGCATCACACAGGGAGCTGATGGGGACTGAGGGCAAAACACTGCTCTGCTGCACAGCGGGGGCAAGTTGCATTTCAGTGTGGTGTGTGGGTTAACTTCTAGCTCTAATGCTACAGCTCCTGAGCTGGTTTGAGCAGCACGGCATCCTCCATCACACGTGGGTCCTGATGAGCAAGTGCCATAGCTACAAACTCAACAGCATGCAAATGGAATTGCATGCAAACGCTACGGCGTGCAAATGTCACAACGTGCAAATGCAACTGCATTCAAATGTCATGGTGTGCAAATGCCACAGCGTGCAAATGCCACAGTATGCAAATGTCATGGCATGCAAGTACCACAGTGTGCAAATGCACCTGCAAGTAAATGTATTTGCATGTAATGCCATAGCATGCAAATGCAATGACATGCAAATGTTATGCCGTGCAAATACCATGGTGTGTAAATGCCACAGTGTGCAAATGCATGCAAATGTCACAGTGTGCAAACGCCACAGCGTGCAAATGCACCTGCAAGCAAATGCCATGGTGTGCAAATGCTACAGCACGCAAATGCTACAGTGTTCAAATGCAACCTGCTGTCGTTGCTGGCTGATGGTTTGCCCATTATTGCCTTGTTTTGCATCTCTTCAAACCCAGAGTTATTACGGCTCACAGTGTTGGACTATTTGGGGGCAGGAGATTCAGAGCTGTTTGTGGAGGAAATGAAGCGTTCTGTCCTTAATCAGATTCAAACAGAAGCAAGTAGCAGCTCTTCCCATCGCTTAGGCAGCGTGCGGATGGCTTTGCTTTGCTTTGCAGAAGCACTGCACATGGGATGGATCACAGATCTGCAAAGTGCTGCTGGGCCCACTTGGGTGTGAGACAGCACCTAAATGGGAGAGCACTGCAAGGGCTGATTGCTTGGGGGTGGAGGGGTATAAACATCCGCCATTCTCAGAGAGAAACCCCAAAGATCCTGAGTCATAATGTATGCTGTGGGAATGGGGGTGGGAGGAAGGGGGACATAATCCAAACCTCTATCAGCATCATGCTCCCGTCATTCAGGGAGAAGCGATGGCTCTGCTTGTTGCTTTCCCCCCCACCCCCCTCATTGTGTTCAGTCATTTGTTTTTGGGGAGGAAGGGATCTGACATGTTGCTGGAGCATCACTGCATGGGCTCTGAACTGCTTCTGGGGAGCACAGTTATCTGCTTCTCTCTCATAGCTCCCCCCTCCAAATACCATTTTGTCCCCACATCTGATGTCTTGCATCCCCCTGCAGTCTCCTACTGCGGTGGCCCATCGGGGCAGCTCTGCCCTCTGACTTTGGTCTGGCTTTCCCCTGAGTTTTGGGGATTGCAGCTCATGGGAGCGCATGGCATCGCCCACATGGGCAGCTCAGAGCTGTGTCACCATTCCTGGGCCACTGTCAGCTCCGAATGGGTCAAGTTCAGGCCTTTTAGGTGCTTTTGCAAGCCCTGTCTGGGCAAGCAGAACCATGGAGCAGCATTGGCTCCCACCCGCTGCATGTTGCTGGAGTGATGCTCCATTATTTACTTCCTTTGTTTTCAGCCTTTCCTCCTTCCCGATGAAAAATGCAGACCTCTTCCCAAAGCTGATTCCCTCACATCTGCGGGGATCCAGGAGCTGAAGCATGAAGGGAAACCTCTCTTGCTGCAAAAACCCTTCTGCAATCACGCCAGGGCTGGCTTTGGTTTCCCTCTCTGCCTTCAGTTTCCCTTTTAGCAGAGCAGCCTCCCTCCATCTGCTCATCCCAACAGCCCCGACCCTCTCCATCAGCCCCCTCGTTTCAATGGTGCTCCCATTCTTTTCCTCTCAGCAAATCACCACGTAGCAAATGACCCCATGGGGTATGAAGGAACATCAACATTTTTACATCTTTTTACAGCCAGCAAAGAGTCGTAGATAATTTTTTTCTTGCATTTAAACTTCCCAGCCCATTGGCCCCTCTTCAATAATTCATATTACATCCCCATTTAAGCCTGCATGGCATTGCTTTGAGTTGATTATGGCGTGTCATAAAACTTTGCTGGGGATGGTGATGTTAACACAAGTTATTGGTTTAACAGAGTGACTGCAGAGTTGGTGCTGCCTTGGGGATGTATTATTATCCATTATTATTATCCATATTATATATCCATATATATCCATATTATTATCCATCCCTGGGTTGGGCAAGCAGGGTCTGACCCAGCCATGAGGATCCAGAATGGGCATCTCTAAAATGGGAACTGAGGGAATTTGCAGCATATCTGAGCATGTATCTCCCTAGCAAAGCTTGGGAAGGTTTCTTGGTCCCAGCTGGTGCCACAGCCCAGTCGCAGTAATAGAAGCTGATTGCCCACAAGCTCCTTGTTGCACTGGGTTGGCACTCACATTCATTTTCCTGCACACACCTCCTGAGCTGCCTTCATGTTTAATGGATGAAAGGCTTTTCCCTCCTCTCCTGCCACAGATGGCGAATGGAGAGCTCTGCTCTGGCAGCCAAACCTTCCCAAGGCAGATGGAAATCTTGTCGGAGCCATAAAGTTGTCTTGGTGGTGTCAAGTTGGCCATAGAAAACTAAAATATTGACCCTCTCTTTCCCACAAAACACAACTAATGAGCTACAACAAGTGGCTGGTGCTTCTGTGAGCTTTGAGCACACTGCTGGGAAGGCATTTGCTTCTGTGTATTATCCAGAGGGAAGAGTGGTTTTAGGAAACAGGGGCCAGCAGAGCTGCTTGGGGTTGGATGCCATGACTTGAGTTCTCTTTGGGAACCCACAGCTTGAAGTGCCCCCATCTGAATGGTTTTTTTGCCCAGGTTTTTGAAGTCTTTTGTTGCCATGTAGAGAGATGCAGGATGGCTTTGGTTGTGGTAAGCAGGGCAGGCAGAGCTGAGACTCAAGCCAAGAAAGCTGCTTGGTCCCTCTTCATGTGAGCAGTGATGAAAGCAATGCCTTGCACTCAGCTGGGAATCAGGCTGGTGGGTCCCCAGCTGCTTTCCTCTCTGGATTTAGATTTAGTGCCCCATTTGGAGCCAAATCCTGTTCCAGGATGCCAGACAAGAGATGCATGCAGGGAATGTTTGCCTCTCTGATGCAGTGGGGTTTGTGCAGTGAATGCCCCAAACCATTGCCCTCAGCTCCAGCATGAGTTGCAGCTCCAGCTCTCCTCCTTTAGGGTAGAGGCTGCTGTGAGCTTTCCTATAGCAGTCCCTGCTGGTGCTCCTATTTCCTTGGATGCTGCAGACCGAAGAACATTCCTTCTCCTTTTGTAGCTTCCTGCATAAGTTTGATTAGCAAACAATAATAAGGTTGAAGCTTGATTTTCTTGGTCTTTTTATGCTTTTGAAGTTCCAGGCCAAACAGTCCTTGGGGAGATCCTGTGCCTGGTCTCTGGGAATGGATTTATGGCCATTCCTGTGCCCATGCTGTGTTTCCATTGGCATCCATCACCCTACAGCTGCTGCAGCCTCACTGACCCCAAAAAGGGACTGAAGTGAAAGCAGTGAGGACCGCTGTCAACACTTCCTACCCCAAGTTTCTCTCGGAGGGCTCACCATCTCTTACAGCACAAATCCATACCTCCCACAGGGAGCTGAAGCCTCTTGGTGAGACACGTCTTAAACAAAACACATCTCATTCTGTTTTTGCTAGGTAAATTTCCAGCTTGGGCTTGGGCTCAGCGCTGTTGCAGGGTTGTGACTGTGCTGTTATCCCTGGGATTTCCCATAGGGAAAAAGTGTGTGTGAGCAGCATTGTTCATCCATGCAATGGATGCAGCAACATCCAGCCCAGCAGCTTGCACTGTAGCCCTGCATTGCTGCAGGCTTGGAGCCCCTTGCCCACGAGGGATGGGAGGAGCAGTGCTGATTACAGGACTTAATGAGCTGTGTTTTCCCAGTGAGAACAGATCTCTGCTATCACAGATGATGAGGATGTGCACCCTTCCCATGCTGTGATTTTCTCCTCTTCCTGACTCAGCAGAGACCTGGGCCATTGGTTTGGACATAGAGTCAAGAAATGAGATATACTCCCAGTGATTCCCTTCTGCTCTTGCACCAATCCCAATACACAGAGATGTTTTGTGCCATCCCTGTTGTTGAGCTCATGGCTCAGTGAAGGGACTGCATGGATTTTGGGGTGGTGTGTGTGGGGGTCCGTGTTCTCTTTTGCTCTCCTTTATCAAACATAGCAAGCCCTGTGACTGTGCTTGCACTGAGTCCCATAGCAGAGCTCCAACAGCTCTGTGCTGCAGTGGGCTCAGAGCACCCGGGGGTTGCAGGTGCTGGGTTCGGTCACTAGAGGGAAGGATGCACGCACAGGAGGATTTGCCGGCGGAGCTGGGCGGCCTCACGGGGCGCGTCTTTAGCACGCCAACAACATACTTGGCATCTTTGGCCCCCTATTCCCCCTCCCGGAGCTGCTGTCACCAACTATTGGCCGACAATGAGAGCAAGCAACCCCCTCCTGCTCCACCACCACGGTGCTGAATGCTGAGCTCCAGCACATCCCAACCAGACCCATTTCAAGCCACGACCCTTAAATCACTCAGGGTTACTCCAAATGTCATCGCTAAGCACCACTCCGCCTGCTGGTATTTATTTGCTGATCAATACAATGTGCTCCGGTTGGTTTTAAGAGCAAGCCAAACTTCACATGGAGCTTTAATGGTGTTATTGCTGATTGGGTGCAGCGAGGAGGGATGGAAAAACCCAATTCTGGCTGCTCCCCATAAGAAAAAAAGGGTTTATTACTACTCTTGTTCTTGCAAGGTTTTCCTTATGTTGGGCCTTGCTCATGAAGGAGGGATGCAGTGCAGGCATGGGGGCATCTTTGGGGTGAAGTCTCATCCCAGCAGCCCCCAGGCACCACCAGTGGTCACCCAGGCAGCAGTGTTTCCTTATGCACATCCCTACAGAGATGAAGAATCACTGGGAGAGGTCTGTGGTCCCTTCCTTTCCAGCTGTGGGGCTGTAGCTGTGGGGCTGGCAGCATCCCTTCTTAGTTCCACACTCATCAGCTTTCACATCTCTTGCCCGCTGAGGTTTGTGCCCCTGCATGAAACTCGATTTCTACAAATGTTTGTGTAAAATCTGCAGATAGAAAAAGCCTTTTCCCTTGGGAACCCCCTGCGTTGGGGTGGGGGATGCTGGGGGTCTTGGCAGCCCCAGCCCCAATGTTGCCTTCTGCAGGTGCCCTCTGTGGTGGTTGGGGCAGGGAAATGGGTTTGCATACTGGGGTTGAGATTTAAAGATCCTGAGCTCCTTCACTATGAGCCTATGCTCTGTACAGAGACCTCAGTGCAGCCCCAATGGGATGGAGAGACGCAGGCATGGCCCAAGGGCACAGTGGGTACTGGCAGAGCTGCATGGGGCAGAGCAGGAGCACTGACTGCCCTCTGCTGTGAGTACTCTCAGTCTTTGTGGTGCAAGCAGAGACCTCCTGCCCCCACCCAGCACAAGCAGCTCACCCTCCTTCAGCACGGTGCTCCCTCCAGCAGCAGGCAGTGAAGACTGACCTCCGAGCTTGCTCCGGTGCTGTCGATCACTCGGACCCAGAGCTGCAGCATATGGTGGTAAAGGGGAAAAGTCCTCCCGTTGCTGCTGCAGAAGGCTGGGCAGGGGTCAGCCTGGGGAGCCAATGTGGAATGAGAAGGAGGAGTGCTGGGAGGAGGCAGAGGGCAGAGTTGGGCTCACCGTGTGCTCTCTGCAAGGCTTCCCTCTCCGCTGCCGTCCAAGAAGTTAATTAATTTCCTCTGATCAGCAGCCATTGTGCCAGCAAGCTGAGTCTGATGGAGACAGGAAAGCACTGCTGATTTGCAGCAGCAGCTCCCCAAAGCAACCCCCCCCCCCCCCCCCACCAAGCTACAATGATAGTTACTTTGTCTTAGCAAAAATGAAATGTCAAGAGGAGACAGAGAAAAATATTCTTTTAATGCTGAGCAGTAACTGGGTTTCCAGCTCTGGGTAATGGGGGAAGCTGGGAACGAAGCAGCTGGGACAGCAGAAGATTAATTCAGGCTCCAAATGAGGCTTCACACATGGTGTGTTGCACCATATATCACCGTCACATGGACAGTGGGCCGTAGGGCTCCGAGTTCACTTGTTGGCTCCAGGATGTGCTTCCCCCACACTGGACATGGGGATGGGTTGATCCTCAATGGCTTATTTGCAAGGGCTAACTCAGACAGCCTGGCTGTTATTTTCCCTTCCAAGTCATCAGACAAGCTTTGTAAGTGCCGTACTTTCATTAAAGTTTAATTTCCCTGATGAGTGAAATATTAATGGGAATAGGCTTAATACTGTCAATAGGAAACAGACCCAAACAGATAATTTGCTAATATAATGACTTGGGATTTTATCTCTTTCCAGCTGCACGATTGCTCCTCTGCTATGATCTGGCGCAGGTAATAACTGTTGTCATCTCTGCTCAGTGAGAAAACGTAATGAGTTCAGAGCTCAGTCTTCATTCTGTGACGTACCCACACTTCTCTCCTGTACTCTGCACGCTCCATCTCGCACCCTTGGGTGGGTTATGGAGGGTACCAACCCTGCTCTAATGCAGATGGGAGAGAAGCTGAGGCTGAGATCCAGGACTTTGGGTCAACCGAAGCACCATCCCAAGTGGGTCCCCAAATACCATTCAGGCTCTTCATTGTAGACATTCCCACCTCAGTGCCCTTGCAGACCTCTGGGAACCCAAATCTTCCCCCATTCCCCACCATGTTACGATGCACCAAGGAGCACATCTGCTCCATTGCACTCCACCATTTGCTTTCAACCCAAATACCAAGTTGAAAGAGCTGCATTTCTTCATTCATCTCAACTGGTAAGGAAACCAAAGGCAGTGAATCACCCAGTACAGTTCCTTGGCGGGCAGGACGTGCTGTAACTGAGAGGTGCACAGGAGGTACATGGCAGAGTGGATGGGGAGAGGGGCTGGGATATGTCTGTGGGACAGCCCAAGCTGCTTGGATCACCGCGGGCATCTTCCCAGCACTTTGGGAGGTGTGTAATGATCTTAGAGCAAGCAGTGATGCTTTTCTGATATACTTTCCAGCTTGCAACACAAATGCTTTTCAGGACAAGCCTGTTCTCTTTGCATTTGGATTTGTACAGTGGATATTTTTTTTTTCCCCATGAATTTATCCATCACTTCTTGAGGTTACACATCTTGCAGCACTGGGCACTACAGGCATGGTGTGAACACCTTCCCTTGGTGCAATTGAAGCCATTTCCTCTGGCACTAAGATATTTGCACCCATCTGCAACAAGTTTGTGCATTCAACTCTCTGAAACTTGCCTATGATGGAGATTCTCTGCGTAGCTCACCCAGCTGTCCCCTAGTAAACAAAACACCGTTTGTGGCTTTTGGAAGTGAATGCAGATCGAGCTGCTTGTGGAGCCGGGCATATGGGCTGTGTTTGAGTGCTGGGAATGTGTTTGCTTGTGATTTAATAATACTGTGAGTCATGCCTGTACCTTCTCCCAATTACTGCCCTTGCATCTCTATATTGTTGAGTGCATGTTCTGGAAACTCTGTTTTGCTTGTAAAATCAATTACAATCCAGCCGTTATTATCTGCCAGGTCTCACGCCATCCTTGCTTGCCAAGAAAACCTCCACAGCAGCTGGGGTGTGACTGGTGATGGTGATGCTCCAGCAGCCCGTTCAGCGGCAGGGAACCAGGTTGGTCACCACTCAGCTCAGGCAAGTGCAAATCCCATTGCAGCTGAGCATGGGGCTGTCTGACCCCAGAGCAAAGCCCTTTGCAGAACCTCTTTAGCTCAAGGAAGGAAGGTTTAGATTGGATGTCAGGGAAGTTCATCACAGAGAGGGTGGTGAGGTGCTGGAACAGCTGCCCAGAGAGGCTGTGGATGCCCCATCCTTGGAGGTGTTCAGGACCAGGTTGGATGGGGCCCTGGGCAGCCTGGTCTAGTAGCAGATCTGGAGGTCGGTGGCCCTGCTTGACAATCCTTGGGGTCCCTTCCAACCCGAGTCATTCTATGTTTCTATGGGATGGATGAGGATGAAGGGTCCTCTGGCTCCAGTAGGGCCAGTCAGAGCTGGTGCCCAAGGCCAACTTCAGTTGGGGTTTGAGGATCTCCGAGGAGGAGACCTCAGACATCACTGGAACGAGTGATTGCTGATGTTCAGAGCTTGTGTTCCAGGTTTCACCCATTCCCTTTGGTGCTGGCTCTGGACACCACTATTCCATCCCCCGGGAACTCCCTGCAGGGATTTATGGCCACAGATGGGACCCTTCATCTCCAGGCCAAGCAGCCCCAGCTCTCAGCCTTTCCTGTCCCTGTAGCTCCACATCCCTCTTGTACTGAGGGTTCCAAAGCTGCCCAGACGGTTGGCAGATCACATTCCCAATCCCCACTGATGGATGCTCCATAGCCCTGCACGGCTGTCACCCAAACCACCAGCAAATCCTGGTTGTGTGTATGCCCACATTAAGCATTGATTCTTCACTACAGCAGAACATGATTCTTCCTGAAATGAAGTCAGATCCTCCGAGACTTCGATAAACCTTTAAAGGAGTTTAATTAAAAAAGCATAAAGCTCGGGAGGATCAATGCAGTGCTAATGACCTGCGATGGAGCCACGTGTAGCTTGTTCTCATTGACCTGTGAGGTAGCAAGGAACAAGCATGCAGCCCAGGGGCTCTCAATCAGCATCCCTGGGCTCTCCCAGCCTGCAGGAGGATGGAGGGAGCTGCCTGCTCTTGTTTTCACCCAAATTAAACCTTGTAAAGCACTGGAATACCAATGGCTTTGAGGTCAGCAAGAGGTGCGTGGCTGCCACAGAGAGATATCAGCTGGCTTCACAGCATGATATCTGGGTGGAGAGCTTGGAATAAGCTTATTTCATTCTTTCAATGGAGATGGGGTGGAGAAGGAGATAGCTGCCATCACCCAACAGCACTGCAAAAAGCCGCTGTTTCTTGGGAGGAATGTGTTCAGAAAACAAGGAAGTGGAAAAGAAATGGCTCTTTTATCTCCTTCCAAGCCCAACCCTTTGGTCTTGTGTTAGTAGGAAGCATGGTTTTGTGTCCTGGAAGATGCAAGAGATGTTTGTGGGTATGTTGGAAGAGGAAAACCCCATCCAGCTGGGAAGGGAGCTGGGGCAAACCTGGGCCTTAGGGGTCAGAGGGGGATGTGGGTGAGGGCAGAGCTGCAAAGCACATCCTTCAGTGAGAGAAAAGAGCACATTCTGACCACAGCACCATAAGGGCCAATGGGAATGATGGTCTCGCAGTGCAGTGTGTCAGAGAAGAGCGGATATTTGGGGCCGACGTCTTCATGTCATCAAACCCTTCATTTGTTAATTGAAAATGCAACCTATCACTGCTCAGAAAGTGTATTTTTAAAGCTGTACATTGTGATTTTTTCCATGTTTCTAGGGGTATTTTTACACACCCAGCCTATCCCTTGTTTGCTCTCTAGGAAGGGCAGCACACACAGACTGCTGTATCCTCAGTGATGGCCTTCAGGCTGTGAATGGGTTTTGCATGGCTTTGCATTGCCCTGGGGCACTTTGCACCATGGGGGTATTTTGCTCTGCAGCCTTTGGCTTTCTGCTCTGTTTCATTTAGCAGTTTCCAAGCCTGAGATAAAACACGTCCTTCCTGTCTGTTAAAGGGTAAATTATTGACATTTCTAATAAGCGTAACTTATCATTAACCATAATTCATGCCAGTGACAGCAACACAGCTGTTCCTGGAAAGCAGATTTCTATGGACTGTGCTCCTGCTGCAGCTCTGGAGCAGTGACATGGATGGCACTGCACCTGTCCCTTGCCCTAGCACTGGCCTTGCATGGCACTCAAGAGCAGATAATGCAATTAAATCAGGAGCACTTGCAGAGCTGGCAGGGGCCAGCGTGTCTCCACAGTGCTCAGCTGCAGCCCATGCTGCTCCTGCTATCCATGCCCAAATCCTGGCAGGGCGTCAGCAGCCAGCATGAATTCTTCCTCCTTTAGCTTCTGTCCCACCTTCATTCTGGTCCCTGATGTGATCAGGATAGAGATGTTCTCACAGTCGACATTGCTTGCTTGAAATTTGATACTTAGGAATGAGAAACTTTACAGGGTTAGGGGTGTAGGATGGGGTCTGCCCTCTGGTTTCGCTGCTGTTTGTTTGGTGGAGGGTTCTGAGCTGGTCTCCCATTCTGTGGACAGAAAGGCTGCTTCCAAGTAGGAAGAAGGGAGTTTTCTGGTCCTCACTGAACAAAAAGCTAAGATTGATCTGGACCCACATGAGGGAAGGGTGGGCTGGTAGAACCAACCAATCCTGCTCTTCATAATCCCATGGTCCTGGGATAACAAAGTCTGATTTAAAGGGGCTATGATCTGCCCTAGCTTGGCCATGGCCAGAAGAACCACACCACCCTCAGGGAGTCCTTCCCGTGGCTCTGCAGATGATGCCCTGCAGCAAGATCACACATACTCTGCAGCAGACAGCCCTCAGGCAACCCTGTGCTACCAGGGCAAAATGGTGATGGACCAACATAACCTGGAAATAAGGTCAAGGAGGAGCTGGAAAGTGGGATTTGTCTATGACCGTGGCCTGGGCTGCAGGTCTTCCTCACCAGCAACACAGAACTGTGAGCATCTCTTCTCCAACATCACCTTCTTTTTGGGGGGAGCAAATCAAAGGGCCCCTTCCAGTATCTCCCATCTGTGTGGCTGGTGATGTGCCACTGCTGGAGCTCGGTGAGGGAGTATTAGTCACGCCTTATTGCCTTTAAATCCTACAGTAGCAGAAGCGTCTTCCATTTACTGTTTTAAATAAGAATCAGGCTGATGGAGTGTTCCTTGCAGAGTGTATTGGCTTCCCTGCTACCCAGCTTGCCTTTAAAGGATTAAGCTTTCATCTCACCTCTTTCCCTGCAGTTTGTAACCAGCAGCTCTGCCTCCCTGCATCCCCTGTTTATAGAGCACCGTGTGCATGAAGGCCCCCCTGCAGACAGGTGAATGGTGAGAGCAAGGCTTCCTCCCTCCCCACGTCCCCTCATCCTCCTCTGTGCAGGAGAAAGGCCCCGAGGATGGTGCATGCTTGGTGCTGTGCCCGCAGCTCTTACATCTTCATCCCTTCCCCTGTCAGCTCGGTCGTGTGTGGGCTGGTGATGCGCAGGCAAGGAAGAGAGAGCAAGAAAACACACAATTATAGCCGAGGAGGATGAGCAGATGCAGGTGAGGTCTCGTGTGCAGGAGAAAAGGCTTCAGCCTCTGGGTTTACACCATCCCACACGAACTGGGGTGTCCTCAGTGCATTTCCCCAGCTTGCAGACCCTTCAGCATCCAGGAAACTTTCCTCCGGGGCTCTTCCACATTTTCCAGTATCGTCTTCTGAGCTCTCAGAAGCTGGTGGGGCTTTTGCACGCTTAAATGCACTGCTCTCATTCCTGCTTCCCTACTTAAATTATTGATGGAGATCTACAGCCTCCATTCTAGCTTAACAACTTCTTTTTTTTGCTGCTGTTTATTACCGGGATCAATCAAATCAGACCCTGATGGCTTAAAAATGTTCTTCCTTCTCCTTCTCATTGTTATTTGCTTGTTTATTATTAGGAAAGACAAGTTTTGGCTCCGGGAGTTTTAGCAAGCAGTAAACAATGTCATTAAAAGCAAATCAGAAGATCCCGCTTTGCTCAGAGCCGACCTCTGTGGGGTGATGGGGAGAGTCCTGTCTGTGGATCCCCTGCACGCCACCATCGTGGCTGTCACAGCGTGGGGACGGGTCATGGCTGAGCATGGCCAAAGGCTCTCCTACAACCAATCCTTTCTGGTTTTCCCCACATTTGTGACCCCTGTTCCTGTCCTCACTGCCATAGAGGGGCTTCTCCACCCTGGCTATGGGGTGCTGTGGGGTCAGGAGGTGGGTTGTGGTTTTGGGAGGTGGCCACTGTGTGAGTCTTAGGAGGCTTTGGGGCCATCCTTTCTCCTGCTTGCAGAAGGATTGAGGCTTCTCATGCTCTGTGGATATGAGCTGTCACCTTGAGGCTTGATCCCCTGTCCCACAGCTCAGGAGGAGGTGGAACACCATTCATTTGAGCTTATAGGGGGGATTGTAAGGATACCAGGACTAATGGGGATGGCGGGGTGATCTCTGGAGGTCCCTTCCAACCTGAGCTGCTCTGGGATTCTACCATCCTATGATGAGTTTGTGAAGCACCACCTCTTCACACCTTTTCATAACCACTCTCTCATCCTGCTCCTGTATCCAAGGCACCGGAGAAATGCTTGTGCTCTCCGTAACTGCCCGCTCTGCTTGCAGGGAAGGAATTGAAGAGTGATGGGGAAGATAAATTGCTTGTTGTTTTTTAATGCATGCAGTGAAGGAGTTTATTTTTAAACCCGTCTGTGAGTGATGCCTGGTTTGATCTTCTAAATGAATCTGATTTATTCTATTTGCACTGGGGCTTGGGAGAAGAGGGACAGAGCTGGGTTTAATTTATATATTTAACTTGCCTTGGCAGGACTGTGGCAACAGAGGAAGAATCCAAGCTGAGAAGCTCCCTCCAGTGATCCCAATGATGTAAAATGATTCCCTTGGCTTTATCAAATGATCTCTAGCCACTGGTCCCAGGTTGATATCTGGGGCAGGTCTTGGCATGGTGCTGTGTGCCACCAACTGAGTCAGAACTGGGCAGGTTAATGGGCACCTTCTTCCCCTATCTGACCTTGTGATGCGGTCTCTTCTTCTTCATAGACCTGATTTCCCATCTGACCACACTCACTTTACCCACCTCTGCCTCACAGCACGTCCTTCTACATAGGTCAGGGTAGGACACAAGGACCAGCCCTATGGTTTCACTGGGAAGTCAATGTGTGGAGAGGATTCACGACCTTATGGGGCTTTCCCACATTCCTCTCCCTGTTAGACACAAGAGTTTGTCCCTGAGGCAAACTAAGGAAGACAAATGGCTTCTGCTGTAGATTGACGACCTTCACTGCTCTGTGAGCACCTCAGCTCTTTGTGGGGCAGTTAGGGAAATCCTCATGGCCTCCTAATACACCAGACGCTGCCATAAGCCACGATGAATGGAAGCCATAAAAGCCTGAATTACTCTCCAAAAATTCTCCCTTAAAAATGATGTGAGCATAAAAACGAGTCTTAAAGCAGGCGAAATGATGAAGTCACTGGTGCGGAGGGGAGCAATCATTCAACACCGCTAAGCCGTGCATCACACGGGGTAATTATCAATTATTGTAAACAGAGCAACTCCCCTCCAGATGCTAATGAAATTTCACATGGTGCAGACTCTGAGAGATGGATCACATCGGCCCGGACAAGATTCATCTTCACTAATGTGCTGCTTATTCTTGTTTATGCATCTTAAAGCTTGGAGTGCAAAGTTTTTCTGCCTCTGCAGCCTTTGAGATGGGCTCTGTGGCAGAACAGCTGGTGTGCTCTGGTTCTCTTTCCACATTGCCTTGTCCTCTTCCTCTCTAGGTCCCACTTTCTGAGCATCACTTGCCCTGCAGCCCCTCTGCAGCCCTGCATAGACATCCCTGCCATAAGTGCCATAAGTGCCAATGTTTCACGTCTCACTTAGCTCCAAGCTGGGTGCCATCATGAGATTTTAATGCTTCTTCCAGGTCCCATCACAGCATTTCTAAACTTGAAGGCAAGGTGGAAGGCCAGAAATCCCATCCAGGCGAAAAGGCAGTTATCTTGCTTCTAAATATTTAATCTGTGACCCACGTGACAAAGTCAAATACAGCTATTATGCCTTATTCTCTTATGCATAACTGAATTGCTGGATTGGCAAGCAGAAAACAAACACATAGATTACAGGGATGGCTTCCCCTGGATCCATCCAGGCCCCATAGCTTCTTCTCTCCCCACAGGTGGGTAATGGTGGAGTCCCCATTGAGAAGTCCCCATAGGAGCCATCTGTTGATGCTCCCCACCAGGCTCTGCCCTTCCTGCTCCAATTCCTCTCAGCTTCTGCCTCCCACATCCACTCACCAAGGTCTGGAGCTGCTCTCTTGCTTTTAGTTTTTGCAAATGAAAATGACTGCACTAAGAATAGACCCAGCTCACAGCTCTGTGCCTGAGTTTGCAACCAAGGCAACCCCACTGCCCGTGGCACTTCACTTCTCTGAGCTTCGGGCTGCTGCCCCATCCCCTATCTGTTGTTTCACCATAGAAATGAGATCCAGCACTCCTCCACTCAAGTCTGAAGGACACCTTGGCATCCTCAGTGCATTCTGAGGCCAGTGGTGGCCTTTGAGTTTGCTTCACCTTTTGGCAGCCCAGTCTTTTGTTCATTAATGAGCCAGAGGAGGTGAGCAGGAAGGTGGAAAGCTCCATATCTGCTATCACAGATTTACATGAATCATGACTGAAACAGGCTCTGGGGAGCTTGGGAAGTGCTTTCTCAAGGCAAGTGGATGGAAAAGGAGAAGGGAAATGAAATTCGTGCTTGTCAGGTGAAAATAGAGTGTGTTGGAAGGAATACTTTTAATTACACTCATGAGTTATCAGGGTCTGGGTTGGAAGTACACCATGCTCGGGTGGAGTGCCTGAAGTCTCAGTGCCCTGGGGAGGCTCAGAGGTATATCCCAGGTCTTTGTAGAGGTTTGGAGGAGAGCAATAACCACAGGTGTGCAGAGGTATGTCATTCAGGCACTGTGACAAGGCTGTTAATCACTCTGATGAAAAGAAATCCACCTAGGGGCCCATCAGGGAGGCTCACCAAAGCACAGAGAAGCCTTTGGGTGACCATTGGTGTCCTCCATCTCTGCAGCAGCATCATGGCAATCAACCTGCACCTGCCAAGTCCCAGCCCTGCAAATGGGATAAGACATTGGCCAAGGAGAGAGATCTCCCAGTGCTGGTGTTTGTATGAACCTCTCATGAAAGCACTTTTGCTTTTGCCAATGGGAAGAGTAGAGGAGCCAAGGCTGGCATCCACGTCCCCTTCTCACCACCCCACAGAGCCCAAGCATCAGTTTGTACCCGCTTGCATGCATGTAGCAGCCCAGATTCTTCTTCCATCAGCTCCATCCATCCTGCCTTGTTCATTTGGTAAGTCCAGGTCTTGCAGCACAGCTCTCCCTGGTGTGACACACTCTGTGTCCCTTGCTTTAATGGGCACGGATTGGTGCCTTGCAGTGGGTTTTCTGCCAGCCACGCTGCGTGAGCCCATCACATCTGAGTGCTTCAAACATCCTATTTGACTGATGGTCTGACAGATCCCAGCTGGGGAGATTGCCATGTGGGACTGACCTGCTCTGCTATGCTGGGTGGGTGAGCTTGGGCATGGCAAATGCTGCCCAGGACCAGTTGGCAACCACATGTATTTGCACACTGGTTGTGTTCCAGTTTGCTCTTCTGGGGTGTTTTCCTGGGGGACTTTAGTAGGAGAGAGGCTCCTACAAGACAGAAAGCCTCTCTGCTTTGGTTGTGTTTCTTCTGCTCTTTGCATAGTCCCTGGAGTGACACAGCCACCAGCACTGGGGGTCTCCAGTGTAGGATGTGGACCCTTGATACAGAAGAGCAGAAGCTGAGCAATCCCTGCTGGTGTTTGCAGTGGGAAATCCCATTCCCCCTGCCAGATGGTGATGTGTGGTGCCATGGCTGGGTGTCCCTCTGCTGGCACTTGTGGTCCCACTGGGGTCTGGGGAAGCCCCTGGTCCAGCTGCTCTGGCTGTATTGTGGAAGGCCCAGCAGGGACCGAGCATCTGCAGTGCTTTGGGGACAAAACAGTGTCAAACCACAGCTGCTGTGGTCTCTGGAAGAGCAAAGGAAGAGAAGAAAAGCAGTGTCTTGCCAGAGTTGTTCTTCCCTGTACAGAACCCAGCACCACCGCTTAGCCCACAAAAACCCAGAGGGCTCTTCCCAAACACCACTTTGATGCTATGACCCTTTAGGGACAATCAGATTATGGAGCTGTAGCAATGCTAAAACCTCTCTGCAATGTTTTCAAGTGCAGTGCAGTGGTGCTGACCAGCTTAGGGCCATGGAAAACACGGAGTGTGTGCTCACCACATCTTGGTGGCAACTCACTGCTTCTTGGCTTGGGGAAGAGCAGGAGCATTGCACAGCATCAATATCTATTTGTTTTTTTTTATTGAAGAAGGGTGAGACATATTTCTAAATCTGGAATAATAATGCAGAGGCAGAGAGGCAGGAAAACACAAACACACACAGAGGGGGAGTGGGAAAACAGCAGCTTCTGATAGAGAAAAACCTCAAGTCAAACGTGAAACACATTAATATTCATGCTCAGATCAGCAAAAAGAAGCAACAAGGCTGTTCTCCAGCAATGCTGACAGCCACTGTGGGGAGAAGAAAGCAATGGAACCTTAAAAAAGCCACCAGGCTGCGGGAGAAGCAGCAAAAAAATCATTTCCCATATGGCTGGAATTAGGCATTGGCTCTTTCTGTCCAGCCAAACACAAAAGAAGGACAATCCTTCTGCTAAAAACATCAGTCTAATTGCTTCTAATTGATCTCCTTGCTGGCAGTTGCTGGAGGGAGGTTCATGTTGAATGGACCATGAATGCGTTCTTCATAGTCTGTGATTCTCAGGAGGGATAAAATGTTGGTTCTCAGCTCACTGATGGGGCAGAGGAGCTTTGAGCATGCTGGAAACCCAACCCGTGTAGGGCAGAGGTGGGTTTCTCCCTGTTTTGGGCTTGGGTAGGTGGATGACCTTGGGTGAGTGGCTGTCAAATGGAGGTGACAACAATCCTCCCCGTGGGCTTTGAGAACTGTTCGCCTTGGATGCCAATTCCAACTTTGCTTTCTGAGCCTTTGCCTTGAGGATGGCTTCACTGAGCCCCCAAAAGTGCCAACCCCTATGTCAGACCCATTGAACTTCAGTTGTCCCCAGCTCTTGCATGGGAGTTCCATCTCCCACAACCCTGCTTGCTAAGAGGAGCCTGTCATTCCTGACAAGATCTCAGGTGCCTCAGGAGCCATTGCTTTGCAGAGCTGCTTGGCAGGGTCTCCTCACTTTGCTCTCCCTGGGGCGTCTCCTATGTAGCCTCACAAACTAGAAGAAAAGAATTACACATGCAAGCTTAGCACTGAGCTCGTGAGCAAAGGCTGTCACCTTCTGAAAGCTTCTTTTTGAGTGGAAACTGGACAGGCAGCTCCTCATTTGAAATGTAGAGCACAGAGCCTGCATAATTTATCAAGGACAGCAAGAGACCTGGGACAGCCCTGCAGACAAAATGCTTGCTGCTGTTCCTCTCTATTTCCTCCAGCGTCTCCTTCAGACACAAAATATGGAGGAAGAAAACAAAACCTCGATGCTGACTCACCTGATCTGTCGAAGAAGACCTACATAGAATCAGGGCTATGCAAGACTGTGCTGAAGGGGCTGCAGGAAACTGTGATTAATGCGCCGTTGAAGGATGAGAGTCCACACTCCATCCTTCATTTTGATAGATGGATTCTCATTTTGGATGGAGACATTTGCCATTTCTTGAGTGTGTTGTCTTTGCCACCCAGAAGCTCCCTCACAGGCAGCGTCTCAGTCTGCAGGAGCTGAGGATGAGATTGTTGGGATGAAAGCAGGCTTTTGACCCAAGTTTGATGATGGTACAGAGCTGGGAGGGGTGGCTGACATAGCAGAAGGCTGAGCTGCCATTCAGCCAAACCTGGACAGGCTGAGAGTCAGGCACAGGCTTCTGATGAGGAATCCTTATGAGGTTGAGCAAAGGCAAGTATAGGGTCCTCCACGTGGAGGAGAGATAACCACACACATCTGTATGGACAATGAGCTGACCGGCTGGAAAGCTCAGTAGAGACAGGCCTGGTTGTCCTGGCAGCCAACATGTTGGCTGTGAGACAGCACATTTCTCACTGCTTTCTACTGTGAGAGAACTGATCAGCGTCCAACAGATCCATCCCAGGCATTGCATCTTGATGATGAGCTCAGCTGGGGCAAGAAGGAGATGGCGGATGGAAGAAGCCCATCTGTGTGGCTCATCACTGCTGTTTAGATGGAAGGCTTTGGTTTGGTTGGCACTGCTGCTTACCGGCTTTGATGGGCACTTGTGTCAAGGTGAACTGCTAGGGCATGTTCTTTGGCCAATGGTTTTCCCTTAAGCACTGTACTACAGAAGGTGGAATTGCCTCTGTGGTTTGAGAACTTGGACATGAGCCACAGATGAGGCCTCATTAGACCTAGAGCTGGATGACTGCTGTATTGAGCTCTGTTCAAGGCAGAGCCAGTTGAGTGTGAGGTGGTGGGTCTCCCTATGATGCACTCTCTGTCTTTCATTTGGTTCTGGTTGTTGGCTCAAAAAATAAAAAGAAAAAAGAAAAATAAAAGCAGAGAATTTAATTTTTCTGTCTTCAGGGTAAGCCAAGCCATTCCTAGCAGTAATTACACCTGCTACAAGCCAATAATTTCATTTTTCAGTTCAGGTCTTGCAGAGATGCCATCGCACCTGGCTTATGAAGAGCAGTGCTTCGAATAGTCATTTGGTCCAACTGCTCATTAGTCACCTTGTTAGAAAATGGCACCATCCCTGGAGACAATCAAGGCCAGGTTGGATGGGGCTCTGAGCACCTGATGGAGCTGTGGGTGTCCCTGTTTGCTGCAGGGGAGTTGGACTAGATGGCCTTTAAGGGTCCCTTCCAGTTCCAACTATTCTATGATTCTATTCTATGATTCTACCAATGAATCTTCATAGATATATTTCTGGACCAGATATATTCTGGAAGGAGGATATGGGAACTGATAAGTGTTGGTGGGATAAATGGCCATTTCCAATTCCTGATATCCATCTATTTATTTAATGTGTGGATGAACATGGTGGTTATGGTGGATAACGTGTGTTGGAGCTGCTGCCTTCTGCATTAATGTGCCAGTAACAGCATTTTATGGTAGGAACGTGGCTGTGTAACATTAGCAAAGAGAGCCTGGAGCGAGCTGGGCAGTGCAAACTGCTCACACTGCACTGCAGCAGAGCATCAGG
Source organism: Excalfactoria chinensis (assembly GCF_039878825.1). NCBI lineage: Eukaryota > Metazoa > Chordata > Aves > Galliformes > Phasianidae > Excalfactoria > Excalfactoria chinensis. The sequence goes on along the minus strand of NC_092848.1, from coordinate 3,071,453 downwards.
ACCTGGCAGGGCCTTGTGTGAGCGTGGGTGAGGTGACCTGGATGGACCTGGGCATGTGCCACCCCCCTGCCTGCTCCACGCCATCTGTGCAAGCACCAACACCAGACGTTGCTCGGAGATCACACTGCCAAATGCCACATGCACAGAGGACAGCAGAGAGATGCTGCCTGTGTGAGCGTCTGCACTGGGATATTTGCTGAGCAGGGTGATGGAGTATGGAGCAGAGTTGTGTGCTGGAGCCACTGCTCCTTAGTCTTTATGCACCAGCCCTTCCATCCTCATGGTGGAACATCATCTGGGCCTCGGGGTCTGGCTGCTACAAGCACACACATCAGCTCCTCCAGGACCCACCAGCAACATTTCCCAGCCCATCCTTTCTCAGGGAGCAAACACAGCACAGCAAAACCTTCACCGGGGAAAACGTCAGATGTGCATTTAGCATCGGGGGCTCCTGAGAAGCTGGCAGCCGCCTGTCAGCCCCCACGCCAAGCAGTGCTTGAAGTTAATGCCTCCCGACGCGAAGACGAGAAGAACTCTGAAAGCACAAATTAATAAAAGCAATGTGCCAGGAGGAAGCGCGAGAGCCACGGTGACAAGGAAGGGGCTTTTTGATGCTATCGAAGCAGAAGGAGTGACAGCAGCAGCAGAGGATATTAAAAAGATGAGAGGAGAGCTGGATTTGACTGGATGGGTCTGATGGGGATCAAAATGAATGAAGACTTTACAACATGAGGAAAAAAAAAAAAAGAAGTTTCAGCAAGTGAAATTAGTGGGAGGAAATCTTGGGCTTCCTGTAGACAAGCTGGTTGTGTGAGATAGGGAGAGAATTCACCCCTCCTGGAAAATCAGTCGCCGTTTTGGCGGGTGCTACAAAAGCATTGCTGACAAGAGGGATGGGATGGGAGCGCCTGCAGGGCTGGCAGTTGGAGGGAGGGAGATAAAATGCTCCCCGAAGGTTTGCTGGAGATAAATGGTGTAGGAAGTGCCTGGTGGGTTCTTCTTGAGACAGAACAGTGTAGTTTCCAGGAAAAAGAGGCAGTTTGAATGATGGATCTTAGCAAATATAGAATCACTGAATCCCAAAGTGGTTTAGGATGAAGACGAACTTAAAGATCACCCAGTTCTGAGCCAATTGCCATGGGGAGGGTTGCCACCCACCAAGTCCTTCTGGATGGTGTCCCTTCCTTCTGCTGGGTCAGCTGCACCACTCAGCGTGGTGCAAACTGCTGACGGTGCTCATGATGCCACCATCTACGTTGTTGATAAAGATGTTGAAGAGCACCGGTGCCAAGATGGATCCCAGGAGGTCATTGAATGTCACCATGGTTTTTCTGGACTTAACTCCTTTGAATGGCCACAAAAGAGGGACTCCAATGCGGAGCCCATTTTGATTTGGTGCATCCAGAACCTCCCAGTGCTGCCGTGAATCAGAGAAGGGAAAACCGACAGGGAACAACAAACCTGAGCACGTTATCACAGCTATCTGGATCTGGGTGCCACCACTATTATTATGCTGAGCTCTGCCTTGTGCACAGACACCGGAGGGAAAGATACGACAGCTGCATGCTTGTGCATGTGCTTTTGAATTTTTCAGGACTTGCCAGCTTTGAAGGGAAGGTTGGGAGATGTAACAGCTTCGTCGTGTTCCTTTATCAAACCCACAGCAGTGAGCCCCTCTTTTAATTACATCAGACAAACAGAGCGTCCCCACCACACGCTGTGTCCCAAGAGGGGCTGGCTCTGCTTCATGCAGTGGAGAAGGCTGCGTGTGAGCAAACAGGCTGGCTGCAGAAGGGACATCCCCTGGGAGGTGTACTGCTGGAAGACGTGCTGGGGATGGCAAAGCTGAGATTTGAAGGTGAGACCCATGGGTGTGCCTTCCTGTGCTGGTGCAGAGGCTTTCTGATGGGCTGCCATCGCATTACAGCAATGGTATGCGTTAGGATGAGCAGCTCAGCACACTAATGACATCCACCTCTTCCTCTTGCTGGAGAGGAAGCCATGCAGGGAGGGTTCTTTTTCATTATTGTTGCAGCACCACGGTTATAAAAGGGAATGGGAAATCCTTCCCCATCCTGGCGCTTTCAGGGTATTTGCAGATCGCAGCTGGGTGCAACTTCACTGCGCCATTCTACGGCTCAATTTATGTCCTCCTCTCTTTGTTTTTCAGCAGTTCTTCATCTCTTGTTCCCTCTCCTCCCACTGTCGTGGGGAGCTGCAGCAGCATCCCCTGCTGCCAGCAAACAGCTGGATCAGGGCATTGCAGGGCGCAGCTCTCAGCCACGAGATCTGCACTTGTTAGTTTTGATCCTGATGGGAAAGGACAGAGGGTTTTTTAAGTTCTTGTTTGCATTCTTGCAAGGACCATGCAAAAAGCAATGCATCCTCTACTAGGGGGCAAATCAGCCCCCCTTATCCCTCCAGCACCATTCAAAAGCCCCAAGAAATGCTATCATAAGAATAGTGCATGATTCCTCTTTTCAGAGCTCTCAGTGCAGCCCCGAAGGTTTCGTGCTGGTTGATCCCATTGGTTTAAGCCTTGTTATCGCTGCTGGTGCACTGCTGTGTGCTGTGCTTTGCACCCTTGTGTCCTTGTGACACGTCCAAACCCAGCAATCCTCAGGCATTCACAACCTGACCTCCCTGGCCATGGGATGAGCCAAGTAGAAAGCAATTTTTGTGTTTGAATTCCTACCCTTAGAGCTTTTCTTCCAGCGATTCCAAGCTCCGGGCATTTCTCAATAACAAATTCCTCCTGGTAAGCACTGAGACTGCCTGCAGCCTGCACACTGTACCTTTGTTTCTGCTGCTGTAAGGCAAGAAGAAAGATCTTTGCTTGCTCTGTGGAAAGCAGCCCTTGTGTGAGCAGCTGGATGCACAAAGCTCAGCCCTGCTGGGCTGCAAACTCTGGTGTCTACCCAGGGTGTTTGCTCTGATTGCCCCAGCTGGGCCATTTGGGGCATTTCCTTCTTATTTTTTCTTCAATTATGGCCTTTTTTTTCCCCTGCATCCTTTCACTCATTGTGGGAATAATGAGGATTTATCATCTCTGCTTTCATAATTCTGCAGAAAGGCACCCAGGAAAGGACTGCACAGGGACTGCAAGAACATCAACTGCCTTGTTGTCTCATAGGGCATGCATCAGGTCCTGACCCTATGGAGCTGTGACCATACAAAAGCCCTAAATCATCTTTTCACTGTCTGATACCATCCAGAAGGAGCTGGGCAAACACTTTTAGGGAAGGTAGCTCTTTTTCGCAGCTCTGGTCACCACCAGGAGTTAAAGTGACTCAGGTTGATAGGATAAATGCTGCCTCCAAACATGGGCTGCACTGAAAGGCAAGCCTTGCATAGAGACACAGCTCTCCTGCACTGCAGAGGTAGCTTGGACCAGGCTTCTGGCAGAAACTGTTCTCTGCACGAAGCATGAAACCTGCCTTCCTAAAAGTTTAATGCCTCCTGGGCCTTCCCTGAGTACTGAACAGGCTAGGATGTTGATAGGGAAAAAAATATCCCATCCAAGTCAAATTAGGAAAGCAGCTCTTCCTTCCTTCCTTCCTTCCTTCCTTCCTTCCTTCCTTCCTTCCTTCCTTCCTTCCTTCCTTCCTTCCTTCCTTCCTTCCTTCCTTCCTTCCTTCCTTCCTTCCTTCCTTCCTTCCTTCCTTCCTTCCTTCCTTCCTTCCTTCCTTCCTTCCTTCCTTCCTTCCTTCCTTCCTTCCTTCCTTCCTTCCTTCCTTCCTTCCTTCCTTCCTTCCTTCCTTCCTTCCTTCCTTCCTTCCTTCCTTCCTTCCTTCCTTCCTTCCTTCCTTCCTTCCTTCCTTCCTTCCTTCCTTCCTTCCTTCCTTCCTTCCTTCCTTCCTTCCTTCCTTCCTTCCTTCCTTCCTTCCTTCCTTCCTTCCTTCCTTCCTTCCTTCCTTCCTTCCTTCCTTCCTTCCTTCCACATTTACTTCTTCATATCTAACTTGGGATGTGGAAATGTCATTGCTCTTCTTTTCTTCAGCCCGTGAGGCCTCATTCTGGTGACTTTGGGAGTGTGTTTTAATTTAGTGTTCTTTGAATTGTGCACTGAAAATCCTGCTCTTTTCCCTTTTTACATGTGATCCTACCACTTACTTTGGGCCCTTGAGGGACCCTTGGCATTTATTCAGATGCTCACAGTGGAGGTGGGAGCTTGGTGAGCCATTCCGAGTCCTCCAGATGCATTTCCAGGTGGTTTTCAAAGCCTTCTTCAGGGCTGATGGAGAACTTTACAAAGTCTACACCCAATCATCTGTGAGACCATTGCATTGTAGGGTGGGTTGTAAGGAGTCTGGGCCTGGTCCAAACTGCCTTTCCATAACCCAGCCTCTCAATGACTTCAGTCTCCTCTCTTCCATGCAAAGCCAACAGGTGAGAAGAGCCCATAGAAAACGGTGCTGATGGAACCAGCTCAGGAAGAAGCAGAGCCAGAAAATGTTACTAAATCCCCACGTTCCTCAAACCAAAACTGGGTCCAGGCAGCGGGAAGCTGGTGCCCACAGACTTTCCCAATGGAGGTTTTTCTACGCTGTAGCAACTATTAATAAATAATCAGGAAAGCTGTTTTTCAGTGAAAGGATAAGACTGCCAAAAAAAAGGCACAGCCACCCAGAATAGAAGTCTGCAGGATTACTGCATGCATGGAGCTGCTGCATGTGTCCAGCACTCCTGGCCCTGCTCTGCAGTCAGCGTGCACATTGTCTTGCACTGCAAGCAGACAGTGGGACCACGTCTTTTACATCCCTTTTCTTTCCTCTTATTGAAATGTGCTCCAAGCCAGCACAGGGATAATTTACAGCAAATCATTTACCAAGTGCTTAGAGCTGCCTGTTCTGCTTGGCAGATCTTCTTGCACTTCCAGCATTGCTGCTGTCGGAGCTGCTGTCTGAGCTTGCTTGTTTCATTCCTTTCCTCAAGTAATCCCCATTGCTTGTCCCATTTTCTAATCACCTGTGAGCCCCATATAATGGGAGATTTGCACTGGCACTGAGACCTCTCCCCTAGTCCTTTCTCCAGGGACATCATTGAACACTCAGCTGGCTCATTGAGCTGATTGTGTGAAGCTGGTCTTCTACTGAGAGATGCTACTTGGTCTCTGGACCCAGGGATAAAGACACTACCAATGTCCTTGTTAAGGGAGGGCTTGGCTTGCTGGTTGCTTTATTCTTCCATTACTCTTTTGAGTCATTTCTAAATGATCAGTGCAGGATAAGGTGGAATGATCTGCTGGTGTAGCAGTGCTTCAAAACTCCCTGCCCCATCTGCATGGAGTTTCACAAAGCTGCTCTCCCCAGCTGTTGAAACCTGCCTCTAGATGGGAAATAACTGCTCCTTGAGCAGCATTAATGAAAGGAACCTGCTATTTTGTAGATCCCTGCCCTCAAGTACCCCTGACCCCCTTTGCCTCTAGCAACACACGACCATCTGCAGTGTCCTACACTGAGCTCTCAGGCATAAGTAAGGGCTGCTTGGAGCCATGTGAACTGTCCTCCAGCCCTGCTGGTTTGCTTGCCTTTATCCCAGCACAGCCTCAAACTTGGTTTCTTCTCCTCTGTTCAATGGCAGCACCTGTGCAATGATCCGAGTTCTTTCTGAGAGCCCACTGCTCAATTCTCTTGGAAGCAGCTCATGAATCTGAGAGCTGCCAGAGGTGATGCACGAGCTCTCACAACTCATCTTTCCTCCAGAGAGAGGGTCAAAGTCCTGATTTTCTATTGCATCTTAATAATAGTGCAGCAATGATTCCCAGTTTCCTCACTCCATCTGGGTGCAGCACATCTGTGTGTGCCATACCTGCTTGCAGAGCTCAGTGGGGATGAGTTAGGGCTAGCGGAGAGCAAGAGCCTAGTTATTGGGTTTAGAGCATCCTCCAGTGGGGATCCCCTCCTGGGTCTTTTGAAGTGATGGGACCATGGTAGCAGCTCCAGTGAGCAGATCCCATGTCTCTCCATCTCCTTGCCATGCAGGTGGTGGGAGCAGATTTGTGTGAGAATCGCAGTTTTCTTTGCACGTTTCCAGGCTTCTTCCTGAGCGTTTGAAGCTGTGAAGCGAATGTCACCTTCCTTGCTTGGGAGGTGGGAGGAACAGGAGGAGCCCAGTATGGAGGGCTATGTCAGAAGGAAAAAGCTGGTGATTGTTAAAGGCAATCTTGTGTTTTTGGGGAAGCTTTTTGCTGGGGTACAGAACAGTGATGAGCATGGAAGAATGCTCTGGTGTTGAGCAGCTGGGGAAAAACCTTGGCTTGGTATGTCTGGGAGTAGGTGGATGATGTGCCAGCATCTCCCTCATGGAAAGCATTATCAAGTTGGGGGGCTGGGCAGGTCAGACCCTACCTGGCACAGCAGCACCCAAAGCAAATCCTGGGGAGGGTATTGGATTCCTTCTGAGAGCTCTCCCATGGAAGTGTTTGAGCTCTCATGGGATGATGCACCTCGTCATGGAGTTCCTCTCCTGTCACTTGATTTGGGATTTCAAAGCCTGCTTAAAGAATCACTGGGAAGCCAGGAGAGGGGACATGGGTGAGAGTGTCAGGATGTCAGGGAGAGCATCAGAAGGGTGAGAGCAACAGGAGGTGATTTACAGATCAAGGAGGTGGTTGGTAGAATTAGGAGGTGGGTGAGAGCATCAGGAGAATGGTGAAAGCATCAGGGTGAAGCTGAGAGCATCATTCTGTGTCCCAGCCTTCTGCAGCAGATGGACCAATGCAATGTCCACTCTGCTGAGGACAAATAGGTATCCTCAGCCACTTGACCTTGCTTGTGGGGCAGGGATGGTGATCTTGGTCCTAAATAGGAATGACTGGTGGAACTGGGAGAGCTAATGGTGGATTTATCACCTGGAGAACAACCAGGGAAGCAGCAGGACACGACTCTACCATCTGCTGAGGAGAATCCAGAGGAACAAACCTGCTCTTGTATTTCCCAATGGCATCAATGTATGACAGACTGGATGTTGTCCCAGGAGAAAAATGACTGTGAAGAGAAAGGAAGAGGATGGGAAGAGCAAAGAGAGGGCAATGAGTACTTCCTGTATGACGCCAGCAGCCAGTCTGAGATTTTAAGGCAGGACTGAAGTTAATTTTCCCTTGGGCTGCACCCAAGTCCCACAGGTCCTGAGTCACCTCCTTCAGCAGCTCCCATTGGAAGCTTCAGCACAGGGGTGGATTCCTGTTTTACAGCTTGGATGAGAGCTGTGGGTGGATGGGCATCACTCACAAACCCCCATGGGATCCTGCAGCAATGCCAGGAGCAGGTCAAGCCAGCACAGCCCTGCTGCCATTGAGATGCCACTGAGCACAGCATCACCTAAAAGCTCAGCTCTTTATTAGTGCTTAATAATACTGTAGAGAGCAGGCAGTTATGTCCTCAGCCACCCCAGGACATGGCAGAACGTTCTCTTTCTTCCAATATGAATTTGGCTTTGCAGCTGATAGATAAGACCGTCGGAGTCAACACAATGTGCATTGCCTTTAATCAATTGACATGCTAGATCCTTGACAGAAAAACACTTTGTACCCAGTGGTATTTATTTGTTCCCCGCCTGTCTTGGAGATCACAGGACTTTCAGTGTGATAAACAGATGAAATATGGGACTTTTTTTTTTTATGAGCTATCTCTCAGTGGATGAAAGTCGAAGCCATCAAACAGCTGTAAGTGGAGGATTGACACTGCTGCAAAGACCTGGCCAAAATCTGGTGTGAATACCCTGGAGGTGAAAAGGGCTTGTAGGTGTAAAGGGTGGGAGAACTGGCTACCAATCCAGCTTGCCAGGAGGGGTGGGGTGACATCAGCAAGGTGTGGGGGTCTTCACATCTAAGTGAGAGTGCTCCATGACTGTTTGCATGGTCTGCTCCATCAGCCAGCCCTGAGTGCTGCAGGGATGGGGCAGTGCTCTGGGAATGTTGTACTGGGAAAGGATTGAAAAAGACTGGAAGGGCTGAGGGAGCATCCTCACTCCCCAGCAGTCACTTATTCGATTGCATTTAGCTTCCCCTCTGCCACGACCTCCTGTTGTGGCTTTGTCTGCCAAATTAAAGAACCTTTTATTAGAAATCTCACTACGGTGGAATTTATGGACTCGAGGGAGCCACCTCTTCACCTTCCCTCTGTTAAATGAAATGACTTGAACTTCTGCGTCCTGGCAGGCGGCTTGCCAAGGCTCAGCCTTCCCCCTGAAGCTCTCAGACCAAGGCTTTGCAATTCACAGACCTTCCTCCCTATGAGCTGCTGCCTGCCCAAGGTTTCTTGTGTAGGATTGCTGCATGCTGCAGGAACCTCACACAGCACGAGGCTCTTCAGTTTGGGATATATATATATTGACCACCAGTGAGATGCTGCGTTTGGACTCCTCCAGACCATCAGCACCACCAATGAAGAAATCTTGGTTGTGGTTTGGGGCAAAGCTCATGATGGGAGATGGGAACTGGGACAACTTATGGGAAACCCATCAGTCCAGCAGTGTTCAGACTGCTGTGGGTTGAGATACAGCCTCAGTAATCAAACACATCTTTTAGGAAATGGCAGAAATAGACAGTTTGTCGACTGGATCCCACTGGCATCATCTCACTCCACCCCCTCTGGGTGCCACTCTGTGAGCTGCCTTTGCATCTGGGGTCCAGATCCTATAATGTTCCCATTTATCCTGTGGGCACCAAACCAAAGCAGGAGATGCCTCTGGTCCTTCAAGCACAGAGACACAGTGCAAAGGGCCACCATGGATATAAGGCCACCATGGTTTTAAGACCACCATGATTCTAAGGCCACCATAGATGTAAGGCCACCAAGGATGTAAGACCACTATGCTTGTATGGCCAACCCTCTTAATTAATGAATTTAAGGGATAGAAAGACCAGTTCATACAAGGATCCCAGACCAGACTGGGCTATAATGGCTGCTTCAACCCTATGTACGTATAAGGGCCTAGAGATGTTGCAATGAGTCTCCTTGACCCAGGGTAGCACAGATTTCCTCCACTGGCCTGGAAGGGACCATAGGGGATTTTGCAACAGGAGATGGAGCTTAGCATCTCTGCAGCTTCACAGCTGTGCTGTTGTTGAGCATTTGTTAGCAGCTAATGGCTGCTGGGCATCCCATGGTTAATGACCATATGGCCTGAGTCCAAGTCTCAGGAGATAATGAAACTGATAAGACCAAATGGGCTCTTCAGCAAACCCCTTGGAGGCTGTGCTCTCTGGGAGCAATCAGCTGCTGTTCCACACCAGCCTGCCCATTCGAGTAGCTTTCCTCTCCAGGGTGTAACAGCAAAACTCTTCAACAGCACCTCTGGGCAGCCTTGTGGTGTCCACCTCATCAAGCTTCAGTAATGATTTCCAATGGCTCTTTACCAGAAACTCTTATAAGAGATTAAATTGCCAAGTGGGGATATTTATATCCATCCAAATGACTCCAGGAGTCACTGTTGCCATTAACCCTTAGGAGGCAATATTTTCTGAATGCTTGCCTGGCAGGCTGGAGGAGAGAGAATTGAAATCTCCAGGTCTGAAAGGACTTTGCCTGCCCCTTTTCACGGTGATGTTTTTAGTGGTGCTGAGGCTCACAAGCTGGATATTTTGTTGGGAGCTGTTTTTTGTGTATGGAAGCAAAATATTGAGGGGACTGGTGCCTACGTTTGGCAAGAGAAGGCGAAGGATAATTCAACCCAAACACGTGCAGGATGTAATTATAAGGGTCCTGGTGTTACCATCTGGTGAGTAGGGTGAGGGGCTGGGCTGCAGTTCTGTCCCTGTTCTCACCCAAGCAAAACTCCTCTTTACCATCCAACTGGCCAAAGCCACACTGAAATCAGGGAGAGGAGTCAAAGTGGTGCCAAGCGTGGTAGGATGTGATGGGGGAATGTGGTTTGGGGTTTGCAGAGTCAGAGCATGGCTATCCTGAGTCATTGCACTGAGGTCAGTGCCACCAGAGGGATTGGGGACCTGGGCTGGGCACCAGCTGCCTTCATTCCCCATCAGCTGTACACTCGTCATAGCAGATTTTAGAGACAACATGGAGGGTTTTGTGTCTCCTGTGGCCTTGCAATGGCAGTCACCATCAGCTAAGAGAGCTGCCCAAGTGTAAGCACAACCCCTGTGTCAGAAGCTCTTCATGTTGGTCCCACAAGGCCAGGAGAGATGATGGGGCTGGAAGAAGGGGGTAATTATCCCCAAAACAGACCCACCTTGAGCACCCTTGGTTGGTTTCTTGCTTGTTTGCAAGGTGGTTGGACCTTAGGAACTATTTCTTCTCTCTAAAAGCGGTGATGCATTGGCACAGGCTGCCCAGGGAGTGGAGGAGTCACCATCCCTGGTGGTATTCATGGAACGTGGAGATGTGGCCCTTGGGAACACAGTCTGTGGGCATGGTGGGATGGGGGCTGAACTTGGGGAACTGACAGGTCCTTTTCAGCCTTTGTGACTCTTCGATAGCTCTGCCCTTTTTCCATGGCAAAGCGATGCTGTCAGTCCCACAGCCAGCTGCAGACCCCAACCACACCTCCAGGCTACGAAACCAGCAGGGTTGGGAGCTCACTGAAATTTGCTTTCTCTCTTTTTTGAGGGGAGAAAGACATTGTTTTGACCCAGTTCCCTTCCACCTCTTGGCCAGCGATACACAAGACTCCAAGAGGCACAGCCAGTGCAGATGGGGATGTAGCATGGAACAAGAGGGCTGTCCCACTGTGCCCACCATGTACTAAGATGGAGAGGGAAGGGGTGAGGGAGCGCCTGCCCCTCATCCAGACTGCACTGGGAGCTTCAGCTTAGGGTGAGGGCAAGGCAGAAATGACACAGCCCGGCCATTTCCACAAGACCAGCTTTAATATCAGTCATGAGAACGAAGAGAAAGCACAGAATCCAGTAACAGAAATGAAACCAAAAGAAAACAAAATTAAAATAATAATAATAATAATAAAAATAAAAATAAAATTAAACACGCACACGCACACAAAAATTTAAAAAAAAAAAAAAAAAAAAATCAAAAAGAAAACTTCAGAAAACCCACCACCCTGTGCCCACCCCTATCTCCCCTCCCCACCCCCCCTCATCCACCATGGACTGTCCAGGCACTGCAGATGGAGGAGCACAACACAGCAGCCGGGTGGGGATGATCCACCGAGAGCCACCCGGTCCGGCCCCTCCGCAGGGATGCTCACCTGGGGGTGTTGGGCAGCGCTGAGGTGGCCCGGCCTCGGTGGACCTGGCTTAGCTTAAGATTCATCACAGACTGACAACGAAGGACAAGAACGTAAGAAGAATCCAAGAGCTGCGACTTTTTGTTTCTTTATTCTAATTCAGCCTACGACGTTAGTAATGGTGATTTCAGGGGATGGCTGGGCCCGCGAGTTCCTTCTTGTAGTGAAAATCAGAGACTGTAAAGAGGAACAGAGCTTATAAAGACAGCTAGGGAGATATCGCCGTAAAAAGAACTGGCATGCAAGTGCTTTGTACATTTGGCAGTATGTGAGGTGGCGGGGCTTCTCTGTGTTTGTGATGCTGGTCTCTGTGTTTTGCACAGTTCAAAAAGGAGCTGCTGCCTTCACAGCTTGGAGACAAACCTCCCCCCCCAAGAGGAAAGGACAACACAACTCAAGTCCAAGGCGCCTTTCGCTTGGTTTTGGCAAGAGTATATATATAATATATATATATATTTATTATTATTTTTTTAATGCATAGCGATTTTCTTCCTGTTTTTTTTTTTTATTTTTTATTTTTAATTTTTATTTTTAAATTTTTATTTTTTAAATTTATTTTTTTATTATTATTATTTTTTTTTTGCCCCCGTTGCAAACCTGAGCTCGGTCCCTGCTTTCCCGTGCAGTTTCCCTTCCTTAGGTGTTGGCACTGTGCAGAGGTCGGGCGGTGTCAGCAGGCGATCTCCTCCAGTGTTCCCAGGGTAGCCTGCAGTGGCACGTTCACAGTGTGGCTGATGGTTTCCGAATGGTTTGGCATGGGGTCACAAGTGCTCTACGATGGAGAAACGGGACGGGGTTAACCCCGGGGGGGCTGCTTTCTCCACCCCACTGCCTCTCCTGGTTGGCACCGCTAATTCCTTTGCTATGGAAGCACGATCAATCCTTGGGAAATAACGCAGTGATGGGGCTCCTTACCACGTTTTCATCATGGCTCCCTTCCTCTTCCTCCTTCCCAAGTAGGTCTAATAATTTCTCCTTGATCAGCTGCAAAAGAGGGAGGGTTGGTTAATCATAGAATTCTGTGATTCTATGATTCTAAGCTGGGCAGGAGGAGGTGAGCATGGTGCCTTCTGACATCGGCAAGGCATGGGATCATAGAATCACCAAGGCTGGAAAAGACCTCCATGACCATCCAGTCCATCCATCCACCCATCACCAACGGACCATGCTCTAAAATACATCTAAACATATCCCGATCACCTCTAGGGGCAGTGACTCCACCTCACTGGGCTGGCCAACCCTCCCTTGAGCTGATCAACCCCTTGTCACCATAGAATCACCACGGTTGGAAAAGACTTCCAAGAACATCCAGTCCAACCATCCACCTACCACCAATATTCCCCCACTAAACCATATTCAGTACAATACCTAAAAGCATGGTGCAAGCTGTGGCCACCTCCAGAGCTGGAAGGGATGCTGGGCTTGGAAGACCCAAACTCAATGGGAAGGAAGGAGAAAATCTCTCAGAGAAAACCAACCCATATGTCAAACCTGAATTTTTTTTTTAGCAAGTGAAACAACAAAATGCTCCCAAACCTCCATTGAGAAATACTTATTTGGGAGCTTATTGAAAATGTCAGCTACGCGAACACAGCTTCCCCTTGCAGCCAATGGCTCCTCAGGAGCTGCTGCTGAAAAGCTGATTTGATTTTCAAGGCAAATCCCACAAAAGATGAGAAGGGAGTGCACTTTTTTTACTGAAGACCTTCCATGGGGAGGGAAAAAAAAACCCAACAACCCAAAGGAGTGAGCTAAAAGTGTGAGCAATTGGGTCAGTTCCTAAGGAAGCATGGCTGATACCAGCAGGAGATGCTTGGTGGGATGCAGGACTGGCTGCACATTCTACCCTGGTCCAGGGCTGAGAAGTGTGACCGATGTGAAAAGTCATTTCTAAGTTCAACATTTCCTTTCAATTTTGGGTAAGCTAATAGAAAACAACAGGCTCATCCGTTTGCTGGCAATCTCAGAGAGTCTGCAAATGCTTTGGTTGAGAATGCAATGAGTTTAAGGTGCTTTGAGCCCTGCCTTGCTGAAGTTGATTAGAGCTATTCAAAGCATTTTATTCCTGCTCTCCCCGCCCAGAGTGGGTCAAAGATCCATCACGACCATGGAGGTGAACTCTCTGTGCAACCCAGCAGGAGATGGGGTACTCTAATAAGCCACTTTTGCCCCCCAGAAAAAGAATGAACGAAGGGAAAAGAAAAACTACAGCATGAGGAATCTATTAGACAAGCCCTATGAGCAGATATCAAACAAAGCAAAGAAAAAGAGAAGAAAAAAAAAAATCCAGACTTGGCAAGGTTTCTTATTACCTTCTTATGAAAGGAGCCCAAGATAGCTGAGAATAGGAGATTTTTAATGAAATACGGTGTGAATTCAAACTGAGATATAAACCAAGGCACCCGGCTCTGTTTGCACACCCAAGCCATTATTAGCTTTATGCTTGTAATTTTCAGTCTATTTGACTGCAGGACAATGCCACCATGTGCTAACAGCCACCCAGAAGGAGCTGTGATGGGGAAGGAATGCCTTAAAATGCAAAGCCAGCATCTAGACCTTAATAAAATTGAAGAGGTTTCTTTAAGGATGTTCCAACAAGACTGAAGCAGCCAACATCCCCGTGCACCCAGCTGGCTCATCACACACTGATGCAACTCCCACAAACAACCTCTAAATACAAAATCCCATAGGATTTAAAATGCCTGGTGCCATCATGACAAGGAGCTGGATGACGGAGGTCCAAGTTATTGCAGATTTGGGTGCAGGGAGGCTAAAAATACAGCATGTAAACCTTGGGATGGGAAGTGACGGATCTGCTGGGAACTGCCTCTCCCCATAGGTGTCACATCCCACTTGTAACTATACCATAAACTCATTCTTTCCTGCTATAAAATGGGGCCTGCATGTTTGGGTTCTTGGGGTCATCTCATTGCAAACAGGGAGCTAAATCCCAGAGGTTTGCTGCAACCACAACCCCTACTGCTGCTCAGTTTCCCCTTTCACAATCAAAAGCCATGAACCTGACCCCCCAACATTAACCCATGGTGAAAAAGAGTGGGAAATGAGATCCTGGAGGAGAGGATGATCCAGGAAGGGTTTGTTTGGCTTGAGGTCAACTGGAGTTGAATTATATGGTGTAATTAGTTTATAATTCATATATTATAGTCACTTATAATTAATTATAGCATTAGTTGAGCACGTTGGGCATGCAGGGTTGTGATCTGCAATGGTCCCAGCTGGCATCAAGGCTTTCAAGCCCACCCCCTGCCAGGAATGAGGCAAAGACAAGGCACTTACCTCGTATATATAATCAAAGAGCTCTAGTATAGTGAGGATACTAGCACCAATAAATAGCCCCATCTGGCCTCCAATGTCACCTAGGAGAGAGAACAACACGCCAATGGTTTTATCAGAGCAGCCTCATCACCAGCCTCTTCCTCAACCCAACACCTCTACTGCCTGCCCAACCTGATGGGTTTCAAGCACTTAAATCTTTAGCCATCACCCACAAACCTTGAACCAATTTGACGCTCAGCCCCTTGACCTTCCCCATTGAGCTGCAGGGCAGCACCCAAAGGCAAAGAGCTTGGGGTACTGGCTGGCTCTGTTGGAGATTAAGATGGATTTGGAACAGGTAAGAGGTGATGGGTATAAGGTTTTAAGAGATGACTTTCTCCATACACTGCCTTCTAGCATGAGGAGCACCACTGAGAGCATCCATTGCTTGCTCAACCCAAATATCAGGGCTCTGGTATCCAGCAAAGACAGAGAAGCTCACATTAACCTCTTATGGGTGATACAGGGATTAGCTGTGGTCCCTCTGATCTTGGCCCCTGGGTCACTCCCCAGCTTGGTGTCAGAAGGAAAAGAAGAGAAGGGGTTGAAAGTGTGGTGGCCAGAAATGTGGTTGGATTTTGCTGGGATTTCACAGGATGCACTCACTTGTGGCATCTGCCTGTCCCATAAATAAACCCAGCTCACGCAGACCTGATAATACACCTCCTTACCAAGTAAGGCTGCCACTTCATAGGCTTTCTTCTGCTCAATCGTCTCATAGTTGAGTGCTTCAAAAAATATGTCCAAGACAAGAATATTTTCTCTGCAGAAAGAGGACAACAGCACCAGCCCATCAGCCACCACAAGGAGACAAGGAAAAGATAAGGGGATTTGGGGGCTTTCCCCCCCCCCATTCTGGTGACCTATAGACACGTGGAGGCCAAGGCCACATTATGGGAGCCTCAGCACAAGCTGGAGAACTTCTCTCCAAGATCTCTGCTCAGGATGTGAGTTCTGGATCTCACTTTTATGGTAAGAGCAGAAGTCTGAATGATGATTAATAAGGAATAAATCTTGCTGTCTCCATATGGACAACAACGTGACCCAGGGCTGGAAGATGACCAAGCTGTCTTGAAAAAGCCCTCCTGGGATGAAAGCCAACCCACACCTCATCTCTTAGAGGGCTCACCCTAATCCCCCATGGAGGACATATGCTCATATTGGCAAGGTCTAAGCGCTGGTGGTTTAAATGGCCAACAGATCTTTACTTTTCATTCCCCCCTTCCAAATGGAGGAGATTTGTTTTCTGCAACACTCACGAGATATATTTTTCTGATTTGTTGAACTTCTTCTCCAGGTACTTGGCCGAAGTCTTGCTGGGGATCTTGACCATAGAGAGCTCTTTGTTGTACCTGGTCAGGTTACAGGGTGTCCTGCAGATGCAGTAATTGCTGTCTTTTTCAGCAAGCAAACCTGGAGAAGGTGACAAAGTTTGATCTCAAGAGTTGGAGACACGCAGCAGATGTGGATCCAGAGGTCACACAGCCCAGAGAAGAGCCAAGCAGTCAGATCTCAAATGAGAAGAGCTGCAAGAAATGCAGTCCTGGCCATTTCTCTTCCATGTTATTACATGGCCATTCGTAGCATTGAAGACAGGCTCTTCGCTGGAGGCCATGCTCTGTTACCAGCATCTGCCTGGGGTTGTAACTCATTTGATGCTGGTAACATGCCAACCCTTTGCATGCATCTGATCCTGCCAACAGCACTCAAACTTGGAGTCTCCTAAATCCCAAACTAGAACGGGTTGCTCCCTCTCAACTTCAAACTCAACTTCAAATCCAAACTCAAACCCAAACCCAAATGCAAATCCAATCCCACACCCAAATCCAAACTCAAATCCAACTCCAAATCCAAGCCCAAACCTAGAGGTGAACCCCTCTTACATATCTTAGGGAACTTGTTATCCTGACTTTTGCTGCCTGGATGGAACCATGTACCCACCATAGGACAGAGGAACCTTTATCCTAGGGAATATCCTGCCCTCCCCAACATTCAGGTCTTATCAAAAGCCATTGCTGAGCTGCAGCTGCTCCTAATGACCCCATCCAGAAGGACACAGGAAGTCCCTTCACCACGAAACACCCGTGACACCCAGAGACATCTGCTGGTACTCACCAAGCGCAGGCTCTGCACATTCCTTGTACTGCTCCGGGGTACAGAAGGGAGCATCCCCTGCAGGGAAAGCACATATCCACCATTGTTGCTAGGGACTGGTGAGATGGAAGTTTTTTAGCCCTGTCCTGTCCCCATTTTCAGTCCCAGAATGAGCTGAGAGCAGTATGGGGATGTGAATGTCACCACTTACTTGACATCTGCAAACAAAGCCAAGGATGGTACGGGCAGTGGAGAGATTGCAGCACCCATCCCCCCATCCCACCTCTGCTGGCTCTGGGGGCCTTTTCTTCCAAATCAGAGAATCACATCAAACATCACCCAAGGGTGCTAACCCAGGGACAAAGAGGTGTTACCAGAACCATGTCCCTCTGCCAGTCCTGCCCCTATTTCAGGGCATTTTGCAACCGTTTGTAGCATCCTCCTCCCTTTAGGACAAGATAATCCCAGCTCCTCTAGTCCCAGGTCCCTTGGCTGGTGTAGGCTGGGTGGAGGGAGGGGAGCACTGACCTGGCATGTGAACCATTTTGCAGTTGCAGTTTTCCACGATATACCGCGTCTCGCAGTCGATCCTGCAAGCTGTGATGCTGTAAACGGGAAAGAAGTCTAAGCCCATGTCTGACGAACGACATTCACCCCACGGCGGAGGCAGGTAGGTCAGCTGCAAGAGAGGGAGGAGGGGGTGTCAGGGGATGCAACATCTCCTCCCCATCACTGATAGGAAGGAAAAGGGCCACGCTGGTTGGGGAAGGGAGCAACTAGTCCAGCCCAACCCCAAAAACTCCAACACGAGTCACTCCCAAATCCAGTTCCCAAGCCTGCTCAGGTGATGCCTAGTGGTCCAACCCTATTATAATCTTGGAAATTACATTAAGCAATTGCACTAAGCCATTTCTTATACCCATCCTCACTCTTTTTACTATAAAACAAGCCCTTGTGCTGCAGAGCTCCCCTTCAGCTCAACAGCAGAGCCCAGCAGAATAGTGCACACCCAGCAGGATAGTGCACAGGGGATGTGCAGCACCAGGCATTCTGCAGGACTAACTTTAAAGGAGCACTGGGTCCTTTCTCTTGCACCGTAGGGAAAATGCTGCTCGTGCAGGGACTGCTGGGGAGGCTGTTACTTGCAAATTGGCTCCAATTTGGTGAGAACAAACACAGGGTAATCAGCACCGGTGTGTGACAGCTCCTGGCTCAGCCTTATGCTGATCTCATGGGGACAATGCAGACAGTGCTGGTGACATTAAGGAGCAGATAAAGAAACAGCAAAATTCCAGCAAAGGAAACGTGGCTGTTGTGGCGTGAGCAAACCTGAGTCTGCACTGCTCCCTTCCTCACATAGGCTCTTCTCCCACTGACTCAAAATGCCCTTGGACAGCAGCACCAGCTTCGAGAAGGGGACAAGTCAGTGGTGCCCTTTCCAAACACCTCTGCAGCAAGATACAGTGACCTCAGCCACCAAATTCCCTTGCACCCATGCTGCAGACGACCCATCTTTGCACATCACCTTGCACGAAGTAACCGGGGCTGCTCAGCAGTAGTGCAGTGCAAACCCTCCTGTTGTTACCACTTTATTTAGCATAAATGCAAAGATAAGAAAAGCAGAATGCCTCAATCCACCACAGAAACCTTAATTGCAAGCCTAGAACATGCTGGAGGAAAAACAGTCACTCTCTGGCCCCCACGGCCAAATCTACCTTGTTTGCCTTCTGTCTGAAGCTTGGCAGGCTTTCCTTTTTATCTTCACTAAATGCTCTGCAAGAGTTTTTTGCTAGAGAGCAGAAAATAGCACTTCCCTAACCCCTCCTTCTCTGTGTTTTAAAGCAGCATCCAAATTGCCATGCTTTGCTTGAAACACTGAACGCATTGTGCTGGCAGAGCACGTTGGCTGAAGAGAAACATTCGTTTAAATATGTAGTAACATTAATCATGCTCTAAAATAAACACGTAAACATATGGTGATGGACTATGAGCCGAGGACCCAGGGGCTGAGTGTGAGGTGCTTCCTTTGGGGTTATCTGGGGGTCTTCTGGAGATGTAGGAGAAAGAGAGAAGAATCACAGAATGGTTTGGGTTGGAAGGGAGCTCAAAGGCCACAGGACTGTGAAATCCTGGCATAGTTGGGTTGGAAGGGATCTTAAAGATGGCAGAATCATGGGATCGTTGAACCCAGAGTGGCTGTATTGGAAGAGACCACAGGATTGCAGAACCATGGAATCATTGCATGGTTGGGTTAGAAGAGATCTTAAAACCCATCTAGTCCCACACTCTGCCATGGGCTGGGTGCCCCCCCACCAGCTCAGGCTGCCCAGGACCCCACTTGTGGCCTTGGGACCTCCAGTTTCAGTCTCTAACCTGCTGCAGGTTTGCAGGACCAGCAGAAACTGTGCTCAAGGTAGCTCTGCAGCACATCCATCTCCCAGTCAAGCCAAGGGTCCCAGCCATGATAAAATGGCAGTTCTAGGTCTTTCTTTGCATGGGACCAAGGAGAGACCCTAGAAAAGCTCAGAATGAAGGTGAAGGGGTTGGTGTAACGGAGAACCCTTTTAGGCTCTGGCTGCCAGGCCAGCACAGAGTCACCAGCTCCCTTCCCCTGCTCCTGTGAGCATTGATGCTGCTATTCAAGTGCTGCTGAAAAAACAAACAACTTTGCAGCATGGGCTCCCCAAATCATCCACCCGAATCCACATTGCTGCTCACTTCAGGGCAACAGCAGTGAGAGCAGCTCAGCACAACAACCCTGCAGGTCCCATCTGAGCCCCCAGACAGCTCCCAGGTGCAAAGGTGCAGCTGGTGAAGGCTGTTCCCATCTGTGGAACCAGCAGAAGAACTGAGAATAAAAGCAGCTCCCAGGCATTGCAGCATCTCCAAGAAGCAAGGCTGGCTCTGAACTGGGTGGTGTTGGAAGTCTGCAAAGCAACAACACCTTTGAATGAAAATACTGAGAAGCGTCTCTGCAACAATAGCAAAGTGTTGTTTGAAGAGGATCTTTTCTCATTTGCTTTACACTTGCAGCATAATAGAGTACCAGATGCCATCATTTAGTCATCCGCGGCGGAGAAAGGGGCCCATATGTTGCACGTTGTATGATAAAGGAGAATAAATAATCACAGGCTCAGATGGAATCAGCTCTCTTCCGAGCACCGCTCTACACAAATCTTTTAAGCCCTTTTAAATTTTACTCTGAAAATGTAGGTGACAGGAGCAGGAGATGATGGAGTCACCAGCAGACACCGAGCTTACACAGCGTTTGCTCAGCCAGCGTTGGATGTGAGCCACGGTGTTTGTGAACCAGCACTGCGTCTGCAGGAGGTGCACGGGCTGAATGCTTAATTAAAGCCAGCTTCATTAACAGAGTTAGGTCTTGTTCCAGAGCCAGGACCACGAGCACTACCCACCCATGACCTGCATTAGCACAGACCCCATGCAGTGAAGCAAAGCCGGCTTGCTTCTCCCTCCAGTCACAGGGTTCCATTTGCTTTGCCCAACAGTTCACTCCTTTCAGGCTTCCCAACACACAGAACCACGTGCCACCATACCTTCAATTTTTTGCTCTCAGTGTTAAGACTCCCCTCCCTTGTGCAAGTCAATGAACTTTTCCCTCTCAGAGGGACTCATCAAAGACTATTAGTGGAGCTTCCATTGTAATTACAGCTTCAGATGCACGTTGCTTCCCTTGTGCTCTGTAATTTGTAATCAGAAGTGAATCCTTGACTGATCAGCACTGCACGTGGGTGTGGGACCTCTCTGGAGGGGGCAGGAGCATCCCTAGGGAACTCAACTCTCTGCTGCTCCCAGGCAGGGTCCATCCTCAGAAATGTTCCCTGTGATCCTTAGAGAGGGGCTCACTCTGCCCCACAGCCATGCTGTGCTTTTGCAAAGGAAGGCTTGGAGCAAGGGGGCAAACACTTGTGCAGCCCACAGCTGGATCCCTGTACCAAAAAGCAATGGAGCAAAAACTGGAGTTTCTCCCATTGCATGGCCCCATCCGTGCTCCCGTGAGCACTGCAAGCCCTGGGGATAGTGCAAACTCTGAGGTTAATGCACTGGTGAATCTGTCTGCAAAAGCATCCTTCCCTGCAAGCCCCTGTAACCCTCTCATTGATGCAATTAGTGCATTCGCAGGGCTGCAAACTCATGCAAAGCCTTCGTATGCACTGGGAGCTGCCCGCGTTGTGTACTGCAGAAACCTGGATCTCCAGCCCATAGAGCTAATGAAGATAATGAGGCCATCACATCACCCTGCCTTCACTGTCTGCCTTGCTTTCCCCTCTTTTTGACAACGCTGATTTTTGCCCCATCTGCAGCAAGCAGTGGGATTTGGTGCTGGATCAGAAGCTGCCCGAGGGTGCTGAGCTGCTCCCCACCACCAGCAATGAGCGACGTCCCCTGGAAGGTGAATGGTAACCATGAATAAAGCAAAGCAGGGACAGTTCCTGCCCTCGGTTCAGTGGCACTGATCCACCAATTGCTCCACTTTCCCAACAGCCGAAGTTCAGCGTCGGCCCCTAATCGAGGCCGACAAACGCGCATCCCCTCGCGTTCACTCTCATTAATACTTAATTAATTAATTAAGTGCTCGTTAAATTGCCTCAATTCCTGCTGTTAGGGGATTACGACAAGCGGATGCAATGTGGGAACGTGGTGAAGCTGCTTCCAGCCCCGTTTGCAGCTCTGCTCTGCCATTCATCTGCTTTGGCTCAGCACCACGCGATGTCACCGCGCTCCAGACACATCCAGAGCCACCAACCCACCACTGGAGCTCACAGCCTCAAGCCAAGGTGCGTCTGCTTTTGCTGCAAATGAAATACTAACCAGAAACCTACGTTCTTTAATGAGACATCAAATGGCATCAACTTAATAGATTTTCAATCCCAGACAGCTTTAGCACTTGTAAAATACTTCTAAAGCTCGGCGTACACGCTGCTTGTGGTTCCTGTCTCCATCTCCCAGTTAATGATGCTGGAATTTCTCTATTTATCGCCTCTCTGCACAGGCGGGGTGTGCTGTGTGCCATGCAGCTGTTCTTTCCCATTTGCACCAATAAAATCGTCTTGACTGACAAGAGCTTAACCCTTCCAGCAGCCTGTGGTGCTTGGCAAGGTTACTCAGCCCTGCGTTTGAATGGTCAGCGGGAGAAAACATTCATTTGGGCACGCTGTGATTTGTGAGCCCCTCCAGGTGCCCTTTTCCCTGGGAATGATTTTGCAAAGCCAAAGTCATTGGTTGGCTGCTCCAAGCGTTTTTCTGCCGTGCTCAATGAGCTGTGCCTTCTGCTTGTGTTTTAAATCACAGTATCATCAAATGGTTTAGTTGGAAGTGACCTTAAAGACCATCAAGACCCAACCCCATGCGGTAGGATGGTTGTCCCCCACCAGGTCAGGCTGCCCAGGATTCCATCCAGCCTTGAAACCCTCCAGGGATGGGATGGCAATTAACTCTTCAATCAAATGGCAGTTAGCTCTGTCTCTTCCCCCTTGGCTACCTCCTCAGCCCCACATTCTGCTGGTCAATGTGGGCTCTACTTGTTGGACCACATTGGCCAACCTCACATAAGTGCCCCAGCTGGGGGGTGTGTTGGGGGTAGCTGAATTTTCTGGAGCTATTCTAACTTCAGAAAGTGACTTTCCAACCTTTAAAATAAAATCCTGTTCTCTCTGTCACAAAGCAAAGAGTTAACAGAACACCCTGACCACTGTCCCATACGAACTCATGATGTGCTCAGAGAGTTTCTCTTACCAACCTCCTTCCCAAAGGAGTCCTTTCCCATCTCTCCCCATCCCCATTGCTCCTCAGTTGGACTCATTCCCATTGCTTACTCCAAGCCCATTTCCCCTTGTATTTTTTTAGGCTGACTCCAAATGCCATTTTTCCAAGCAAAACCACACTGTTGCCCAACAAGACCATCCTTGTAATGGCTTCCATTCATCCCCCTTGAGCCCGTGTGCTGATGTTTTTGCCACCGTTGGCTGCTGGCTGTCTTCTTGCTGCTTAATTAATTAGAGCCCAATGACAGACCGGAGGAAATCAATAGGGAGGGTGTGTGGGATCAAGGGAAACAGAGAGTGAACATTTCCAGGAGGCGGTGTAAGACTGTAGGTAGAAAATGCTCTGAATGAGAGTTGGCAAAGTGGGGAAACGTCACTTAATTGCTCCCGATTTTCAAACGCAGCTGCCTACGCCCTGTTTGAAAATAGGAGTGATCACTGCCAGACCCTGAGCCCCATTTCCCTGGCTCTGTAATTACACCTCGTGGTCTTGCAGTTCTTGGTAGCTGATGCTCTCTGTCCCGTGCAAACGTTACAAGGGGATGAGTCTCCAAGGCGCACTAGAGCCCTATAAAACAATATTGCTCTGTCTTCGAACCTGTTGCTTAATTGAAGCCTCTTAAATTTTTATTGCCAAGTTGGCAGGAATTGCCATTTTAGTGCGCATTTCATCTTCCCTAACGCACGGTGCCGGTGGCGTGGCAGGGAGCAGCAGTTACCCATCCCATCCACCGTGGGTGATGCAGCCGTGATGCCATAAAGCACAGCTGGGAAATTGGGATGAAAAGATGGCGAATCCAGGAGGAATCTGTCTTTTTGAGTGGATGAGCCTTCCAAAATACGGATGCCAATGTGTGCTGCAGCCTCTCCAATGGTACTTCAGATATTATTGGGGGTAGGTGGATGATTGAACCACATGGTATTAGTCTTTTCCAAACTTAATGAATCCTTGATCCTATGGTACGCACAATGCAAGGTTTTTCTGCAGCACCAGGCTCATCCATAAGGGCTGGGAAAGGGCAAAATTGGGGAAGCACCCCCACAAAACCAGCAGCAGAGACTTGGAGGGCACAGCCCTGTGCAGGGTGCTCCTGCCTTGCTCAGGACCAGCCTGCCTCTGCCTGCAGCCAGCTCCTGTGCTGCTGCTCCTCATTTGTCTCATTGATGAGAAAACAAACCTTACTCATTAGGCTCACTGATTGCCATAGAAACGGCTCTCCTGCATGGCCGGAGCATCTCTGCCCCAGCTCTTCCAGCTCCCCTCCTCGTGTAACACTGTGTGAGACCCCCAGAAAACAGCAGTCAGCCTCACGTCTCCATGTGAACAGCTCCAGCTCCCTTCCTAAATCACTCAGAGAGGAATTTTGACGTCCTCCATCAAACCACTCCCATTTTAATTGTGTCTGCACTGCCTCCAGCAGTGCCTGAGCCTTGGGGAGCTCTGTCCCAGCTCCTAAATTCCAACTAATTACAGCAAATTGCTTCAGTCTGTGATGTCCAAAGCAGAAAAACAGCTTTTATGGAGAACCCCCTGCTTGCATTGCTTTTGCTTTTGCTGACTCAGCAAGCACAGCTTGCTTGCAAAGTCCCCATCTGCAGTGCTACCTGGGTGCTTCCGACACTACTACTGCATTAACACCACCAACCTGGCAAATGCTTCTTAAAAGTCACTCTGCTGGAGGGCTCAGCTGCTGCAGAAGGAGGAGAAGAAGTGATTATTTTTGTTGCTTCTTTTGACTGACAGCTCATCTTCAAGCAACGTTTAAGGAGATCGCACCGTCATGGTTTGCTTTCGATCATGGTGATATAAAACATGCAGTTGAGGACCTCAATAATGGGCTGGACTCAGTCCTCTGGGTGATGTTCATGGGGTTTTCCTCCTTATGGATGGAATAGCCCATGCCCACCCCAGCTGTGAGGATGAGGTATTAAGACTCAATCTGGGCCCTGAATCAGAGATATGTATTTGGGGTGGGAGGAGGTGGGTGTGCCCTGTGGGGTAATTACACATGGCAGTAGCATGCCTGTGCTGTAGTGGTTGTAATTAGTGGCCATAATTAGGCTGTAAAGTGACTTTATTGTGTCTCATGGGCCAAGGCTTTGTGGTACAATCTTATACCTGCTCCAGAATGGCTGGTACTGAGCAGCAATGTGCCCTGCCCTCTGCCAGCACTGAAACTGGGGCAAAGCCCACAGAAGGAGAGACATGCTCCAGCAGAGAGCCTCCCAAATTCTGCTTCACTGTCATCTTCCTTCCTGAAGGAGGGATCTGGGGAGGGAGGGTTTTTATTTCATTTCTCTTTCTCAACCAGTTGTCTTCCTAACACAGTCCCTTGCGATTGCTTTTTATAATAGGAAGAATGAAAACTAATTAAGGTTGGCAGTACGAAGGGAAGCATTAGGTTAGATTTAGAGCAAGTCTCAGCATTTATGCTTCTTCCTACCCAAAATAAAGTCCTCGAGGTCCTTGCTGCAGGCTGTGAGTGGGCTCGCCCAACCAACTGGCTGCTGGCTGTAACCCAACGGGTCCTCTGGGGCAGCACAAAGCGGCTGCCAACAGATATATGGAAGGGGATGGGATGAAGAATGCCCCTCAGGGGATTCCAAGGCCACTTCCTGCAATAGCTGATGTACCCAAACCCACCAGCAAGGTGTGCCCAGATCACGCAGCATCTCAAGAGTGAGTCTGGGGAGGTTGAGCAGCACGAGGACAGGGCTTGGCCAGTGGTTGGGACATAGATGGGGCAGGAGCTATTCTGGACTTCAGCAGGTGCTCATTGTGCCCCTGAAGATCCCTTTGCCTTCACTGTCACCGAGGTGTTACAATCCAAGCGAGTGCTAATAGAGCTGCTCATTTTCTCCAGCCCACCAGTGTCTTCTCACAAGACACGTATCGACAACAGCAAAACATTGCTCTGCTTTAATTGAGAAGTCTCCACCTGGCGCCCGCCCACCAGGAACCCACACCCTTCGTTATCTCTGGGATGAGCACACACAAGCACATTGTAATGAATGAGCCTCACTGAAATGCTGCAGCCTCCACGTGTATTTTGGTACCCGGGGCCATGGAGAAATGCCTTGGCTTAAAGATATATTTGGTGGTGACTTTGCTTGAGCTGCTCCGAGCTGAAGTTCTGCAGCCCTGATCTCTGCTGAGGTTTTGATCACAGCAAACCCTCCACCCTCGCTTTCCCCACTTTGATTCATAGGATCCAAGGATGTTGGAAAAGAGCACTGAGATCATCCACCCCAGCCATTGACCCACCACGCTGCATTGAGAGTAGGCACGAGAACAGGGAAGAAAAAGAGAGGCAATGAGGCAGTAAGGTCAGAAGCAAAGGCACCGCGGCCAAAAACAGTGGGGAGAAAATTAATCTGCTCCCCCAGCATTTCCAAATGCCTACCCAGGATTTGGGTCTAATGACGCCGTGTCACATCGCATCCATCTGCACTGTGATGTGTCACTGTTGGGATGCAGGGGTGTGATGCACCCTGGGCCACGAGCTTCCCACCACTGGTCAGCATTAAGTAATGTGACTACTTTGGTGCTACCCTGAAAGGATTCATGCTGTGCTGCTTTATGAAACTCACTCCTCTGGTCTCATTTATTTGCCTTGGAGAGTGAGAGTATCACAGTGGGTTGGGTGGGAATCAGCAGATTTAGAGACTGCCATAGGTGAATCACAATCAGGGATATTACCAGGGACAGAATCCCTTCAGTGACCCAAACTGTGAGGGTAGTGGGTAATATATTGGAAACAACAAAGAGCTGTCCTCTTCCCAACCAATTTGGAACAAAGAGTGGAAAAAAAACCACATCGCTTATCAAGAAGCATCAGTGCATAGATGGGACCCACTGGGGGCACCTCGGTTTGCAAATGAAATGTGGGACTTACCCTTTGCTCTTGGGTGGCCACAAAGGTCTGGAATCCAGGGGCCACCCCAAAGCCCAGCTCCTGGACAAACGGCGGCTCCGACTGGCTGTGGATCTGAACTTTGACTCCTGCCTCGAACGTCGTCTCTTCTGGAAGAAGAAGGCAAGGGGTTAAGCTGAGATTGGTGGGATGGTGTCCATTGGGGACCTCTGTCTGGTCAAAAGGAGACCTGATGAGGGGCTGGGCATGATGGAGGGAAGCCCAGCACCAAGGGATGCTTCACCTTGTTGGGATCAAGAGCATCTGCTGGCTCCTGCTCCTCCACTGCTTTCTATCCCAAAGGCTTGATGTCAGCATATATCAGAGGGCTGTGATTTCTCCATACTTTCAAGACAGAATACAGGAGGAGACATCCATTTTCTGGCTGCTTTGTTGCATAAAGCTTTCATTCGACTAAAACAAATACACTTCTCCTTCCCAAAAAGTCAGTTCTAGTATCTGTACGGTCTCTGATACAAAAAGAATGGGTGCACCCACCTCTGCTGCCCTGCATCCTCATCTCTGACAATGACACACCTGAAGCCTCTTGGAACACGATATGGGCAATGCAGTAATGATACAAGTGTAAAATCCCAGACTTTGGTTGCTCCAAGCACAAAGGTCCTTTGCAACTCACGGGCTCAATCTCATGACCCTGTTATGGGTTTCCTCACTTTGGCTTATGTGACATCCTCACATCTTCAGCTCCTCTTCCACTAAACTGATAAGAGGCTTTTTGAAGCTGAGTTAATGGATCCGAGTCAGACCTGACTTCTATCCCAGCACTTTGGGCTCCTCTATCACACAGACATCTCCCCCCACAGGAGCACAGAACGTTTCTCTCTTCAGCTTTGCTGCTACAGCCTCACATCCAAACCAACTACAGGGAGCATATGGGTTTAAAGGGTGGGGGCTCACTGGCAAAGGAACTCATTAGCTATGCACAGTATGGTCTAAACACATAACAACCCACTAATACGAATCCATGCCTAGGGCCAACAAACGCCGCCTAAACATCTGAAGAACTTCTGTTTGGAGATGAGTCACTCTTCGTTTTCTTTGCTTACTATTTCTCGGTATTTTTCTACTATTTTATTCTGCTTTTCAACATTATTTTTTTTTACCAGCACTGTATTTGATCCAAAACACTGCCAGAAAACCACAAGGAAGGAACGTCAGCCCCAGACCTCTTTGATAGCAGTCTATCCCTCATGGTTTCAGCACTCAGCTACACAAAGCCATGGCCAATTTGACCCAGGAAGCCCCTCCTGTGCCATCGAACCCCCCAACACAAACAAAAACTAAAACACACACTTCATTCACCTTTTGGGAACGATAAGCATCAAAAAGCCCCGCTGTGACCATGAGGTTGCTTTACCCATTGGCCACTTGATACTTCACACTCTGTGCCCACAGCATCCAGTGCTGCTCTCTGGCATTTTATCTCAGCATCCTTTACCGACTGAGCAGCTGGAGCAGGCTATTAGTATTTATTAGCATTTAACCTTTTTAAAGCTCAGCTTTCCTACCTCCAAAACCATTTAGAGATAAATAGGATTTATTCAATCAGTTACCTCCCCAGGTCTCGCATGCTCCTGCTAAACCCAGGTGGTCAGCCTGGCTCCAACCATTTGAAGCTGGACTCTGAACCAGCTGGAGGTTTATTATCTGCACCACTCACTCTTAAACACATGCTCCCATTGATCAACACCTCCAGCACTTGTGCTAATCCTGGCATTGGCTTTGCAATACTCCTTTGCAAGGTAACTGTGTATTGCCATTTCCATGTGACAGTGTCATGACTGGGGCATCGCAGCCATTGCACACTGTGGTGGATGAGCAGGCTGCACTTGTTTCCCATGTAAAATGGCATGTCAGTGCAACAGTGGCATAGAAAGGATGAGTTTGTTTTGGATATTGCTGAACTGGAGTCTCATGGAGCAAGACTGGAAGTAACCAGGATTTTCTCCACTTTTGCTCAAGACACATATCTGAATTGATCTCTGCCATCCTCTTGTGATGGGTGTTGTTTCAAACAACACAACACATTACCAAGACAAGGTAAGGATAGGATGAGAGAGGATAAAGGAGAATGGTTTTAAACTAAAAGGGAGGAGAGTTAGGAGGAAATTCTTTACTCAGAGGGTGCTGATGCCCTGGCACTGCTGCCCAGAGCTGTGGGTGCCCCATCCCTGGAGGTTCCCATGGCCATAGTTGGGACCCTGGGAAGCCTGAGCTGGTGGGAGGCAGCCAGTCCACGTCAGGGGTGAAACTGTGGGGGGCTTTAAGGTCCCTTCCAACCCAACCCAACCCAACCATGCCGTGGTTCTATGAAGCCTATTACCAGGAACCACAATAAAAACCTGTTGTATTTGCCTTTGCCTTGTTTACCCACAATTTGGCTCCTCTCCCTCCAAGAGACACTGGGTGGATGTTGGCATGCGCAGGCTCCCTGTCTGGTCCTCACTGATGATCTCCTTCCCACCACCACCTCCTCAGCAGCAGCTCCTCAAAACAGTGAGATGAAAGCAGCATTCCCACTGAACCTTTGGGAACACCCAGCATCCTCATCCACCCCATCACTGCCAAGACCACAGGGTTCCATCCCCTTCCCATCACCGCCTCCCGCTCCTCCACATCCCATTATTTCCACGTGACGCCCACTCACCCAACCCTCCCCAGCTTTGTCTGGTGTTGATCCCCTTCCAACACTTCCAGGCGATGCCATATGCTTCCTTCACTAATTACCTGACAAGTTGGAGGAGGAAGCTTGTATTTAGCCATGCTTGTTGGGCAACGGGAGCTGTTTTGTCGGAACACTTTCGGTCCAAAATCTTTCTGCCCATTTCTGCATCTGCCTCACATTTACCCTGGGTCAGCCTTGACTTCAGCCCATGCATTTCCCCAAGTGCTCTGCACTGCTCTGTAAACCACTGTGAGTTCGGAACATGAGCAAGCAAACAAGATACGGCCTGCAAGTATCTGCCAAGGACTTATATGTGATGGGCTTTGCAATTTTATATAGAAAATCCTGGCTGGAAACCATGTTCCATCAAGCACGGGGAAGGGAATGGATTTACTACATTGCAGAACAAAGTCTGGTATTAAAACAAACAGTTATTAATTTTGGTCGCTGATAAAAACAAGAAGAGCAAAATAAACAGCGCTGTTTAGAAAGGCTGCTGGAAACAGGGGAGCATTCATAGAATCATAACATCATAACAGCACCAAGGTTGGAAAAGACCTCCAAGATCACCCAAGCTATTCCCTTAGCACCAATATTTCCCCACCAATCCACGTCCCTTCATTGCTCCTTCTGCAGCAAACACGGCTGAGATGAAACTGCTGAAAACCTTTGGCTGGTTCAAGTGCCAGACTGATTTTAAGGATAAATTCAGGGGAATAAGGGTTTGTACCATATCGTTTTCAGACCAATTTCATGGCTTTGGGAAGCCCAAGCACAGACCTCCACTCAGTCTCTGATCCCGCTTTTCACAGACCAGCATGTATACATTTAACTCTTTGTACAGCTCATATGGGGAGTAGAGAAAATCCCCTTAACGGCTGCCTTTTAAAATACATAAATATCCATTACTGTACACAGGGCAGTGCTTCCAAATGAATCCTGAGCTGCTCTTTTTTGCTGAAGCTTCCCCATCTGTAGAATGGATGCAGTGCTGCTACTGAAGTCACAGTGACAGAATCACAGGGGCTGGAAGGGACCTCAAGAGATCACTGAGTCCACCCATCCTGTTATAGTAGGTTCCTTACAATAGGTCACCCCAGGCTGGCATCCAGAGGGGTCTTAACTATCTTCATAGGAGGGGATTCCACCACCTTTCTGTGCAGCCTGTTCCTGTGTTCCATCACCTTTACCATAAAGAAGTTCCTCTGCATGTTAGTATGGAGCTTCCTATGCACAAGTCTGAGGCCATTACTCCTTGTCCTGTCTCTACACACCACCAAGAAGAGCCTGGGCTCATTCATTTGCCTCCCACCTCCCATCAGATATTTATAAACCCATCCTCTTAGACATCTTTTCTCCAGGCTGGCCAGATCCAGGTCACTCAGCCTCTCCCCATACAGATGATGCTCCAGGCCCTTTGCCATCTCTGTCCCTCCATTGGACTCCTAGGAGATCCCTGTCATTTTGGAACTGAAGGAGCCCCAAACTGGACACAGTTCACTCAATGTGGCCTCACCAGGGCAGAGCAGAGGGGAAGGATCACCTCCCTCAACCTCCTGACCACACTCTTTTCAATGCACCCCAGGATCTATTGGCCCTCTTGGCCACCAGGGCATACTGCTGCCTCATGGCAAACCTGTTGTCCACCAGGACCTCCAGAACTCCCTTCTTCAGGTCACCCCCTAAACTGCACTGATGTATGCAGTTATCCCTCCCCAGGTACAAGGCTCTGCACTTGCTTTGGTTAAACCTTTGTCAGACAAGGCTGGGATGGGTCGGAGCAAAGATGCTGATTACTTGTGGAAGCATTGGGTTGTTGTATTTGTGGTTGGGGTGGTGGCACAGTGGTGGCATAAAGGTGAAGTGCCAAATGCATCTGGGAGGCTCAGGGACTCTGGCTGAACATACTGGGCTCATTACACCCATGGAGCAGCTTGTAGAGGTTTTGCTACCACAACCACATTGTGCCTGTGCACAAAGCTCCAGCACATGTGTAATGCTCTCACTACTTCTGCTAGAGAAATAGTGTATTGATTACATGTACTTAAAGTCATGGGAAGGTAAGTACTGGAAAGCTGTACAGCTGAGCTCAACAGGAAAAAATATGGAATTACACCGAGACCCATTTAAGTACAGCAAAAACCCAGCCCTGATCCCTTGTGCATGCTCTCGTTCCTGTAGACGTGTTGTGTTTTGCTGCAGTTAAAGTTGCTTGGTAACAGGATGAAGTGAGGCTGAAAGAAGAGTATTTGCAGTAGAGTTTTTTGGGGGGGGGTTTGGGGAGGGGATATTGATAACATCCGCCTGACAGGCGATGGAGCCAACACAACTTTCCCACTGCAAACAGTCTCTAAACATTTGTCCTGCATGTTTTGCTATCCTGGGCTCTGCTTTGGCTGCTGTCTTGGGAGGAGCTGGGGATGAGTTATTTCCCTGGGGTGACCCAGGGACAAAGGGCCCATTGGGGTTTGTCTAATGGGGCTGGGTGGGAAGGGGGAGATAATGGAGAAGAGAAAAATGTCCCTGTGAGGGCTGGAGGAGGGGGGGGGAACCCAACCACCTTTGTGTGGCCTTAAGGGGAACATGATGGTGTTGCATTCAGTGGGTCCTATAGAGAGGAAGAGCACTATAGATGAAGACCACTCAACCCTTTGGTTATTGCGACAGGTTCCCTAACCTTGTTCCTTCTGCTGGGACAAAGACATCACCTCCAGCTTTACCCCCTGCTCCCTCCCATGCATCTCCTTGAGAAGTGGGGCTCTCTCCTCTGTTTTCTATGCTTGCAGGCATGGCAGGGGGCTGTGCTGCTGCTGCACAGATCAGGGCTCGATTTGTGCCCTGCTGAATCTCCCTCCATTGCAGGAGTGAAGTGACAGCCCCAGTGTGATTCATCCCATCCCAGAGCAATGCCTACAACAGGATGAGTCACGGCCAACGCACTGCAGCTTCCCACAGCCCACTGAGCCAGGCAACTCCTTCATCCCCACCAGAAGCTACGATGCGATCTGATACACACTACAGAAACCCAATGGGAAATTCAGGTGCTCCCTTCCAGAGCTGAGGAACCAACAGGGATACAGCATCTCTATTAAATCATTCCCCCCCCAACTAAGAAATCAAACCTTTGGTGAATATGTTCAGAAATCATCTTGCATCTGGAAGGTTCCTGGGGCTGTGATGGGAGCACAGAGGACTCACTGTCCTCAATGGCTTTGTGGAAGGGACAGGAGCATCGATGCAATCCAGATATTCATCAGCATGAGATGACACCTGGTTGGTGCTGCTCTTGGCTTCAGCAAGCAGGGGTTTGCACAGAGAGAGGCCAAAGTAATCACAGAATCATTGGAAGGGGCCTTTAGATGTGATGGGAAGGGAATGGGAAAATGAAAGAAAAAAGGGAAAGGGAAAAGGGAAAGGGAAATGAAAAGACAAATGAAAAAGGAAGGGGAGGAGAGGGAAGAGGAAGGGGAATGGAAAGGGGAAGGGAAGGGAAAGGGGGAAGGGGAAAGGAAAAAGGGAAGGGGAAAGGGAAAAAGAAAGGGAAAGGGAAAAAGAAAGGGAAGGGAAGGGAAGGGAAGGGAAGGGAAGGGAAGGGAAGGGAAGGGAAGGGAAGGGAAGGGAAGGGAAGGGAAGGGAAGGGAAGGGAAGGGAAGGGAAGGGAAGGGAAGGGAAGGGAAGGGAAGGGAAGGGAAGAGAAGGGAAGGGAAGGGAAGGGAAGGGAAGGGAAGGGAAGGGAAGGGAAGGGAAGGGAAGGGAAGGGAAGGGAAGGGAAGGGAAGGGAAGGGAAGGGAAGGGAAGGGAAGGGAAGGGAAGGGAAGGGAAGGGAAGGGAAGGGAAGGGAAGGGAAGGGAAGGGAAGGGAAGGGAAGGGAAGGGAAGGGAAGGGAAGGGAAGGGAAGGGAAGGGAAGGGAAGGGAAGGGAAGGGAAGGGAAGGGAAGGGAAGGGAAGGGAAGGGAAGGGAAGGGAAGGGAAGGGAAGGGAAGGGAAGGGAAGGGAAGGGAAGGGAAGGGAAGGGAAGGGAAGGGAAGGGAAGGGAAGGGAAGGAGCCCTGTGTCTGTGAGCTGGGTACTGCATCTCATATGAGACTGCTCAAAACCAACACTGTGGTGGGATTTGGTCACTGCATGACTCCTATGTGATAAACTGGGTTAAGAATTCATGCAGGATATATACTCCAAAACGTGAGGTAACGCTCCGGGATATAAGGCAATATTCTATCTTGGTGGGATGCAAAACTTTTCCTACCGTTCCTTACCTTACCCTCCAGTGAACACTTACTGGGGTGAGTTTTGCTCTGTGACTGGTGTCTGTGGTGGGGGGAGGGCAGGAGCTCAGGGCTGGGGGCTGCTCCCTGCTCCCTCCATTACGAGCTCCACACTGCGCAGCCGTGCTCCATTACTCACCAAGTAACAGAAGGTGTTATAATAAACTACATTAAGCACAGCAGCTATTTTTAGTTAAGCATATTGCATTTGCATACTAAATCTGAGGGGCCATATGTCTCAAAGTATATTATTAAAAAGCCTCTTACATAATATAAGGAGCAAGCCGAGACCGGGGATGTTAAAGTGGTTTCAGTGGACGGCGTGGAACCCACAGTGAATATTTCAGTTCCTTGTTTCAAGCCCTGTTAGGTTTAACAAACAAATGAAACATCTCCTAACCTGTATCCTCACTGCAGGGTCACAGCAGGACACAGAGGGTCGGTCCTGATGGGTGACGCTGCCCTTAGGACCATTTTTTGGGGGGAGAAAGGGACAAAAACTCCCTTCCCATCTCCACATTCTATAGGATTGACATGTTACAGGAAGGAGAACTGAAAATGGGATGGGGTCCCCAGGGCTGAAATGCTGCCTGAAAAGTAAAGTGAGGAAGGGAGAACTGCTCCCTCCAGCTGCTGCCTGCATCCCACACAGAGGGGGCTCCTCCAAGGCTTCCCATCTGCCAGCTGCACCTCAGCTATATAACAGTAATAATAATGACAAAGGTCAAATTTTAAAGGCACAGAAGCAATTCTTGCACATCCCCCCTCCCTGGGAGCCTCCACTGCTTCACCCAGAACATCTTGAAATATTAAACAGTCAGAAAGCTGCTGCTAATTTCAGCTCATGGGGAGCCAGATGGAAGCAGATCTCCCAGCGCCCAGGCTGGGTCCTGGCAATGCTGCTGTCCTTGAGCACATGGGGTGGAGATGCCATTCCAGCTGCATTGGGCAGAGCTGTTGCAAGATAGGGTTTAGCACGCTGAAGGTTCTGGGAGGTGCTGGGGAGATCTGCCAGCCTTGAGCATCACTGGTCCATAGGGAACCCCTCTACATCCCAATCGGGGTGGGGACACCTCCCTGAGAGTGTGGTCCCATGGGAGGGTGCAACAAAGAATAAGAAGAAATAGGGAAATGGGGGTGGATGTAAGAATGGGACAACTTCATCTGCAACGAGGATCTACAAGGTGTGTGACAGCATGGATACAGAGGTTGCTGGACCGATGCATAGCATCAATGCTGAATCTTCCATGCCAAGGGATGCTTTAGGTTGGCACCTGAGGCACCCAGCTGGGATTTAATCCCGCTGCTCCTTCATCCTGCAGGGATGTCATTTCCCTCTCAGGCCGAGCATGAACCTCCCCAGCACCTGCCTGATTTTATCACTTTGCAGCCACTCTGATGAGTAATAACTGCTTGCAACTGCTTGTTTTCTACCAGCTCCTCTCAGGGAAGAAACTCCCCACCATCACCCTGCGGCCATATCCCCACTTGGGGGACAGTTCTATTCATTTTATATCCTTTTGGAGAGAAGCAATTTCTCAAGACTGAGCCAGGCTGGATGGGAAGGCTCCAGAATTAGAGAGGAATTCAATAAAACCACCAGTGGAGCAAGGACATTTGAATAAAGGCAGGGGCAGAACGGGTCTCACCACCTGGAGAAACCTTGACTTGGCACACTCTGACATCCCTGGTTATGTCTATTTAATTTGCATTGCCTATAAATGTCAGTGTTTTGAGTGATGTAATTTCCAAGCACTTCAGTGAACCTGGTGACTAAGTAAACACTTCTTTTAATGGAAAAGGATGCACATCAGATGTGTTTTTTGATTATAAAATGCCAGAAAAGAGATACTCTATCAGCCCGAGTGGGGAAAAAATAACCAGAGCAACCACGTATTTAAGGTACATCAGGGAGGGAAATGCTTCTCTTGCTCATGCATTTGTGTGAGTGTTGGCCATGAAGGACCCAAAGTCAATATGATTTTTTCAGAGGTGAGGAAAGGGCAGAAAAATAAGAAAAGAACCCCCAAATCCCTGCTTGAAGACTGGGAGAAAAGCAGGGAAACACAGACCTCACATCTAAAGCAATGCTTCAATTGCAGGACATGCTGGAGAGATTTAGGATTTGGCTTTTCAACCCTACAGCCACTCTCCTTCACACATTCTCACGCTGAGTTCTGGTTCCTCCCCATTTCCTTAGAACATTCCCCACTCATTAATCTTCACCCCAACACTTTGTGGTCCTTCAATCTCAGCTCCCCACTCGCACACATTCCCCACCCCCATCATTGAGACTCCACTGAGCCCTTGCTGTCCAGACAATGATTCTTCCTTACTCCTGCACAGTCCCATCTTGCAGACAAAGCGCTGCTGCTTCCTTTCAACATCAGCACCTCCAGCCCCCAAACTGCCATACCCCTGCTGTCCCCCAGCCCTCTCCTCTCGCACCGCAGCATATGGAGGATGCTATATATAAAAATATTTGCATTGTGTTGCTGCCCACGGTGAGGCCAGCAGGGCACGGACGGATCTCGTATGGCAGCAGGCAAGTCTAATATTTCCTTCTGATAAAAATAACCTGTGAAAATCACATCTAGTGAAGCACTGCTGGGGAAGCGGGGCAGCCCACAGAGCTGCCAGCAATTTTGCTGGAGGGGGTGGAAAAAGAAAATCCAGCACTGCTAACCTGAAGGTTTAAGTTGACATACGGTGGGTTGATGTCAGAGGTTACTTCTGAGCTTTTACAAGGCACGGTGAGGAAGGGGTAGCAGGAGATGTGAATTAGAGAAGCTGGATGGAACATGAAATGTGGCTTGAATCAGATTTGGGGTAGGTGAAGTGGGGTTTGCAAAGAGGCAGAGCAAGGAAGGTGCTTGGCTCTGGTTTTTGGCCATCTCAGAGCTGACCACGGTCACTGGTGTCCATAAAATCATCGAATTACAGCACGGTTGGGTTGGAATGGACCTTAAAGCACAGGGACTTGGCAGGTCTGCATGAAGAATGCAACAGATGACTTCAAAGGCCTTGTCCAACCAAAACAATCTAAGAGAGCTTGGATAGAGAAAGTACATCGGAAATACCATCATGGGCTCTGCCTGCAGTAACTTGATGGATGGGGTGAGGAGACGAGCACACTAAAGAAGCTGGGATGGGCAGAGCCTGGGCTTTGGGAGGAATTCAGCACAGGTTGGGTTGTGCAGTGTCTGGTGAGATGAAGGCTGAACGCAGATTGGAGTCCTCTCTATAAATACACCCAAGGCGAACACCGGAAGGGAGCATTTCCATCAACAGGAAAATGTTTGCAAGAAATTAATAAATAAAAATAAAATAAAATAAAACCCAAGCTAGATAAACTGATGGTGAAGAAGCTCAGTATGGAAATCAAATGGGTCTGGAGGCAACAGGGTTTTGTGGGTCCAGAGGGGCAGCTCCTCATATTCCAAGTCAGGTGGTCGAGAAGACCCAGAAGCTGCCTTCCACATCCCCAAGTCCCTCCTGACCCCAATGATCTGCACCATGACAATGTCTTACAGACCTCAATTCCATCCCCAAGGGAAAATTTTGACCCTGGAAAACTCAGTTCAGGCCCCATACTGGGGTGCAGAAGGAGAATCCCTGCACTCATGTTCACTATTCCTACATCAGTGGCTCACATGGGATCCTGCACATCCACATCCCATTGTGAGGCAGCAAAATAGCCAAACTCAGCCCCCAGCACATTGGTCCCCTCCCTTGGCCTCAATGGGATGGGTTATAGCCAGGAGCCAGAGGTGAGAGGGATCCTGCTTACGAGCTTGTGGCTTTCATAAGTTCATTATGAACTTGTACCGCTGCAATAATGCTTAATTATTGTTTTTACTATTGCAATATTTATGGCAGCTCACAGAACATCCATACTAACAAGCCCATGAGGCCATTGCTATCTACGGAAATAAGTATCTGCACTGGAGGGCATGAGTATGAGACACTGAAGATAAATTGCTGCTGGCTCCTGGGACAGAGTATAACAAACTGCTGTGTATCCTTAAAATGTGTCAATTTTTCCCTTGGGAACATGCTCAGATAAGAGCTCGCAGCATGACAAATGCATCTCCATCAGGGTATCACTGAAATAAACAGCATTTTTTTGCCATCTTCTCTCTTCCAGAATTGGCTCTGATATTGCTCACGCTGGGGCTGCAATGTGGAGCTGGTTTAGTTCTACACCTGAGTTACATCGGAGTAAGACCTATGTGACCTGGATGCCCTGGAGGATGAAAAAGTGATGGAGAGAGATCCCTGGCTTTGAGGAAACTGGAGACTACAGAAAAGCAAGGAGCACTGCACTCAATCTGGAGCCTCTGGGAAGACTCAGAGGGTGGTGACGCACTGGAATAGGTTGCCCAAGGAGGCTGTGGATGCCCCATCCCTGCAGGCATTCAAGGCCAGGCTGGATGTGGCTCTGGGCAGCCTGGGCTTGGTTGGTGACCCTGCCCATAGCAGGGGGCTGGAACTGGATGAGCACTGTGGTCCTTTGCAAACCATTCCATGATTCTATGGTTCTATGACAACCCCTTAGAGTGAACCACAGCAGTGCACGAGGCCAATCCCGGATGAACTGCTGCCTGGCTTTTCTCATGCTGACCTTGCATTGGAAAAGGAAGAGAGGCTTTCCCATTGGTACACACACATCTGACAGAAGGCAATGGCAATCGCTTCCCTTCTCCGCTGTTCACACTCTCCAAAATATTTGAGTAACGACATCATGTAATATCATTTGTCACTCGGCCAAGTTGCGCAGATGGCATTTCCCTTTCTAATCTTTATGAGCTTCCACTTAAATAGTAGTAGTGGAAGTAATAACTACAACAAAAATATTAAATCGGATAAAACAAAACACAGTCGCAGCCCTCTCTCCATAAAGCTCCCCAGTTTTTCAGTGTATTTGGTAGCAAACTATACGTCGCAGTGGCTGCGTGCCAAAAACTGCCCTAAATAGCCCCCAAATGTTTTGTATTTTTGTTTTTTTGGGTTTTTTTTTGTTGTTTTTTTTTTCCCCCCACAGGTAGTGATGGCTCAGCATGTCACACAGCTCTCTCACAGCTCACTTGTATTGCTACACGGCTTCACAATCTCATTCTGCTCTCCACTGAGCAGGAAAGTCACCCAGCCCCATCACAGGTGGGGACATCTCACATGGGAGACCCAAACCCACTCCTGCCCCAGGGTTGCAACAAGCCATTGCCAAACCAGGCAGGACTGTCATCCCCCCTGTCCCTAACTCAACAGTAGAGATGGGTTTGGTTTCCCTCACTCCTTCACAGACACAAGGGACAACAGGAGGAGAAGACATCTAGCAGAAGATCCCACATGGCACAAAGGGGCAATAGCTGTGCCATTGTGAGTGCTGGAGCTCCAACCAAAGCCTCCCAAGACCCATCTGAGTGAATGCAGACCTCACAGCACTCAAGATTTTCTCTCCCCTTCCATCATCCCTCAGCACATTTGACCATTAGGGATCCATGAAAGCAGAGCTACAAATGATGCCCTGCCAGCTGACGAGCAATCAGCTCTGACTCTCTCTGCCCTCCTTTTAACCTCTATAAAAGCTGAATAATTGACCACGCTTTCTTCTTTCACTCTTCTGTTCTGCTCAATCTCTGCCTGCTCTCCAGCCATCCAGCATGGCACGCTGGATGCTCTTTGCCATCCGTGACTCCTCCAGGCACTTTGTATTCATGCAGACAGAGCTGTGCTCTTGGAGATGCTCAGCGTGGACCACTGGCTTTTTTGTCTTGCAAATGAGCACAAAAGGAGCCATCACTTGAAAGCCTATGAGAATTTGGTGATGCTGGACAATGAAAATGTGGTGATGGTGAAATGAAGAGTTCGGTATGGACACCAAAAATGGGAGGAAATCCTTAGAATGAGAGAAATGCTTCTACAGGAGGGGAAAAACCCTCCCACTGTTATCCACCTCCACCATGCAGAGACTGCTAAAATTGCTCTCAGGAAGTGCCTGGGAGGTCTCAAACGTTGACAGAGCTCCTGCTGCTATGGGACAGACAAAGTCAGAGCAAGAGGATGATCCCTGCACCAAAGAGATTAATGAAATAAAATTTAATTAGCACTTGCAAGAGATTTTTATCTTCAAAGTGCTTCATAGCCACAAAATCTCCTGGTGCTTCCATGAGATTGATTAACATGGGCTGAGCTTTTCATCTTCCAAGAGGGAAACAAAGATACTCAGGCAATGCTAAAGCCCAAAGAGGTGGTAATTGCCCAGAGGTAACAACATGGATTACCCTCACCTAAAACCAGTGCACGCCAAGGAGCATCCCCAAACCTCACCAGAGTTGCTGATATCACAGGGCCAGAGCACAGAGAACAATAATAACAATAAAATAGATGCTGGCAGGCACATCTGTGGCTGCTGGGGCTCAGCCTGCATGCAGCAGCCCCTGAACCTCACTGCCTTGGTGGGAACTATGGGCATTGCCCCACAGCGCTGCATGTTCCCAGCCCCTCTCCTGTTTCCTCACCCCCCCCACTAACAAATTCCTGTTATTCTGAGCATCTCTCTGGGCTAAGGACACTTCACACGCCAGCCACAAAGGCTCACATGAGAGCAGCAGCATGAAATGGGTGTTTAATTGTAATGCTGCATGACACTGCTTTGTAACAGAGCTGCAATTCAAGGTGCGTTATCTCTGCTTTGCCAGACTTCCCAAAGCCAGCTTCTAGTCTTTATTCCTCCGGCTTTGACTTAAATGAACACTTCTGGACTTCGGGGTGTTTCCTTGGTTCCTTTTAAGAGAAGCTTTTGAAGGTCCTACAACCTTTGAAGGATTTCCTTATTAAGTCACTGAGACACGTTTACAACCTCCATGATGTGACTGGGGATGCCTGGGTGTGCTCACAGACTCCAGTCTGGCTGAGGACAAACCTTTCTCCTCTTTTTAAGCAGCAGAACAGCAACAGCAGCAGCTTTCCCAACCACATCCGAACCCTGCATGTACACATCTGTATGGGGGATGTGGTGCTGGGTAAGGAAGGGATGCAATACCTGCAGCAAATATGAACTTTTGCCTTGCACTGTGATTTTATATTTGCAATTCTGGGGGGGGTCTCAGGATAACCCCAACTGCCACACCAGCACAAACTGGACCTTGAGAACACTGTGTGATGTGCTGACTGCACTGGGGAGGGCTAAAACCACACTCATGAGCCAGGACTACAGCAACAGGCTCACAGTGAGGACCAGAGGGACAGATGGATGAAGCACAGGGATGCTCCGCATTCTCTGGTGCTGCCCAGTGAGAAAATCCTTTACAAACAGCCCACACATTTCAAGCTCACGCTTGCTCACTGGCAGCCAAAGCAGCTAAGATGTTCTTGACAGGTGCAGAGACTGGTTTTGGCTCCACTGGCTACCCACAAACACTTCTCCCAACTGTCAATCCCAATGAGCATTTGATTTTAACATCAAGTCAAAATCTCTCCTCCCCAAAATAGTTTCCTCTCTCCTCTAGCAATGCTGAATGGCCGGCATCAGACCTTGAGGCAAGCTGAGGTGGATCAACCCCTGGATGACCTGCTGGGAAACAGCAGAACCTGCTCCACTGCATGAGATTAACAAACAGCATTTGCACCAGCTGCGATTGATCTCTCCAGCACCACAATGAGAGGTCCCAAAGAGCAGCTCACAACAAACTGGAGCACGCTGTGGACTCGACAGCTTTAATGACACCATTGGACACGAGAACCCAAGCAACCTTTGAGCTTCCCCTCTCTGCACTATTGATAAGGGTGCTCAGGCAAACGTCATTAATTTTTAGTGGCAGCCTAATTTTGTGGATGCTCTGGTTGTCAGGGGGCTGGCGCAGATGGAAATAACACTGACCTTTTCTCCCTGGGAAACCTGGCTAATTGAATGAATTCTCACTCTCATTAGCAAAAGGTCCCAGGATGCAGCCAAACACAGCACATTTACAACACCCTCCAGGTGACACCAACTGCCTCCTAAAGGTCAAGCTGCCTCTTGATGAGCTGATGTAAGATTGGATGTGAGCTTGTTTCCCACTGCAGCAAGTCCTGGCCCGAAACCTCAGTGTTCTTTACACTAAAGGCTATTCCTACTTATAGGTACCATTTATTTCTTCTGGGAGGTGGGAGTCACCATCTCCAGGGGTGTTCAAAGAACAGTGGAGATGTGGCACTGACAGACATGGTCAGTGGGCATGGTGGGGTGGGTTGGGGTTGGACTTGGGGATCTGAGAGGTCTTTTCCAACCTTCCTCCTTTTATGATTCTATGTTTGAATCCTCAAACAGAGGATGAACCAAACTTGTGCCAATGGGGTTTGGGGTGCTCTTCTATTGCCTTGGCTCTATATTGCTACCTGGTGCAGCCAAA
This sequence comes from Excalfactoria chinensis, assembly GCF_039878825.1. Lineage (NCBI taxonomy): Eukaryota > Metazoa > Chordata > Aves > Galliformes > Phasianidae > Excalfactoria > Excalfactoria chinensis. The sequence goes on along the minus strand of NC_092848.1, from coordinate 3,029,775 downwards.
CCCGTATCTCAGCAGCAGCATTTAATCGATCACATGAAGCAAGGTGAGATTTGTGTGCTTTAGCTCATGTAGCAGGAAGGCTTGGGAGCAGCTGGGACAACTCAGCTCCTTAAGGATCTGCTGTCACACAACCAATGACCATCCCAGCTCAGGCAGGAGGCGCTCCCTCTCTCTTGTCTTCCCCACTGCTTTTACATCCTTTCACTGCAGGTCGTAATCTGAAGTACTTCTGGCACAGAGACGTGTCTGTTAGGCTCTGAACAGACCTAGCAGGAGCTGTCAATCCCACTTGCTCCATAGGGAGCCGATACACAAGCTTCTCCCTCAGTTATGGGCAGATGTCAACCTTGCAGCTTGTGCCCCATTTGTAGCAGCACCCATCTTTTGAATCTGTGCCTTTCTTGTGCTCAATGCTCTCGCATTAAGAACAAGGCTCTCCTCTCTGCAAGGATGCAGAGGAAAAGCCACAATCAGGAGCAGCAGCACGAGCACCTCGGTGCTGCAATGTGCACTCCTGATGTGCCAGATGCCAGAAGTTCCTATTGCATGTCTCAAACAAAGCTGCCCCAGGGCATGACTGCTCACAGCCCCCTGTGATAGAAAGGAAATTAGGAAGGCTTTGGGAAGTCCCGTGGTCAGCACTAACCACACAGGCTTTGAGGAAGAGCATCCCTGTTTTAAAATACACCAAAGCTTTGGCATGCACGTGCCTACTCGATAGCCCTGTGCAATGCTGCCCATGCAGTACCAGAGCATTCCGTCCTCCCACAGTGCACACCTGCTGCTACCATCACTTCCCCCATTGCTGGGCCGTCTCCTACTCATTCTGTACTTACAGATCTGCTCTCTATTGCTAATAACCACTCCAATTCAAGCTCTGAATGATGCACAAAACCCTTTGCCTCCTCCCTTCCCCCAAACCCTGCGGTGCACGCTGCTGGCTCAGAGCCTGCAGACGATTCCCCACAGTGTAAATCCATGATAATGCAGTCTGTGGCGTGACCTGGGGCTGCATGGGCTGCCTCCTCCTACAGCATGCCTGGCTTCAGACATCTTACAAGCAAAGCAGGCTGAATTTACCAGGAAGCATTGCTGACCATATTAATATGCAGAAGTAAATAACAGTGATTGCTTTGTGCCTCTGCACAGCTGGCAAATGAAGCACTGCAGGGCTCGGGCTCGCTGATGCACCATGCACAGAGTTTGCGTGGTTGGAGGCCGAGCATCAGGGGTTGGAGGCTTTGGGGAAAGGGCAGAGGGACGTCCAATCCTAGAAGTGTGTTGCCAGCTTCCCCTCCTTGCTGCAGGACACCTTGCAGTGCAGCAGCAGCAGCAGCTCTCCACAGGCTTCTCTCTACAGCACGGAGCTGCTGCTTAAATCTGAGGTGCCTGGCAGGAAATCCGGAGGGGCAGAGAAATCAAAGAAACCATGGAAACGCTCTCCAGTTGTGCCAGCTTTGGTGAACTTTGCAAGAGGAATTTTTCAGGGTTGGCAGCAGCGGCCTTCAGAACCCGGGGCTGCCCTCAACCCACCTGCAGCAGGACGATGCATGAAGGATCAGGGCTTCTGTGAGCTGAGAGCGGGGCCAAAAGCATCACTGTGATGCTGCTTGAAAGGAAGAAATGTGAATAATTTCTGCTGGGCATCCCAGTGGGTGGATGCCTGGAGCATCCCAAACCACTGGCAGGTCCTGCATATGCCACAGGAAGGTGGGTGCTGCTGCTTGTCACAGCATGGAATGATTTTCCCATCCTATTTCCCTCACTTTAACAACTCCATGGGGACCACAGCAGCTCTTCTGAGAGCAGCCAGTGGCAGAAAATGTACCCGAGCCACCTCCTAAAGCATCAGGGCTTGCGTGGAGACCTCAGTTCAAAATTACAGCCATGCTACATTAATTTATTGAAATTCAATTGGGAAGCGGAAAAGAGATCTGCTGAATTAAGGTGGTTTTAATGAGCAGCAAAGCAGAAGCATGGAAATTTGATGCCACTGAAATCACCTGCACCTCTGGTTGTCCTGGATGGATCTCAGTGCACTGCACAGAGTGAGCATCCAATACAGTGCTTCCATCCATCCCTGGGTGGAAACTAGGCATCCTCTGGTCCTTAACAGCAATAAAAGACCCCCATTGAGAAGCCAAAAACTGCATTGCAATGCTGTTGGATGTGCAGGGAAACAGGCTTGAGATCTTTCCTCTGCATGACCTAGATGCAAAGTCTCGCCTGTAGCCTGTGTTTTATACTGAATTGAATAACAGCAGCCCATAACACAACGTGTACATCTCCTAAGTGGATTGAAGCCTCAAGCTTTATAGATTTCATGCTTCTTTTTAGTGCAATTTTATAGTGCATTTCTCATCGCTCTTCTTTTTTATTATTTATTCAGCACGTTGCTTGATTAATTGCTATGAAATGTTCGTCGTTATCCGACAATTCCTGAAACACAAATGCAGAACCCTCTGATTGTATTTCTTATTTACAGCCCCGTAGCCCGAGTGATTTCCAATTTACTGCGCCGTTATATTAGGTCAATACATAATACCTTGGGCCACTCCAGAAAGATTAACCACAAGTGGATTCCCTTTCCAATCAAATGGTCCCTGCTGTAAATTACAGTTTCCTTTACTACGTTTGAGTGCATCTCTGCCACTTCTCTCACCAAGTGCAATAAAACAAACAGCCCCTGCATCCCTGACACTCTGCGTTGTGACAAAGATGGGTAACCGCAGAACCTGGGGGACCTGGTGTCATTTTGCTCCCTACAGCTGCCTGAAGGGAGGTTGTGCTGAGGTGGGGGTGGGTCTCTTCACCCAGATAACAGCAAAAGGATGAGAGGGAATGGCCTTAAGTTGCACCAGGGGAGGGTCAGGTTGGATATTAGGTAAGAACTCTATAAAAGAATGGTCAAGCTTTGGCACAGGCTGAAGGAGGTATTCAAGGAGAGTGGAGATGTGGCACTGACATGGTCAATGGTCATGGTGGGACCTGGGGAACTCCTCCATGCCACCTGCAGCCCACGGCTTGCTGTTTCCCCATTGGTTACTGGAATGAGTTTTCTCTGGTTAACATCCTTCCATCTCATGTAGCACAGCCATGCAAGCTGTTCTGTTGTGGGTCTTAATTCCCATGCAGATATTGTGGAACCTGAAACTTTTAAAGCCTTTTGCAAAGCACACGGGTGACGTGAAGGCTTCAGACACGCATTATTTTCCTACTCTTTTCACGATTAAATTAAAATGCTAGAAAATATAAATCCCAGAGGTGAAAAACTCAGAAGACGAGGATTTCCAGCTCTCTTGTTTTTCCAGCTCTTTTTCCTTTCTATTGTCATTTTTTTCCCACCTATACCATGGTTTTGACAGTCCTGACACAGTATTTTGCACCCCCAAAACTGCTTGATGCCATGGCACCCAAGCAGTCAAAATACCCTTTCTTTGCACTGGAAAATCAAGACTGAAGCAGTCTGTGCCTTCACTATTCCAAAATTAGACTGCATATAAATTTAACATGCTCAAATAATGGGCTTGCATACGCACACAGTCGAGCAAAAGGTGTATTATTCCAATGCAAGGAACTTGTTAGGCAGGATATTTCAGCTTCCCAAGATATTAATGGATACTCAGAAAAGGTCTTTTTAGAATGATAATACACTTCAATTTGTTTGCTGAGTTGGTAACAATTAAATCACTTTTTGGATTACAAAGTGCGTGCCAACGTGACATGGCAGCAGCAGCTCCCAGAGCAGCAGTATCTCAAGCTATAAAGCAATGTTTTCCATCTTAATTTCTTATTTGAATTGCAAAGAATGATGGTTATGGGTGTTTTTTTTGGGTTGTTTTTTCTTTTTCTTGGAAAAAACAGAGATTCCAAGGGGCTGTGACAAAGAATGCATTCTTTATGGAGCAAAAACCAGAGGGGCTCCCAGGACCAAATATAGAATGAGACACCACTGTCAGCAGTTGGCTGTGATAGAGATCAGTTCAGCATCCAAGAGAATCCAAACTCTGTATCAATGAGGGTCTGAGGCACCTGAGGTGCATGGGAAAGGTCCTGCAGGGTGCTCTGGCCATGGCTTGGCTGAACTGGGGCTCTTCTGGGTGGCAGTTTTCTATGTGGAAGACAATCACAAGATGCACAAACCAAGGCTACCATGACAGGCAAGACAACCACATCTTTTTCAAGGCAGATATCTCTCTGATGTGATGGAAGATGGTCAACCTTCAGCATTCACAAAGCCCTTCAAGAAATACCAACTCCACAGCTGGGACAAGGAACAGCTCAGGAAGCTACAAGTGCTGTTGGCTCTGGGTTTGAGCAGCTCCACTGAAGGGATTCTGCAGAAGCTGGAGATAAAATGTTGAGCATCTCAGTCTCACAAAAATCAATGCCCAAGAGGCAACAAAAAGAGCAGCTGCTGAACACAGGAGGGGCTATGGGGGAAATGGAGCAACAAAACCAGACTGTGAAGAGTTGAACATAAGGATACAGTAGGAAAGTCTAGGTTATAACAGAGATAATAACTCACTGGGAAGAAGAAACTCAGCTCCTTCAATCCCAGAAGCATCCTCATCCCTACCTATGGATATGGCACTGCAGTGCAAAGATTCCACTCCACGTCCACCCTTATCCCTCTCCTTGGTAAGGGCTGAAGCCCACTGCCATGAGCTGAGTGTCCTTGACAATGCTTCCCACTGGAAAGCCAACCTCGTACGGTCCCAGTGGTAGCAGCTGAAGAGATTTAATTCCAAACACATTTACATTATTATGCAAATATTTGGAAATCATCAACTCTTTCACTTACCTGCTAAGAGCTGAGTTAAGTGTTTCCATGGGAACAGCAACTATTAACCACTAAAGTTAATATTTTTATTCTGGTAGTGTCCAGAGAGCCCAATAAAGATTGAAGACAGCTTGTACAAGGTGCTGTATGAATGCGGAGGATGAAAAAGTCCCTTGTTGCAAGGCAAAGATTATGTTTTAGGAGCTTCAATGACAAGCACCAGCTCTACCTGGACCTGTAACAACTTGGCCAAATGGGTTTGCAACAAGTCCAGCAGCTCCGCCCACATCATTTAATTAAACAAAGAGCCCTATTCCTATTGTTTTGAATCCTACTATCACCTCTCCCAACCTCAGGATGATGGAGATGCTCACAGATTGTGGAAGAATCAGGCTGGAAACAACCCTACCACAACAGGCTCTCTTGTGGGCTTCCCTCATTCCTTTGTCCTTCGGTTTCTTTTACCACTTGTATTTCTCTTTCTTTTCTATACCTTCTGTGTACTAACAGCCTGCTCTACCCAGCTGGGACTAAGCTACCTTTCCCATCTCTGCAGCATTAGGATAGCACAGCAGCTATCAAAAGCAACCCTAACACAAGGACAGGGTTTGTGTCACCTTGCTAACTTCAAAGGGGTCCAAAAACCCAACAAAGCTAAACACAGAGAGCTCGTGGAGTGCTTCTCCAAGCCTGCCACATCCATGAGCTATTAATGCTGTTGTCTCTTGCCCCAAGGCAGTCAGACTGCGAGCAACAAAGTGTCATGAGTGGGAGATGCACTTCATCTTCCCATTTTCTATGAACCTGTTTTGCCTTCAAAAGGACAAGCCTCCACATCACCATCTCCACCTGGAGCAGAGAAAACTGCTCAGGAGGAGACCTGCGAGAGCAGCAGTAACCAACACAAAAGGCAACAAACGTCCTTAAATGTCAAAGAGGAAACCACAAAGAGGTCCACATTGGATGGGGCTGTCCAATAACACCTTTCTAGGCACGAGGGACATCAGTTGAGGAGGAAGGGATGGGATGATCTTTCAAAAAAGAAAACCAAGAAAACATTACATTCATATCTGCAGGAAGAAAAAGGCCTTTCTTACCTGTTTCTCCCCATATTGGTAAATATTCATCCTGCTGGATGTCTAGCATGATTTCCAGTCCATTGCCTGTCCCACCCTTAACTGTGGTAAGAAGAGGCCGTCCTTCTTCTCCTGAGTTAAACATGTAGCATTTCCCATATTTTGTAAACACCTGCGAGGAGAAAAGAGAGAAAGTGCCATGTAACAAATGCTTCTTTGCACCTGAACAGAGGCAGAGTGATGAGAAACACCCATGTTTTGCAGCTCGAAGGGAAACGTCCGCAGATACATCTAATCTGGTTTAATAATTCAGCATACCGTGTTCTCCTTACAGGAAATAAAAGACAGAGAAAAGGGAAGGAAAGGTGTTTCAGAGCAGTGAACAAATGTCTTTAGCAGCTCGTCTGATCCGCTTTCCAAGAAACACAGGTACAGGCTGTACTCGAGCTTGTACTGAAATTCAGTGCAATGCTCTCACTGTGCGTTGGCACTGGAGCTCACTTTAAAGTCATAGAATCATAGAACTTCAGCATGGTTGGGCTGGACGGGATCTTAAAGATTGTAGAACCGTGAAATGACAGCACGTTTGGGTTGGAAAGGACCTTGATATTCATAGAACCATGGAATCACAGCATGGTTGGGTTGGAAGGGACCTCAAAGATAGTAGAACCATACAGTCACAGCGTGGTTGGGTTGGAAGGGATCTTTATGATTGCAGAACCATGGAATCACAGCACAGCTGGGATGGAAGGGAGCTTAATGCTCATCTAGTTCATGAGTTGGATGTCATGGGTTGGATGCCCCCCACCTGCTCAGACTGGCCTATTCACAGCCTTGGGCACCTCTAGGGATGGGGCACAACTTCAAACAGCAAATATCTACCAGGATAGAATCACAAACTCTTGCCTTTCTGGATCTATTCATCTCCAAGAGCTCATTCCTGGCTTGTCTAGAGTTGCAGTGGACATCCCCACTGCTGAGTTGTGCTCTGATTGTGACTTTAAGGTACTTTACAACCCAACCATTCTATGTCTCCATGATTCTGACAGGGAGCACGAAGCGCCTCGAGTCGCTCTTTGTGGTCACAGAGAATCCATCCTGGCAATCATTAAGCAACTGGCAAACAGCACTAATGAATATTCAGAGCGAAGGGAGCAGAAGAGCTGGCTGCAATCCCACCAGCAGCCTCGGCACAAATCGCCAGGCGCTAACACGTTGGCTGAGATCACACGACCCTGAGATGATTCATAAAGCAACACAAAAGCCAGAGTCATCATCAATATATTCCCGTCAAATATTGACATATATTATAAAGCACAGCATCAGGGAACCAGGTGAATACACACATATATATATATGTATGTATGTATGTATATATATATATATATATATATATATATATATATATAAGAACATTCCCAGGCAGGAAATCATATTTGAGTTACGAACCTCCAGTGGGTGCAAAAGGGATGCAGAGCATACAAAGCAATTGCAGGAAAAACCATGTCCTTTTAAAAAAAGATTTTATCCAAGTGAAAATCCCTTTTTAATACTTGACTGACCTATTAAACCATTCAGGCTGGAAAGATAATCTGAACAACAGTAAGCCTGTGTTAGCAGCCAGAGCCCGTAGATGGGTCTTCCAGATAGGCTTTGAAGGGAGAAGTCAAAAATGTCTAATTAGGATAGTTTAAAATGTGGCAAGAAGAGAACCTACATGACTGAAAATCACAGGAAAACGAGTAAGCTTATATATAAAGCAACAGCACTCTGTAAATGCCAAATAAGGATTTAGATGCTGACGCACCCAGTGTAGCCTTTAGCCAAGTAAATCCAGGCAATTTTATAGGGCTTTTTATACTGCCCTTTGCAGCTGTAAAACTTCTTCATGTGTAAAACCTCCACTTAGGACCTTTTTACCCTTTAAACAAGTGACGGGGGTCTGAAGCTCACTTTGAGTGCTCTTCTGGGACCCCCACCACAATAAAGTCGGTGAGCTGCAAAGGGAGGGACCTCCTCTCCACACTCAGCAAGGGAGCACCAAAGGCTGATGGCAATGGCCACCAGTCTGCCTACCGCAGCCTTAGGGGATATTTTCTTGCAGAGCAGATGATGAGAAACAGCAAGCCCAGGGGACAACCTTACCTCCATCAGCTGTGTCTCCCCTGGGACTCTGCAAGGAAACGTTTTCCTGGGAAGCCCCATTATTTTCTGCTGCCAGCAATGAGCATCAAACCTCATGAAGCATCCTGGTGTGCATCTGCCCCCTCACCTCTGCTTATCAGGCAGTTACGTGTGGTTTTGTATAGCCAAAGAGTTCACCAGGGACGTGACTGTAATATGGAGAACCCACCCCAATGAGGAATCACACATCTCTGCTGAAGCCCTAGAATGGAAAAACCTCAGGGTCACCACCAGGATTAGAAGCTAAGCAAAGAACTGGTGCTCAAGAAGACACCAACAGAGAACGGAGAACTGAGAGCCTTCCCTGCAGGTTAAGTCACCCAAAGGGAAAGTCAGCCCAAAGCTGTGGTTGACCAGCCCAAGCACAGGCACTGAGTTGAACCTCAGCTTGAACACATTAGCACTGGTTTCTGAGCAATGAAGGCCTTGAGGCCAACAGCTCTCCTTGGGAGGGAACTGTGGAGAGCAGCATTAAACAGAGCCTCCAAAGGGTTTGTATTTTCCTCTGTGGTACAGCTCTGATTGATGCCCATACCCCACTGCTGGCTCCTGCTTTCCACCACCCGTACCACAAGGCCTTCCATCTTTCCCTAAGCAGCTATAAAACTCTTATTGGTAACAGCGTTTTAAAAAGCATTGCCAAGTTCTAAAACCACGCACATTCATTTCAATTCGCATTCAACGGGGCTGCGCTGATCCCGACCTTCTCACTTCTGCTATGAATGATTGTTCAGGAAGATAAAGCTTTTTTCAGTACATTTCCTCAGTTTCAGGATCTTTTGGGCTCCCTGATAACAGGGCAAAGGTTTGGGAGGAATCAGACTGTGATCAAATCATCAAGATAAAAGGATGGAGCTGTTTGGAAAGGGTAACAGCAGTGCTTACCAGCTGCTTTGGTACATCTGAGGTGGTAAACACGAGGCAAACCATAATGATTTAACCTCAGCTGAATGGAAAGGAAGCTTGGTACAAAACAGGACAGAAACACAGTCCTATGCTTTGAGAACACCGAATTTCCCCTTTATGGATTGCTTTGACTCTTGCCTCAGCACCCATTAAGTGCAAAGGTAAACACATTGAAAAACATACAACACTATCTGAGTGCCATAAGGATCCCTTCCTCGTGCTGACACATCACCAAGGAGAAAAGCTCATCTCTCCTGGACTTAAAAGGCAAAGCATGGACAACTCAAACTCACTCCATGTACAAAAATGAAGACACAATCAAGAGCTCAGAGGCAGAAATGTATATCCTGCTGCGTGTCAAACCAACAGCCTGAATAGGACTCATATCCAAAATGCAAGCAAGCCTGACCGGAGTAATAGAGAAAAAAGTATTTCACAGTTTATAATCAGGACAGACAGGACAAGCACATCTGCTGATAAATTATCCTTTCAATATGGAGCAAAATGATGGTAAAAGCAAGTAATTTGAAGTCTGTAAATTACTTTTCTACATCAGAGACGCAGCCGAAAGCTCAGTGACGAGGCAAGATGTTATTTGTTAGATTAGGGCACTAAGCACTGAAAGGAGGGCAAATTAGCATCCTTCACAACCATTTTCCCCTGCAATTGTGGGACACAAAGATTTAGAGACGTATCTTCTCCAGTCACATTTCACAGCATAACAGAAAACAGAGAGGAAAGAAGAAATCAAGGGACTTTCCATACAGGTCCAAGAGAACAGGAGCATCAAACAGAAAGGGGAGCACAGGGATGGGTTTGGGCAGGAACCTATAGGAGATGGTGGAAAAGATCATGTTTAGGAGGAAAGATGAGTTTATTTCTGGGCTTTTGGTCCATGCACACAGCACATCTCTCCTGTGGCACCTACTGAGCCACATCAGCTTGTCACCGGAGGTGTGAGGAATGGCCTGGACCGGTTGGCTCAGTGAAGGTGCCTTGCAATGCTCCATTTGTTCACACTCTGACAGCAGGCTGCGATACATCATTTAAAATGAACCCATGTGGCCACAAATTGCAAGGAATGCCTCCATTAAACAGGCTTCTGAAGCGTCGCATCCCAAGGGGACCTCCTTCCAAAAGAATGCAGGGATGGCTTGGTATGGAGGTAACTCCCACCTAGTGGACAGAAAAGACTTCATCTCCCTTCCAGACTTAAGTGCAGAAGGACTGAAAGAATCAAATCCTCATCCTGAGCAGAGACAACATTTCTGGTAGGAAAAAAAAACAACACAATATGGACCTTAAAACTGCTCTAAATTTCACTTGGAAGGTGAAAAAATAGCAAGTACTGATAGAAGAAGCACACGGATAGGTGATATGGGCAAATTTGGTCCACTGTGTGCGGATGTCACTCAACAAACAGATGAAAGCCACAGGGATGAGGCAACATCCAGCCTCAGCATCCACCTGGCCCAGTGCCCCTTCCCAGAGCAGGACACACAACCTGTGTGAGTTCTATTGGGTTTCATCCAACTCCCTGCTCATGCAGGGTGACATGGAGCAGGTTGTCCAGGATCATATTCAGGTGGTTTGTGTATCTCTCTAAGGACAGAAACAGGAGGAGAGAACCTCACCATCACAGAGTGGGAAAAGAGAGGTGTTGTGCCTGGCCAAGAGGCCAAAACCCATCTCAGAAAGCATCTTCAGGTTTCAAATGATGAGCTGCATGTACTTTTGGGGAACCATGGGCTCCTCTGTGCTCCATCAACGGGTTGGAAAAGACCACTAAAATCATACAGTCCAATTCCAACCCACCCCACCATGTCCACTAACCATATCCTTCAGTGTCACATCTCTATATTCCTCGACAGTGACCAGGGACAGTGACCCCCCCACCTCCCTGGGCAGCCTGTGCTAATGCATCACCACTGTTTAGAAGATTCTTTTCCTAATATTCAACATGACCCTCGCCTGGCACTGTAAGACGTAATGGTGTTGTCTTGTCCTTGGTAGTGTCACTTCAACTTGGTTCTTCAGGACACTTCAACTTGCATGTCCAAAGCACAGCCCTACAGCTGGGCACAAAAATGGGACACAGCAGGAAGACACAAACTTGCACCATTCCAGCCCCCCAAACAAACTGTGCTTCACAGCAATGTCTCTCACTGCATCTCAGAGACCTGCAGTGAAACCTTCAGCTCCTGAAGATGGGCAGGGGACACAGGAGGCTCATTTCAGCTGGAGACACATTTAAGCACTCTCTTCACTGGGGGCGGGGGGGGAAATGATGCATCTCAGGCTTATAAAAACTCCAGGAGAATACAAAAAAACCCAACATAGAACCATAGAACCCAACACAGAATCAGAATTAGTTGTTCAACCACAAGGTGCAGCTCAAAGATTAACATAAACTCAGAGAGGGAGGGGGGGGGGGTTAATAATTAATTTCTTCCTCTTCTCCTGTTCTAAGAGCAGACGTGGATTTCTCTTTAAATCTGTGTTTGTTTTGTATTATCAGAAAGCTGGCAGGGAAGTATGTCAGACAAGCAAAAAATATCATCCATCCTTCGCGGTGTCAGGTTTAATCTCGCAGCAGCCAAGAGTGATGGGGACGGAGCTCTGGGAAGCAGCACCATAGAAGTTGTCAGAGACGTGTTTACAAGGACAAGGGTTTTCCTTTCGGCCTTCAAGACTGCGACATCCCAGTGGGGCTGTCAAACAGCTCTTGCCAAGGGAGGCAGGGAGATGCGTTGTGGAAATGGGTTCGATGTCTGCCCACACCCCTCTGGGCTCTGTTCCCATCCAGCTGTACAGGAGCAGCAGGGATGTCAGCTCTGCTCTTCAACAAGGCTGCTGTTTTTAAAGAAGAAGTTATTGAAGTCCTAGATACTGCCTGAGGCTACGATGGTCTTGTGTGAGCATTAGTGCTATTCCTTTTACAAACTAGGAGCCGCTAACCCAAATGTAATAGTTGCTGACAAGCCACTATACAATATATAACACTCCTAATGCAAAGATCTCTGCTTTCAAAACCAGCTTTTGCTATTGGGAAGGACCAGTTCCTTTTAAAATTTATTTTATAGGATGGCATGACATGATACCCAGCGGATAGCAGCTCATACCCCCATATTCTACCCTTCAGGAACAGTTAAACAGAGGCATGGCAGGCTGGCATATTGCATTCACTTAGAGATATTGCCATTTCCTTCGTATTTGTGCAATCAGCCTCTCCCCGTAATGGCATATTGGTGCAAGCATTTGTTTGAATGGTGAGTACTTATGGAGGGTCCTTATGGCTGGCATAAATCACCTCCACAGCAATCACTGCAATTTAGCACTAGTTGAGTGGATATTTAAAAAGAAATATAGCGCTGTAATAAACTATAATGGTGAAGCTCCAAATATTTGAGAATTACGCCGGTCCATAAACTGAGGAAACTGTTACCCTCTCTCTGATCCCCATCAAGACCTGATTACTTCCACCCTAACAAACCAAAGCACAATAATACGAGAGGAGCTATGTCCCACCGGACCATAATACGTCAGCACTAGAGAACAACACTTGCTTCCAGAAAGGCTCATCTCCCACATGAGCACCAATCAGACAACAAATCTCTCTTAAATGCCACCTTCTAAGACCCATTTTGCAGCATAATATCCAGAGGTCCTTCCTGCACTGCTCTTCAGCTCTGTTTTAAAAGACCACGGGATTACTCCATTTCTACTTAAAAAAAAAAACACAAATTTTTCACGTCTTATGAAAATCAATGCCCCAGCAGAACCACGGGGCCATCAGTGTGCAGGAATGTGTGGGTGAATCGAGGTCAGCAGCCTGAGACATGCCAGACTGGGATGATGATAGCGTTGGATATGGGTTGAGTGAGGTCAGACAACAGGAAAAACTTGGCCATTGCCCTCGGGAAGCAGCAGATGGTGTAGAAAGAGGAGAAAAGTGGATGCCTCGGTGCGCCCGCTCCTCCTTGGGAGCACCATCTCAGCAGTGCTGTCCATTCCTGCACCAGCAGCTCAGTACTGGGAGCCCCAGGGTCTTTCGGCAGGTGCCAGCAGATGGCTTGAAGGCCAGGATTCATTTGGATAATAATTGCAATCTGTCTTCCTAATTTCTCCCCACTGATTCATTTAATGAATTGTTCTTCATTACCCTTGCTGAACTCCCCTCCTGAGCTGCAGCACAACTCAGTCCTCAGTATGGAAGTAGCTGCAGCTCTAGGATTGAAGTGCAGATATCACTGACAGTAATCACAGAAGCACAGCATGGTTGAGTTGGGAGTGACCTTAAAGATTAGAACCATGGCATAGTTGAGTTGGAAGGGACCTTAAGGATTGCAGGGCCATAGAATCACAGAATGGTTGGGTTGGAAGGGATTTTAAGGATCACAGAACCATGGAACCATGGCATGGTTGAGTTGGAAGGGACCTTAAGGATTGCAAGACCATAGAATCATAGAATGGTTGGGTTAGAAGGGATTTTAAGGATCACAGAACCATGGAATCATGGCATGGTTGGATTGGAAGAGACCTTAATAATAGTAGAACCATGAAATGGTTGGGATGGAAGAGACTTTAAGGATCACAGAACCAAGGAATCAAGGCATGGTTGGGTTGGAAGGGACCACAAAGATCATAGAACTACGGAATCATGGCATGGTTGGGTTGGAAGGGACCTTAATAATAGTAGGACCATGAAATCATGAACTGGTTGGGTTGGAAGGGACTTTAAAGATAATAGAATCATGGAATCATGGCATGGTTGGGTTGGAAGGGACTTTAAGGATCACAGAACCATGGAATCATGGCATGGTTGGGTTGAAAGGGAACTTAAGGATCACCCAGTTATAACTGCTGTCTGCAAACTGCATGGAAGGGAAGCGCCAGCCACATGAAACGGACACAAAGCTTCAAATGCTGCCAGTGGGACTGCTTCATATCATGCTGCTTCTGAAGAAAAAGCAAAAACCACTCCCTCATCCCCAGGCAAAGGAGATAAGCACTAAACACCGGACTGAAAACAGCATTTCTCTGTACCAGTGAAGCTTAAAGCCCCGGGAGGCATCTACCACTTAGAGCCCTGAGTATTTACAACTTCTGCCTGAAGTGAAGTATTTGGGGCATGAGGAAAAGGAAAGTATCCCCATCCTGAGCTGAAACAAGGATAAAAACCTTCCATGGCTGCATGGCTCTATGCCCTACATCACTTGATGCTCACCAGGCACCAAGGGATCTGCACTGCAGTTTTTCCCCTGCCATGCAATCAAGCTGTAATTCAGAACACGACTGTTCAGGATCTCAAATGTCCTCTACAGTCAATTGAGAAAGATGTTTTCGCCATGCAATCTCAAGCACTTCAGTTAGCAATACCCAAAAGTTAGCACAAGTGCTCTTTTTGGTTCCCTTGTGATGGTTGCATTATTCAGAAGAGCAAACTTTGGAGCAGCTGTGTGTGTGGTGTGTGCTTTTTTTCACACACATTGGCTACATGCAGACCTACTGGCAATGCCCTAGTGCTCTCCAGTGCAGATAAACACAGTGAGCAAAGTCATTCTCCATCACTCATGCATGCAAAACTACTCCCTATTACCAACAGCAGCAAAGCAGATCCCATTGCTCACGTATAGTGATGAGAAGGATGGGCAGTCCCTGTTTCTTGCCTCCCATGGGAAAACATAGAATGTGGATTGGTAAAAAAGGGTTATGGGAGTGAAATGAATTGGAACAGTAATTAGGCAAAATGTGATTGCTTCCAAAGTGCAATCAACGCAAGTACAACCTCCATGGCCATCGCCACATCTTCTAAAGCAAATGACACAGGTATCGGTGTAGACAGACATGGGGTGAGATTAAGTTGGTTTCAAGTCTACAGTTGTACAAGGGCAAGATTTATTGTGCCCAAACACCCATTTCATAGAGATGGGTCTGTCCATCTAAACTGCATGGGACACTGCAGAGAAGCACAGCACTGCACAGCCACTTGTTGCTAGAAAGATATACAAAATCCAATGCTTGAAACCCAGAGCAAAAGTCATCGTAAGAAGAAAAATTAGCAACCATTGCTCCTCTTTGCTGTCTGTAAGAAGTCAAATCTTTCTGCTCTTCCTAGAAGAAGTCAAACCTTTCTTCTCTGAGGTTCTAAGGAGGCTGACAGAGTCAACACAACCAATGATGCAACCACGTTTCTGCGTTAGCATCACTGCTTAACAAACTCAACAGCAAATAAATTCTTTGCTATTCTGTATCCTCCACCCTCACCCAACATCCACAGTGCAGGCACTCTGTCAGCATCCTTTGGCACGAGGATTAACCTCATTTAGGCCATTAATTTAAATTACTGCTGAAACAGCTGATTCAGCGAGAGGTTTGATGGCTGCTATTTGTTATTTGCCCAAGCACAGCACTGTGTGGGGCCATGAGATCTCTGGTAAGCACAGCCAAGGGAATCGATCAAATCCCCCATATCATGTGCATGCATATGGGGAATATTAAAGGAAAAAAAAAACACAATAATAATGCCAGTGAAGATGCAAAATGGAAAACAAAACCAAATGAAAACCAAGCAATGTGATGCCTTAGAAGCCAAGGAAAGTGGCTGCAACTGAATTGCAACTGCAGTAATGGAGAATTCAAAAGCACTGTTCCAGAGTCATCCAGCTCCGTCACTGCAGCAAGGCAGGAGGGAGGCAGGGAGACCACTTGATTACAGCCAACACACTGTGTGACAGGGCACAAGGGACCAGGCAACTCTCTCTGCATCCATCCTTAACAACAACACACAGATATTTATGGCACAGCCCTCCAAGGAGTCTATTTACGATCACTTGCTATCAAAATGCTTCGGTGTCCGACAGCTAATTCTTTATGGTTTTACAGCAAATAGAGAGGGACTCAAAGCTCTTTATGGGTACACACTATTTCCCAGTCCAAAGAATGGGAGCAGCAGCACCCAGATACACATCTTCCAGCCCATAGTGCTGGGATGCCCCAAGGATCCCCTGGCTCCATGCTGGTTATCATGCACAACAATTTGTTGTGCTCTGACTTTTCAATTGCAGTTTGGGAGTCCAACATAAATATCCCAGAACAAGCACCTGGGTGGGTTTTGTCCTCAATTACTTCCAAGATGATGGATGGGATCAAACAATCATAGAATTCCCCAAGTTGGAAAAGACCTTTGAGCTGTCCAACTGCAACCAAACCATACTACCCTAATTCTAAGAACCCATCACTGAATTGGACGATCTTTTACATTTAAAAGCAGGGCTTTTATTTCTTTAATTAATGTAAGATCTATTCCAATTATGCCCCACTGACTCTGTGAATCATTTGAGACACAAACCTGACAGCATGAACCAGAGACAGACCGGAACCATAGGAGGTTAAGAACAAATGGGACATAGTGGGCATGGAGTGATGGGTCAGCGGTTGCACTGGGTGGTCTTACAGGTCCTTTCCAGCCTTAATGGCTCCATGATTCTATTTCTAATCTTATTTGATTCGAACTTACCAGTCATTAATTTCATCAAATGCTGCAGTGTTATCCACGGCAAAAACCCACCAGCCCACAGAGCCAGAATACTACAGGAAAACTAGAAGAAGAACAGCCCTCTCAGTGCGCACGACGCCTGGAATTACAGATATCATGACTCCCTTAACAACTTTCCCCTGGTCTTATTTTATGGTTCGCTTCGCAGGAGTGAGCCTACAGTAATCGGGAACAAAATTCAGCTCTAAAAATGTAAAAACCAGCTGTTCTGAAATGTAAAGGCTTTACTTCGCAATTAATTTGACACTAACTACTAAAAGGCCTGAATCTTTAGCACTCATGGGATAAAGATTTTCCTTCTCGCCATTCCAAGGAACTTATCCAAAGCACTTTGCATTCCCAACGGCATCCTGCACATCCAGCACATAAATGCAGGCAGGTCTATTTCCTTAGTGGTATCAATAAGAAAGGCTATTTCACAGCTATTTTCAGTAGGCTTTTGAGGTATTTTTACATCAGACCCACCGAAAAGGGGATCTGGAGCTGAGAAAGCATCGGGCTGATAGCTGCAAGAAGCAATGTGCCACAGGGTTTGCAATACTGTTGCAGGTCAGCACGCTGCAAGGCTTGAATTTGCAGCGTCTTGCACTCCTGGGTTGCAAAGCTGCTGCAGTGAGGGGTTTCTTGCAGAAGGAGGTTCTTCCATCCCAAACCACTTGTTGCTATCACCCCATGTATTCACAGCCACCTGCAGAACTTCACTGCAAGCCAAGACAAGGAGATAAGGATGTGGTGCGTGACCATGCCAAAGGTCTTGCAGACATCCAGTCAGATGACATCAGTTCTTCTTCTTCTACCAATGCTGCTGCTCCATCACAGAAGGCCATCAGATTGGTCAGGCATACTCTGCCCTTGGTGAAGCTGTGCTGGCTGTCTCAGATCACCTCCTCATCTCAGATGTGCCTGAACATCTCTTCCAGGAAGAACTCAGCAGCTTTGTGGGTCTTGGTCAACATGTCAGCAAACCATGATGGTTGGAAAAGGCTCCCAAAATCACCAACCCTAACCCCAACCATTATACCCACCTACTATGTCCCTCAGTGCCACATCTCCATTTCCTTCAACACCTCCAGGGATGGAGACCCCCTCCAACCCACTGAGCCACTGTGCCAATGCATCACCACCCTCTCAGAGAAGAAATTGGTCCTACTCCCTCTGAGCAGGTCCAGCACCAGCCAGGTGCCACTAGGAGGTGAGCTGCCCCAAGTAACACTCAGACACATCAACACACTGCAAACACAACAGGGGGGGCTGAAAGAACAATGAGAAGGGACTGGCTCCAGGGCACAGAGCGTCCTGCTCATCAACAACAGTGTGAGCCAAAAGCGATGCAGGGAAGAGGGATTCTTGGAGATGAAACCAAATGGGAACTCCTCATAGTACTTAAGCATAGAGATATGTCATGTATCTCCAACTCATAGCCAGCTTCAGGGATTGGTAATTATTAGCCAATTAGAAGTAAGGCAGCACGAGCTCAGAGCAACCATAGCCATTCCAAATGCTAAAACAATAAACTTCCCCAGAGAAATAGCTCAGGTCACAATTCCCTCCACACCTTGTAATTCTGTTAGGCATCGCATCGGGTTATTTCCCAGACTGTGTGGCCGCCCTGCAAGGCTGCCTTATTTGCAACGTATTTTATTACCAGCAAAGCAGAGGCTGACAGCTTGAAAGCTTATTGTTGGTAACGTGATAACAGAGCCAGCACTGAAGCAAATTACAAATTGCAGAGGCAGCCAGCCGAGCCCACACGAGTAAACCTGGACTGGAAAGCAAGCAGAGCTGAGCCTCTGCCTGCTGGGACATGTGGTGAATGCAACTCAAGCAGGAGGGTGAAGGATGGGTTTCTCTCATGAAATCAGTGCATGAAGGTGACTATCCAGAGCATAAAGTGAAAATTGACAACGCTGGGAGATGGACGTGATGCACAGCAGCTCCAAACCTGTCCCAATCAAGCAGCTGAACTGACTGATGCTTGGAAGTGAAGCATGCAATTTAAATTAACAAAGGACACGATAATGATGTTTGCTTCTCCTTTATTTCTGTCCTTCTTTTGTTTTCCTACACTGCTTTTTAACTAAGGATGGGGAAATTAACACTAAGACCTCAGCTCAGGAGGACTCAGGCTCCAGTTTCTGCATGATGCAATGCAATCTACACACAAGCAGAGAACAACACACACAGCTCCACATGGAGAGAATCATTCAGACAATGAACAGATCAGAGCAAATGGGGACGGCGAGGGGACATCGGACATCACCCTTTGTGGTGCAACCTGCATAAAACTGCCATATGCTATAAGAGCAATATGATTTCTCAAGCTTTGCTTTCCAAGAGCCTTTTGGGCTGGTTGGGAGCTGTATTTTATCCCTCTGCCTTGTCAGTCTGGGCTGTAGTGATGATTTGATTGGTCCAGAAAACATACATCCCATCCCATTGCTGGGGTTACTGATGGGTTCATCAGTGCTCTGTGACTGTCTGCCTTCCAGAAGGCTGCAGGATGATGGCAACACAGGCTGAGATGTTTCAGCAGCCACAGCAGCTGAGATGGGGCTCACAGGGGCTCCCTGTTGAAGAAATCTCTGCTTTTTTGCATTTATTTTACTTGCTTTTTCAGCGTGGAAATCTCGTGAGACTTCAAGCAAGCGCTCCAAGTGTGAAATCCTGCACCTTCATCTCATGCCAAGTTCTGTGATCAATGCCACTCGGCGCTGCATCATCCCTGAGGAAGAATGCCAAGTTGTAGGGAGAGGAGATATTTCAACATACAACGAGGGAACAGAGGCCTACCAATGCTAATGATGCTATGTTTTTTAAACTTCTCTTCCCCAAATGCTCCATTTCTGTGGTCAGGGATGTGCAAGCCTCCAGCTCCTGTAGCAGTTCCCCTCTCTAAAGCTGGCCAACAGTCCCATTCTTAAACCCACAGCCCTCTGCAGAGATGATCCTATAGGTTGTGTCCTCAACACAACACAGCCATCCCATAGGAAAGGATCCCCCAAACCATGAAAACCCCCTGAAAACCCCAGTTCTCCTGCAGGGTTGGAATCAGACTCCATGAGGTTGATAGAATTTGCAATTGCCTTCAAGGCTTTTTGCTGCCCTTTGTGGATGAAGCAATCCCTTACAACTTGGTGCCCTGCTATTGCATTTCACTTCAATTCTTCCACAGTTGGTTAAAAATAAGCATCTTAATTATCATTCACCTATTGATAACAGTTATAATTACAAATAAGGCTACTATTTAGGAGACCTTCAGTCCAGAAAGTTTGACTTGGTGTTCTCATCTTAGTAATGGGATGCTTGCTGCCAGAGGGTCCCCATGCACTGCTCCTTGTCATTATGACCACACTGCTCATCCTTTGTGACACTGCTGAGCTCAGACAGATCCCATTAGCTAATCAGTGTTAATGACCACTTTATCCGGGTCAGTGGATTTTGAGATAAGCACACTGATGTCTAAGGATCTTTTGATAATCCTCATGTGCATGCACTGGGTAGGTATGGGATAGATTCAATGTATTATTGTATTACAACCAAGAACCACAAACCCTGAGCACTTGTTGCCCTATAGGTCCTCCATGGCCACCACTCTGCCCTCTAGTTGTGGGATACAGACATGAGCATCTTCATCCAGACATGAGCAAGAAAACCATAGAATCATAGAATCATTCACATTGGAGATCTCTAAGATCACCAAGTCCAAACCCAACCCATCCCCACCATACCCATTCTCTGCTTCTATTCCCATTGCCCCTGGTTTGAACAAAGGCCCAACATTGAGACATGGGGTGGAGACCTCAGAGATGGACCCTCTGACAAGGCAATGCCTGGCTTTTATCAGCCAAATTATTTCCAGAAGCACTGGGAATGAGTCAACCTGCTTTAGAACACAACTCTCAGCTACTGTGCTAACCCCACACACCAGTGAGTTAATGCAGAAAGATAACTAAGAGCACTGGCACGCCAGCCTCTTGCTTGTTATTCACTTAGGAAGTGATTTTGCACACTGTGGCCTTGCAAGCACCCCGGCAGCAATTCCTGGGCACGGAGGAAACATCCAGATTACTTTTCCTTCTCAGCACAGGGAGTTTATTGTCCACACAAGCAAAGCTGGGCTGTAACCATGCTCCAAAATTCAGTGTATCTGGGCCTTTCTTTGAGGGGTAGAAAAACTTTGCTTACACCCTAATAAAAACCTAATAAAATATAAATGATATAATACAATTTATAATGTAAAACCCTAAGAAATCTGAAAGCTTTTATAGGGGATACGTGAAGCTTTTTCATTTTATCCACCCCAATGGCACCCCTGGGCTTCTACGTGCCCCATCCCTCTTACCATCATCTATTAATCCACATTTATCCTCATTTTGGATGAGATCTGCTGCAGGAAGGTCTGTGGAACCAAACCACCCAGCCTAAAGCACAGCTGGAGATGGACAGGACCCTAAAAGGGCACCAACACCACTGTCTATGTAGGTCTTGACAGTGACTCAAGTCCAAGAACTGATGTTCCCCTTTGCAGGTGAGCACATGGCTCCTCTCCACGGTTGCTCAGCCTGCTGACAAATCGTCCCTTCAGGCACAGCTGTGATTAATGCTCCAAACCAGTAGCTTTCTTGCTTTTTCCCATTCCTCACCTGAGACTCCTCTAAAAGCAAGGTGACAAGCAGGGCTGCCCATGTTTCATATGCATACTGCTGGGAAACAGTGCCAAAACAAAGCCCCAAAGCTCAGGACCATGGGACACACAGAGCCCTCCTGCTGTCCCACCACCTACATGCCAGCAGGAGCCTCTCAGAAGCTCTCTGGTCTGCTCCTCTGAAGGCAGGTCTCTTAGGGATGCATCATTTTCCTTCCATTATTTTCCTTGCCAAATTTCAGATACTCATTTCAGCCTCTTAAGAGTAGACTCAAGCCCTGATCTTCTTTCCCTATGGACAAAAAGAAGCCGTTTTGCTTCTTTGTGAATTCTTTCCCCTCCTTCAAACGTAGGAGTGAACCTACTGCCAGCTTCCCCTTTGGGGCAGTGGCCAGGCAGAGAGTCCATTCAAAGTAACCTTGGAAGTTGAACCCAACTGACAAAAAGACACCTGATGTCACCCTAATCCACCTGAACACGGGCTTAAAAGACACCAGACTGTCACCTACTTCCATTTCTGCCTCCCCATGACCTCAGCCACGTCACTCATCTCATGTGATCCCATCCCCACAGTGACCTTCTGCTGCAGCTCCTGTCACCCCCATCTGCTGCTGCCCGGGTGCCCACAGAACAAGGCTCCTAATCCCAAATCCCTTTTCAATATATACTAAAAATACAGCAACTGCAATCACTGCCCAAATCTGCTTATACATTTACACCAGTTATGCTCCTGGAAGCACAACTGATGCCCAGTGGTGCAGCCCCTGGGTAGTACTGGGGATGTACCACCACTCAACAGCAAAGCCATCTCTGTAAATAATAATTCCATGATGGAAAGTGGTCTTGTGAGTGTGGGTACAAGCGCTTGGATGGGACCAATGGCTGCCTCCAAGGATGCAGGATCATTGCTGTTCTTCACGTAGGATTTGTAGGGTCTTTAAAGGGTCTTTAAAGGGTTGGTAGGGGAAGAAATGCTGAAGATAAAAGCAGGCCACAACCACAAAATGAGAAGCAACAGAGCTCATGACATTGCCTGGGGTGGTGATTTAGGTTTCAAAGAGACTGTAGGGTGGAGGCAGAACACAGGATACAAGTACAGGATGGCTGAACTCCTCCAAGCAGCTCTTGGTCCCATCCCTATTGCCAGCATCCCACTGCTCCATCATGCACAGCTCCATCAGCCAGCAAAGCAGTGACGGGGATTTAGAGCGAACTGATAAAGTACATTAACCTCAAAGTGAACCATCCCTTCCAGTCCGTCAACGGCCACCCTTGGCTCTGAATTTTAACTAAACAAGGTTAAAGCCTCTAATTCTGGAGAACCGTCTCACTGAGAGCTTTAATGCGCTCTAATGAGCTTCTCTGAATCCTAACATAATTCTCCACTTGCGGCATAAACTCAAACACTGAAATCATAATAATGCATGAAATTGCCCTGTGGATGGGTGAGAATATGGTACAAAAACGAAGCTTATTATTATTATCTTGAGTTGTCAACAGTCCTGGCAAAACACCCGCCAGAAGCAGCCAAAATTCCCACCCCAGGCTGGGCACGCATCAGGTCGGGTCTGCCACATCTCTACATTTAATCTGCAGTTTAAAAGCACGATCTGGGCAAGAGGCAGAGCAAATTCATTTCCCTACATGAGATCCACGAAGTCTGCCGAGATATATTAACACCCCAGCTTTTTTCTTCGGGGTGATTGAAAGCTGCACGGCAAGCCGTGGTGGGAAAACAGGGTGATAGATTTTTGCATGAGTGAAAGATGAGTTTAGGGGGAAAAAAAAGAAAGGAAGAAAAAACAGCACTAAAACTCACTGAGCAAGCAACAGCTTCCCACGGGAGAGGGTGAAGAGGGGAGAAGCAAGAGCGGTGGGGGATAAGCAATTTTCCTCCTGGCATCTGAGCTCCAAGTTGCAGGAGGAGCGCGTTTTGCCCCCAGCTTCAGGACACTGTGGCTGAAGGAAAGCCATATTCCCACCGAGGAACAGGTTGGGATTTATAGGTCTTATAGGACAGGGTGCTGTTCCCTAAAGCAGCAAGTCTGAGAGGTGGGTGAGGGCATTGGGGATTTCTCATTGGTGGTTGCTCTCCAAGGAGAGACCTCAAGGACAGTCTGAGATCAATGGCCCGGTTGTGCCCACAGCCCTGAAGCAGTCTGCATTGGGCTGTGGAACCCCCTGAATGCCAGCAGCTCTCTCATTTCCCTCCTGAAGCCAAACCTTGGGCATGGATGTACTGAGAAATGTCACTTCGACCCAAATCCAGATATCATCACATCTAGCTGTGCTTCACTTCCCACCCTTGCTCTTTGCCGTGCTGCCTTCAAGACCATTTGTCAGTTGGGAGTCCACTGAGAAGGAGTTGAACTCAATGACACTTACAGGACCCTTCCAACTTGGGATGTTCCATGGCTCTATGACAATCCTCTCTCTATACCCTTCCAACTTGGGATGTTCCACGGCTCTATCACAGTCCTCTCTCTATACCTGAGCTGCTTTCCTTCAGCCCCTCAAGCTCTCTGCTTTACAAACCCTTTCCATTCAGCTCCTTCATCTCTCTTAGTGAAGGCAGTATTCCAGTTGACCCCCAAGCCATCACAAACCACTGCACTTCTGCACCTAGTCCCAAAGCCAGCTTTCATTTCCCAACCTGACATTGTCATTGCCCTACAACAGTGGCTCAGCAGCAAATGTGGAACAGGCACGGTTGGTCAAAGCATACAGGTTCCTCCCACTAAGGAAAGTCTGATGCCATCCTGAAAAGAGGCCTTCAGAAGTAAATAGCCCCAATTTTGTGCTACAAACCTGCTCCCCTTCCTCTATTCAGTATTGTAGCTGCCAGTTCCCTCAGCACTGAGTTTAAATCAGAATTCAAAGGAGAACACCAGAGATGATTAAAGTGTCAGTTTCCAAATGCAAACAACCTCTGGCATCTGCAGCTTGCTGCATCCTCCTCTCTAAAGCCTGAAATCTTTCCCAGCATTGCTTGAAAATGAAGGGATTGATTTTACCCAACCAACTCATGCACCTGCAGCACCTGCAGCTGCAGCACCTGCTGGATTCACACTTTCTTGCTGTTAATTTTCTCTCTGTCTTGCAGCATCGCCGACACTTCAGACAGATATTTGGTGCCTCGAACCTCCTGTATGAAAGGGAGCCTCTTACAAACCCCTCACTGGAAATTATCAAGGGTCCAAAGAGGGTTTTTCCTCAAACCTCACATTTATTTCTAATGGCAATGCTGGAGTGTTGTTACAGCCCCAGTTTCTGGACAAAATCCCAAAGAGGTGGTGACTTGGAAAGTAATGAATGAGTGATGCGTGCTTTTTCCTTTTCTTTTTTTGCAGCATGTAATGTAACCGAAAGGTAGTGATGAAGGCAAAATAATAATAATAAAAACAAACTTAACAAGAGTTACTCAGTAAGGTGCAAATTGTTTGAATGGGGTTTTGGAGCCCTGAGCAAACCAGAGTATCTCAGAGCATCCCAGGAGGTGTCTGCTCCGGATTCTTCCAAATGCAAACCCCAAGGTTTGCAATGACCTGGCTTAGGGTTGCAGGATGGTCTAAGGCAGCTGGGCTGCAAATCTGGGAATGAGAGGCCAAAGAAAGGGAAACTTCTCCCAATACAGTGAGATTAAGGCAAATTTCATATTAAAGAAGTTCCTGGGCTCTGTGTGAAGGAAGCATTGCAGGTTCCCAGAGGAGGACATTCCCAGCATTCCCATTAATCACCTTTTAATGGAACCCAGATGAAATTCTCATCTAATGAGGAGGCCAGAATGATGATTCACCCCCAGGGACAGGGGGGTAATCTTGCAAAAGCAACCAGGATGCCCTATAGCTCAATGCTTACTGCTGCTGTCGATGGCACAAAATGAAATGCGGATGCCTTTGTGCTTTGCACTGCAAAGATTCACCCTTGTAACATCAATGCTTGGGGCTTCAGTGGCTGTTCTCATGCACAACAAGATGTCATGCCAGCCAGATTCAGCACAATGAGAAAGAAATGCAATGCAAAGAACTGCACAGATCAAAAGTTTCCCTGCAGCTCCATAAAGCCTTACTCTGCCCCAGACTGAGCACGTGTTATCAAGAACAGACCCACAGGACTGCTCTTCAGCCCCTCTGCAACATGCAAAGCCCTGCAGGGAAAGGATGGCTTTTGGATGGAGCCAGGTCTTTCTGTGCCTTTGCCATACAGGAGAGTCTCCATATTGTTGAACACTACAGCAATTTCTGCAGCAATCCTCCTATAACTCAGGAGAGCATGAGCAGATTCCCATTCCTGTCTTCTATTTGTAACGATGCCTCCCTTTTTGCTTCCTCCCACACTTTGAGGCATTTTTTGCCTGCACCTCCCCATGCAACCACAGCCATCAAACAAGACGCACCCAACTATGCAGCAACTCAGGGTGAGACATTTGTACAGTGCTGGGGTACACCAGAGCCTGCAGTTGGTGGGAACTTCCATATTCCTCTTTTTCCTGTGTGTGTTGCTTCTTTTTAAACACACTTCCAAGCTCTTGCAATGCAAAGAGTGAATTCCACTACCTTGCAGCTCAAAGTTCACTTCTCCATCGCATCCCTGTTTTGAGCATCCCCTTCCAACCCAATTGTTCTATGGTTCTATGATTCTGTGACCACAGAGGCTAACGAGCTCTATCAGCATCCTTAGGACACAAACCTCCTCTATTCAACCCAATCTTCAACAAGTCTCTGTCCGAAAATTGCCTTGAAATAAATGTATTTTTTAATGCAGGTGAAGAAAACCATGTTGGTAAACCACAGCTGGACAGGAACCCCATGATTAATTAGTCACTTAGCCACATCCGTGTCTGTGTTTGCTGTTTTAAGTACTGATGATTATACGATGCACAAGCAAATGAAAATTAATAAGTACACTCTAACCTACACAGATGCTCTGGGAAAAAAAAAAAAAGGCAGAACGGAGCTGCAGCCTTTTGGATGGGACCAAGTTCCTTTAGTATAAAACAGAGCTGTTTTTCAACGTTGTTCAACATGATTTCATTGGAAATCACACCTTTGGTAAAGGTCAATAAGCTCAAAGCAGCGTCATTTGCTCCTTCCGCACTGAAACCTGCAGTGCAGGGCTGGGCTGCTCCTTCTTGCCCATCCCCAACCCTGTGGTGGGATGAGTGTGTTTGCAGAACATCAAATTACCACCGGATGTGATTAATGGGCAATCAGCACCAAGCAGCAGCTCAGCTGCCCTGGTAAGAAATTACGTTGTGAAAGCAAATGCGGCTCAATGTTTGCCACCTGGCCCAGAATACAAAACAACCATCATCGTGTACATGTATTTAGGGCAATGCCCTGAAATCACCTTACATTTAGGATCATGTATGATGGCTCAGAGACCAGCCCAGCATAGAGCTGCTGTCCATGGTCTGATGGAGATGGGAAGACCATACCTGGTGATCCAACCTTTGGTGTCATGCCCATGACATTCCCATGCCCAAACTCCATAAACTCCCATGCCCAAGCAACACCTTTAGCTCAGTCTGTAATTACAAAAGCCTCTCCTAGACTGAAGCCACATTATTTTCCCACTTTGCCCTCTCTCTCTGATATTCTGCTCTGCACAAATGCGAATCCCATCTCCATTAACCCCAGAGATTTGCATCCCATTCTCCTGGTCACTCCCTATTGTTCCAAAGAGAGCTTTTCTGCATCCCTGTGATGATATCTGAAAATGGAAATGACTTTCCAGAAGAGCCAGAAATGATGGGAATCAAATCCTCTGCTCTCGCAGCACGTGGGCTCTGTACGAGTCACAGAGCTCAGTCACCCACCTGGGTTAAACTCAGCCACAGAGCAGGCAGAAAAGAAGCCGAAAAGAAAAAGAGAACAAACAAATGGGAGGAATATCCTCCCTTATCACTGCAGCCTGTTATTAAGGCAGGTTAAGCCATGACACAGTCACAATTTGCAGGAGATTTCTGGCGTCTGCGAGGACTGATAAAGACTGTGTGGTTGTTAGTTTTACTTTTTACAGTAGCCAAAATAATTTAAGCTAAGTGCACAAAGCTCAGACAGCAGCTGAGGTCCGGGATGTTCTTTTGTCCATGGATTCATCTGATGCTCCTGGCAAACCACACCTTGTGGCATATTGATGCTACAGGTACCAGCCATGCGCAGACCCAACAGAAAGGAAATCAATACTCCAGAAAGAGAAAACGTACATCTATTCTGTTACACAAAAAGGGGTAAAGTTTGGACCCTGTCCACATTGGCCCTGCCAGCCCTGACACCTCATCCTGTCTGAGCAGAGAACCACAGAATCATTAAGGTTGAAAAAGACCATTAAGATCCCCAAGTCCCACCCCAAACCATCCTCATTGCGCCCAGATACCACATCCCTTAAGCTGGATCTGGCCCTGACTCCGCATTTCCCTCCGGCCAGCAGGAGCTGGAGGCACAGCCAGCACTACAGCAGACTCAGCTCTGTATTTCTACAGCTCAGATACGTGCTCACTGCTGTGCTTTTTAATCAGCCAAATAAATTGCACTGAGACCTCACAGCAGTTGGAAAGAAGGCATCCAGCTGTGGCTGGTGGCATCAGAGGTGGGCGGGCGATGCTCTGTGTGGCCCCTCACCATGTCCCCAACCCCCAGCATTGCCACCCATCACCTGGAGCTGCCTCCCATTGCTCCCATGCAGCATCTTGCAGAGCTCCTGGTGCTGCCATAAATCCAGCCCGCAGCAGCACCGCAGTGTATGGAGCCAAAAGCAGCTCCGTCCTGGCTGCAAGGGCAAGAGGAAGGCTTTGGGGACTCAAAGCAGCAGCTCTCAGCCTGCTGTTATTAAAAGCCGTGAATTCCCAGCTGCACACAGCACAGGGTGAACTCACAGAGGTATCAAACAACAGCACAGGTGAGCTATTAGCAAACAAGTCAAAACCTCCCTTGCAAATCTATTAGTCTGGCAGCTCGTTGGAGCACCATTACATCTGGGGCTTATCACAAATACACACAGAAATAGGTCAGGAGGAAACATGGCTGAGCAGCACAAACAGGGCTGCAGGCTGAGGGCTGCAGCACAGCTCCGGGCTCTGCGGGGAGGCAGCTTGCACCCTCACACTGCAAAAGACTGAAGTAATGCCACTATTTATAAATGGCCCTTTAAAAATAGAAATGTCACTCTTCCTTGCTAGGAAACTGATTTCTTTCATATTTTTTTTTTTCCTTCTTGTAGACAGGTGAGAGAAGCGAGGGGGAAACAAAAAGTGATGTATTATGTTTATTATACGTGGGAAAGAGCATTTTGATTTGGCTTCTTGCAGCTACATCATCGCCGCATTGTTGTGGGGTGATGAAGTAATGGTGCAACATCCCCAGAGCTGTGTGTGCTCATGGGGCTCTGCACAGCCTGCAGCCCCCTCCCGGCCCCTAGGCTTAAGGGTCCTCCATCAGTGCAGCTCCCAGGTCAGGGCAGGGGGAGAAACAGTGGGGAAAGAGGGTAGGGGTTGTAGGGATAGAGGGGAGGATGGGGAGAGAGGACTGGGATGGTAAGGATGGAGACAGCAAGAGCTGATGGGAATGGGGTCAGTGAAAAGAGGAGGGGGCCAGAAGGGACAGCAGAGAGAGGATGAGGATAATGGGAATGGCAGAGAGGTTGGGGACAGTGGAGAGAAGATGGGGACTATCAGAACAGTAAAGAGAGATAATGGGTGCTGGTGGAGAGAGGATGGGGACAGCAAGGACAGTGGAGAGAGGATGGAGGTGATGGGAATGGTACAGAGAGGACGAGGATAATAGGGACAGCAGAGAGAGGAAGGGGACAGTGGGGAGAAGATGGAGACTACTGGGACACTGGAGAGAGAGTGGTGCCAGTGGAAAGAGGTGGGGGCCTGCAGGAATACTGGAGAGAGGATGAGGATGATGGGAATGACAGAGAGCAGATGAAGACAGCGGGGAGAGCAGAGAGAGGATGGGGACAATGGGGACAGTAAGAGAGGATGGGGACAGTGGAGAAAGCAGAGAGGATGGAGCCAGTCTGTGGCTCTGGCACTCAGCATCAGTGAGAGCTGGTGCACAAGGCGGCACGCGTAGGAGTTTGCTTGGAAAGGCAAATGCTGCACAGCCTTGTGTTAACAGCAAAATAGCGGCCGACCTCAAGGCAACCAGGGAGCAGATGCACAGGTGTTTTGTTTGATTGCTGCTAGATTAAATCCCCACTCACTTTAGCGCGTTGGATAAGGAGTCTGCAAGGCCGGGTTATAACAACATCCCAGCGCTACAGAAAGAGCTATGTAAACCAGAGGGCTTGTTTAAAGGATTGAAGGATGTGAATGTGCAAAGTAGATGTAAGAGCAGATCAAATGACACACTTAAGTGGAAGAACTTGGAGCTGTTTCCCCAGAGACGGTGTTTTCTGTTCCTGTTACTCACCAGGCACAGAGGGGCTGAGAGCTTTTGCTTTGCACAGGCAGCAGCAAGAAAAGCCCCTCATAGACCTTATAAACCCTCAGCTACAAAGAGCCTGCAGGAAAACCCAACCCTGGTCCAAATGCTCTGCTTCTGTGACATGCAGCGAGCACATCTCAGTGGGTTTCCCATTGCACTCTTTTGCATGCAGGCTCAGATGTCAGTACAGCCTCCAGCTTCATTTGGTGCCTATTAGCCACCAAGGAAAGCAAACAGCAATTCCTTGCCTCAAATGGAGATAGTGGCAAAGAAGCCAGACCTGCACGTGTGTGACACATGTCAAATGCAAGTCTGGATGGAGGAAGGATGTGGGAGTGCCCTGTTTGTAGGGCTGCAGATGGGAGCTCACCATCTTCCCCCCCAGCTCTGCAAAGGCAGGGCAGCTAGCAAAAACGAGCTTCCTCTACTCCTCAGTTTGTCCTTTCCTTAGGACATTCATAAAAGCCAATTCCCCCCCCCCCTCCCCTTTTTTTTTTTTTCCAATTATTATTATTATTTTTCACTTGTGGGCTTTCCAAGGATTAATTAGTGTGGAGTATTTGAGTCATTCATTTGGTGGCTTCTGGAAAGGAAGAGGATTGATACACACAGGGGGGGGAGGGAGTGACAGAAACTCTGTGCAAAAGCACAGACCCTTCTCCCAGAGACCCATTTTAGAAGGGCTGCCAGCAACACAGCTCAGCTCCAAAGTGTGCTGTTTGGCCAAGTAATAGGTTATTTAAAAGGTTATTTAAGCACAGATGCCCAAAGTTGCCTGCAGAGAAATTGGGTCTTCCTCAGCTGAATTGTGAGGGTTCAAATCCCACAGCTCTGCTTATTAATCTCTCTAAGTAAAATGGAGCGAGGAGCCCAAGTGCAGGGATGCCAGCACCCACCTGAGAGGCAAAACCATCAAAAACATCAGCAACAACGCAAGGCCAATCTTCTGCAAGCTAGAAAAGGAGATGCATGAACTCCAAGACCCCCCAGATGAGCCCTTCAGCCCATCTGCAGGCTGAGATCCATGAGACGGCAGCCGAAATCTGCAGCCTGAGGCTCCGTTCCCACCCTCTGGGCTGGCAGAGATTCAGGCTCTGAGTCAACGACTGGGAAAAGCTCCGTGCTGCGGGCACCCTCCTGCTCCCACAGGGCTCAGCTGCATCTCTGCCAAAGCCAAAGGCTGCCTTGGACCCTGCACAGCCCACTCTGCCCAGGACATGCTGTGCCATCCACATTTCCTTGCTGGTGAGGGCAGGGATGATTGATAGGAAATGATAAAAAAAAAAGGTTTTAGAGAGAGTTTCTCCCCCTGCTAAGAGAGAAGGGAAAATTCCTATGCTCTAAGTGTTATTTCTTTAATATTATGTATAACAATAATTATCCCTAACTCGGCTAAGTTATCCACAAAGCAACAAGGACAAACTGCG
The DNA here is from genome assembly GCF_039878825.1 of Excalfactoria chinensis. Lineage (NCBI taxonomy): Eukaryota > Metazoa > Chordata > Aves > Galliformes > Phasianidae > Excalfactoria > Excalfactoria chinensis. The sequence goes on along the minus strand of NC_092848.1, from coordinate 2,998,764 downwards.
CCAATGCACCCAGCCCTTCAGCCTTGAATCCATTTATCCCAGCCCCCTTTTCCACCCCATTCCTACCTCAAAGCCACTCTCCAGGTGCTGAGCTCATTGCGCTGCCTCTCCACACACGGCAGCCTGCTCCAACAGCAACTAATTGCTAACAAGCTCATTACAAGAAGAAAGCAGCAGGAACGCAAGGCCGGATTTTTTTCTGCCTGTCTGCAAAGCAAACAGCTGGCCACCAAACTTAGAAGACTAATCTAATTAAACAGTAGCAAAATAAAAGCCCTGATATCAATGGTGGAAAACCACCACGCCGATGCAAAGCATTTATCAGAACCTTTGGCCATTCTGAAGGCATCTCCAAGCATTGCACTCAGGGAGGAGTGGGGGATGTAGGATGGGAGCTCAGCTCTGCACTGCACACAAATGAGGTGAGGGCTGGGGGACAGCAGATACCGCCAAGGTAACTATACTGTAAGGACAAGGAGATGGGGTGGGTTGGTGTGAAATGCTGCTTTGGATGAAGGTTGCCAGAAAATATAGGGACTGCACAACGCTAGTTGGTGTTTGAAATACAGCTCCTTCTGTTTGCAAGCCCTCTTGCTCAGTCTTTGCCATTTATACGCTGTTTGCTTTGCTGTGTCGTAATCATAGAATCACAGAATGGCCTGGGTTGAAAGGCCCACAGTGCTCACCCAGTTCCAACCCCCTGCTATGTGCAGGGTCACCAACTACCAGCCCAGGCTGCCCAAAGCCACATCCAGCCTGGCCTTGAATGCCTGCATGAATGGGGCACCCACAGCCTCCTTGGGCAACCTGTTCCAGTGCATCACCACCCTCTGGGTGAAAAACTTCCTCCTAAGATCCAACCTGAACCTCCCCTGTCTCAGTTTAAAGGTCCCTGTGTGCAGAGTGAGGACCCTTCAGTCCTGTCCCACCCCCCCTCCTGCAGCTCATCTCTGTGCTGCAGGATAGATGCACACAGAGTGAGAAGGAGCAGGAAAGCAGCTCCTCCATCTCCAGGTGTGAAAAGCAAATAGGGGCAGAGACAACACAAGAAAACCATGGATGAATCTACAGCTCATCAACCTGAGCAGAGCTGGGCCTCTATGCAACCCCACCACCTGCAGTACCCAAGAGAGAGCTTTGCTGCCTCCCTGATCCCTCATTACAGTTCATGAGCAGCCAAGAATTCGCCTGTTTTATCACAATGCAAGCAATTTGTTTTGCAAAGTTTACGAGCGTTCCTTCCCTCCAGGGCCGGGTTTTACAACGTTTGTTTAACCGGGATTTTGCAGGCTGCAGTGCTGCCAGCTTGCAGCTGGCTTTTGCTCAGCTTCTGTACCCCTCAAACAGCTCCCCACGCCCTTCTCATCCATGCAAAGGGATAACGGAGCACCCTGCTTCACACCAGCGTTGCGTACGAGCTCTCCATCCACCCATTATTCAGTTGCTGTTGCTTTGTACATATGTAAAAGACCAGCAATTAGCGGCAGAGTGACGTGCATAATGCAATCAGCCTGCAGCAGGAGGGCTGCATCCCCCTTGCTCCTGCTCAGCATAGAGCCTGGAGCCTATTTTCCTGACATCTAACATCAAAGAAGGGCATCGCATTCACAAACCTGGAGGAGAGCAAGATGAAAAGCCAGCAAGTGTCAGCTTCATGCTAACAAGCCCCGATGTCTCAGGAACCACTTCTAAAACAAACAGGTTGCCAGATAGCAAGTGTTTGGTCTGTGTTTTGTCTCTCTCTCTCTCCTGTCTAGTTGCTGGGAAACCACCTCTGCGAGGCAGCTCACGCTCCTTACACTTGTTGAGTGCTCCCCAACTGAGGTCGGAGCGCTGGACTCGCATCCCCCCAGCAGTGAGCAGGAGAGAAACCTAAGCACCCCATCGGTGCTTTAAAAGACCCAACGTCGGCGGCCCCACTAATAACCTGCCTGAACACAGGGCTCACGCGTGGTACTGGAGGTTAAATCATCATCTCCTCCAGAGCCCATCTCTAATGAGGCAGGAAAGTAACGGAGGGCAAAAAGGCAGGAAAGGCTTGGAAAAAAGTGCAAGTAAACCCAAACAAAAGGCAAGATGTCCCATGGAAGGAGCTTGCATCAGCTCAGGAAGGCTGATACCTCCACCCTCTGTTGAGGATTTCTGCTTTATTTATTCAGTCTTTCCCCATATCTTCACATGACCCATCTGGTAGCTCCATTCCTGCCCTGGAGCATCCCTTGTGGCAGCACTGCAGCCACTAATAACGGGTTTAAGAGACAGAAGAGCTGTCTTTGAGCTTTTTATTTTACCTCCTCAAAACCCTCCTCCTGAAAATGACATATTAAGTGTTTCGGGTTAGCAGGGCACAAAACCTCCATGCACTTCTATCATACTGATGGAAAACATTTCAGCTCCTTCCCTACCCTTCGCACAACCTATCCAGAGTCACTCCAGGACATGTGCATGTTGCAAAGTTATTCTCTTGCTTTCTCTCTCTCTTTTTTTCCCTTCCCTGTATTCACTCTTTGTCCCCAATCCACCCCTTTTTAACATTGTCCTGGGAGATTCAGCCTGGTGCTGAGCTCTGTCAGCTAGTGGGGATGGAGCACCTCCAAAAGTCAATGCAGATGTCTGCCTTGAACCAGCAGGAGTTTTGATAAAGCAAACATCTGCATTAATCCTATGCAACTATCAGCTCTGCACCCAGTTCCTCATAGGGGGTCATTTTCCATTTCTCCTATATATATATATAATATATATATATATATATAATATATATATATAGGAGAAATGGAAATATATATATATATATATATAAATATATATATATTAGTTGTTATGATGTGTAGGATGCTGGACAGAAAAATCCCTCCCTTCCCCAAGCCTCCTTTCCATTGCTGGATCCAGGAGTGCAGGGACTGGGGCATCATCCCCACAACTCCATCGCCACCCAAAAGTGAGGAAGGCAATGAGGAAACCCCCCAAACCAGCAGTGCCTGTGATGCTATTAGAAAGACAGACTGATGACTCAGGGAAAGGAACACAAAGAGGATGCATCGTGTGCTATATTTAATGCCTGGATAGCACAAGTCCCACCGCCTACGTCTCCATGGGCACCTACCATGAACTCATAGGCATCTGAGTTGGCATCTTTCACTTGGCATCTTTCTGTCTGCCCATCTGCAAACCTCATCAAGTGTTTCCAGAACTGGGAGAGACGTCCCAAAAGATCAAACCATCAGATGATAAGAGAAAGATAAATAGATTGCCTGTAACTTCTTATTAACACCTATACTTCTCATACTCAACCTTGAAATCAGTGGGTTTCCTTAGGTGACCGCATCATTAACAACACATTCAGACATCATAAAATCACCCTGAGCCAAACCCTTGTCCTGTGCCATCTTATGGTACTTGATGTTTAAAGGCAAGCACTAAAGACACCCTACGCAAACCCTAGTTCTGGGTTTCCTTCAATCAGAGTGCTTAATCCTTACGATCACAAAAGCAAGCTTGGGAATCTCATCTCTAGTACTGCCCAAGCCAGAAGGCAAAGCACAAAAACACAGCAAAACTTCAACCCTCTTAAAATGGTATTTTTTCTTTACTAACCTGCAGCCAAGTATTGGGATGCTTTCCTGCTAAACCCTTTGGTGCACTGACATGTGTAGCAATGCCCTCCCCTGTGCTGATGCATAACAACTGCGACTGAATTGCTTCTATGGGATATGCAAGCCTGCACAATACCACCAAACCTGCAATTAAGCGTTTTCATTCAACACAAGCAATAGGGAGTTGCCCATCAATTGAGAAATCAAAGGCAAAGGACACCAATGGAAACAGGAGGAGGGACAGCACCTGCAGCCACGCAGAGCACTGCAGAACCTCCTCCAGCCCTGGGTGTATGTGGGGCTGGGAGCTCAAGAGGGAGCAATAAAGCCAGTGAGCCCTGTGCCCTCCAGCACCCCATGAACACGATTGGAGAGTCAAGATCATACTTCTAATGCTTGGGAATAGCACTTTAATTACTTGATGAAAGGGAAGCAAGCAGAAACCATGGCAGGTAAACGGCTTCCTGCAGCCACAAAGCCACCCCAGAAGGCATGGGGCCATCATCTTATCAAAAGGTCGTGGATGTTTGTCTTCCCAGACCCAGCACTGAGCTGGAAAGAGCAGATGAGAGTAGAGAGGGCAATGGGGAATCAATTCCAACTGCATCTGGAGATCGATAAACCTAGACGGAGGGAGAATATAAGCAAATCTAAGTGAAATCAGTGCAGCGAAGAAGACGCAAAGCTTGCAAAGACAAAAAGTAATTGCATTTTTCAGAAGAGAACCATCAGCTTTGCACACATGGCTCATGCCAGCCCAACCGTCCCTCCTCAGCTGGCTGCAAGCTGTAACCTGCTGCTGGATGCAAGTCTTGGTAAAGCACCCAATCCAGGGTGCAGTAAGTCACCCAAGACCTGTAGGAGGCTTTGACAGAGGGACGGATAGGGATGCAAGCATCAGTAGAAACAGAATGATGGATGTGTCTGATATCACAGTGCGTGCTGATTGCAGGGTGGTTGAGGTATCTGGCACTGTGTGCACGCAACGCCTGGATTTGTCAGAGTACACAGTAAATATTTTAAGTGTTGTTTTGCAGTGAATGCCTCAAGGCAGAGTAATACCTTATGCTGAAAATATATCTTCCTAGAAGGAAGAATGACACATTAAGTTGAACATCAGCCTGTTTAAGCCACCTCAGTGGCTCCTCTGGAACCATCACTGTTCCCAGGACAGGCACAGAGATGAAGACCCAAAACCCACCCCACACGTCCATGCATTGTGCCAATGGATGAAAACAAGATGGGAAAAGCAAATAGGGCACAGATTGCTTCATCCCTTAGAAAAATCCCATTGTGAGTGGTAACTTCTCATTACAGCACAATGAGAACCTGAAAGATCCCAGAGAAGGGGATGAGGGAGCAGCATGGAACTTTGGAGGTCTCAAAGGATGGAACATCTCTGGAAGAGTGCTGGCTGACACAAGAGGAGATGGGGCTCTATTGACTCATCCTTTGACTGGCATCCCCCAGTGAAGTGCAGTTCTGCATTAATCAGCTTCAGGTATTATCTCAGGTATTGCCCAAAGAACCTCTCATTGGTTCTGCTAAGGAAATAAACAGGGTCACAACAGTGTGAGGCACCCGGATTTAGAATAAAAACATCTGTTGTTTCCTCCCCTTTCAAAGCATTGCTTGCACCTCCATGATTTCATCCCTGCCCTCCTGATCAAGATTCATCCTCTGCATAAAGGGATGCTTCCCTCTCAGCACATCAAGAAAGCACCGGTGAGAAACGTCCATTTCTATTTTACTTGATAATTTCATAAGGGATTTCAGCCCTGTTTTTTCTGGTATCGGGGTCACCCCAGGTAGCTCCATCTCTTCCCTTTGCCTTATTGCAGGACAGAAGGAGGGATGGAAGGGTTCTCCCCTCACATGCAGCAAGGAAATTTACAGCCACCTCACCTGAAAACAAAAGATGCAGAACAGTGAGGATGTGTTTGAAGCGTCTCTCATTGACGTTGCCACCTGGATGGAGAAATCTGAAGAATTCTTGTTGGAACAAAAAGACTTGAAAGAGCCAAAACCCCACTCAGAGCCCAGAGAACCTCATGCTGCTCCTGACTTAGGATGAAACCTGAAGCATCCTCCCACCAGAAACACAGCATAGAATTCACTGCCCTGAGCAACACCCATATGAGACCCCAAAACCCAAACCCAGTGCAGATACACAGTACTGCCATGGAGATGCTCCCAGCATGCATCCTCAACCCAACTTCTCCACCGCTCCAAATGCTTGCAAGAAAACATAATTAAACATCAAATTAAAGATCAGTTTTTAGAGAGGTTTGTAGCCATGGGAGTCCAGCTCTACGGTGAAGTTGCTGTTGCTTTTGCCCCTGCCCAGTGCTCAGACAGATTGAGGTCCTTCTGCAAGAGTGGGCTGGGAAGCACTGATGCATTAAGCCTAATAAAGCCACAGGATGAGGTTATTTATTTCTGTCGGGAACATATGTTGGGAGCATATGAAGATTTACATGCCCACAATGAGACACTTTTGCTCATTACATAAATTTATTACAAAATCCATTGTGAGTTCCCTAGAGCAGCTTCTCTATTCCAGCTCCCAAAAGGCAAAAAGGGAACAAAAAAACCCCCCCAAAACATGAAGGTTTGAATCTTTTCCAACTGTATTATGCAATTTCCACACTCCTCCCCCCCCCCCCCCAACATTGGCAACAGTAATTCCTGCTTGTGAATCACAGCTAATTATATTATAATAGGCCATTCTTCTTGATTTAATACCACCATATGAAAATCTGTATGCGAGCGAGTGTGGTCATCAGATTAGTAACAGCTCCAGTTCTTAATTTATGTTTTCATTTTATTAATGAAAAAAAATAATAATAATTAAATCTCAAGGGTTCTGATGGGGACGTTTTTGCTGGAGTTTGTTTGATTTCAGAGGTAAATCACAGCACTGGATGAGAGTGATGGGGAACAAATGGCAAATACCTGCTCCCATTGAAATTACAGCACTCGGGGTGATGGTAAAACATGGGGATGAAATCCCACAGCCGAATGGGAGGAATGAGTGGCAGAGAGAGAAAAACAGGGGGGGGGGGTGGGGAAATAAAGGAAATGAGGGTTAAACAAGTTGTGAAAACTGCAAAGATGAAGCAAAGCAGAAACGCAAGGGGAAATAAAGGACTGCTTTCAAGCAAATGGGCAGAGGAAGGCAAAGCATGCAGAGGTGTTCCACTGCTCACCCCCCCCTCTGTGGTTTTAAGCTATGCAATCCATCACAGGCAGGATTTCCCAGCCCCATGTGCAGCCATGGCAATCTCTGTCCTTGCAATAAGAAAGGAGACCCCTGAATCCCCTCTGCCCTGCAGACAGCATCGGCGTAGAGCCCTGACCTGCTGCCTCTGGGAATGGAAAAGGTGACCTCAGACAGAGCCAAGACCCAAACTCATGGACAGGTGATGATGCTGGTGACAGCCCCACACACAGCCCTATATATATGAATAGGTTATGAATAGGATATATGCAATTTGGCAGTACCTTGCTATAGAGCAGCACTATCCTCCCAGCTCCGGAGCAAGCTTCAGCATCCCTGACTTATTCCCCTCCTGGATTCCCACTGGATTTATCCCACCTCCCCACCCCATTCGGTTCCACGCCTACATAACAACACCAGGATTGTTATTCTTTGCCTTCTGTATACATTAGTAGATGGTTGGAGGATCCTGAAGCAATTTGCAAATATTAATTAAGCCTTTGCAGAATTCCTGAGCGGTAGGTAACCAAAATTATGCCCCTAATTATATTAATTCTGCTGTAGGGCAGCAGGCAATTAGCTGGGATCTGTTACATAAGGAAAACAAACCTATGTTGATGATTATACATCTAGCATGCAACTAACTGGTATTCCATCTCCTTACTGGTGGCCTTGGCATAAGCAAAAAGAGCATCTTGGGGGAGAAAAGAGTGCAAGAAAGCCCTGCCCAAAGCTCTTCTCCATCACAGAATGATCATAGGATCGTTTGAGTTGGAAGGGACCCCTTGAAGGCCGTCCAGTCCAACTTCACAGCAATGAATGGAGATACCTACAGCTCCTCCTGCAGATTCCCCTCTGCACTTGCCCCTCCTCTTGAGGAACCCCACATCTGCACATCCAAAGCACGGAGCATTGGACATGGGATGAAATAAGACCAGGAGAAGCTCAGGAGTCGCATGGTGGTAGTGGGAAGACCTTGGCTGACTCATTGATTTCCCCCCAAGTGCTCATCACGTTAAAACCCGCTGTGTCCCCTTGCCTGGCAATCAGCCCATACAGCCATGCCCAGCAAGGAGCTCCAACACCAGGGATGCCTCCTGTTGTAGGGCTTCTGTTCTCACACCTAAAGAAACAGCAACCCAAATGCAAGCTGACCCCGGAATGACAAACAGCCTCCAGAGACACCATCTATAGTAAGGTCTCATGGGCCAGCACTATGCAGAAAAATCAACAGGGAGGTGATAAAAGCATTAATTATCACCAATTTCTCATTTTTCAATAAATTAACTGTAGAATGGAGTGACTGGGCTGCCCTGAACCCCACATCCTACACTGCCTGAATCTCCTGCAGCACCCAATAAAGCCAAACCAAACCAGGCAACCAAAACACACACACTCCAAACCAATAGTAGTAAAAGGGGCAGGGTTCCTACATTCCAGCCCTGTTTCACAGTCTAAAAATCAAACTTCTGTGATAATGAAAAGCCCTGCAGAGCTGCTGTCTGCCTCTGGAGGAGCTCCACAGCTCCTGATGGATGCTGCCAAAGGAGGGAGCAAGTCCATCTTCACCGCAAGTTTCATTGCTTGTTGTACTCAGGCAGCACCTAGCACAGCCCAAATCTGATGCTAACTAACACACAATTAGTGATATTACTTAATGCCACTGCAGCTTGGCGATGAGAGCATGGGATTTAATGAGTGAGACCGAATCCAGCTGGCTCCGCTCATCGGCCCTTCCATGGCACTCGTACAAACTGGGAACTTTAAATCTTCAGCCCCATATTCAGTATAATGAACCCAACCTGTTCCCCTTCCAAAAGGACAGCAGCAGCAAGCAGATCTACAGTATGATAAAAGAGAAATATATGTATATATATATGCATAGAGCAGAAGAGCAGTCTGAAAGGGGAATGGCAGTACAGAGAGCAAAACCCCATATAGGGATAAAGAAGAAATGATTCAACACAAAACATTAAGCACACAAAAGCACTCAGGGATATGGACAAGGAGACTCCAGAACAGCCCCTAAATCAGAGCCTCCCTCTGCTGCCTCTCCCCACTGCAACAGGCAGGGTTTTATTGGGTTCTTTTAACCACGATGAGGTCACCAGCCCTTAATCCCAGCCCGTGAGGGTGTGTTAAGAACGTTCATGTTAAAATACAAGCATATAAATAAATAGATTTTAGTCCATATGTAGAAGAAAAGGCGACCAAGGCAAATTTGGGAGACAAAGGAAGTCACTGAAATAAATCAACACCCAAACTGAAGTAATGCAGAGCAAAGGGATTGTCTGCTCAATCCTGATGATCACTTACAAAGAGAGGAGCCCCTTTCCTGCAAGGCAGAGCAAACACTGCCTTAAATCACCACACTGCCCAGTTCTGACAGTTCCGTGTTACAGCTCAGAAGGTGCTTCTGAAGGACACCAACTGCTCAACAGCTGCTTCCCTTGGAGCTCTGCATCAGGGCCAGCACAGGCATTGCCATCACTGTGTATTATGGCTGGGCTTCCAAGTCCGGCTCGTGGAAATAGGAGAACTGAACACCCTGACCCCAAGGCATGAGATCCCAGCTCACCTTACACATACTGATGCCTTTAAACACTCCGCATGGGTGACAAAAGCCAACAGGTAGAACAAAAACCAAGCACTCACATACAGCCTCAGCGTGACCAACTAAATGATTTTAACCATCAATAAACTCAATTTGCCCAACTCAACTGTTCTTCTCACCCGTCCCATAGCAGTGAGTTCCACAAATCACTGCAACCCACACCACAGGAGCATATATTGGGGGAAAAAAAGAAGTGCCATCATGGCTACACACAGTGCTTTTGCTGCACTCATCCTCAATGCAATCCTTTCCTTTTAGTGCTGTAGAAGCTCAGTCGCCACAGCACTCCAGCATCACACCAAGTGAGGTTTGAAAGGAGAGGTGGTGACCTCGTGTGTGAGACGTACAGAGCTGGAAAGGAAAGAGAAGCAGCTCTCATGCAGAGCTTGCTTCCTTCTGCTTCGGATCTAAGGGAAGATCTTTTTGTTCCAAACCACCTTGGTTTGGGGCTTTGGGGTTTTTTACCCAGTGAAAGTCACACCTGGAGCTCCCACATCACCCCTTGCTGCATGACTTTTGCAGCAGCATCTGCTAACAGCAGCCCTGTGTCCTCCATCCCAGAGGATTATCTGTCCTCCCTCCACATCTCAGCAGCCTCCAGGTTGTTGGGGCAGCTCCAAAGGGACCTCTTTGATTTGGTGTGCTGTGTCTCACAGAGTGGGAATTCAGCTCCTCTCCTGGGTGAGGAGCAGCAGCAGCAGCTCAGAACTCCTCTCCCTGCTGACAGCAGCCTCACTACCAGCAGCAAGCACAGCACATCTCCCACTCTCCCGTCTATCTACAGAGACAGGAAGAAGAGAATAACCCAGCACTACATTCCAACACAATAAACATCCAGCTGCCACCAACGGAGCTCATTTAAGACTCCACTCTGAGCTCTCATTTAGACCTACTGCAACCCTCCACCTCCTCTAACTGCACTCTATCTAGCAAAGGGTCCAACAGGGGTTATTTAAGCAGGGATACACCGGTGATGGCTTGCAAAGCACACCCTTAACTTCAGGGGCTTGACTCCACAGCAGAGCCCACATGCAGACTCCTGCTACAGCAGCTCATTATTTGCAAAGCAAAGCACACTGTGCAACAGCATGCAGCTGCAGGGTGCAGTTCTGCTGACCCAGAAGGGATTCATTTGGCACCCAGCAGGCAAAGGCTGCTCTGGATGGAGGGGGAACAACCTACCAGCTCTCCTCACATCAGGGAGCTCAACTGATCCTCAGCCTGCAGAGTTCACCTGAGGAAACTCTGCTTTGCAGCTGGGGATGGAAAGAATCGAGATGCCACAATGCTGGAAGCAACAGGGGAAAACATCACAAAGTCCCTCAAATGGCAGCAATGTTGGTTTGTTCGGTTTTTGGTGTCTTATTTTCTTCTTCTTTTTTTTTCCCCCCCAATTAAAAATAGCAGCAGCGAGTGTGAGCCACCACTTCCCACTGCTGATGGCCTGAGGTAGCCTTTAGAACAGAAAGCATCAGTTCTGCTCCGGAGAAGAGAGAGAGAAGCATTGAGGGAAACGGTTGTCATCTGCTGGGGAGAAAACTGAGTGCTCTGCAATGGGAACTTCGTGGCCACCGCTGCCATTTGGCGTTTGAAACGCTGCCCTCCAACACTGAGAACCGCCGTCCCACCCACCCCACTCACAGCTCGTGTCCCACGCTGCTGCAATGCCCGCAAATGGTGTCTGTGACCTCCACGCACCCCCCCCCTCCAAAACGGACCAGCCGCGACGTGCAAAGTACGGGAAAAAAAAACGCACACATCGTGAGGAAAACACGCAGATAGGAGGGAAAACACTCAGATAGGAGGGAAAAAAACACACACAAGGTGTGGGGAAGAGACGCACATCGTGAGAAAAACACGCAAAGCGTGCAGGAAACGCGGATACCGCGGGATAAAGACGCGCACGTGGATGAAGCGCTCCCCATGGAGCGCAGGGATGGGGGCTGAGGGGATGGAGGGGTCCCGGGACTCACTCACCGCGGAGAAGTTGTGGGGCCCGCAGAGCTCGCCGCGGTACTTGCAGGAGAGCAGCATGTCCTCCAGCTGATGGCCCAGGCGGTCCATGAAGTCGGCGCTGATGCCCTCGTAGTGACGGGGCGGCAGGAAGAGACGGAAATCGGCCAGCTTGGCGAACCACCGCAACCGCGCCTCGTCGCCGCGCAGCAGCTCGGTGAGCAACGGCCGGGCGGTTCGGTTGGGCAGCAGCAACCCCAACCAATGCCCCGCGTAGTACAAATCCCCCTTGGAGAGGCGGGGGAAACGCAGCGGGTTGTTGTTACACAGGGTAACGGCGGGGAAAGCCAACTGCCGGCTCCACTCGGTGCGCACCTGCGTGTGCGAAGGGAAGGAGAGCCAGTGCAGCAGGCGGTTGGAGGACCAGGAGAGCAGCAGACCCAGCGCCGTGCAAAAGGCGAGCACCCACAGCGCCCGCCGCGGCAGCGCCGCCCGCCGCGAGCACATGTGCCGCAGCCCGTGCAGCCGCGTGCGCAGCGCCGGCACCCGGCGGCCCCGCGCCATGGGCGCTCCCCGCCGCTCCCCTCCAACGCCGCCGCCGCGGGCTCAATGCGAGCAGCCCCGCGCCATGCCCGGCCCCCGCGCCGCGGCCCGCAGCGGCCCCGAGCGGCGGGGGGAGCCGCAGCGGTCGGCCCGCCGCACCGGCCCCGAGCTCGCGGTGCTCGGGGAGAGCTGCATGCCGGGCCCCGCCGCCGCTGCTGGTGCTGCCGGTGGTGATGCCGCCGCCGCCGCCTCCTCCCCGCCGCGACCGCACCCCCGCGGCTCGGCGAGGCTGCCGCTCGGCCGGGGGAGCCGCTCACACGCGGCGGTGCCGAGCCGGCATGGCCCGCTGCTGGCTGCGCTCCTGCTGCCGCTCCGCCCGCGGGACCTCCGAGCTCCGCGATCAGCTCCGCGATCGGCTCCGCTCTCCGGCACCTCCCAGCTCCGCGTTCCGTGACCGGCCGCGGCTCCGAGCCTCGGGGAGAGCGCTGCCGCTACCGCTCCCTCCGGTCCCGATCCCGGTCCCAGCCCCGCTCCGTGCTCAATGCCGACCCCACGCCGTTCTCATGCCCGTTCTCCCAGGGAAAAGCCGTCCGCGCTCCGCTGGGCGGATGATGAAGAGGGAGGGAGAGAGAGAAAGGCGACGCTTCCCCGCGGTTCGTGTCCCGGCTGCGGTGGCGGCAGCCGCGCCGCTCGGCGCCAGCCGCGCTGGGGAGGCGGAGGGAGGGGGGGGAGGGACGGAGCACCGCTCGGCCCCGCCACCCGCCGGAGCCCCCTCCTCCTCCCCGGCTTTATTCACGGCCGAGCGGGGGGAGCGCGACTCCACCGGCAGCTCTCGGGACCCGCCGGGCTCTGCGCGTGGAGGTGGGATTGCGGGGTACCTCCCTCCCTCCCTCCTCTTTCAACCGGAGTTTGTTTTTCTGGTTTTCAGCTGCCCCGGGGGAAAACACGATCGTACCGACACCGGTACAGCCTTTGGAAGCGCAGGCGAAGCTCGCAGCTTTGTAGCCAAGTGCTGTCTGTTCCACCAATACATGGAAAAACGCAGCCCCAAAGCATCCCCTCCCCATCACCTCCTCGAGCCCCGGTACTCGTTTACAAGAGCTGTGTGGGGGACAGCGGGCTCTTTTCGCACCGCATCTTGCCCGGACACACACGCAAAACCGCTTTCCCCGATACCCTGGGGAGAAAGAAATACTTGTGATACACATTGGCACCTCAGTAGGTTTGCTTAGCTCGGATCTCTGAATAGCAGCTCAGTGTTACCTTCATTTTGATTTAGAATAGTACTAAGAAGCGTTCCTATCATTGTGTCCAATTAAGCTCTAAGTGGCGATAACTGCTTCGAATCCCCTCTGATATTTCTGCTTTCCATTCATTTGCCATGTGCGTTTTGATCTGCTGTGCATTTTTACCCGATAGATGGTGCCGTTAGAGCCTGGCTGCCTCCAGCCTCTCTCGCAGAGTTTCTTCCCTCTGTGGCAAGAGCTGCAAACCCTCTCCTCCCCTTACCCCAAAGAAAACCCGGCTTTCAGCTCTAAGACCATGGAGGGAAACCGTTTTGGGGAGACCCCACGCTGGGGTTGCTGCAGCAAGGATTTGCACAAGTATGCAACCACAGGCTCAGTTTTCCAGCCGGAGTGGTTTGCGGTGCCTCAGTTCACACTGTGCTCCTGTCCACGCTTTACAGTTTTTACCTTCTTATTTTTTTCACTTAACCACTTCCCATCAATCCGAAATCCCTTTCAGACCTGGGAAGGTGGCCGTGACCTTTCTTAAACGAAATGAAACAAGGCCAGCAGTTAGCACGTTTGTAATAACGTGCTATCGAGTGGCTCCCGTTAAGCATCTCAGCCCGCATCTCAGCTTTCCCCCCCACCCCCGCCTGTTGGAATCAGTGGGAGTTCTTCCCCTTGGCTCACTCACAGGGTAATAACGATCCGAATAGCTTTGCTATGAGGCAGCCTGAGATTGTTATTTCCATGATATATTGACACAAACCTAAGGAGAAAGAAAAAAAAAGTGCTGGGTTATAAACATCATCAAATGACCCCTCCTGCTCCAGCATTGCTGTTATCCTGCAGTTGTTCTCCTCGTGAAAACTTTCTCAAGTCAAAACCTGACCACAAAAGGCAAAGCCTCCATCAGCTGCCATGGCACAGCATTCCCTCCTCTTCAATGCCCATCCACTGGAAATCGTTTCCATTTATTTTCCCATTCCCAAGTCACTCCTGTGTGAGTCTTGGCTCTTGACTCCTCCAGAGCGGCTTCAAAAGCCCATTGGGCTCCATGCATGGAAGGAGAGAATCATAGCATCACTAAGGTTAGAAAAGACATCCGCTGGAAACCACAGTTTGGGTGGAAGCAAAATGACATTGAAGGAATTCAAACATCCATTTCAGGTGAATCCCATCATTCTCCCTTGGGACATAAGTTGCGTGTCCTCAGAAGATACACAACAGACGAATAGTCTGACATTTTTTGGAACTGAAAGCATTTCCTTCTTTTGAAACTTCATTTTCATTTCAAACATCAACTCGAGTTAAGACAAAAAAAAGATTAAAGAAAAGCTTGAAGAGCCCCTGAAAAGTAAATCTCAATGCTTTCTTCCACCTGAACTTTCTGAGTGTTGTGATTTCATTTAATCTCATATGGGAGCAAAAGGAAGGAAAGCTCCAGCCCAAATGCTTTGCCCTGGCAAAAGGGAAAACCAACAAAACCATACCCAGAGCCCTGCAGCCCCCAGGGAGAATGAGGCTGGGCACAGCTGGGCACAGCTGGATGGAAGAAGCTGTGCACATCTGGGCACTACTGGGTGGAAGAAGCTGTGCCCAGATATATACAGTGAGATGGAAGACATTGAGCACATCTGGGGATCACTGGATGAAAGAGGCCATGCACAGCTGGGCACAGCTGGGTGGGAGAAGCTGTGCACATCTGGGCACCACTGGATGGGAAAGGCCAAGCACAGCTGCACACATCTGCACACAGCTGGATGGAAGGGGCCGAGCACAGCTGGCCTGATGGATGCAAGAGGCTGGGCACATCTTGGCACAGCTGGATGGAACAGACTGCACACAGCTGGGCACCACTGAGTGTGGAACAGGCCAAGCACAGCTGGGCACCATGGGGCAGGTTTGATGGACCGGCTTGGTGTGTCAAAATAAGATCATGCTCTTATGTTCCTTAAGCACAGAATAATGTGCTGCTTTGCCTAACTGCTGCTGCTGCAGCAAAAAAATTTCCTGCTGAAGCCACCACGTTATGAGAAAGCCATAAAACACTTGGAAATAGGGGTTTCCATGGAAGCTGCCATCTCTGAGTTAATTCTATTACTGCTGCCTCAAATCCCGTAGCATACAACAAACCCAATCCAGTGCTATCTGAGACCAGCACAGCTCTGGGAAGCCACCATCATGGTGCCACCAACCCCAAAACTGTTGTTCTCATTTCCAACTGGTTTCATTTTCTTTGGTATGATGTTTTGTTTTCTTGCTTTGCAAGCAAATCATTGAGCTGCCAGCTATGAGATTCTCTGTATTAATTGAGGATGCTCAGAGCAGAACTAGGTGAAGCCCTAGGTTTGCTGTAGGGGTTCTGGGGGGCTTTGCAGTGTTATGGGTCTGGGCATGGTTTAATCAGGGGGAGGTAAGATATTTGATCCATAATAAAACATCGAAGGCACATAAATAGGACGTCAGTAAGCTCTTTCTTCATCCGCATTATGGCACGAGTAGAGTAGTAAAACTGCTTGAATTTACAACTGCTTTCAGATTCAGAAATATGGAAATACTCTGATATCTCATTTTCTACGCCTTCTGTGCGTACATAATAATAATCTAAAAACCCTAAAAACAAAAAGGCACCAAACTCAAAACCCACGAGAAATGAATTAATTGCCCAAGAGAGCAATGATGCTGCATTTCTTTCAGGGATTATGCTGTCAAAAAAAGTAGATAGAAGTGGGATTTTCTAGATGACGGGAAGCTGCTAAGGATTAATTAGAAAGACTTTAGGAGGTGGCACAGACCTGCTGGCATGGGGACATAACTGGGTCTGCCCTACAGAGGTGTCACATTGGCCTTACAGCAGCTGGTGCAATGGAAGGATGTACTGAGCTCCTTCTGCCCATGTTTTTGGAGGGGATGCTGAGCCCCACAGCTGGCGATGGGCTTCAAATCCATTTGGAAATGCATTTCCAAAGGTCCTGCACAATGCCATGCGTTATAGGGCTGTCCTGTGTTCTCCAAGTTAAATGGGCACTTCCAACACAACTGTTATTCATGGAAGTTAATTCATGTAAGTAGCAGAACAGGAAGAATGTAAACCCTGTGTCTGTGTGTACACGTGCAGATTTCTTCTGCAGGTGGAAAGAAGGAATGATTTTAATCTGTCTAAACTCCTCAGCTGGCATCCTCCCAGCTATCTCACATTCCCCCCCCCCCCCCCCCCCCCCTCTGTTTTCCACTTCACTACTGAAGAAAAGAGGGAGTGAAACAAATGGAAATACCTCTGGCTTCCTTCAGAACTAATTATAACACGAATCCTTCTGAGCAAATCCCATATCCAAGATCTCACAGCCTCTGAACACCAACGGGCTCCTTTTCTTTTTGTTGGCGCTAAGAAAAGTGCCGTCGGCGTTGGGCACTCATCCTGCTGCAGTGCCCTCTGTGCATTTTGGTGGCCCTGTGGTCACTTCCCAGCTGACCAGGGACAAACAGGAGCCTCCCCCTCCACCTCTGGGTTGCAAAGTTTCAGCCCAACCACTGCAAAACACTGAGAAATGGACATGGGCATCCAATGCTTGAGTGTCTGGGATGCTTCCCCACATCCCTGCTGGATGTATTTCGGGGTCCATTCGATGCAACACGAAACACAGAGAGGAGAGAGCAGAAAGCGACGCCTTCACCAGGAAGCCCTGCAGGGCTGCAGGAGGAGGAAGATGCATGAGATGCATTCGGGAGGATGCAAAAGAAAATGGAATATTATCTCCTTTCTGGAAAGAGGGAGCTTGTGTCCCTGAACTTTGAGCCTTGGGGATGCTTTTTCACACAGCAGTGTGTATTTCTGTTGACTTTTCTTTTTCTCCATTCTATTTTATTATTATTATTATTATTATTATTATTTTCTTGGTCTATAAAGGGCTGGAGTTTCCTTGGAGCCGATTTGCTGGGCGAGCTCCTGCTACGGAGCTGCCGTCTTTGTTCCTGATGGGCTGTGAAGCACAGGAGCGTCGCCGTTGCCGCTTTGCTCGGGTGTTTAATCACAGCTTTTCAGTGCTCCATGAGCACCGCCGCAGGAGAGGCTTAATTAAAGAAGAATCGAGGGAGGGGGGGAAGGACAGGAAAAAAAAAACCCAAGCACGAAGCTTGACTTGCTACTGAAATCTGCTTTGGTGTGGAGCTGTGAGTGATGAGAGGATCCGTGTGGATTTCAGCCTTCAGATGTGGCAGAGGGATGTTATAGGGCTGTACATGGGAGGGACATCTCAGCTCCAATGTATTGGGGTGGTAGCCCTGGCCACGAGCCTGGAGTGCCAGAAGTGATTGTGGAGTCCATCCTTGAGGTTCGTCTGCCATCAGCTCCTACCCCAAGCACCTGGAGGAATGCAGCCTGGGGCCTCCAGTGGAAATGGGCTGAACGGAGGCATTGCAGAGCCTGATCCAGGGCAGGGATGGGCTCACTGAAAGATCATGGTGAATATTTCATGTCACCCCTTCAGTCTGGAGAGAAAACCTGCTGCTGCCTTCTCTCCACCCTCTTCCCCCCCCTCCACTGAACCCCTTTTGCTCAGGTTAAATGCACAGGATCTAGCAAACACACAGAGAGCTGCTCTGTGTTTAGATGCTGAAGGGGACTGAAAATTATATCTCTCCCAGGGAGTTTTGCTTCTGTATCAATTCCAGGGAGCAATTTCTTAAGTTAATATTTATTCTTTGTCTTGCTGATGTGTTTGAAGACTCTTCTGGGAGCCAGGCTGGAAGTAGCTCTTCTTCCCCTTAAACCTGTTGATGCTGTTCCAAACCCTAAGCCAAGGCCAAAGGGATGTCAAAGCCTTATGGCATCAGTAAGGGAAGGGGGGAAAAGACATTGCAACAGGAGCAGATCTTCAGAGACCAGCCCCAAGCGTACAGTCACCTCTTGCAAGGAGCAGCACAGCCATTCCTCCTGCTTTGGCATCTGCTCTATTTGCTGCAATTTTCCACTGGAAAACTAAGCAGTTTGATCTTGGACTGGTCACACAGCTGGGATCCGAGTCCCTAAGAGTCTCCAGATCTCTTTGCTTGCCTTGGGGACCAGGAAGGAGTGCTCGTGGCTGGTGCCTGTGTTCTGGGAATGCATGTAAACCCTCCCTGTGTGCTTCTAGCTGAGAGCAGGGGTCACATTGGAAGAAATCAATACAAGCAATTATTACAAAATATGTTGCTCTACCTGAGGGATGCATCTGGAAGCTGCAGAGGGCAAAGCTCCAGCAGCTCAGCTGTGACCTGGCTGTTCCTGAAGCACTGGAGTCAATCCAATCCCAGGGTGCGGCAGCTGGCATGGCAGAAAAGCCACCCGGTGTCAACAGGTATCAGGGGGCATTTCCCCAAGAAAATGACCCCTTTCTATAGGATGAAAAGCTTCCCATTGCTGCACCTGAACACGAAAACTGAATTCCCATTCAGAAACATTTTGATGGCCCTGAAGCTGCTCCAACTCCTTGCAAACTCAGCAGGAATTTCAGTGCAGTGACTCCCCAGAGGAGGAAACCACAGCTGCCTGCAAACTCTCCCGACTGCAAACTGCTGTTCCTGTATTGCTTTTGTACACCTGGGCTCTCAGTTCTTTGCTATGCTTTGGCCATGATGATCCCAACAGTGTCCTCCATCCTTTCCCTGGGGGACAGGTGAGCGCTACCTGCACAGCTCCAGGCAGAAGGGATCCATGCGACGTCTCTCTGGCAGCTAATGGGTGACAGCAGTTGCGTGGGCAGACTAATGGAGAAAAGGTTTGATAAAATAGAAGAGCCATCTCTGAGGTTATTTTATTTTATCTTATTTTATTTCCCCGGTGATGCTTTTTTTGCAGTTATATAATTTTGTGATGACTTTGATTTAAGTGGAAAAAAAAGAAAAGGCACTGCTGGGAAACTTTGAAGTCTGTGTTCACTCTGAAGTTTGAGTTCCCACCCTTGCACTGAGCTGGAGGGATGGGGGTGAATGGGAGATGGGAGCTTCCAACAGCCCTGCTGTGCTCTCAGGGCTCTGAGCATTGAGCTGCACTCCAGCACCCAGTTCTGTGCTGTTCATACCTCCTTCTTTTCTTCTTCAATAGAGTCCCACAGGATGCTAAACCAAAGGGAGCTCTATGACAGGAGAAGCCCCAAAGACATAAAACCACAGCAGAAAGTTCCTCCCGGGGCTGATTCTGCCTTGACATGAAAAGACATTGTCAGAATTCACTTCACATAAAGAAACAGCTTCAGTGCTTTTTCTGGGTCAGTTTTCTTACCCCTCCAAGATGAACCCTTTTTGCTCCAGGAATTCACAAAGGTGAAGATTCCTGGTTTTGGTTTTCCTTTTTTCCCCCCCCTCTGTATGGCAATCTCCTTTAATGTCGCACACATTTGTGTTCCTGAAACTTGTCCTGAAGCCATCAGATGGGGCTGGGCGAGCGTGGTTTGGTGGATCATGGTTTGGATTGGAAAGGAACTTACCAAACACGTCCAGAAGAAAACACAGAGCTGCTGTGTGTCCTCCTCTGGAGCAGTCAGTGAATTCCTCCTGAGCTGCGTGAACTGCTTTAATTTCACCATCCATCTCATAAACAAGACTGTCCTAGGAAGCAATTTCTCTTCTGCCAATGGACCTGGCTTTAAAATCCCAGCCCCCATCTTCCTTTTTCCCTCCTCCAGGATTGACATTTTGGTGCAAGGAAAAGTGATGGCAGCAAAGCAGGAAGAAACTGCTGGAATCTTCCAGCTTACAAAGCAAGATCCAAACCTTCCAGAGGAAGAGCAGGAGGGCTGAATGTCCTCACCATCCCTAAGTGCTGATGCAGCATCCTCACGCATTCCATGTTCAGCCCATGCAGATGGAGATGTGAAGCTCCAAAAGGGATGGGAAGGGATTGAGATGAGACATTTTCATGTGGCTGCTAAGACTCCTCGAGCGTCTTCCTTTGAGTGGTTTCTTTTTTCATGGCAACGGGTTATTTTTTTTGTCAGGTTCATTGACATTGCATTATACAGTGAGTCCCCAGGGCACCGTTCCCAGAATAATTGCGCAAAGCAAATAATCACTATTTCCATTTCATTTTCTTTTTATCCTGCTCTTCTGGATGAAGCTTTGCGGTGCTGCTCTGTGATGATGGCAAACGCCTGATGCTGACCTTTGGAAAAGGCTGATAATACTGAAGTTGGAGCCAACTGAGGGGGAGAATGGGCATCCTGTGCTTGGAGAGCTCAACCTGGGGTGGAGGCAGAGTAACACTGTGCTACTGGGGAAAAATGGTTATTAATATTGAATACCACCTCTGCCTTCAATAGACTGATGGAGATGAGCAGAGTCTTTGGGGAAGCAGTGTTCTGCCCTCCCCCTGTTCTTATCCTTCTCCCTAGGAGCATGTTGTGACTACAGATAGGATATTGGAAAGGGTGAAGCCATCCCACTCCCTGCTTCTGCCCTTACAGAACAACATTACGCTGCTTATCCAAGTGGGGCATCCCTGAGCCAAGCAGCAGCAAAAGCAAACCTGGCTTGGTGGTAATACAGGAAACACAATGCACACTGCACTTCTTTGTACTGCACAGCTTTCCCTGAGGGCTGCTCAGGTTGTGGCACAGCACATATGGACATGCATGAGGGCCCCTTCCAACCCAACTCAATCCATGAAGCTATGATCCTGTGATCCATATGCCACGATGCTATGACTTTATGATTCCATGAGTCCAGGATTCTGTGATGTCACGATCAGTGTGATTTCAGTCACCTCCTAGGAGTGAACACAGCTGTCTCCACGCTCACAATTCATGTTGCACAGTTTGGCAAAGGATTCACAGGCACAACTGCAAATGGAGAGCTTATGAATAACCCAGTATCAGCTACACTGTGCAAGCATTATAAAGACCTGTGTCCTTTAAAGTTGATATTATATAAGGGTACATAGCAATGAATTTCTGGGAAATGCCAAGGAGCTGCTTACTCAGAACTCAGCCAGCATCCAGAGCAATCCCAAAGCTTTCAGCCATATTGAATCTGCTGCAAGCAGAGCAGGTCATGCTGCAGCAGTGCCCACAGGTGACCCCTTAGGGGCCTGCACCCACACTGCTGCAGAAATGCAGCTGAGCACATGGCTTGGAGCTGCTATGGTGAGTAACAGCTTTGTGCATCCAGAAAGGATGGAACCAACTACCAGAATAACTTGGAGCTTCCCTATCCAGGCAGATACATCCTATACCTCCCCAGATCCACCAGGAGCTCTATGTACACACTCTGTGCTTGCTTTTGTAATTGTAATCCCTTGCTATGTCACAAACATTGGTCACCTTAAGGGTGATACCCTGAGCAAATTCCCTTGTTTGTTAAGAAAACAATGCAAGCTCAGGCTGCAATTCACCTACTGCTAAACCAGATAAATCTGCAGCTTTCAAGGGTGTTCTACAGATGCTAAACCAGTCAGATGAGCGATATGAAGAAAGGCTGGGCAAGTCACAATGCATTTTTAATCATTTTCCAGGATGAACCCGAAAGCAGAACCTTGCCAGAAGGAGATGAGGTTGTCTGGGAATTAACAACTTGCTGCCTACCATGCTGTGCTGGATGGCTGAGGCAATCTGGGACAAGAGAGGCTGTGAGGCCTGCAGAGCAATGTGGAAATGCAAGTGCTGAAATCATCCAAAGGGGTTTTTGGTCTCATTTCCAATTGCATGATGCAGGGGGGACCACCTGATTTCTGCTTCTGAGCAGTAGTAGGAATCTAACCCTATTAAAAGTCAGACATCAAATCACAGCTCAACCCAAGCCTAAGCACCCCAAGACCCCAAGGGTGGACTGGACATTCTGCAGCCCAGAGCTCCATCCTCACATTGGGCATCAACAAGAAGTCTGGCACTGCTGAGGGAGGAGGAGAACAGGCAGGGCTGGACAGGAAAGCACTGTTCCATGCTGGAATTACTGTTAGAAACACTTGGCTTTGGGATCAGTGTGTCTGCAGGCACCAATGCAATGGCAGCAGCATTGCTTCGGGCTCTTGTGAGCTGGATGCACTGAGCGCATCCAGGAGCTGTCAGCTGCAGGAGGTGGGAACGAGATGCATGGAAATCAAAGATTTCCTCTGCTTCCAACTCTTTGTCATTTTCTTGTTTGCCTGATGTTTCCTGTGTTTGGTTAGAGTCCCTCAGTGTTTGAAGAAGGGACGACACGTGGTCATAAATAATCATTATCTCCCCAAGTACTTCCTACTTGAAACGTCTTAAATAAATAGATGGAAGTCTCCTAAAACGTGAGCTTTTATATAACTATCGTGTTTGCACGCATGCTGCTTTCAATGAGAAACCCCTGCTGAGAACTGTGACTGGCATGGGCTAGATTGGTACTTCCTGGTCCACAATGGGAAGAGAAGGCAGTGCTGCTACCAGGAAACGAGACAGCAAGATCAAACACTGCAAGGTTCTGTCTGTCTTGAAAGCGAGCTGCTTCCCACCGTGCACTGATTTTGCTGCTGATAAAATTGGCTGCGGACTCGCAGTTGCATCATTTTACATGGGGTTGTGCTGTCAAAGAAAGAAGGGCTGGTTTGGGCAGGGAATGGGGATGGCGTGCAAGGTATTGAGCCTGGGACAGTGGTGAGATGTGGGTTTGCCACGGCATGGCTCAAGTTGGACCTCCTTGCAGCTTTGCTGGTGCTGGTTAAGGGGGAACTGTAGCTCAGAGAGCAGAGTGTTCTGGCCCTGGTTCTGCAGGGAGTGCCCAGAGCAGAGCATGGATCACCAATGGCTTTGAATAATGGCACTGAGCACACTGCTTTCCCAATTACATTGGGGTGAGAAGCTCAGGGATGCTGAAGCCAAGTGGTTTACACCATGCACAAAGCACTGCCTCCACAGCACGGCCAAGCAGGAGCTCAGAGTGACGTCAGAGCAGACCCAATTATCCAAGAAAAGTGCGTGCAATTAGCAGGGCACTGCTGGGTCGTTCTGGTTGAGCTGTTAAACAACCGCAGCAAAGCCCTCTGACAAGGCAGCAAGGTTAAACCTGGCGCAAAAGAAAAGAAGTAAAAAAAAAGGATGCTTGTATGCATGTAGGAAAAGCATCAAGGAACCAAAAAATATGGAAGAATGTGGCTGGTGGTGATGCAATGATGGTGGAGAGCTGGCAGAGAGCAGGCAATGCTCTCAAATGCCACCCATGTCCCCAGAGCTCTTTGCTATCAGCTTCTCCAGGGACTGGCAAAGGGCAGCAGCCAGGGGGATGCTCAGCACGTGTGCCCAAAGCTGTCACGTATCTTAGCAGCTGGAGGGGTAAGATCCAGCTGGGAGTTGTAGAGCAGTGCCTCGTAGCACTTGGTGAAGAGCAGCTTGGGAATTGTAGCAAGAAAAAAAAGCAGTTGCAATAACATGAAGCAAAGTGCTGCCCTGCTGTGATGTGCCCTACAAGGCAAAACCCTCTTTGCTTGGGAAACAAGCCAGTGTCACCGAAAGAAGTGAGGGACAGGCTCAGACAGAGGAGTGTCTCAGGACACTCCATGCTTTATCAACACAACAGAGGCTTTCAGGGGGCATCAGGGAAGCAGCCCTTTCCTTCAGCATCTGAATCTAATGGACTCCCAGAGCAAAGCACTGGGAACGGCCCCAAGAAACTCCACATCAACACAATAAAAACGTCGTGCCCTATAGAAATATGGTGACAAAGCAATCCCTGCAGGAACGGAGCTCAGCCTCTCAGACACTTGGTAAGGGCTCGTTCAATTTAGTGCACTGTGGCTGAATTGAATATTTCTTGGGCTTATTAAAATAAGGATTTACTCCCCATTCTATTATTCATAGGGCTGGGCAATAATTGCCAGCGAGTTGGAGCTTAATTAGCAAGGAATTATTTACAGAGATAAGGAGCTGTTACTAAACCCAAACAGACAGTGTGTCTGTGTTGTCTCAGTGCTGGGATTCAGGGTGGCACGAGCTATGGGCAGCATCCCTGTGCACAGGAGCACATGAGGCATGGGAGCAGTACACAGGAATAGCAAACATGCAAACTGCCAGCGTGATTCACTGAGTAATTGCAGAGTAATACCAGGCGAACTATTAGGAGATAGTAACAATAAGTCAGGATTGACTCGTCTTGTTTAGAACTCCTTGCTGCGTCTAAGTTATTTGTTACCGTTGTGAGCTGCTGCAGAAATGCTTGTGGGTGGTGTAGAGAGGCAGGACTTGGAAAGAAGAAAGCAAAAACTCAATTAATTAATAAATTAATAAAGGAGTGCACAAAGTCTCTCACTGCTTGGCAGATCAGGCCACAACAAGACCCACTACTTGCTTGGGTCTGCCAAGCAAAAAAATAGCAGGCAGTTTAAGGAGATAATCTGGATATGTTGGGTACCACATGGACGCAGTGGGTACCCCATGGACCTGTTGCATCCTTCATGGACATGTGGGGAACTCCTTGGACACACTGGGTACACCATCAGCATTTTGGGTACCCTACAGATGTATTGGGTACCACTTGAGTACACCATGGACCTGCTGGGTACCACATTGAGATGTGGGGTACCCCATGGACACATTGGGTACCCCATGCATACCATGGACATTTTGGGTACCCTATGGATGTGCTGCGTACCACATGGTCGTATTGGGTATACCATGGACCTGTTGGTTACTGCACAGACATGTGGGGTAGTCTCCATGGACACACTGAGTACCCCGTGGACATGTTGGGTATCACATGGACATTCTGGGTACCCCATGAACACATTGGGTACCCCATCAACATGTTGGGTACCACAGTGACACATCAAGTACATCCCCTTAGGTTGGGGCTCTGCCCAGAGAAGCCTTGGGCTGCCACAGGATTCATGAGCAATGTGGCATCACTTTGTTGGAGAACCCAGTGCCAACACTCAATCCATCAGTCACGTTTCTTTATCAGGGCAGGAGAACAAATGAAGGCATAGCTGTGCTCTGCCATCGATCAGAAGGAAGCACAGCAGGAGCAGATGCCCATCATCTTGAAACTCTGTTATTCTGACTGCAGCTCTCCCCCACAAAGCAGTAATCAACTCCTTAGGCACTACATCATGCTTTCACTGGTTATCGTCTTCTGTCCTGCACTCTACTGACAGTTCATTACTTATGCACACCACAAGGCAGATTTTCTTCCCCTCGATGGGACCTGTCGTGCTCCTGATTGATGCCAAACCCTTTTCCGGTGCTAAAGGGCAGCCTATGGTGGCCACAGCATGAGAGAGATGCGGTGCTTTGGGAGCAGAGCAAGAGGAGGCCCTAAGGATGATCAGAGACTGAGGCACCTCCGCTATGGAGACCTGCTGAGAACTTTGAGGTGTTCAGCATGGGGAGCAGAAGGCTCTATGGAGATCTCATTGCGACCTTCGAGTACTCACAGGAAGACTGTAGAAAGGATGGAGAGTGACTTTTTGCTCCGGTGGGGGGCAATCAGCTCACAGCAGTAGCGGAGCTGGGGGCTTTAGTGCACCTTCTTACCCAACCATGCTGTGTTTCTATGGGCAGAGAAGCCACCTGTGGTGCAAAGAGATGGAAAGAAGGTTGCAGCACATCCCTAGGAGATACCCTGCAACTTCTGGTTGTAAAAACCTGTGGGGTTTGAGATCCAGATGTTAAGACTTTGCTCTGCACTTAGCAGCAGTTCTGCTATAGAGAAAAGCTAGAGAAAATGGCCCAATCATTTTTTTTTTCACTCCATAATGAAATTTCCAGGAATATGACTCCAGGCAAGTTTGCTGCTTGTATTCACAGTTGAATTCTTTGGTGGCAATGAGCAATGATTTTTGTTCTCTGGGTTTCAATACTCATAACATTTCCATTTTTATGGCGTTTGATTACGTATTAGACATTTAAGACGTATTTATAATATTAACCTCTCAGAAGAGGCCACTCCTAAAGCAGCTCTGTTTGCCTTGTTAAAATGCAATGCTTGCCGCTGTCTGTACTTCGAGTGGTCTGAGTCGATGAATCAAAGATCTGAAACACTAAAGCAAAATATATATAAATAACAACAAGAAAAAAAACAACAACACGGGAGGGAGGAAGTGGGGATTGACACCTTTCCTAACAAATGACCTGTGCTGAAATGTCAGCCACTTTTAGTCATTTGTCAAAGCGATCAGCGGCACCGAAAGTGGTAATTTGCAAATCTGAATGAGGGGTGATGCTTTGTCATCTGGGGCTGCTGTGGCAGGGGAAAGGAGCAGCTCTCCTTGCTGCTTTCCCCACCTCTCCCATTGCAGTGGGGTCGTGTTGCTGAGAGGGATCCAGGTGATCACACACAGGTCTGGGGAGAGGAAAGGGGTTTGCAAGGGAAGGTGAGCACCAAGCAGGTTTGGTTTCTTTTCCAACTGGAAGGTCTTGAAAGAGGCAAAGGGGGTTTGCTCAAGTTCCTAACTGAGGTTCAACCCAATGCAAAGCCTGGAGCAGCACCAGAGGTTTCTTTCCACCCATGAGACAGTTTGCAGAAACATAGAATGTCTTGGGTTGGAAGGGACCTTAAAGATCATCTAGTTCCAATCCCCTGTCATGGACAGGGTTGCCAACCACTACATCTGGCACAAGGTTGGGCTGCGCAGGCCTCCATCCAACTCAGCCTTTCCTCTGGCCTTTGCTCACACTGACCCCTTCCAGCCCTTCTTGTTTGAGTCATTGCTCCATCTTTGTAAGTGATTTTGTTTGTGCTGCAGATGTAGCTCAGGATCCTCAAGACTGAAGAACACAGATCTCTCCTGACAGGACAGGGATGCAGCAAGCAAGAGGCTGAGACAAACACAAGGGAGGGTGAGCATCCATCACACAACACAACACAACACAGCGCAACACAATGCAACGCAATGCAACGCAACGCAATGCAACACAACACAACGCAACGCAACACAATGCAATGCAACGCAATGCAACGCAACACAACACAATGCAACACAAAACCACCCCCAGAATCAGAAGGTGGCCATCTCAGGTGGCTCCAAACTGCTCTCTGCCTCCAGCTCTTATCTCCTACAGTCCTACAGGGATAATGATGTCACCTCATTGCACACTATGTCCCCATGTTTGTGAAATGCTGGACATGAGGCTGGTGAGAACTGTAAGAACAATTCAGAGGGTTGCAGTCTCTTTCCTGCCCCTCAAGGCGCATCTGAGGGCTGGGGAGCAGCACTGAGCCTAATAGCAGAGCCAAAGCAATAAGTATAATAACTACTCTCCCCTTGGATGAGCTGTGTCCATCCTTGAGCAGTGCAGACAGAAGAACTCCTGAAAGCAGTGTGAAATCATGAAATTAAAGACAGCATCGTCACTCACATGAGAAGTGAAGAGTGGAAATGATGAATGAAGAGTGCTGAGCCAAAGCATATCTTATGTTCCTCATACCCCAAACGCTGTCACTTTGCAGCTTTAATAAAATCCCTCTTTTTTTTTTCTCTCCTTTTTTTTTTCACAGCTTTGTACTATGGATGCACACCACGCTTTGGTTTCTATTTAACAGTACAAGCAGCAACCACGATCAGATGCACAACCATGCAACAGCAGCAGAGCTGCCAGAGGAATCTCGTGCCCTGCTGGTTGCACTGGTACACACGGGCTGGAGGCACTGCAGTTAGCTCAGTACACATGCATTATTTTGCTAGGCAGCGTGGGATCTCAATATATGTACACTATAATTACGTTTAGTCGCTCCCTTCTCTTTTCTTGCAATTTGCTTTTTAATTATCGTTAAAGAATCTTAACTCAGTTGTTCCCATTAATCATAAATTAATTATAAGGTAGTCCGTATTAATTTAACACCGGGGTGTTTTATTTTTTTCTTCTTTTAATTACATGTTTTTGGGCTTGTTGCTAATGTGCTAAAAACACCTGGATTGGAAGAGTAACCCTGTCCCAAAAAGTGATGGTGTAGAAAAGACGGCTGCAATTCAAGGGGCTTTCTGCTTCTATTCCATAAGCTTCCTTGATGCAAGAAACAGGGATTGGCTATGAATTCCTACAGAGTTCCTACAAAGCCCTGAAAGGAGGCTGTGATGAGGTGGGGGTCAGTCTCTTCTCCCATGAAACAGAGATAGGATGAGAGGTGATGGCCGTATGTTGCGCCAGGGGAGGTTCATGTTGGATATTAGAATAGCTTTGTTTTCTTCAAGAGTGGTGATGCATTGGCACAGGTTGCCCAGGTAGGTGGGGGTGTCTGTTCTGTAGGGATGATGTATAAGATGTAGTGTTCTGTTCACTGGGGGACGTGGTTGATGGGCATAGTGGGGTGGGTTGGGGTTGTGCTTGGGGATCTGAGAGGTCTTTTCCAACTTTAATGACCCCGTGATGCCTCCTCTGTTCCACCTCCAGGTGCTGCAGCCCCTTTGGAATCAAGCACTGCTATATGTTTGCTGAAAACATTGGTGACATCAGTAGAGTCCTGTATAAAAGTCTATTCCAAAGCACCTGCAACTGCCTTTGTAACACAGCATTGCCAGACAAATATGGACAAATTCTGCTGTCCCTCATATGATGGCTGTTTTTTAGCACCTGCACCTTAAGCACTTGCTGGGTGCTCCCCAAATACCAAAATCCAGCCAGGGCTGAGCCAAGAATCTCCAGTGAGCATCAGGTAGAAAATAACAACTACTTGCTGTCAGCTGAAGAGAGAAGCTAATAAACAGCAAAGCAGAACTGATCTATATTACATATAAAACCATGGGATGCCCAAGGCTTAAATAATATTGACTTATTTGTAGGCTAAGTGGGAAATAAGAAAGGATTGAGGGGAGGTTGAGGTGCTGGCAGTGGGATTCAATTAAATACTTTCTAAGGCCATGATTAATTTCTTTTTATCTGCTAATATATTTATTATTATTATTATTACTATTATTAACAACTTAATTCTGTTTTACTGACCTATGAACACACTTCCCTGGCACTGCATGTCCATCCCTGACCATACACAGCTTCCCCCCAAGGCCATATGAGGAGCAGAGGGACCACACCATGGCAGCTCCGGTGCAGTTTGTTATGAGGTCTGAACACTTCCCTCTTCAAATCTCCTCCAGCAAAATGTTTTATTATGAAGATCCTCCAGCAACAAATACAGCAGGCAACCGTGTTTCCTCCTCAGTTCTTCTGGGTGATATAAATATCTCAGAGGAAACAACATACACATCATCTGCAGTATTTTTATCCTGTTCTCTGGAGCCCTTAGCATACCCTGCTAAGGGCAAATCCACTATGGCCCTGCACCATTGGGGCCATAAGGGATTTGCTGTAGTCACTGATTTCTCAGTGTCCTCCACTGAAGTGCCCTCTTGTTGGGAAGTTTGCAATGGGACATAGAAGGGTTTGACATAAGCCTGGCTTACAGAAGTATTTGTCTATGCACCTTGGGGACATGGCCTTGCTCCATGCTTCTGTCTGCCTGTAAATGTAGGGATGTTTGCCTTTCTCCTTAGCAGGGCCACCAACTCCTGCTGCACATGCAAAGCATGCACATGGGCTGCAACCCCCAATGGGTTAACAAAACCCAGAGCAGCCCCTAAAATCCTCCCCAGCTGCCAATGCACGGTATGCAAAGCAGTACAAGCACAGGCTGAAGGCTGCCGGTGCCATTCACTGCTGGCTCTGGAAACTCCCAGTCAGCCTCACTGTGAGTTCAGATGCTTAGAAAGATATAAAGGGTAAATAAAATAGATGTCAGCCACTTGCTAAACTGTGCTGATGGGGGAAGGAAAGAGGCAGGGGAGGAGTGAGTTTAGGGAAGGTGATTTCAGAGCCCATTTGAGGACCTTTGCCCCCCATTCACACCACATTCCCAAGCATCACTTCCTTCCAGCCCACCTCCCTTAGAGTCTGCATCCTGCACCAACAAAGATCCAACTCTTTTTGCATCCAAACTTGTTGTGGCATTAGGCAGCAAGTTCTTCAGGGCTATGAGGTTGAGCTTCCCAACCCTAAACCCAGCATTTCATCCCCCGTTTTAGTCCTTGCTCTTCAATCCCACTCTCACCAGTGTACATCTCTCAGCCTCCAAAACCCTGTGCCCACACCTGTTCCCATCCTCATGTTGTGCTGCACTGGGTTTGGCTCAGGAGGTGTCTCTGGGTACTATTCTAAAGCATGTAATAATAAGTCCACATCAAGCTGTGCTAACTGGGGAGCATGGCTGGCAGCAGATTAGACACCCTCATTTCAAGATAGCCCGAGATGAGGGAATTCCACAGCTCACATCTATAATGGAAATCCACCAGGCCAGGAATATGGACTAAAAATAACCACCATAATCAAGAACAGAATGGGAGGCACAAGCTGAGGTATCACAGGCAGATGCATCTCCTTGTAAATACAGTATTTAACCATCCAACAAGCATGCAGAGTATCGCCAAGAAAAGAAGGTCAGTCCTCCTTCCATCAGCCATGCAGAGAAAGAGAATGCATTTGATTTGTTTGATAGATGGCAGATCGTTAATGGGACTTCCTTTTACTTGTACTATTCCTAATAGAGAGGCTGGCTTGGGGGTGCTGGCAGTGAGTCTGCGGACCCCTACATCTTTACCTAGGGACTAGGAAGAAGTGCAGGCTGCATATCCAACAGGTAAATTCTCCTCTCCACCAGGCCAGAGACCTGCAAACACACAACCAGCCTGTGCACAGCAATGGGAGTGCAGCACAAAAGAGTCTGGAAACGATGAGGAGTGAGGTGGGAGAGATCCAAGCAGGGAGACTTCTAGTAAATATTACCCTGAATCTCAGCACTTGGCTCCATTCTCCTGTCCTGCCTTGGTGTACAAGCCTGGGGCACAGCGCCTGTATTGGATGTGTTATCGGCTCCAACTGGAGCTGCTTGCTCGTGTGGGATGCACAACTGGGGAGCACCAGCTGTTGGGAGGGCACAGGGCTGCTTTGCTTTCCAGCATCCTCCCATTTCTCTGCTGACACTCTCAGCTTGGGTTCCCCAGCTCTGCTAAAACTCATTAACAATGAGCTCAGGGTAGATTTGGGTCTCACTGATCTCTGAAGCCAACAGAGTCACACTGCACTGAGCGCTGCTGATCGCAGCCCACTGTGCCCATGGTTACACATCTTCATCAAAGTGACACTTCTTGCTGCTCGTGGGGGGATTGGCCATTATCTCCCTGTCTGCTGCTAATGAACTTCACCGCAGTGAGCGAAGCCCTTTGGTGGGCATGACTGGCACTGCTCGTTCCAATTAAAACTGCACAGTTAACATCTTGTGTTAACCTGTTCTGCTGGCTGTTGGGGGGTGGCCCTTGGGCTGTCACTTGTCCCCACACCTGGCACTTGAGGTAGTTTGGCTCAAGGTAGACATGGCTTCCCAAAAAGCATAGATAGGGATTGTTGGGTGATGCTTCTGAGATGGGACAGCATCACAGATGGGGTCTGAAGTGGACCCTGGATATCCAAAATGACAGCAAGGTCTATAGAATCCCATCCCAGCTGATATAGGAACATAAAAACATCTCAGGAATGATACAGGAGCAGGAAATCTCTGCTAGGTGCACGTTAAGAATTGCTATTTCCTCTTGAGTCTCTCTCATCCAGAACAAAACAAGGATAGGATCCAGCACTGCTCCAGCAGCAGGAGGAGGAGGAAGGCTCTGGACGTGGTTGGATTGCTATTGCTGAAGTCCAAGAACTAAAAAGCTTCTGAGAATCAGACCCAGAACTGCAGACAAATGAATAATGGATCAAGAGATAAAGAGGGGACAGGAGCTGTGATGTGGAGGGAATCAAGAGATAAAGAGGAGAGGGGGGCTGTGACGTGGAGGGAACACGCACCTGTGCAGGGAACAAAGGTTCAGAAATCAGAGTGCTTGAGGAATGTGTTTTCTTTGTAAAACCAGGCATGGGAGACTGCAGCAGCTGTTTCAATCTCTATGTAACCCAATATAAAACGACCTGCTCCATGTCGCCTTAAATACAATCAGATGCAGATGTGTGCGTGTCTGTGTGCCCTGAGAGGCAGAACAGGAACAAGGGATGGGTGGGGAGAAGGCAATGACTTTTCTGCAGATACTCATTCATCTTTTCAGGTGAATTTGCTTTGTCTGGGCAAGGGTCCATTTTGGAGGTACATTCTCTAGCTATTCTAACAAAAGAATTTTAACAGCTCGGCAGCTCTTTATAAGGGAAAGTTTATGTAAAATTCATGGAAGGAATCTGTGATGCATTCAGTTAGTTTGCCTTATAGATAAAATTCAGCAAACATTTCCAGGCAGGGCTGCAGCTACTTAAAACTGCATCCACAGATCCTCCTCCAGCCTGGCTCCATCCTGCAGGCAGGGTCTCTGCAGTCATCCCAGCACATCCCTAACCCAGAGCTAAGCATACAGCCAGTCAGAAGAGAACTCAATTTGCTGTTGCAGTTCTTAACTTGAAACACCCTAGCTGAAATCAGAGGGCTGGAACACTGCTCCTATGAAGAAATGTTGAGGGAACTGGGCTTGTTTAGCTTGGAGAAGAGAAGGCTCTGGGGAGACCTCATTGTGGTCTTCAGTACTTGAAGGGAGCGTATAAACAAGAGGGTGAATGGCTGTTTATGAGAGTGGGCAGTGATAGGACAGGGGGGAATGGTTTTAAACTGAGACAGGGGAGGTTTAGGTTGGATGTTTGGAAGAAGTTTTTCACTCAGAGGGTGGTGATGCAC
Source organism: Excalfactoria chinensis (assembly GCF_039878825.1). Taxonomy (NCBI): domain Eukaryota; kingdom Metazoa; phylum Chordata; class Aves; order Galliformes; family Phasianidae; genus Excalfactoria; species Excalfactoria chinensis. The sequence continues at coordinate 2,965,980 of NC_092848.1, read as the reverse complement.
TGGAACAGGTTGGCCAAGGAGGCTGTGGATGCCCCATCCCTGCAGGCATTCAAAGCCAGGCTGGATGTGGCTCTGGGCAGCCTGGGCTGGTGGTTGGTGACCCTGCACATAGCAGGGGGTTGGAACCGGATGAAAATACCCTCTGATTGAATCCGAACAAATTGATCCCAACAGCATTCAGCCTATCTGACTCATACTGGGGCAATGAAACCCTCAAAGTCCCCCAGTTTTTATGCAGAGAAAGTCCTGTGGGTCTGATACACCTCTCTTTTAAAGGCATGTAGAACCATGGAAATCTTTGGAATTGGGAAAAATCTCAACCCAGAGAGCAACTGAATCATGAGGGCTTATGAAGCCCCTTAGGCACAACCCTTGGAGCAGATTCTGCTGCTGGTAGTCATGATGCAGTCAGAGCAAGCCCTGACCCCACATGCAGGTGAAGGGATCACCTTTCCATATCCTCCTAAGAGCCTGAAGATGCAGCTGCAGAGACAATTCTTGTCTGATATATTAAGGCAGACTTTTTGAGCTCAAAGGGAGAAAAAGAAGTGAAAGGAGTATTTCCTTGGGAAATCCTGTATGTTACTACGTGCCATTCCTTGAGGGCTGAAAACACGAAGTAGATCTTCATCAGCAGCGTGCAAGGTCTTCCAAAAGGTGTAAGACCTTCCCTGCTGCTCCTTTTGTTTTCTCACACTGGGCCTCAAGGAATACAGCAAGGTGAGTGAGTGCCACAAGGAAGGAGCTTCCTTCACCCCTCATTTGCACAGGTATACACAGACAGAGCTCTTTCTTCCACCTCTCACAGGCACTCCATGATTTATTCATTCCTAAATACTCATGTGGGATGTTTCAGGGGAAGGTTTAGTTCAGTGCTTCGGCAGCTTTAAGCAGAAAAGTGAATTTCTTCAGGCTGATAAACTGCAACTAAACATTCACCCTGTGCTCCAGGTCCCTTAACACAATTTATGTCTTTAAGGAAATGGTGCTGAGGAAGCCCATAAGGAGAGGTTTCTGAGTAGTGAGTGAAGTTAATTGGCTCAGCATCAGGTAGAGGCTGTGCCAGCAGGATGGGAACACACTGCCCACCCACCTGAGCCCTGTGTGATGTGGGGACAGGCCCCACGATCCTCCCAGGGTGGGATCTCAGGGTGCATTGAGCACGTGATGGTGGATGCCAATGGTCTGTAGCTCTGTGTACATCACCAGACACCTTCAGACAGCAGTGCTATGGATCTCTCTATATCCAAGAAGAGGAATGTATAAAAACACACCAACAGATCTCATTGCTATCATCATGGGAGGTGGAAGGAAATAGAGAAGGGCAGTCACAGGATGTCTCCAAATCACACCCTTATCCTTTCCAAGGGGACAGGATGCTCTTGTCGTTCTTTACTCCTACCAAGAGGTGGCAATAGGCAATTTGTATTTGCCTCAGCAATAAGAAACCTTGAATTTTAACATCCACCAGTCAGTGACACGCATTGTGTCTCCACTGGGTATAGCATGAGTAGAGTTACTGGAATGGAAGAGGGAAAGGGAGGGGTGCTGCAATAGAAGCGAAAAGGGACACTTGCAAAGCAAAAAATGACATTGATTTAAAGAGCAAGAGCAAAACTGCCATTTGCAAAGAACAAAGCATCTCCAGGGAAAAGTGGGGAACATTATCAATAGAGAGATAATTTGGAAGGAGCGCAAAATGAGGAGACTGTTAAATAATGAGGGAAGGAACGCTCAATTAGAAGACTCTTTAAAAGCCTCCCATAAGCAATTGCAGATGATCCATGCATGGCAAAGCCAAACACATGAGTTAGAAGGTGGTGAGTCAGCTCCCTTTGACTTGCGGGTAGTGATACTGGCCAAACGTTACAATGCTATCATCAGATGGGCATATAAATATGCATAAACATTCACTTCTTTTTCATCTGGCTTCTGAGCCTTGGAGGATGCACAGAGGCCACGTCCACACAATCCAGAGGATCAGGAGCTTAATGCAGAAGAAAAGAGGAAAATGAGAGGTCCTGCCCTGTGGCTCCAGAGGCAGGGATGGATAAGCTAACACATTCTGAGAGAGGCGCAATGACACGGAGAAGGGCAAGGAGTGCTGGAGAAGTTCCAGATGCTCTCATTGCATTGCTTGCTCAATCTCTGCCCTTTCCAACCATCTGAGGCTGTTTCTGTGGATCCATGGATTTTATCAAAGCGGATGCTGTACTGCTGTTGTCCCCAGAGCAGCAGCACTCATCTCCTAGCAGAAAACCTACAGGCAGACTGAAAGGGGTGGACTCCATTGGCACATGGGTGCTCAAGGCAAGGTGCTTTTCCTCTGTGCTTGATGTCAGCCTAGAGGGTGCCTCAGAGAAGAGAACTCTTCCCCTCTCCAGTGCTGAGCCTTCACTCTACAGCTTCACGTTTTAGGAAGAGATTCCCAGTCTCCAGGAGGTGATGCCAACACACCAGACAGCTTTATGAAGCCTTTGTGAGGACCAGTTCCCCATCCTGCTGCAGAAAAGCTCCCATGTTGTGGACTCTCCCCAGCTCTCCTGTGCTGCCCTTTATGTCCCATCAGTTCTCCCCAGAGCTCACAGCCACTCCACGTGCACACACTGAAGTGCCTGGAGCTCGAGGGGGAAACATAAAGGCAATTTCTATCTTCCCGTAGCTCCAAGGTGTTATGGAAATAATATGACATGAAATAACATCTCCTCGAGGCCCAACTGCAGCTGAGAGTAACAGAAGGATGGGCCATCCAAAGGGACGGCCACACACAAATGCGGATTAGGAAAGCAAAGGGTATTTGTTGAGCTTCAAGGTGTCCTCAGGGGGCAACTGCATGTTGGAAGTTATTGGAGAGAAATGAGAGAAATGGCTTTGGCTGTTGGTTACAGAATCACAGAATGGTTTGGGTTGGAAAGGACTTTACAGCTGATCCAGTTCCAAACTCTATCTTGCCAGAGACACCTCCCATCACACCAGGTTACCCCAAGGGGTCGTTTTTTGCATACCAGCACCCTAACTGCATAGACATCACCTCTGCTACCGGGCAGCTAAGGTATACAACATTTGTGTTCTAGTACACTGCGTAACGTAAGAAATGACTCTCCCACTTTGCTTTTCATTGCTCTCAGTTATGGGAAGCCACATGCACTGCTAAAAGAGATGTATGCATTTTCCCAATGCATTTCAGCACAGAATCAACAGATTAATTAAATCTCTGCAGATGGTGATCAAAGACAGCCTACTTTATTTTGCACTGACCTCCACAACCTCTATCACCTTTCGCACAGAACATCTTCAAGCTGCATCGTGCCCAGGGAGGAAAATATTAGCATTTTTATACACCTGACCTGTGCTTAAACATCCTTTACCATCCACTGCCAGAGAAGGGATCCAGGTTATCCAGACACACAAAGCTTGCTACAGTTGGACTGAATCTAACTTTTTTACATCTGAACCTAAAGCCAAGAGAGCTACAGCACCACAACAGGGAATGGTGACCCTTTGGTGGTCTCATGCTGAACAACTGTGACGTGTCCTTCCCTCAACCCCACCATGACTCCCTTTTTGCAGCATAGCTTTGCATTACCTGGCAGGAGCCAGTCAAGCAAATACAAACAAACAAGAAAACAAACCATTGCTTGGGGTCAACTTGAAATTCACATCCGTGATATATTTTATTTTGGTCCATCAGAAAACTGGAAAAACATATATATATATAAAGTTGGGGCTAAGTGGAACATTTTGTTTGCCCTGCTATAAAGTGCTTCATTTTGAAGTCAAGAGTTTTCTTAAATCACTCTGCAAATACATGCTATGGAGGTTTTGAACCAAAGAGTTGTCTTTATTACGTTTTGATATATATGTATTTTGATCTTTTGTGTGTTTCTCACGGGCAGTTTTGTAAGGCTGAAAGTCATCTGTGGAACAGCTTGCTTTTGTGAGTCAACAAGATCTGGTAAACCCTTTCACTCAGGTGAAGTCCTCTTGAAAAACCTTTTCTTTTATGTACTTCAATTGCCTTTTACCCCATGGGGTTGGGACACATTCAAATGTTTGTTTTACCTGGGAGCAAAGTAAGTGAAGCCTACCCTGGGCAGGAAGCCAGGGCAGGAGATCTCTGGGGATAAGCTGGGATAAAAGTAATGGGAAACTTCATTTTCCTCTTGTCAGGAAGGCCTTAGAGTGTGATACGGAGATTTTGAGCAGCTTTAGCTTCCCAAATAGAACTCCTGAAGGTCCCAAATTGAATGATTTACCCAACAACACTGTAAAATTGAAGATAATACCCAGTTTCTTATGATCAATTTTGTGCCTGTCACTCAGTTTTTGGGGCAGAAAGAGCAACTTATGCAAGGACCGTGCTGTTATTTGCACACCTTCCCCAAACCTCGGGATGCTGACATACAGCTCTGGTGCTGGCCTCATTGCTCACACAAAGAGCTGCTGATGGAGTTGATAATGGAGCCCATGAGCCCCGACTGGTTATATTTTTCTTAGAAATACAATTTTCCCTTGTTACGGTGATATCTGAACGCAATTACATCAGCCTTTGTTTCTGAGCACTAGATATAAATCTTCTCCATGGGGAAAAATAGCGGAGATTAGAAGCAACAGAAAATTCAGATGTAGGAGAGCAGCTGGCAGTTTCAAATGAACAAAATCCCCATTCTTGCCGTGTTTGTATCAATGCAAACCGAGTCTGTGTAAGCCCTAAATGAGAAGATTCTATCAAAGCATTCAGAGATACCTCACCCTATGCTACGTGAGCAGCAGAGTCACCACCAGCAAACCCCCTTTTGAACTCCGTGTAGCAGCAGCCTGACTAATTGCATCTCAGATTAATGAGCCCTCGACTGAAGTCCTAATGGTGTAATGAGAACCTTATAGTTCACTTTTAACCACTGAACCGTCTCTGAATTAACCAGGCGATGCACACGCTCCTGGTGCAACCTCTAGTTCAGCTCATTTGCATATGATAATTACAAGTGTTTTGCTTGGTAAGTGGCTCCCGGCTTCCTCTTACTGAGCATTTGTTTCTGCTCCAGTGAGTTGTGTTCTTGGGCATACGTATTACGGCTGAGCTGTGAGTGGCAAAAAGGATGTGAGCGTTGATGGGAGCTACCTCTAAGCTAGAGCGCACAGCTCTCATTGTGCTGTAATTGTTCTCTGCCAGCTGTCTGTGTGGGATGAGACCACACTCCCTTCTTGCTTATTTAAAGGCAGCAAGTCCCATTCTCCAGGCTGGAAAGGCTTCTGCTTTACTCTCAGCTCACTGAAGGTTCAATGATCCCACCCAAGGTTGGATCCAGGTTCCTGGAGGAGTTGGTTAAGTACGGGATAAGCGAAACCCATCTCAGTAAGGGATGTATGGCCCCCACCTCACATCATATACATCCTTCATACACTTGTGATAGCTCAGGAAAGAGAGAGCAAGAAGAAGATGATGTGGCACCTCTTGCCTATTCCTGACCATGCCCCAGCCACCACTCCTTCCCATTAATTGGGAAAAGCAGCAAGCGTGAGGTGCTGGTGTTCTGAGCACAGCAAAACAAGCATTTCAGCTCAAAACGTGCGGTTGTTTTTCAAGTCAGTTTGTATTTGCTTTCAGCAGTGAATGATGTATTGACAAAATTCTTGCTATGACAACAGCGCTTTCCTGTGACAACTTGGTTTTTCAAGGTTGGAAAAGCCACGTTTCTAAAGGGGAATATTTCAAGATTTCTGCATTTTGTTGTAACAGTAGACGTTTATGGAGAACATGGCCCAGCTTCTCTACCCTCTAACTCAGACAGCTTGTTACCAATTCCAGGCACTATCTGCCATCCTGCAAAGCGCTGTGCACTGAGATCCACCCTGAGAGCTCAATCTTCTCTCCCACCAGCAACACAGAGACCCATTTCCATGCAACACTGCACTCACTCACTCTTCATTCAATGGAAAGTCCTGATGCAAGACAAGAACCCAAACGTTTTTCTTGGGGTTATGGTTGAGCCTTCATTTCCATAGGCATTACTTGGTTAACAAGAAATCCAAACCACAACATCCCCTTGTGTTCTCCTGAATTCAGCCCAGCTGGCAGCAGAGCACAGTTTCTCTCAGACTTATTCTTCAATATCCAGGCCTTTGCTCCATTCCAGAATAATTATTTTGCTTGTCTCAGCTGCTCCTCTCCCTTGCCTGGTGATTGATTGCTGTTTTTCTCTCGGTCTGAACTCCTGTCTTGTCAATATGGGGGAGTCAATTTATGTCAAAGATGAAGAGCTCAGGTTTGTTCCCTATACTGTTGTCTAGGCTATAGCAGGAAGGGCTCCATGCTTTAAGAAGAAACAAACAAATCATGAATCTTTTTATAGACACTGCAACAACACATGGCCTTGCAGGTACTTCTCTTCCTCCTTTACGCACCAGTCTCTGGTCCTGCTCCTGTAACAGTTTCTCATCTTCTTTCATACCACATTTTCCTGCCTTTGTAGAATTGTTAAGGTTGGGAAAGACCTCTAAGATCACCAATGCAACCATCAACCCATCCTCACCGTGCCCATTGAGCCATGTCCCTCCTCAGAGCTTTCTGTTCCAGGTAGGGAATGAACAGCAGGAGTCCAACGTGTGAGTCCAGCAGATCAGACTCAAGAATTAAGACAGTGATGGGTCTCAATCTGTAGGTAATGGCATGTCTTACTGCTCTGATGCCCATTGCAAAGCAGCACTTCCACCCACAGAATCACAGAACAGAATCATAGAAGTGCTCAGGTTGGAAAACACCTTAAAGATCGTCAAGTCCAATCACAACCAAACCACACTACACTCCCATCAAATAATGTAGAAGTTAACCCTGGAATTAAATGCTGGTTGGTCTTTGTCCATCTGCATTAAAACTCAGGCTGAAGGGGCTCTCTTGAATCAATGTTGCTCCTTCTCTCATTTCCTTTCTCTTCTCACCCTATTGCCAGTCCAGTGTGAGAAGGGACATAGTGTCCTAGGGGCACTGAGCCAACCTAGAGCAGTCCTCATGTCCCTTATCATGTCCTCTCTGTGGTGCAAACCACTCAGACTCCTTTTAGAAAGGGCTATGGGTTTTTGAGGGTACAGTTTTCTCCTGAGATGCTCAGGGACACGTTGTGCCAGCACATAAATGACTGTACCACTCCTAACACACATTATAGCAATGATAAATGATGTTTGAATGCAAGATACTAGAGAAAGGTGGGTTTTATTACTAAGAACTACTGTTGAAGAGTGACATTCCTGGACAATAGCACATTAAACACTGGGAAGCGGCGTATTACAGCCTTCCACATCCATGCTGTATAGACAGGACAAAGACTCTTGTTTGTATTTAGCATAAAGAAATTAGAGTCCATTTCCCATGGCCAGACAGGCATCCAACTGAGCTCCGTTTCTGCTGCTTGGGATTGCAGGAATTCTTTGTTACTCATTAGCATGAAGGGTTTCCTGCAGATCATATGACACAAACAGACACTCATTGATGCTGCTGCTTTGGAGGCTAAACAAACACATATCAAATGCTGCACATAGAATCCCATTTTGGGTATTCAGGTTTTGTTTTGTATTTGGTAATGATGGGCTTTGCCTTACTTAGGAGTCCTTTGTCATCTTCTTTCCTTGACAAAGCAAGGAGTGTGAATAATTTTGCACCCTGTGCATGAAGCCCATAGTCACAGACACAAAACCAGCTGTATTGGACACAGGTTTCTTTCCCCCTCTTCTAATGGTACAGGAGACACATTCCTACTCCAGCTCCTGCCACTGAGGATTAAGACAGATTGCATGGCAGCAAAGACAAAGAAACCTCAACCTGTTCACCGTACTTCCAAATTGGAGTATGGATTTCGTTGTATGTACATTTTTGGATGCCTCTGTTTGTGCATGATCACCACTGTGCGTGCACAGAGAGCTCTCATTAGACCTTACAGCTCAGCCTAATCAAGATGAATCTCTGCACTAAGCAGCAGCCAGTGAGGAAGGAAAAAAAAACAGGAGAGCTGCTCAGGGAAACAGGAGTTTGGAGCAGAGCAAAGCCCTGCAGGGACTTGCTGCTGCCCACACATCCCAAATAGCCTTTTCTTTACCCTGGAGATGTGGCTGATGCTGATGATGACTGGCTTTACTACAGCCACTATGGGTATGAAGAAAGAGTTTCTCATGCCCAGGGTCAAATTGCTCAGCCTCTGGATATAGAATTTGGTAGGCAGGGATCCAAACACAACACTGCAAGCCCTTCTTGTTACCTCTCAATCCAACTGTCTCTTGCTCTGTCCCAAAAGAGGATTTCCACCTCCTCCTACGCAAGCTCCTGCAATACCACAAAGAATAAAGCCTCTCATTTATTCTATACAATCACAGCTTGGTGCTCGTTTCCCATGGAACGTGTATTTGGTTTTGTATAAATGGAGACAAAATTTCAGCGGGTGGAAAATCTGTATTTTGTTTGCTTTGTGAGAACGCCGATCAGAATTGAATGCATCTCCATTCAAGGAGGACGTTACAGCACGACAGCCTCCTGGTGAAGAATGCACTCACCCTGCAGAGAGTAATTGTTATTTACAGACCTCGCAGCCATCAAACAGGGGTGGATTTGCTTTTTATCAGCTCTGTCTGATGTCAAAACTTCCCAGCAGGTTGGGGAAACTGAGTCACGGCACTACAGTAGCCCAGAGGACATCAAAAAGGACAGGATGACCCTGGTGAAGAGCTGGCAATGGGAGTTCCTCCAGCCCAACCACACAGCATCCAACCTTCTTGGAGTCAGTGCTTTCAACCTATCCTCCAGGATTGGCTATTTTGCCTCAAGATCTTTGAATGTGGTTTCTTCATTCTTTTTAGAAGCAAATGTCGAGACAAACTCCTGCTTTTTTTTCACCCAGCCTTACTGCAGATTTTGGGCAGCTTTTGTTACACTTCAAGAAAACCAGCTCAGGGGTGAAAGAATAAAACTCCACTTTCTGCAAGAGTGAGCACAGACTTCTGGGGGACCTTTGCTCTCTCCTATTGACTCTTCCTTCCATAAAGTATGTGCTGCCTTAGGCACAGGAACCCAAGCATCGCACATTGTCTTACACCTCCCACCCTGGATCAGCTCCTGGTTTCTGTTTGGGGACAGTGACATCCCACAGTGGATGCCCCTGACATTGCCACCATGGGAAAGGTTCCCCTGGAAAGACAGAAAAGCTGCTGAGAGGTTGCAAGGAGAATGATGGCATCGAGCCATGTCACATCAACATGGCCTGAGAAATGCTTTGCTTAGCCCTCACCCGAAGCTGGACTTTGGGAACACTGCATGGTGCTGGAAAGCTTTCCAGCTACTGACCCATCTCTTTGTTCCTGTTCAGCCATCTGCATGCACTGGATAAACTTGCAAAGCCTCTGTCTCACAGACCAACCTCTCCTGCACCCTGCAGCATGAAGGCTGCAAGACAAGCAGCTCCCAGCAAGGTATTTCTGTATGTTTATCATTACCAGTGTATATATCTATCCTGCTTGACAGGTACATCAGTAACTTCCCAAACCTCCCAGCCCATGCATGTCTCTTTTGCACCAGCAAAAATTGGGTCAAAGCTGCCTGCACAGCAAGATGAGAATCCCAAACCCATCTCCCATGCACAACCACAACCCGTTACACCGGGCTCTTAAACACGTACTTCTATTCTTGCCCAGCACTACAGCATTCCTTTCATTGCAGATTCTCTGTGCAGTGCTGTCAAAAGTGGATCCGCTTCTCAGAGCGCTTTGTCCCATTGTCACAGCCTCCTCAGGCACTCCTGAAGAGTTGCCTTCAGCCTCACACCGTCCTTCGGATCTCAGGCAAGAGAGTTTGTAAATGCAACAAACATCCCCTAAATTGAATCACGTTGCTTTTTGTCCGCTCTTCACAATTAGAAGCTTTGAATACACGAGCACGTAGCGCTTTGCTTGCTGTGCTTGCTAGGGGGACATTCATTATTCAAAGATATTTGTTAGATAATTGACTGCACAAATGACATTCTAACAAGAGATGGAAGGGTACAAGCATCTTGGGATTCTAAGGACAGCTTTTAAACCAGATGAATTTCCCTGCAAAGGCTGCAACACCCCTGGTTTGCTGCTGCACGTCAACAGTGGTAGTGGAGTTTTACTAAGTGCAGCAGCGAGGAAAACAAACACTTCAGTAATCCCACAATTGTCTTAGAAATCAGCACACCAGCTTGTATCTGGTCTGCTCCCTTGCACTGGGATGAATTGCCAACGGGTGATAGAAATACAGTTTGCTCTTTGCATTGAAGGTGCATCTGTCAAGCATCTCAGAGGAGCACAGACTCAGCAACATGGGATTGCTCAGTGCTGCATCTCACAGTGAGGCTGTGCAAAAAGTTGCAGTGGAATTGGGAAAACAAAAACAAAAGAAACAAACTGGAAAACGTGGCTGTTTCCAGCCTTCTTGGCAGAGAATGTGATACGAGCTTTTCCTTGCAGTTGGAAGATGCTTTAGCAGCAGCTGTTGGAGTTGGAAGCATTGCTTCCAGCAAAATCACTCTTGCTTTTTTAATAGCCACAGGTGATGGCGTTTTAATAGCATATTGGAGTCCTGTCATGGATTGAGATCTCATTGTAGAAGTTACTATGCAAGTGCCAAAAGACAACTGCAAGAAAGATGAAGTCCTGTAATTAATCTGTGCTTAAATCAAGCCATTATTCAGTGCTAAGTGATTAAGTACTTCTTTAAAAAGACTCTCGGGGTTGGGGTTTTTTCCTCCTCACTGGATTTCACAAGGCTTTGGATCAGAGGAGACAGACCAGGATAATCCCTCTAATCCACACATTGATTGGACCTGCAGTGCAAATAGGAAAGAAGTTGAAATCCACCCAATCCCTGCAGCTGTGAGCGTGTGGGGTCTGCACGGGGCTGCAGCTGCATGGATCCTTGCTCTGCTTCAGCTCCATCCCAAAGATGAGATCATAGTATTATTTAGGTTGGAAAAGGCTTCTCAGATCCAAACCTGACCCACCCTAATGTGTCCACTGACCACGTCCCTCAGTGCTATATCTGAACAGTTCATGAACACCTCCATGGACACTGACCCTACCGCTTCTATGGACAGCCCGTGCCAACAGATTGCCACTCTTTCTGGTAAGAAATTTCTTCCTAATATCCAACCAACTGATGCTGATCTAAATGATGGAATGCTGGTGCAAACCCAAGCTGGCTACACACACCCCGGACAGAGGAATGCCTGAATTATCATCTAAGCAAAGCACAGCAGTGTGAGCTGAACCATCTGAGCTCCCCAATGCACATTTCCTAGGGGGAGATTGGTGACCTCTGTGCACAACCTTCCTTCGGCAGAAGACATTTATCCTGGGGGTCAGAGCAGCCAAAGCCTTCACCTGGGTGTAGCCAGGAGTTTGAAATGGCCCAAGAACAAAGAGAGAAAAGGGGCTGCCTGCCAAATTTCATCTTGGGAACAGCGCTCAGGTGTTTGAATTGCTTATCTGCTATTCATGGGGCTTTGTTGGTACCTAGGGCTTCCTTCAGCCCCCTCAGTGCTCCTGGGAGGTCAAAACATGGAGTGGGATGCTTTGGATGTTTGGAGTCTTGCTTGAGAAGTTTTAGCTCAGGTGCCGCAAAAACTCAATGCAAAGCTCCTACAAAACAACACTTGACCAGAAAACAGCCAGCTGGAGAGTGCCCAGCTCTCTAGTAAATAAGAGATAGTAAATAAATCTGCTGCTGGGTCTGTAGCACATCACTCGAAACTCACAGAGATTGATTGCCTGAAAGATCCATGTTTGTGTAACACCGGGAAGCGCAGATTTAAGGTGGAACAAAGCACATGGTGCTACAATCCAGCACTAAGAAACAAACCCTTTGGTACCACTGTGAGTACTCCACAGCTCCTGGGCTGCAATAAAGAACTGAAAACAGTATCACTTCTTTCCCTGCTCACCCACTGCTCCCATATGGTGCTTTCCCTCCTCTGGGCTTCCAGCTCTGTGCTTGGCACCATCTGTCCTGCCAGTGCCTTCCCTATGAGCACCTCCTGCCTGGCACTGGTCCCTCCTCAACAACTTGTGCTACCCTGAGCTCTGTGCTGGTTTTGTGCCTTCCCTGCTCAGCTGGAGATTTGCATCCCATCTCCCCAAAGCTCGGTGCCTTGCAATAATCTCGACAAGGAAAAATAAGATTCAAGTTCTTTCCATTTCCACCGTGTGTTATCAATGTTCCCTTCCTGACCTCTCCCCTCAAAGCAGGTTCTGGGAGTGCTCAAAGCACATCAATGCCATAGCAGCTTTCTGCAGCATTGAGCAGTGGGGGGATAGGAAAGAAGAATCAAATTCTACTATGGAAAAGTGATTGATATATATATATATTTGTATTCACTCACTCTTTCCCTTGATAGGAGCTTCAGCTCACAAAACCAGAGGAAGGCATGGAAACAGGGATCATTTAATCCATCTTTTCATGTGGTCTGTTTCCTCTCCCTCTCTCAGGAAGACCTGGAGTGAAAATCCCAAGGGAAGAAAGGCAGAGCTTGGTGGAGCCTGTTCTTCAGGAAACACTCTGTCCTCTTTGCTAATTAAACTCTTAATGGAGGGAGGAGGCACATGAGGAAGTGAACCGCTGTGATTTGTGCCCCTTGTCCATTGCTGAGCCCTCCACACCACCCCTGTATGCTGTGTGGCCTGGCTGCAGATCGTTAACCCAGGCTGATGGTTTCCATACGGCCAAGCTGCTGTATGATCTTAATCCTGAGCTGTGGGGTGGATGCTGGATGCCATCAAAAGGCAACAGCCCTGCTGGAAATTGGCAGGAACTCCTCTGCACTGGCAAGGAGACACAGTGGGTTTTAATGTGATGGTGCGAGTACCTGGCGGGGGGGGGGGGGGGGGGGAATCACTGGGGACTTATTTCATGCAGGAAGGAAAGAAACATGCTCCATGTGTCAGCCAAGGTCTTCCCACTACCACCAAGCAACTTCTGAGCTTCTCCTGGTCCTATTTCATCCCATGTCCAATGCGCCGTGCTTTGGATGTACAGATGTGGTGCTCCTCAAGAGGTGGGACAAGTGGAGAGGGGAGTCTGCAGGAGAAGCTGTAGGTATCTCCATTCATTGCAGTGGAGTTGGACTGGATGGCCTTCAAGAGTCCCTTCCAACTCAGACAATCCTATGATGAGAGTGCATCGTATGAAAAAATGGCTGGGAGCTGCAGACAACTTTCAACATCCTAAATATTGATGTTTTTGCTTTAGAGGGACTGTTGGTCCAAATGAGACCATGCCATAGGTTGCGTCCCTGAACACACAAAATATCTGCTTTGATAATTTCCTGCCAAGTCACACTCAAAACCAATTTATTTCACGTTGAAAGGAAAAATAAAGGGGAAGTTCTTGCATTTGGCAAATCAACATTTCCCATTACTGCCCCAATCCCAACCCCAGGCAGCACCAGCCAGAGCTGGGGCTGCAGCAATGAGCTCAGCACAGGGCAGTTTGCTCAGCCTCAGCTCATTCTCAGTGAGTCAAGTAATGGAGTTTTTATGGTTTCCCATGAGCAATTAATTTATGGAAATACAGTTCACTGCTAAGCAGTTCTCCCTGGTGCTCTGGGTAGATGCTCCTTTTCTTAACATTACTGCATTATCCCTAGTTAGAGCTGCTGGAATTAGCTTTCCTTTCCCTTCTTGCAGCTCGCATACTTTGCATACTTATTAAAAAATTAGTATTGTAATTTAGTCATAACTGAACATGTCCCTTAAGCATCAGACTCCATTTCTCTGTTTTCTGGTTTGTTGTTTTTTTTTCTCCTTCAAATTAATCAGCACTTACTGTGATTCCTTGGACTGCAAACATTGGGTTACACTGTTATAGCAAACAGTATTCCTGCAGAGATATTTCATGGGTCAGTTCCAATCATTTCTATTACCCTGACATAATACTGTGTAGGCCTGAAGGAATGAGGCTTGCCCAACCTGCTCAGTTTTATGCAGGGGTTAATAGCCACAGGGCACTCCATGGCACCATGAGCACCAGCATCACTTTGGATAGTGATAGGACAAGGGGGAATGGTTTTAAACTGAGACAGGGGAGGTTTAGGTTGGATATTAGGAGGAAGTTTTTCACCCAGAGGGTGGTGATGCACTGGAACAGGTTGCCCAAGGAGGCTGTGGATGCCCCATCCCTGCAGGCATTCAAGGCCAGGCTGGATGTGGCTCTGGGCAGCCTGGTCTGCTGGTTGGTGACCCTGCACATAGCAGGGGGTTGGAACTGGATGAGCACTGAGGGCCTTTGCAACCCAGGCCATTTTATGATTCCATGATTCCATCACCTCCTTTCAGTTCTCATCTCTAGAACTAAACTAAACTAAAACCAGCTGAAACTGCCATTGTGCTTATTGCCATTTAAAAATAATACAAAATAATGTGATGCCAGTACAGCCCTACTTAAAGAAAAGAGTTAATAATGACTATGACTGTGTTTTTTAGGGCTGAAAATATGTCACATTTCAGAACTGATACCCATTTGAACCCTCAGAAACATTGGAAACGCCCTGAGGGGAACCCAGTCTGTTGTGCACATACTATTCAAATGTATTTTTATAAGAGCAGATTGTGGTTTTGTTTATTTAGAGCTTTTTCTCCTTGCATATGCTTTACTATTTTGGGTTAGTCGATGAAATATTACTGCCTGTAGCCTACTGTACCGTTGTTAGTTCCCCTGGATGCTTTGTTTCTGGAGCACTGGGAAATAGCTGCTCATCTGGATCAGGAGGAAGAAGAGCCCTTTATCACATCTTTCAGTGCTGGGATGAGAGGTGATGGCCTCAAGTTGCTCCAAGGGCAGGTTGGGTTGGATATTAGGAAATATTTCTTCTCCAAAATGGCAGTGATGCATTGGGACAGGGGGTGGAGGAGTCACCATCTCTGGAGGTGCTCCAGAACAGTGGAGATGTGGTGCTGAAGGACAAGGTCTGTGGGTGGGCTGGGATTGGATTTGGGAATCTGAGACATCATTTTCAACCTTCATGATTCTATGACTCAGAACCATGTCAGCATATAGGGATGGAGATCAGCATCCGTAGGTCTAATTTCTTATATGTCAGACATAAGTATTTAAGGTCTCTTCCAACCCAACCAGTCAATGATTTTAAGATTCACGTGGACAGTTTTGGGAAGTTCTGTGTGTGACCAAATTCTGTCTAGGTTTACTTGGATGAAAGAAAACTCTGTTGAGTTATGTTGAAGGAAATCAAATGACTGCTACTAACATGGTGATAACCATGCAGTTAGTCTCCAGGGACTCTCTGGAACAAATAATCCCAATAAAACAACAAATGATCTTACAGAAGGAGGGAAGAAAATGAATTAAGGGAAGAAAACAAGCTAAAATATAAACAGGACGTTACTTGGTTTCAAAACTTTGCCAAAGTAGATCCTAATTTAATCCTGATTAAATCCAACACACCCGTATCCAAAACATAACTCTTCCTATTACCCATCTACCTACATAAGAAATAGCGTTATGAAAGTCTGTGCTTGCACAACACTTAAAAAGACTCTGCTGGATTTTGAGAAGTGGTTGAAAGCAAACAACAAAACCATCCCCAGCACATGACGATAATCAGTAACAAAGCCCTTGTCTGAGTGATCAACACGAGCAGCTGCTGCTAACTTGTCTAATTACCACTTCCACAAACCATATCCTATTTTTAATGAGAAAGCAGAAGGTTGGAGGGAAGCTTTCATGTTCAGGGCTGTTTCAACCCAGAGGAGATGATGGTGCTGCCTTAAAGCCAAAATCACCTCCTTCGAAATGACTTCAGAAATCCATGGGACTTAGCATTTGTGCAGCTACTCCCAAAGGTTTCGTAGATGTAGCTGTCACTGAGTTTCATAGAAAGGAAGAAAAATCAGCTTTATTTATTTTCCTTTAATAGAAAATTTGGAGACTTATCCTCGTTCCTTGTGGCTCATGATGGTTCAAAGTCTCTGCTGTCATCTTGGTCAAGGAATCAAGCTCAGTCTGATTAACCTCAGCTCTACAGAAACGTGGGGCTGGGCTCTACCCACACAGCCCTACAGATGAACATGAGCACATGGCCCCAGCCAACAGCTCCCTGAGCTCAGAAGGAAAGAGATTTGCTGCTAAGAGAGGATTAATTTTATGAGTCATCAAAATCTCAATTGAGTTGCAGGGAAAAGAACTGAAGACAGAACATGGCAGTGAAATAGATAAGGAGGGGAATCTATCATCAGCTCCCTCAAAGGTAGGGAGTGCTTTCTTAATTCTTATTTAATGGCACTGTTCCTCATATCAATAGCTCAGTTACAGGGAAATTAGAGGCTCTGTCCATCTGCACGCTGGAAGAGAAGCTGGAAATGCTCTTTTAGAGTAACTCAGAGGCAGAAAGGAACAACCCTATGTTTAATGCAGCTATTTCACTAGAAGAAACCATGCCCTACTCTTTGAAGAACTCTGCGGGTAGCTACTTGCTGTCTGCAAAATAACCCAGCCCAATTTCTCTGGGAAAACCTTCTGAAGCAGACGTGCATTCGGCACAGCACAATATACCTTAGAGGTATGGAAAAGGGCTCAGCCACCATGTCACACCAGGCCTGAATCACAATAAGTGCTTCCATTTTTCAAGTCAGACACTCTTGGAAGCATTGTGTTCCCCAACAAACACAGTTGGGGGTCTCAGCGTGAACTCCAGAACTGCCTGATTTAAGCTTTGTAGGAGCAGACTGCTTGTGAAAGACACTTCATCACCATGTCCCCAAGCTGCCTTCTCAGTGTGCCTACACTGAAGGCTTCACCTGTGTGCACACATGCTTTATCACTTCCCTTCTTCCTCTGCCAGCCCTCCACCACCAGGCTGTGCTTTGAAGTTGAGTCTGACTATGAGCTCTAGGGCATGGAGGGAACCCGAGAAAAAAACATGCTAATTTGGGGTAAGGTCACCTCAAGGTCCTTGCATTACACTTATGAAGTTTTGATACCATTGGGAAAGAACCCAGAACATCCCATCTCACAACAGCAGAGGGAATTTTTGGGCATAAGACAGCAAGAAACTTCAGCAGAGATCTCCAACCCCAAGTAACTACCAAGTGTGGATAAATTCAAGTCCCAGATAAAAAAAATCTATATGTTAGTGATGGAATGGACCCGAATGTCACATTAATTGGTGGAGTTAATCTGATTTCAATCTTCTCTTAAGCCTCCCACACCTTCTGGAGATGCTCTATTCTGGAGGTCATTGCTGCTGGATGGAGGGTATCCCACATGGGGTGCTAAACCTTGATGTCTCCAAGCTGAAACCATGGAATATCTATTGGCCAAGTTGCTGGACACTCAAAAACTCCAAAACCACTTTTTTTTTGACTGGCATTTAAAGTGATCCCAAAGAGGGTGAAAGTCCAGAACAAAGCAGTTGAGTGATCTGTTCTAGAAGCAACTTCAAACCTCTTGGACACTCACAGTCTACCAGGTAATAGAGCCAAACCCATCTCTTAGTGCCTGGGCTGAGCACAGCTAGAGTGTTGGACACACCTGGAGTGGGATGATGACCCAACATGTGACAAAGCCAATGTTTTTGAGGGCAGATATTGGAGTGGAGATGTCATTTCTGCAGCACTCGAGATAAATCCACCCCCAGAACTAAATAAGTGGGAGAACTGGTAGGAAATAGACAAGCTGAGTGTTTATCTGTTGCAAACTGAATTTCACTGAAATGCTTTGGGGAAAGGTATCATTATATACTATCTGTTGGGGTTTTTAGAGAGGAAGGCAGAGCACTTTGATGATGTCGAAACATTATGACAAGATCATAATGGAACATTTCAATTTCTCATTTTGAAATACTCTTATTTTGCTAAGCCATTTTACAAATACATACACTAAAAGAATGATTAACAGTAAATATGAGCAGGCAATTTTTAGGGTTTTTTGTTTGTTTGTTTTTTTTTAATTTATAGAAGAGATCTGTATAGATTAATCCTACTATGGAGCTGTCATCAAAACTGATATTTTCTGAAAATGGCCTTTGTTTTGCAACTGTTCTGAGTTTCAGGGGTTTTTTTCTTGCATGCTTATAGGAAACAAAGCTACCTTGGCTTTGACCTGCACTGAGTGCTTTGATTCATACAGTCCTCCCCCTACCCTAAGACTCCCATTTCTCCACAAGCTTCTGCCCAAGGAGGTGGAGAAGTCAATGGAGATGATCAAGAACCAAAGAGGTGTAGCACTGAGGGATGTGGTCAGTGGGCACAGTGGAGTGGGTTGGACTTCGGGATCTGAAGGACCTTTCTCAGCCTTCATGGTTCTGTGATTCTATATGTAAGTGCAGGCCTTTATTTCTTTGCCATTGGATGGAGAACCTGCGTGGAGCAACCATTTCTCCTCTCACATTCCTGCCCTCAGAGCAGCCCAGGCTTCCTACAAGAAGCTGTTTTCAAGACTGGTTTGTGCCACACATAATTTCTGAGCTGCCATAGGGTCCTCATTTCCAAAACAATCCCGTCATACCTGACTAAAGTGTTCTAAAATACAAGAAACAGCTCAACAAGCAGAGATAACTGGACTACATGCAGCCATTGACGTCACTTCTTCCTGCTGCAAAAACACCAAAATGAATGTTCTGGATACTTGTACTTCTCATGTGCTGCTGCTCTCAGTATTTAATCTGTGCTTGTCACAAGGACTGCCTCTTTTTTCCCTTTGCAGCAGCAGCAGAGTCACTCACGGGCTGTTCTCTGATCTCCACTTGATGGATGGAAAATATAAAAGCAAAAAGTTTCTTAATATGAGAGCCAACTACTCATGCATTTGCACCTTGGGATGAATCTAGACATTTCAGTATTGGGTTTGTCCCAAACGGTGAGATGGGGAATTGAATTTGTAACACTTTATTTTCCCTTCGTGGAACAGAGTACCGAAAAACAATTTCAGTTTGGAAATGTCAAATGTCAGGTGAAATATTTTCCAACTTCCAATGCCAACAAGGAGGGATCTTGTTCTCAACCATCTCCATCTTGTCCTCAGGCTTGTATAATGTATACCACAACTCCTGGAAGGAATTTCAGGTCCCTGTAGCACACAGGATTTCACTGCCCCAGCAACATCCAGCACTAAATCATACCAGACAAAGAAAAGAATTCCATGCTACTGGTGGCCTGGATTTGCAGACTCTGTTTCTGATAATCAGATAAAATAACAGGAGCCCCCAGAGCAGGCTTCTCAGCAATAGGGTTGCCTGGGGGCTGATAGCACCTTTTATGTTCAGGAGCATCTGAATCTCACTCCTGTTATCTAAAAGGGGATTATAATGGCAATGATTATGTCCAACTGAGACCAGGGAAACAAAGTGATTTTGCAGCACTATTAGTAGCAGGATACAGAGGAATTGCTATCCCTTTCTAATGTGTTTTTTCCACCAAAAGCTCTTACAGCTGTTTATACTCATTACATAAGAACACCTCCAAGCCCTCCTGTGAAAAGGAAATTAAACTGTTTTACTTTTTTTTGTACTATAGAAGTGGGCCTGAGAAGAATAGGGATCAGCAACCCTGAGGTCATCACGACATGGAACTCACATAAGGAAATTAGTCCTGAATTTCTCACTCAGACGGTGGGGACTCACTGGAACAGGTTGCCCAAGGAGGCTGTGGATGCCCCATCCCTGCAGGCATTCAAGGCCAGTCTGGATGTGGCTCTGGGCAGCCTGGTCTGCTGGTTGGTGACCCTGCACATAGCAGGGGGTTGGAACTGGATGATCATTTCAATCCTTTTCAACCCAAGCCATTCTATGATCCTATTATTCTCCCTCAACATGTCCAGTCATTTTTAGCAATTGTAACCCCAGTCCTGACTGAGGCTGCTCCTAACATTTTATTCTTCCATGCTATGAGCCCTCCCAGTACAGGAGCACCGGATGAGCACTGAGAATGGAGAACTGGCAAAGAACACCTCTCCCATCTTCTAGAAGGCTGAAAGAAGTACAAGCATGTGAATGGTGATGGGTATCTGCAGAGCACAGGGATGACAGAAGTGTTGCTGTTTGGAAGAGCTGATAATTTTCTAACTATAGAGTAAAATACACCCAAGTACCCCCCAAGTACTCTGTTCTGGGAGGCTATGGTTGCGTGTGGGCATGTGGCTTTGGGATGGCCTATGTGTCAATCACCACAGCAGAGAAAACCCAGAAAGAAAACCAAACAAACCCATCCTCCTGCAGGGCTGTGTGCTCACAGCTGTGCCCATTTCCATGCCAGCTCCAACCCAAACTAAACTCACTTATTTCTGTACTTGCACTGAAAAAAATAATAATGTATCAAGGCAAGACCAAATTCTTCAGGAAACTTTGCAAGTTTCTTCCCACCTTTGTTAAGCTAAATGATTTATGCCTTGTAATAACCACAAATGGTCAAGAATCTTTCTGTCTTATTAGCAATTCTAAGTATACCAGAATTTTTAAATCCTAAGCAAAAGTAACGACCATAAAGTCCGTATTCACCTCCCAAGAGACAGCTGTGTTTCAATATGACAGCTTAATCAAAAACTCAGCAAATTGGCTGCAACCATTTTTAATGAACAGTCTTTGTAGCTAACATATGGGGGAGATGGGTTCAGTGCAGAAGTGGTTGGAGGTCCCCATCCTTTGGTGACCCTGTGGACAAAAGGAACCTGGGGCCAGAAGAACCCTTTTCTGTTTGTTTTCTTAGGGACAGTGACACATCCAGAAGCCTCTCAGTCATCCTCAGTAACGTCAAGTCCCTTCTCAGCATCAGAATGCAGAAGTAAAACATTTGGATTTGAAACCACCTTCTGTTTTCTTTATTTTGAAACAAAATAGCCCTTGGCCACTCAAATGAAATGTTTCATTTCTTCTGAAATGCGACACTTGGTTCAACCCCAAATGACTTTTCTTTACAATCCAAAAAGAGCTGGTGAACCAAAAAATTGGCTATTCCCTCACCTCTCCCTGTTCCCCATCCCTTAAGCCAATGGCCCTTTTACAATCTGATCCAAAAATCACATTCCCATCCCCTTTCCCATGCACTGAGTGTGCACACCCAGGTCACAGTGCATGAGCTGCTTTGTTTTCCATCCCTACCACAGCACCAAACCTTCTGCCAGTCATTTGGCCATTGGATTTTTACCTTCCCTTTGTGTGGGATCACAGGAGGAGATCGGGGAGCTCAGAGATACATCAGGGCTGCTCCTTCCCCATGGCATTAAGGGACTCACTGCAGTCCCAGGGCTCGAGTCCTTTGTCCAGGTCCCAGTTTAAAGCTCCCCAAGCCCAGGGCTGGGGCAGTCCCTGTGCAGCAACACTGTCCTCTCCCCAACACACCAGGGAGGTCAGGAAACCGTGCTAAGGCGCTTTCTGTGAGCCAGCTCCAGCCCATTGCCTTTGATCCATCTCTTCTATCTTCCCTCCCCCTCCCCTTCTGCTCTTTTGAGCAGCCCTCGGATCACAAGTCCTCAAAAAAATGAAAGACAGAACCATTTTCAAATCTCTTTTATAGAAGATGCCACTCTTCCCAAAGCACTGCTGAGAAATCAAACTGGGGTGAATGGCTTCCAAACCTCCTGAACTCTTTACACTCTCCAAAGCTGCAGAAAGCCACTTTTCCATCCATCCCAATTCCATTCAGACTGAAATGTGTGAAGTTTACACATTTTCCACCTGTTTATACCTGAAGAATCAGGAAAACCTGTGGTCACATTGCATATAAATGAACCAGCTGTATTACTCACATCTTTACTCATGGGAGAAGGCACTTGATGGCTCATTCATAGAAGCATCAGTCACCAACAATTAAATTTAAAGCAGGACATCACCCACAGCACTGCAATGCTACTACAAGCCAGAAAACCTATTAATCTCCTATTCAAGCCCAGTGCTATGGAGCAGCATACATTCATGGGGCCACATAGTGAATCCAAGCTACCAGTCACCCCCAGACCTACTGTAGAGCCTCCCATGTAACTTAGGCTGCAGAACGCCTTCCTGTAATGCATCCACCACCAGCGAATATGAAGATGAAGTTTCTTGCAAAAGCTGATTCTCTGGAAAGCAGTTATTCAGCAAAGATTTATGAATTGCAGACAATGCCATCAGGACCAACTTGCAATTGATTTACTAAACAGAAACAGGGCCGAGTTCCTAATGGATGTTACTCCAAACAGCAAGTTTGACTGGCGCTATATATTTCATCTATTGGACATAAAAAGGCATTTTGCTGTAGTACAGGGAAATACAAGCGTTCAAGATACTTTCTCTTTTTCCACAGATGCACTTGTGCTTAAGAATTCTTCTCAGCTGCTGGGACTGAGATTGATAGCAGCCTTGCTGACAGCTTCACTAACACCAATTCAGTGTCGGGCAAATTTGCTTTGGAGTACGCTCGTCTTGAACAAATACAGTTTGGGGCCCATTAGAACTGTTAGCGAATTTGAGTTTGAAGCCTTCAGTCATTTCAGCAACTCCAGAGCTTTTGGAAAGATCGTTTCCAGCATCTGCTGGTTCACAGCTCCTGTGTCACCAACTGCTGGGAGTGGGCAGATAACTGGGAAGAGGATTTCACCCTGCTGGTGACCAGCGCTGGAGACAGGGTGCCAAACCTGCATAGCTGAATCCTACAGCTCTGTTCTTATATTGAAGAGAACAGACTCTGCCTCAAGCATCTCACTACTCAATGCAAGCCCACTCCAAACCCAGTCTACAACAGCCCTATCCCTCCCCAGAGGTTGGCAGGTTCTTTCTTCTTTTCTTATGCCACTCAAATACCCACGTGGGCATATCACAGACTGTCCATTATTGCTGTTTTAAATATTTTGTTGGTGAGATGATGCTTTATTTACAGATGTCTTGTACTCAGCTCTGTGTTTCAGACAGTCTCAGCCTCTTGGGGGAATATGAAAAGGAATGCTGAACCTCTGAAGCTGTGGACATAACTATTATTTATCAACCTTGTACAAACAAAACTGTACCAGGAAAACGATGGGCTGCTTAAATGACACCTGGGATGGCTGTACACTTGCCTGCTCACACCCAGCTGACATTTACTGCCTTGTCATGGAAGGAAATGGCATTTTCAACAGCCATGCACAATATCACATCTCCAGGTTTGGCCCCCAACCTGGAAAGTGAAAAAAAGGAGGCAGTTCTGCATGAGAATGAGACACTAATCAGCTAATCATTTCCAATTGCCAAAGGAAAGTGAATATCACTAGCTGTCATTACATTGAGTTTGAAAGCCCTTCTTTAGTGTATAAAGCACGTTAAAATGACTTCATGATCCATCATGCCATATGGTTTCCATGGCATAAAAGAGGAATTATCGACAATCACGAAGCACACAATGACCATCACTTAGCCCTGTCATTAGCTGCAGCACTTAGCGAAGCAAACTGTGGCTGCAAACAAAGAACAGCTTGCTCTTATTTTCAGTCTCCAGCAGTCGGCCACATCGCCCAGCAACCTCCCATGGCATCTGACAGGAGAACTCAGCTCTGTCCCTGGACACTTCACTGCCTTTCTACCTTGCAAAGTGCCCACAGGCAGACGCACTGCCCACAGCCTGCTGCCCATCTGTATGATACCAGAGCAAACCTAAATGCTTCCCAGTCCCTTCTGCTGGGGTAGAGCCAGCACTCTCCTGCAAGGAAAGAAATCTGAGTCCTTCACTCTGCAGCCTTTCAGTGCTGCTCCTGCCAGACAGCCACACACAAGGCACCCGAGCAGTCTGCATCCGTGCTCATGAAGCAGCTGACAGTGTGCCAAGCTTTGGAGCTTACTGTCTTCAATAACACAGGGCCAAGAACCATCAATGACAGAGTTTCTTTTGGGATTGTGAATACAAAATTACACATACATATATATATATATATATATACACACACACCAGTGCAATGGGCAAGAAACAAAGGATAAACAAGGATAAACAAGAAGGAAAAAAAAAAAAAAAGAAAGGTCAATATTGCCTGCAAAAAGCCTTCAGGCAATGCAGGTCCCCTCTGCTTCCAACACCAGCTGCAAGCTGACATTCAGAAGGGCCAAAGCAGCAGAAGATCCCTTTACAAACAGCAGACAGCTTGAACAAATCACAGCTTCCACAGAACCCCGTGCAAGCAGAGCCAGCGAGCAGCCCCACACCCAGGCACAAAACAGCTGGGAGCTGAGTGCTGCTTTTGCAGCTGAACAAGACAGTAATTCACCTTGTTAACTCAGGTTCTTGGTTCAAAGAGAATTCTTGCTCTCCTTTGCACAAGCACTGGTGGTCAGTGCAGCTGTTGGCTCCTTCAGGTTGGTGAATGATGCTGAGGTCTCAGTAGAAGTAAAGCTACAGTGACCCAGGGGCGATGGACAGGATGGGAACACTGCTCCCATAGGCACAGCTAAGAGGCTAATTTAGTGATAAGCCCTGAAGTGAGAGATAAGCCCTCAGCTTGTGGAACAACCACGGACCAACTTGGCCCACCCTCTCAATAACTTGTGCTGCTGAGAGACCTAGGAGGAGTACTGCAAACATCTCAAGGCCAGCAATGCTCTTCTGCAGCCCTGTTTTTCTTTTACCTCATCTTCTAGCCCTATTAAAACGTACAAGGAGGTATTTACAGAGGAACTAGAGAAATACAAAGTTCTGCCTTTTTCAATTACTGGACCTCTAATGACTCCTGAGGAGTTAGCACCAAGGAAGCTAGTGCACTGATCCTTCACAAAGGAAGCAAACCCAAAGCCATCATTATGCAAATCAAAGAGGAAAAAGAGCAATTTATCTTCCTTAAAGAGAAATCAGCCTTACACAGTATGCCTTGGAGGATGGACAAGGAGCTAGAGAACCTGCACCTTCACAGCCCTATGCTGCTTTGGGTCCCATTAAATAGGGGAGGGCTGCAGCCGGGGTAAGCATGGGGATATTGTTCAGGTGCTGACCCTGGCTGGCAAAGGTAATAACATCTGGTCAGCTCTGCATCATGCTGGCAGGGATGAAACTTCTCTTTTTGGATCTTGCAGTTGCCAAATAAAGGCATGACTGCAGATCAGTTGAAAAGTCTGCATCCAGTTTTCTCTATGTCCTTCTCTGCAAACCTCCAAAGGAAAGTCCCCACATCTCCCAGCTGAAGCACCGTTTTTCTGTGCTAACAATTGATTTAATTAGGCACAGAGCCTGTTGTTACCCCACAAGGGAGGAATTTGCTAATGAGGAATTTGCATGGAATCACAGAATGGTTTGGGCTGGAGGAGACCTATGGAAGTCATCACTTTGTGTCCTGTGAGCGTACGGAACCTATGGGGATGCTGGAAACAGACCCTCTGCTGGCACAGAGTGATTTGTGCTTCCACAGAACCATTAAGGCTGGAAAAGATCACTAAGATCAAGTCCAGCCCCACCCCACCACTGTATTTGCTGCACTCTTCTGAGTGAATGAACTGGAGGGAGGAAGAGGCAGGGGGTAGGGCTGGGCAGCGGAGTGATGCTATTTGAAGGCTGGATCCCAAAGGTAAAACACAACTGTAGGCTCTGCATAGGGCTGCGGTTAGTGGGCATGATGGGGTGGCTTGGGGTTGGACCTGGTGATCTTAGAGGTCTTTTCCAACATTAACTATGTTATGATTCTACGAAATGTCTAGTGAGGAATCATAGAATCAGCAAGGTTGGAAAAGACCAACAGGATCATCCAGTCCAACCATTAAGAAGGAAGAACATGTGTGATCACTGGATGCAGCTGTGTTTTAACAGATTTCTATCAACCACAGTTTTTGCATGGAGCTGACAGATTTGTTTTTGTCAGACACAGGAACAACAAAGCAGGACTGGGAGCAGCCCCAGCTCCAGGCATTGCTGCCCTCTGGATCACACCGCTGACCCCAGGAGCACCTCTGATGTTTCAGCCTCAGTGGTGATGCCTGTGAGGTACAGCAAAACTGCCAATATGGTTTTGCCTTTTCACCAAATAAGAATATCTATATTTCTTCATAATAACTTCAGTTTTCTGTTAGCGTATATGTAACAGGCACCTGCCTGGAAGAGCCTGATATGGGTTCCACTCTTCCTCCTCCTCTCCTCTTCCCAAGATGCAGTTGGATATATTTTGGTTACGACCACTTCAATTTTGCTTCCATTCAAACCAGATGAATACCCATCCCTAGAGGCTACTGGCAAGGGTAGAAATGGGATCTGCTAACAATTACATGGCATTTCTCAGCTAGCGGTTCCCATTTGCAGCACAGCCAACAAGCTCAGTGCTCGGGATGCTGCCTGGGCTGGGCAGTTGCCATCCCAAGCCTGGCTCTTCTCTCTCTTGCAGTGGTTTGTTTGTTTGTTGAATGCTCATTGGATATGAACTCCGGGGATGAGCTCGGGTTTTTGCTTGTTTGTGCTGGGAGGTTGTTTCCTTTCCTTTTCTCTCTTCTTTTTTTTTTTCCCCCAGATTTCATCTCTAGGATTCAGTGTTTTCCCAAATGACAGCTCGCTTGTACATCAAAAGAGATTTCTGATGTAAAAAATCTCCACTCTGCCACTCTGAATTTATATAAATTCAGTCTTTGGACTCAATACACCCAAACCAGTGAGCTCATCCTAAATATCTTTCACCCTTTCCTCTTGCTGAGCATGGGAGAGGGAAAGAGCAATCAAATATTTATTTAGAAACCACTGATCTAACACAGGCTCCTCTGGTTTACCGGGGGCTCTCAAAGCTCTTCTAAATAAACTCCCAGCCATTTTCTTTCTTTCTTCTCTTCCCTTTTGTTTGGGAAAAAAAAACCAACAAAACCACAGCTCTTTTACCACTGGCACTTCCCAGGCTGTTTTTGTCTGTTTACTCCCCCTATAAAGTTCCTCAGCAATGAGGGCATTATAAAGCCTCCCTCCATCACTGCCCCCCACCCCATCTCACCTTCCCTTCACTTGCAGATGCCTCTGAACAAACCATCCATCATGCAGTTAGAGGCTCTGGCTTGTTAAAACCCAGATCTGGGATTAGTGCAGTGGGAACTGAGAGCTTTCAACGCCACTCCAGAACGGGTTTTTATGGGTAATTGATGGGAAACCACAGACGGCTGGTGACAGCGTGGAGAGATTAAGCAGTTTAGTGCAGGGGAAGCCTGGGCCAGTGCATCCACGCTGCTTCAGTGGCCAGTCTCTAAAGGAATAAATGATGCTCACAAACACATCGTTTTTCACCAAATCATTATGCACTTCCTTGCTCCTTTGTGGTCTGCACACAGAGCCTGATCCAACACCCGCAGAACCCATGGGAGTCATTCATGCCAAACTGGAATTTACAGCCAGAATTCCTGATGAGTGTACAGGCCTGGGGAGAAGCTCAGTGACAGGTAGACCTGCAAAAGCAAACCTGCCATTATAAAATGCCAGGTGTTCAGCTCAACCCTCAGTGTGCTTGACCATGTTGTTCGCTGGGCAGCCAAAGTTGTGCCTCAGTGCTCCAGCATTAGCTCAGAGATCACTTCAGCCCTTTCTTAGTAGAGATAGGAAAACAAAGCTGGAGGGACAGCTGTCCTCTTTTTCCAGGGTACCTACAGCTATGAACAGCAGAATCAAACCCAAGACCATTTCAGTGAAATTCCTACTGTATTTCTGACCGTAGATGTTTTCCTACATTCCCTTTTGCTGGAGCAATGCTGTTCTGTAGAAACAGAATACAGTAGAAGGAAGGGATGTCATCCAAAGGACAGGCTTGAAAAGTGGGTCCAACAAGAATGGGTCTGCAATAGAGTCCAACCTAATGAGGTTCCACAAGGACAGGTGCAAGGTGTTGGGTTGGTGAAATCCCATATTCAAGTGTGTAATGGGGGAAGAACTGACTGGTGTTTTGGTGGGTGAAAAGCTTGACATGAGCCTGTCTTATCCATGTGTGGGGCTCCTCGAGGACTTCCAAAAGTTGGGCCCAAAAAGCAGTTTAATAAACAAAGGTGACAAATTCAGTCTCTCCTATCCATTTTTGTCCTCTGATAAGGACAGAAAAAAGGAAGGAAAAATATTGCCCTTGAATTTCATGCTCTGCACTCCACCAGAAAGAAGCTAATGATCCAAGATATAAACATTTTACTGCTCATCTCCAAAGCTTGAACGTAACTTTAACCCTTGCAAATCAAGCTTCAGCAGCTGGCAAGAAAGCTTTTATGGGCTCAAGGGCAAAGTGTTGGCCCCATTAAAGACAATGGAACTTTTGTCATTAGCTTGGGATATCTGGGATATAAGCTCTCCTTGGCCTTGGCCAGAAACCCCAGCTCTCAGTGGAGCCCCACAGGGTTCTGCTCTCACCCCTCCCCAGGCTTTTGAGGATTCTCAGCATGTTGGAGGTCTCAGGAGCTCTCTGTGTGCACATCACATGCTCCACCTGCCATTATGTTATAGGAAAAGTCTGAGAGGGCAGGGGATGAAAAATGAGCAGCCACACACATATTAATTCACTCCCAATCATCATTAATAAAAGAAGGGCTGAGGGAATGCCCTTGTATAATTTAAGCAACTGTTTGCTTAATGTCTCTGGTCATGACATGAAAGCACACAATTGATAATTCTTACTAGGGGCAGGATTATTTTTGACCTGCTTATTTTACAGTCTCTGTTATTGTCCTGCTTATTGTAAAGTCTTTGAAGCACTGTGTCCTCCCCTGCACGTCTTATCTGGGTTCCTTGAAAAGAGGCAGCCCAAGCCATGATTGAACAGCAATTTGTTTTTGTTTACTTGGCCAATTAAGGTCAAGTTAATGAAGCATCGGGTGGAAAATAACAGCTCTTGTTATGTTGCCTCAGCAGCAATTACAGTTCTCTGGAAAGAAGGTTAAGGAATTAATTGCAGTGGTTCTCTAGATATAAAAAATTAGCAGGGGGTCTGTCTGAGCTGGTTTGAGGAACTGAGTGACCCATCTGTTTCTGTGTGCAACGTTTACTGGCAATGCAGAGGAGTTAGCTCACTCTTGATTCATTCAGGCTCTGCAGTGTTTGAGGGTGGATATGTGCTGGGAAAGTAGCAGCCCCAAATAAGACAAATCTAACAGCACTGAAACAGTGATGGATGAGCTTGGGGAGATGTTGGCCCTCAGCTGCCCAAAGCTCAGCAAGACGGATGGTGTGCTGAGTAAGGGACAAGCTGAACCATTTCAGGACCAAACCTGGGACAGTCGTGTCCTTGCCCTTCAGAGATGGTCAACTGCTCAAGTGGAGCAAATGGAGGTAGAGCAACCAGGGAGAGCTTAGCTCTGTCCTTCTCTACCCTCCTTTAAATCTCAGACAGCTGCTGTTGCCTCACAGGAATTGTCACTGCAGGAGCCTGGCATGCAGGGTTGTGATGTCTTGAGGAAGGAGCCCAGTTGTGCCATAGGAGATTCCCTACAACTTACTGCAAGCCCAAGAACGAGTAGTGTGAGGTTGTCCTGGCCCCAGACCCATCCACTCACCTGCTGCTGCGGTGCTTGTGTGTGTGTGGGGGGGTGTTTTGCAACCAGCAACAAAAAATCTTGAGGAGAATCCCCCCAAATGCTGAGTGAGGCAGCGAGAGGATCAAACCACCTCATTTCAAACATTAAAAGCTCATTGCCTAACCTGGACACTTTGCAAAACTCTTTGTAGTGATTGGCACCAGAAAATTTTAGCCTGCAGGTAGCTTAAGAAAGATGAAAAAGCCATGCTGTCAGCCCAAACTGATGGTTTTCTTTTTCCATCAGCGAAGTCCCACGACAGCAGTTTTCCAGGGCCACTTAAAGCAAGCTGGATGCTTTTATTACAGAGAAAACTCGACAAAAAGAGCTTGGTTTGGTTTCAGATTTCTTTGCTCCGGATGAAGTCAGCTGCGGAAAGATAGAAAGGACTTTTCTACATGGAAAGAGCAAAGGATTCTTATGAATCCTACCTTAGGAGTTGTCCTTTTAAATGTAGATGCTCCAAACTGCTAACCTGGTAGCTACATGATAAACCCCAGCATTGTTGCAAAGGCTGAGCTGCAGTCCAAAGAAAGCTCTTTAATGGGCCATGCTACCATCACAGCAATGGATATAAGTGTCCCTTTGTCCTGTGAAGCATCTTCCTAAATACCTTCATACTCTTATAAGGTCCCTCCTCAGGCTCTTCTTCCTGCAGCCCAAATTCCAGTCTGCATTTCTTTCACTCAGCACAATATCCTGTGTTACTATAACAAAACAAATGAAGCAAATGAAGAGCCATTGGGTCCGGTGACTTCATCCGAGGCCCTCTGCACCTATTGCAGCAGACAGTCATTAATTATATCATCATTTGCTATTTTTTCCTCGCATACTCTGACTCAGTGCACAAGATGAGCCCTGGGCAGTGGCGGAGGCTGCTGCCCGCAGGATTCTCTTGCATTAAAAGGAAAAAAAAAAGGAAGAAAAAAAGAAGTAAAAAAGGTACATTTGAAATGGAGGAGATATTTTTGAACAAGTGCAGACAGTGTTCTCCCTTGCTTCCTCTTGCCACTCTGTGCATGATAAATGTGCTTCCTCCGCCAAATGGGTGGTGAAAGCAGAGCGAGTCCTGCTGAAACTAATGGCTGTGTGCTTTACCTTTTGTTTTTCAGACGGAGGCGGAAAGCAATCTATTTTTATATTAAATAGATAAAACGACATCACTGAATTGGGATCAAATGCTGTGAAAAGAAGAGTCGCACAGCATGGCCACCAAGCTGACCCTCGTCATTTCTTACATCCACTCCATTTGGTTTTGATCTGACTTTGAGTGTGTTAAGCATCTCCAGGCATGTCTGCATGGCCGGAGATGTGTCAGTCACCTCCCAGCTTGCAGCCTTCCTCCCCTCTCCACAAGGAATAAATCTCCTCAGTAATTTATTGATCTTGATGAATTTCTTGGGGAGTGTCACATTTCTTAAACCAAATATACGTTTTTTTTGTTCCCGCTGTTCATTTTTCAAGATGAAACTGAAAGAAAATCTTCCTAGGGATGGAATCTCTGAGCTAGCTCCATGTGCAGACATTGCTCATTCAGGTATCGTGGAAGTAGCCCCTAACAACCAGCTCCAAGTCTGATCATAGAATCATAGAACCGTAATAAAATGACTTGGGTTGAAAGGGTCCTTGTCATTGGTATTACCGATGAAAAACCATAAAACCATGACAGTCCTTGAAACCCACCCAGCTCCTGATTGAATCCCTTGGAGACCACGATCTTATCCCATAACCAGTCCACTGCAGAAGATGTGGAGGTGCTGTAGCTCTGCACCAGTGGGGCTCAGGAGCTGGAATCTCACACAGAGGGTTCTGATCCCACCAGGAGCGTGGTAGGAATGACTGAGAAGAGGGGGATGCATGGCAGAGGAATATGAGGAGTCCTAGCATGCAGTTTGAGGCTCCAAGGGAGGAGTAAAGGGATGACTGCATCTCAGATCTGTGTGCAGCTTGCATAAACATACACCTGGGACTTGGATGTGTCAGCTCTCAGTACACATCTCCCAGGCCCCTCTAATAGGATCATGGAACTCCGAGTGCCTGAGCTGTCCTACAGATCTCACCTCTCTCTCACAAGTGAAAGCAGCCTCCTTTTCCCCACTGGAACATACATCCCTGAAAGCACTTGGGGACCAGGAGTCTAGAGGTACCCACAAATAACACAGCCCCAGGTCTATTAGGGACTCAGTGTTCCTGCCATTAGAGGCAGAAATGGCTCTGAGTGCTGCCAAGAAGAGCCCCAGGGTGCACAAATCTACCCAGGGATGCATCATCCCCAAACTTTTGCTGAGCAGGGACTGTGGAGCTGGGTTAAACAAACTGCAGGATGGTAAAAGGCAGAGATGGAAGGAGAAAATTTGAGTACATCTCCCCAGAGCATCTGGAACAGATCAGAATAACACCACAAAGTGCAATTTGCCTTGCAGGAATGACTCCTTGTGCAATCCACAGGAGCATTCTTGTGCCAAAATACCCTGGTGCACAGTTTAGAGCGCCGCTGTTTTTCAGGGCAAGCAGCATCATCTTCCTGAGCTGCAGAGACAGGACCATGACAGCTTTTGACCTTCCAAATAATGATATAATACAGGCAAAACATATTTCTTATGATGGAAGCATTTCTCACTGCCATCCCTTCCCATAAGCCAGGTATTCCCACTGGACGGTGTAGATATCCACTCCGTGTAGGTTTAGTAGAAGTGGTCAATTTACCAGGAAAAAAGAATATTCAATCTTTTCTTTTAAAACAAGTCTGAGAAACCAAAAGATCAGCTGAAAGCACAAGAAAAGGAAACAAAAATGTAGTGGGGCTCGTTCTCTCTCTCTCTCTCTTTTTTTTTTCTAAGAGGAGATGTTAAAATACACAGAATTCTGGGAATGAAATGATTGGCATTTATAGGAACCTGGGTAAAGTCTCCAGAAATACTGTTTTAGCAGAGCTCATACAATAATTAGGGCAAGAATATTATTCAGACAATTGGAAAACACAAATAATTTCCCTCTGAAATGTTTCCTGTTGTTTTTCCTATAGAAAAGTGTTGTCATTTTGTCTCTTTTCCCACTAAATGCTCTCTTGTTGGGCTGGTAACCTCCCTAGGGAGAAATCCCCTTCTGATGAGGTTGCACCCTGTTTTTGCCTCTGCCCTGGGCATGTGGCCCAATGGTCCTGGCAGATGGAGGCAACAGATATCAGGGCTGCAGTGGTGTGGAGTTGGTGAAGAGAATGAGTGTGCTTTCTATTCTACAACAACACTGCTCTGCTCTACCCTACTCCAGTCTACCATACTCCATCCCACCCTACTTTACTCTACCCAAGCCTGCTCTGACCTACCCCTACCCTACCCTACCCTACCCTACCCTACCCTACCCTACCCTACCCTACCCTACCCTACCCTCTTCCACTGTAATCTACTCTACTTTCCCCTACCCAACTATACAGTACTCTACTTTCCCCTACCCAACTATACAGTACTCTACTCTCCCCTACCCTACCCTACTATTCCATTCCAGTCTATCCTATCCTAGAAGTCCTATTCCATTCTACTCTGTTCTACTCCATTGTAGAAGTTCTATTCCATAAGAAAAGGAACAGGAAATTACCCAAATCTAACTTCAGTGTAACACAGCAGTGCACTCAGGTTGCTGAAATTCAGCATTTCAGTTCAGGTTTGGTGTCCCAGGTCTTCCATTGCTGGGGAGAAGTGAGATGGTTTGGCAGGAAACATCCTTCCCTTCCTCCTTCATGCTTGGAGGGTTCCTTTACCTTCTTTCCTTACTGACCTGTCCCTTTCAGGGATGCGGGTCATAGGATTATATAGACACCCTTTCAGCCTCTCTTGGTTTCTTTTTTCCCCTTGCAACCCATTTCCTTTCATTAGGCTGCAGGCAAGAATTTAATACACTGACATTTTCCTGTTTGTTTGAGCTTACTGCTCCAATCTGTTTGCACATCTCATTGTACCTAATGGCGTAGGAGATTAGGAGAGGAGTTGATCAGACTTAGGTCCTCCCAAAATCTGCTGAAATGCTCTGGTGAATTCGGGGCGTTTGAAGTATGGATTTTAAAGGGCCATGCTAAGCAGTCTGCTTCAAATGTGTTTGCAATGCTGAGTTTACTTCAAAGAGAGCACGTCTGGAATTGCTGGATGCACGCAGCAGGGGACATGTGAAACCAGTGGGGAGCTGATGATCAACAGAGCCAGCCACAGCCACGCCTGCAGGCTAGCTGGGCAGGTTCAGATGTCCTCATCAAACACAGAACAGACTTGGGGGTGTAAAAGTGAGCATGGAAGCAGCCAGGATCTGAGAAAGGAGAGAGGTTGTAACATCAGCTCTATGGCGTTACAGGGAGATGTAACACAATACATGATCATAACTCAGAGATTGCATGGGAAAGTAATAAAAGCATCAACATTTCTCACCCTGTAGGTTAGTCCATACCTGAAGAGCACTGACTTCCATGGTCTACTCCAAAATAAGCAGTTTTCACTAGGAGACAGCCTGACACTTGGACGCTTTAATCAAGTGCTTCACGTCACTCCCACACTGCTTAGCTTTCTCTAAAAAAGCTTGTTTGCTTTACAGGCTCCTTCTGCAGACCTTTTTTCTTGGCTTGGAGAAATGTGCTACAACAGTGAGTGGAAAAGCGAGCATTTACAAACTCTTCACGTCTTTGAGCAGAGAGACAGTAGCAGGGGATGGCCAAAAAGCAAGTTTGTAAGAAATTCCTCTCTTTTTTTTTTTCTTCTTTTCTTTTCCACTCTTTTGCTTGTTGATCTTGGTCCAAATTGAACTGAAACCAATGCTATTTTTTTAATATATCACTGAGTAGAAACTCCCACAGTTTTGAAGCCGTTCCTGTGAAGCCGCCGTCCCTGTTGGTAGAAGTGGGGATGGCACTGGAACACAGTGGGAAAGGTCCTACATGCCACTGCCAGCCCCAAATCCCATCTCCACCTGGCTCCAGCTTTCACAGAACCTGGTCTTGGGCTTGGCCAAACCAAACTGAAGCTCAGAAGTGCTAAGTGAGGTAATTAGTGCTGCATGAAGTAGGGATTTTCATAAGGATGCTTGGTTCTGCTGGAGAGTTTTTGACTGGTCCTACTGTGGACAGCTGTGATGAGACTAAACTGGGCTTTGACAAGCTGCTCAAAGCACCTCATTACCAGAAAGATTGGAGCGAGTTCAGAAAAAGAGGAAGGAAAAAAATAATTAAAGTAATGGTGGGAGTGAGTTAGGAGGGAAGATTAAAAGAGTGGAAAATCTATAGCACGCTTAAGCAACACAGCATGGAAAGGTGAGGAAAGAGGAATCTTTGTGTGCATTTGAAGGCTGCATGTACTCAGAGGGAAGATTTATTTGGGTTGGGAGAGGAGGAAAAGGGGTGAATGATGTAAGGGATCCTTGCTGACAACGGGTGCTGTCTGAGTCAAACAACAGCAATCACACAGCGACAGACCACGGTAGTTGTTGCCTCTTGTTAAGGTCTGCAGGATGCACCAGGTCCCAGGGATATGTGGGAGAAAGGATTTGGGGTCAGTTCATCAGCAGCACAGGAGAAAAGAGCCAAAACCTTTCTGCTTCTGTCCGTAGGTGCCAGCACTCATGCAGGAAGCTTCCAGCACTGCTGCGGCTCTCTTGCTCATTAAAGTGCCATAGATTCAAACACAAAGAGAGTGTGAGCATCATTAGCGCTAAATATGTTTTCTTCCTTGGTTTTGTTTTCTAAGGGATATGTTTGTGGGCTTGTATAATGAGGTGCTCGCTGGCAGGGCAGGTAGAGAAAGGCAATGAGGCAAAGAGGCATAAAAAAAGAATGGATCAATGAGCAGCATCCTCGCTGGACAGGAACACAGCAATGTCCCCTCATAACTGTACCCCTAACAGTGACAGTCACAGGAGGTCACACCAATCTGCTACACCTCGAAGGCCCCATTTCTATGATGCCTGAGCATCTCCTGATCCCTAATGAACTCACCAGGGGCCTCGGTGCAATTAACCAGAGCCAAAGTAGAGCTGCAGAACAAAGGTCTGCAGAACAGCGACACATCTTTCCGTCTTAAGCAATGGCAAAAACGTGAATTAAATAAAATGCAAAACTCCTGATGTGGTGTAGGGACACACCACCATTAAAAGGTTTCGACTTCTGCTTTTGCCTTGCCTAAATAAACTGAGATACTGGACCAGAAAGCTTCCAATTAATCACCCAGAGAATCCTCATTTGCGAGATGAAGTGCTTGGAGTACGTCAGTGTTTTTCTCAAGCTAGGTTTCAAGTGATACAAGGATCCAGATCTCCCTGTCTGGGGTGTGCAAGCTGCCATTTGTCAGTGTGGACCAAACAAACAAAGGGAAGTTCACTGAAAATTTCCTGCTGGCCACTGCCCTCATTTCCACATGGCCACTCCATTTCCAGCCCCCGACTACTGAACATCCTGCCATCTAAATGACTAAAGGAATGCTAAACATAGATAAAAATGCCCTTATCCTTCCATTTCCTCCTGATACCCTGCTTCAGGCTATGAGATGCCTTTGGTCATTCACAGCTAGAAGTCCCATTCAGAGAGACTGGAGATGATGCGTGACCACCAGGAGCGATGTCAGCACTTCTGAGAGCCAAGCTCTGCACCAGGTGCAAGTAGAAGTGTGCAGAACAAACAGTGAGAGCAAAAAACTCAGTCGAGGCATCGCACTGTAAAACTTAATCTCCCATATAGAGACTTAGTCTATCATAAAAGAAACAGTGCTGGGGGATGTAAGGAAACACGAGACCCTTGGGATGATTTAATGTCCTAAAGACATAAAGACATAATCCGCAGAGGTGCAGAAATGAGCTCAGTAACACGGAGGCTGTTAGATTTCAATTGGTTATGCGTACTCTACATAAAACACAATCAAAATACTTGTTTTTAAAGGATGTAAATGCCCTTCTCAGGCTGAGCAGGAGCATCATTACAGATCTGGAATCTTAAATATCCTTTTTGGCTTTAAACTTGAGTGATTCTTCTCCATTTGACCAAACTGTCCAGCATTTCCAACACCTCTTGCTGAACGCATTGAGAACTATCACTACAGCACGGAGGGATGTGTCATGAAACAGGAAAAGAAGCTTCTTTTTCCAGAATGGGGAGACTGAATGGGAACAGGGAACACTTGGAAATGGGAATATTCTGAAGTCAAAATGTGGTGTTTAATTTCCAGTTTCCAGACTCAACTCTGGCTTTACCTCATTGTTTTAATGTAGCGCAGAGAAGTGTAATAAGAATTTAAATTTTATAGAATGTGATCAATTTTTTATGGGTTTTTAATATTTATATATTACATTTGCTTTTTTTTTCTTCCTTTTTTTTCCCCCCAAATAATCCTGCTTTACTATGAACGAAATGAAGCACTTCCAGAAGGAGGTTCTGACATTTCCAAAATGAAATTTCCGCTTGGTGAAATATTTCTAACTTCTGCCTTTCATTCAGATGTGAAGGGAAAATGAATTGCAGCACCCTGAGCTTCCCCAAAGACACAAGGATGATTTTCTCTCTTTTTTTTAACTGTCACCTTTCCCTTTCAGGCTGTGCTCTGCATGATCAGGGTGTCACAAACACCTCTGGAAGGCTGAGGCAGAAGGTAGTTAATTTACCCTTTAGACGTCAGGTTTGTATTTCAGCTCCTCTGCTTTCCAATATGAAGAAACTCAGCAATGCTTTGGGGCAACGCTAGCACAGGGCAATGACACGAGGGCTGTGCTGGCCCTATTGGCCCCCAGGGTTCGTGCTGTGTAGCTGCAGGAAGCAGGAAGGTTTGCAGCCCCTCAGCACAGAGCTCTGCCATCCTCTGCTGGGAACCAGGTCACAGCCAGGGTCTGGCCCCCTTGGGCTTTTTGAGCATCCCCCTCTCCCTACAAGCTGCTGTCATTAAGGTGAAACCCTCCCTTTGTGTTGCCTTACCACTGCAGTATGAGTTTGGGATTTGGGGTTGCTTCATGCTACAGCTGCATGGTGGAATCACTGTGTCATTAAGGCTGGGAAAAGACCTCTCAGATCTCCAAGTCCAGCCCCAACTCACCCCCAACATGCCCACTGATAGTGCCCCAAGTGCCACATCTCCACAGCTCTGGAACTACTCCAAAGATGGTGACCCCATCATCCACCTGGGCAGCTGTGCCAATGCCTGACCACTCTCTCTGAGAAGAAATTGATCCTAATATCCAACCTGAAGGCTAATCCCACACCCTGAGCACTGTCCCATAGGCAGCCCAGATGCCCTGGCTTTTGGATCATAGTTCAGGAGGATGTGGATGAAGTGCAACATCCCACCATTGAAAAAGCAGATATGTGAGGCTGCGCATCACAGATGGCACCCAAATACCCTGAACTCTGCCCCACAGCAGCAGCAGCTCCTTCACAGCCCCTGGCCTGGCTGACCCTTCCAGAACTGTAAATCACAGAATCTCAGCATGGTTTAGTTGGAAGAGCCTTCTGTACAACAAACACCTGAATGTGCATTCTTAAGACACCACAAGCTCCAGGGAGGTTGGGATCCTCTCCATGCATGGCCTCAAAGGACTCCCCTAGCAGCTAGCAATAGTAAGTTGATTTATGCAGAAAAATGAATAATGTACAGGAATTAGTTGAATCTGGAGTCCAGCAATGGAGATGTCTGTAACAGAGGATGCTTAGAGATGCTTTACAATTCTTCTTGAAGAAATAGGTTACTTCCATGGCTGGAATTACACATCTGTTTGGAGGCATTGCATGCTCCACTTTGCCATACACATCTCATGGTCTCCGGAAGTAAATGCTCTTTAAAAGTCTTTTATCCCGATTTACATCAGGCAAATATTTGATTTCTTTCTTTTGAGAGGCAACAAAATACATTAGCACATGTGGGAGAAGATAGGGGAGGACCACAATGGAGCAGTAAATCGATGGGCGTGCTCGGAGAATGGGAATGACAAAACTGCATTTAGGAGCTGATACAGATCCCGGTTGTGCTGGAGGAGAGCTCATTTGTGTTTATCTATTTTTTTTGAATGTTTTGTGGTATTTTGAAGAGTTTTATATTCATTGGTTTCCAGGCAAGTGAGAGATATGAATAAAGGGAGGATAACGTCAATCATGAATTTGGGATTTCAGCTTCTCATTTTTCTTAGTGCAGAAAGTAGAAACCAATCCTTCCCTTTTCAAGCCTCAAGACACGCTTTAGGATATTCTCTATGGCTTTTCTTGATAGAAAAGGGATGTTTCAGCATTTCTGGACCAAGGAATCTGCTGCTGAATATAGCCAGCCCAGGGCTTCCCATCTGCCTACAACTAGCCATGATCAACATCAGCTCCTTTCCTGTGCTTTGATTTTCTTTTCTTTTATTATTTCCCCCTAGATGAAAGCAGGAAAATGAATTGGTTGTCTTGTTATTAATCATGTTCATTTTGAGAATGCCTAAGGATCAATCAGGGTTATGCTTTCCTGTTGCACTCAGTGCTATACGAGCACAGAGGTGCAAGAATGGTCGCTGCAGCAATACATCATGCATTCCTAGTAGCCCAAGCTGCATGAAAGAGCTTCAAGGTAGGACAAGAAGCACTTGGCCTTTATTTCTAACAAGAGAGATCTTGGTTAGGCATTGGAGAAAACTGTTTTGCTAATGAGGCCAATTAAATGCCAAAATGAATTGCCTGGAAAGGTGCAGCATTGCCATTGATGGAGATGGGTGGAATGGATTAGACATGCTTCCAGCCTGGATGATCCATCTTTTGGCAAAGCAGTGACCACCTGGAGGCCCTTGCAGCCAAGGCTTTCTAAGAGTTCTGTGACAGGAGCAACCAATGCTTCTGCCCTCATCCTGCACTGACTTCCTGACAATGAGAAGCAGGCAGTCTCAGCAGAGCCATCTCCAGCCTTCTCTGTGGGTCTCCCCATGGAGCAATCCAGCACAAACCTCATAGCTTTGCTGCCTCTGCATTGTATTAAGCAGATCCTGGTACGTACTTTCTTATACCAATGTCCCAGGATAAAAACTCTCCAGCCCTGGCTGCTCACTGGA
Source organism: Excalfactoria chinensis (assembly GCF_039878825.1). Classification (NCBI taxonomy): domain Eukaryota; kingdom Metazoa; phylum Chordata; class Aves; order Galliformes; family Phasianidae; genus Excalfactoria; species Excalfactoria chinensis. The sequence goes on along the minus strand of NC_092848.1, from coordinate 2,926,504 downwards.
TGTCTGTGGACAAACCCATCAATGTTTAGGGGCAAAGGACCTGGTGGCACAACACACATCTCCACCTGAGCTCCAGTCTGAGCTCCTCTTGTTTGTGTTCCTGTGCTGGGATGCTCTGTTCCTCTCACCACAGCCTTAAGAAAAGTATTAACACTCCAGCATTGCAATAAGCACCAGTGTGGCATTAAAATCCTTTCTCTCTTTTCTTTTTTTCCTGATCTTGAGTCAAAGAAATGAGGTTGTAGAAGAAACTACCAGGTCAGAATTAATGACAGTTAATGGGCCAATGAATTTGCAGGATTGCTGAACATCTGGATTCAGCAAGTGCCTAATGCCAAGCCAATAAAAGTGATCCCTGAGGAGCACGAACCTGCAGACCACGTCAGCCTGTCCATTCAAAGGCACTGACCTTGCGTGTTTCATAGCATGGATGAGAGCAATTTCTGCACCAGCAGCTGTGCAAAATTGCACAGAAAGAAAAGGCAGAGATCCTACCTGCAAACACAGCTGGTGCAATGCTCTGGGCCAGGCAGGTGTGTCCTACAGACATCCGTGGGGCTGTGCTTGCCAGACGGGCTGGGCTGTTTGCATCATGGCTCTGCCAAAGCCTCTGTTCTGCTCCCAAGAGGCTGTTATTGAAATCCAAAAGGAGAAAAATCTGTATTTCAGCCCTGAGATGCAGAATGTGGAGAAGTAAGTGGCCTCCTGTGGCTCAGCTCTCAGAACCTCAGCTCTGCTCTCCTGGCTATAGCAAATGCTGCATTTGTTATTGCAAAGAGTTTAACCTCTCCCTGGCTTCCCTGTGCACAAAGCACATGGAAAAACAGAGAGAACTTGGTCCAAGAGGGAAAAGCTGTCTGTGGGAAGGAGCAGTCATCTTTGCACTGATTCAAACAGCCTCGGATCTTGTATATATAACTGTGGGGATACCCCCAAATCCCAGAACTGCAGCATGACTGGGTAGGGCATGAGCACATGGAGAAACACTTTATGCAGAAGGCCAAAAAGGCCATTTTCAAAGGCATCAAACCAAGTGTAACCATCTATTTTAGGATGAGATGACTTACACGCATAGCACACTGGTAACCTAAGGGACAGCAACAGACCAAGGACGAAAATGCAGAGTAGAAAATAAAGGAAAAAAACAATGAGAGTAGAAACAAAGCATCACCTCCCTCCACACCTTAACCAGAAACAGCCAATTGAGTGTCTTCCCTGCATTCAAACCCTGCTTTATTTAGGTCTTGACTGCACGGCTCTATCAGTAAATCCAAACGCTTCCAGTGACTGCCATGTGTAGAGACATGGGCTCAGTTTGCAGCTGCCCAGCGGAAGCAAAGCCTCTACCACTCATAGGATCATAGGATGGATTGGGTTGGCAGGAACCTCAAGGATCATGAAGCTCCAACACTCCCACTGCATGCTGGGCCTCCAAGCTCCACATTTAATACCAGCCCAGGCTGCCCCCAACCTGACCTTGAACACCTCCAGGGATGGACAGGGCATCCATAGCCTCTCTGGGCAGCTGTTCCATCACCTCACCCCTCTGATAGCAAAGAACTTCCCCCTGACATTCAACCTAAATCTTCCCTCCTTCAACTTAAAACCATTTCCCCTTGTCCTGCTGATACCTACCCTTTCAGAGAGTTGACTCCCCTCCTGTTTATAGGCTCCCTTTAGGTACTGCAAGGCTGCAATGAGGTCACCTGCAGCTTCTCTTCTCCAGGCTGAACAAGCCCAGCTCCCTCAGCCTGTCTTCATAAGGGAGGTGCTCCAGCCCTCTGATCATCTTTGTGGCCTCCTCTGGACCCTCTCCAGCAGCTCCCTGACCTGGTTTCACTGCCCTTTTCTTTTTGGCAAAGCCAGTGTAGTTATGAGGAGTGGCAACATAAGATGATGCATTTCAAAGAGAAAGAAAGAAATGGTTTAAAAGAGCATTTTTGAATGAAAAATCTTTTTTCTTTTATTCCAAAATACTCAGTGCTGTGGGCTCATGAGCCTCTGCAAAGGGTTCTCTTGGATGACAAGCTAGAATGTGGCTTTCTGATGCATTCCCATTGTCTATCCAGGAGAGCAGGCTACAGACCTCACTGAGATCTCCAGACCTAAAAATCCATTGTCTAGATAAATCTATTATCTCTCTTTCTACCTTTTCAGGTAGGGAAATGCATGTGTCCAAACGGCTGCCAGCCATGGAAAATCAACTCTCTACCTCTTGTCTTTTCATACTCCTACTGGGACTTGGTGAGACAGCGCTTCTGCTCCGAACCTTCATTGTCACTTTCTTAAAACAGTTACACCAGAACTACCTTTATTGGTTTGACATTTCTCAGATGTTTGCTGCTCTTCGGGAGAACTTAATCAGCTCTTCTTGAGTTATGTGATCATAAAAAAAGATTATCGACAGCTTTTAACTCTTTGGGGTATCTTTTTTTGTGATCGAGTAGCTAAAAAGTTCTTTGTTTTTGGTAGTGCTGCTGGTAAGATGCTCCCATTCCTGTCCCTTCTTTTCACTGTAGAATTCTGCCTTTCTGTTAAGAGTTATTTGGTTTCTGAATTCTGGGCTTTCTGATGAATACTGAGTGGTGTAAGAGAAGCAGGAAAAATCCCAAATTTGCTTTTGCATTTAAAAAGTTCTGATTTTAATGGGGTTTGGGTATTTTTTTGGTCTATCTTGCTTTTGAACTCAAACTCCCTTTAGACCCTGCTGACATTTCAGCCTATAAATCACTTCTAAATGCCTGTTTCATCCCCATAAACTGAAACAAAGCCTTTCCTTCTCATGCAAAATCAGTCTTCTGTCTGTTGCAGATTGCACAAATGGAATGGTAGCCTGAAAATAGATAAGACTTCCTACAAGAAGGACCATGTGCTGAAGAGTACATTTTCTTGCCCTGTGAACAACAGGGCCACATCACCATGCTGGGATGCTGCTATGGGATGTCAGTCCCATGTCACCTCCACTTGATGTTGCCCAATGGTGTCACGGTAGTGATGGCACCATTGTGGGGATGGGCATGGTTTGGTACCATGAACATTCCCTGGCATGGTGTTATTTACCAATACAGATTTAGTCAAAGAAACTACGTGATTTTCTATAAATTCCCCTAGTTACTATGGCTACACGGATGCTGTAAGTACATCATAGAGAGAGAGATGATATCCTCAACAGAAAACCTACAAGACAATCACTTCAGTTCTTACTGGTTTACAATTAATTAATCTCTTGTAGCACGAGGCCTGCAGGGCAGATCTTAGCAAGCTGAGCCCAAAGCAAGGGGCTCCATGAGCACTCCCATGGGACAGTGCTGGCTTTGGTGGTCTCCTCCAAGCACCATGTGTTGAAACTAAGGAGCTTTGATTTGGTTGCAGCCACTGAGCAGCAGGGAGGATGGGGATGGAGCAGAGCGTGGCTGGGGTTGCTCCACAGCAAAGCCCAGTGTCGGTCATGTGCCAGCCTGATGGATATGAGAAGTGTCTCTCCTTTAAAGAAATGTAAAAAAAAAAAGAGGAGAAAAAAGAAGAAAAAATACCAAGTTCTCCAGTGCTTCATATCCCCCGCCAGAAGCTGTAGAGTAGTCATATGCTGTTTGGGGACTTTCATGATCAAAGAGCTCTTCTCTGCCTCTTTCTTCTGCTATCACAAAGTCATGCCCTCTAAAAAGACTGACAATATGCAGACCTCGAAACTGAGATACAAAAAGATACAGCCAGGATTATGCATTTGATTAATCTTTACATTATAAACATAAAGGGTAGGATATGCTGTTTCTCCCCGCCTGGAAAGCGCTGGCTATCGTGGTTCCTGAAAGCTATAGATTTTTCCACTTGTTCAATCCCCATTAATAACAAAGTACAGTAGACTGCAAACATCTCTGCTTCGTATGCGCTCAGTCTCCCTGTGTGACTGCTTCAATATCCCCTGACTGTGGCAGCGCTACCCAGCGCGCTGCCTGTACCAAATGGAAGACCAAGCTCAGAACAAGAAAGAGATAGTTGGGTTTCTGGCGGCCCTTTTGCTCCGTATCACACATATGCTGGTCATGTAAAATCATCTTCCTGGCAAACAAGAGCAGCATATAAAATAACCCCAGGTTCAGTTTCAGATTTGAAGACTCTTCAGCCCAGAGTCTCCTTGTGTGACAGCTCCAGGTGATGGATGGACTCAGACCAAGCTGAGCAGCACTGAACCAGCTCGGTCTCATTTAGTTACCTCCCATTAGGACAGGCTAAATCCAAGCTTAAAACTAAACTGAAGAAAAGCTTTCAGCGATCTAAGCACAAATTCCACCTCTTGGGCCACTGGTCTCAAATTCAGTAGAATAAACTCTGTTGTTTGTTTTGTTTTGTTTTGTTCTGATTATTTATTTATTTATTTATTTATTTATTTTTGCTGACTTAACAAGAAAGTCCAGTTTGGTTTTAAGAGCGTCTGCAGGGAAATGTTTGAAAAATGAGCCCCCATCTACCTTGCCAGCACCTTTGGAAAGCCATGAGGCCAACCGATGTGAGCAAGCAGAGTTTTATTTCCCCTGTCCTGTCCGAACTCCCATTCAGTTTCCCTCAGGCAATATTCATAAGCACAGTAATACCCTTAAGGAGTGGCTGCATCTCAGGTTCACCAGCTGAGCTCTGTAGAATTTCTGAGTCAGGATCCTCATATCTGAACCCATACAAATGCAGAGTATTAAAGCAGCACTCTTGAATTTTTCAGCCAACAGTTCCGAGCCTTCATCCTAAATCCCATTGATTTCTATTGTTATGGAGGAGCTCAGATTTCTTTAAGAGTCCTCCCCGCTGAACTCTATTAAACCATGGCTCCAACCATGAACATCTATCTGCCTCGAAAAAAGGCAGTGCTGCTCCCACCTCCCCTCTGTTCTCAGGCTTTTTGTTACTGGGTTATTTTTCTGCCCATTCATGGATGTGAGTCAAATACCCAAAGGATAAGCATTTGAGGGAACAGAACCACATCTTTGTGCAGCAACAGGATGGAAGATTTTTTTCAACCTAACTTAGAGAATCTCATTCTTTAGTGCCAGTGTCCCACCCGTATGTTTCCCATTATGAGCCTAACTGTATTGATCTGAAACAATAATTGGGATGGGGAGGATTTGCAGGAAAAAAAACACCCTACAGGATGTTCAATAAAATCTTTGCAAACAACAGTTCTTGCCTTTGCCTCATCTGTCATCTGCCCCTCCCGTGGTTCACTCACTATTCATTATCTTACACTTCTTAAGAGGAGGCAAACAATCAAAAAGAAAAGGCTTTTTCAGTTCTTCTCCAAATCCAACCAAAATTCAGCTGCATTTACTTATATTGATTGTGATGGTATTTACTTCAAGCACTGAACAAATGTTCCTGCAAACATCAGCGTTGGTATCAGACTCATAAATGTCATCTATATTTCATAATGAGAGAAGCAATGACTTTTGGGAATGCTCAGTCCCCTCATTCATTCCATCTTATTTATTTTTTCTTCCCTTCACTGGAAGGAGGCTGCGGGGCTGAGATAAATTTAGTCCCATCCTTTGGAGTTTGCTGCCACGGCTGCTTGTGAATGTAGATTTAACCAGTTGGATCAACCCTGAGCAGAATCCATTTCAGGAAATGGTGATTTAAAAGATATCAATGCAGTTGCACTTGGCATTAGGTGGTAGCCCATGGAGGAGCTGTGAGAGCAGTCCTGACACTGGGTGCTTGCTAAACCTTGGTTTTGGGATGATGCTGGGACATCTTTGCTCCAGTAACTGGAAGCAAGGGGCAAGTAAGATCTTACACATCATTCCAATTCAAATCGAGGCTCTAATATATATATGGCTTTATTTGTGATCAAGAAATTAAGTATGTCCATCACCAGTTTCTCTCCAAGATCCCCTTACTTTTTCTCCAAAATACCCTATTCCTAGGGAATACTTAGGATCACAGATCCGTAGAATCATCGAATCAGCAAGGTTGGAAAAGATTTCCAAGATCCAGTCCATTTACCACCAATATTTCCCCACTAACCTATGTCCCTTTCTACACCTTAATTGTCTTTTGAACGGGGATGGTGACCCAACACCTCCCTTGGCAGTCCATTCCAGTGCCTGACCACTCTTTCAGAGAATACATTTTTCCTGATATCCAGCCTGAATCTCTCCTGGCACAACTTGAGGCCATTCCCTCTCATCCTATCACTGTCACCTGGGAGAAGAGGCTGTTCCTCACCTCACCACAACCTCCTTTCAGGTAGAGCAGAAGCCCTGCCTTAAACCTCACCTTGCTGTGCCAACCAGCATCACTCATCAGTGCTGGAGCTGGGAGGAAGAGCTCCCCTACTCCCCTCAGAAGCTGTCAGTTAGAAATGAAGAAGTTTATCATACCTTTTCTTGGCCACAGAACAATCTTCTAGGCCATGAAAGGAAACAAATATGTTAATTCAAGGGAAAAAATAAAAAAGAGGACACTGGTTTATTTCTTGCACTGCCTCGAGAGAGAAATGCCATCTTTCATCTTCTTTTTCTCTTTCTTTCCTTGACACTTCTTTGCCCTCCTTTCCTCCAACTTTCTGAAGAATTAGGAACAGCCAAGCAAGAACCCACCTAGCTGTGATGTATCCCAAGGGAACAGAGGTGACATGTGGCCACCCACTCCTGGGTTGCAGAGGCCACATCAGGCCATGAGCAGAGGTAATCTGCCCTGGGAGGACATCATAGAACCACACAACCACAGCATGGTTGGGTTGGAAGGGACCTCAAAGATCATTTGGTTTCACCTCCTGTCCTAAGCAATCAGCACCAGCTCCACTTGCAGTCTCCAAGAGATGAGAATGGGGAATTAGAGCAGCTGTCCCCCAGCAGAAGGTCCCACAGAGCTCAGGGCGGCAGGAAGTGCAGCTCCAGTCAGACCATTGCCTTGCAAGGGGAGAAAGTAAAAGATGTGGCTGAGATCATCTCAAGCAGTCACCAATCAGGGTGGGCTGGCAAGGTGCATGTGATGTCTGCAAAGGTCTTTGAAATCCCCAGATGAAAGCGGGTTGGGAATTGCAAAGTATTATTTGGATGCAGTGTTTCAGCAGTGAGCATTAAGCTTGCAAATTGGTCTGGCCATCCTCCAGCAGCACCACATACACACATCTGTACTACAGCTCACACTGAGTTCTTTCTTGGGCACAAGGATGTCTCAGGACTCTGGAATGTTGTGATAGAGAGAGGAAGGCCATGGAAAAAAATGTGGGAAGCCAAGTGCCTCACTTTCCCTACAATAAAATGAAGAGAATACCATCTTCAAGTGTAACCTACTTTAAATTCCAGCCAAGATTTTTTTAAGCCCAGTGATTACATGATTACACCGTCTCATCTCATCACTTCACTCCACTGTATGAGCATACCAGGAAACCTAACTTACTGCATACTCCTCATACAGTGGGAGAATGACAGCATTCTGAGGCTACGCTACAGTCCTTACATTCCTTACACTCCTATAAATTCTTTTTAAAAGGAGCAGATCAAATGATCACCCAACAAAACTCGCTATTATTGAATAGAACTGTACTTGGTATTTGGAAAAGAACTTAATGTTGGCGGAAATGCACCATTTGGGACTTTAGGAGAAGGAGTTTCACAGGGATCTGTCAGTAGTTGCGTTCCTATGAAAGTTTCAAGACCCAAAGGTATGAGATGAGATTCAGCTTTCAGTTCAGTAACCTCCAGAGCTGCTGATAAAAACCAGTGACTGAAAAATAACACTTCCCTTCCAGCTTTAGATACCACAGGATAAGATAAAACATGAGAACCTGGCACATTTTCCATTTAAAAGTCATATGCAACAAGGACAATCTCCAGATTTTTCTTAGGATGCTGCTTGTGAAGAAGTGGAGGTTGTAGTATCTGGCAGGTGGCTTTCCAATGGGTAATTTTGGGCCATACAGGTTTGTCTACCTGTATGTTTGCAGAAACCTGATGGGTTCTCCTTCTCATGCTCCCATCAAGCCTGGATCCTGTCCCTGAATGCAGGCACACATCCACCAGCAGGGTTGGAACTCACTAATCTTTGAGGTCCTTTCCATCCCAAGCCATTCTATGATCCACACGTTTCCACTGCACGAGCAGACAATGGTGGGAGGACAAAGGGACAAACCAGAGTTCCTCTCCCTAGAGAAGAGAGGTGCTCAAGACCAGGTTGGATGGAGCTCTGGGCTATGTGGTCCAGTCCCAGATCTGGAGGTTGGCGGCCCTGCCTGTGGCAGGGGGTTTGGAACTTGATGATCATTAGGGTTCCTTCCAACCCAAGGCATTCTGTGATTCTGTGATCCTAAGGGCGTGCTTTGTCCTGAGCAGGGATGAGCAATGTTCAGCTCCTCACTAATAAAATAAAACAGAATGAAAAACCCAAAGCCCTGCATGTCATTAGGCTGCGATTCAAAACCCAAACACAAATAAAACAATTTCCATGTTAACTGAAGCTTGCAGAACGAGAGTCCTGGAAAGGTTTGTGCACACTGTGACTTCAAACAACAAAGACAAAAGTGAAATCCTCCTTCCAAATGCTTCTGAAGCAATTTTTCTTTGTCATTTCTGTAATTTACATAGCAACAGAAGGTGCAGAGAGGTCAGCATAAACTGCAGTCCAAAGGGCAAGGCTGGTTAATGTCAGGGCACTTCATAGCCCCAAAGGCAGTTTCTTTTAGCCCTGCAAGTCTGCCTGGTTGGACTGTGTGCCCTGTGCAGGGGGACAGCAGGGAGACTGCAGGGAGGATGCTGGAGGGGATGTCACCATGCAGCAGCTGCTGGGCTGGGGGCACCAGGAATGGAGGATGATATTTAGCACTGTTTTGTTCAGGATAACAGCAGTATTTCAAATCTAACCATCCCTCTTATAATTATAACTGCAGAGGTCTAACCTTTCTTTCTAAATAAAATAACAATAATATTAACACCCGATTTCTGTAACTAACAACGGGCCTGGACCTCTGTTAGGGATCTTGTTAGCTTTAAACTAGAAAAAAATGGCAGCCCCCACTTCCAGGACAGAGCTCTCCCTTTGTGAGGAAACTCAGAAAGTATCACTTTTGCAAGGTAAGAAAATTCAGGGTTTTTCAAAGCTCTGCATGGAAGGCTTCGGCAGCTTTGGAACATAACTGGGAGAACTCTGCATCATGCAGGAAAGGTCTGCAAGAACAACCAATCCATCCTGGTTCTGATCCTCTAAGTCATTCTTTGGGTCCTACTGGGAGAAAGAAGTGCTGATCATGCATGGTGTTTCTGTGCAAACATGGGACCTGAAGTACAGCGAGACTTGTACAAACTCCTGGGTGCTGGAAGGCTTTCAGTCAATGCAACAGAGGAGGCGGAGGAGGGAGCTGCCAGATAAATTGTCATTGGGAAGTGGTTGGCGCAGCTCTGCTCCTTGCAGCACGCATTTCTCTCCGTTCCTACTCACACGTGCAGCTTAAAAATAGCAGAGTGTGTCCCTGGCAAAGAGGTGTTCCCTTGGGTGCTAGATTCACCCAACAGCACAGACTCTTCCCAAGGAAAAAGCACTCCTGGTGTGATTTTTGGGTCCAGAATCAGCGTGACAGGATGGATGAAAGATGGAGCACTGGGCTGGAGAGATGCTGGTTCTGTTGCTCTGCTGTTGGCTGAGGATGTGACAGTGTCATGTCAAGGGTGTCATGCAATGAGCAGAGCTTGAAGGAAAGCTTGGCTGGCTCTAAGAGGAGAATCTGATGGGGAGAATGAAAAAAGATATCAGGTTTTAGTGCAGGTTAATTAACCTGTGAGGTCATCAGTACCTCGGCTGAGCGGTTGAAAACAGCTCATTAGGAGGTTTTTGGACAAATTGATTCTTTCTTTCTCCTTTCCTTCCTCTCAGAAAGGAGCCCACAGCTCCTACCCAGGGCAGGGGATGTGCACAGAGGTGTGGGTCTACCCCAAAGGCTAGGCAGATAAGGGCAACCTGCATACAGCAAGCCTGCCTAGCAGCAGCAGCAGTGAAAGGCAGCATTCTGCCCTGATGAAAGGGCTCTTCGTTAGCAGCTCTGCTTCTAGACAAAGGAACTCTGACATTGCACACTGGCAGCCTCTCCTTGTGACTTTTGCAGCATGCCCAAGCTCTCAGGCTGGTTGCATTGGGAGAGCTGGGAGGATGAGCTGGAGCCGATCCCTCCTCACCTCGGGGCTGCACCAAACTTCCTTTGATTTTCTGCCCACCGCTGAAGCTCAGGTTGGCACCATGGTCATCCTCAGCAGGACAGGAGCCCACCTTCAGCCTCTTTGCCCACACTAGTTGGCACAGCCCTGCTTAGATGTCTCAGCAGGCACAACGCCAGCTTCCTTTATGTATCTTTGATGTGCGGCTATGTGATTTTTTTTTCTGCCTTTAATCTCCATAATTAAGGCCCACAGCTGCCACAGCTATAGAAGCAATACAAGTAACAGCATTCCAATAATCCTCCCTAATTCATGCACCACTGCCTTCTCCCCCTGGGGATCTCAGGTGCAGCATTCCACCTGGCTGCTGGCACATAAGAGATGTGGTGGCATGGCCAGGAAAGTCACCCACACGGTGGGGAAACTCACTGAGCTGCGAGAGAGGAGATCTAAAGGCAGAGTCACTTCTTTTCCATTGCTGATGAACTCATTTGTGCCAGGAAATATCCCATCACCAACAGTAAAAATCCTTTCTTTCTCCTATCCTCGTCAACAGCAACACAGTGAGGAAAAGTGAGGAAGAACTGAAATAAGGCTGACACAGGAGGCAGCAATTAATGGAACTGGTTTGTGTGGCTTCAGAGCCCTTCACATTCTGCTGTTCCAAATGAGACCTCTCTCTTCTGTCCTCTTACTTCTCAATGAACTCAGTGTTAATCAGTGCAGTGATGTGCTGGGAACACTGCTCAGGTTCGCTGTTTAGAAGCTATTTAACTTGCAGTAGGGACTGCAAGAGTTGGAGTATGGACCACAGGGACTGGAATAAGCAATGGCCAGCAGCAGAAAATAGTCTAGAGCCTTGAATTTGGATCTGGGAAAGCTGCTAAGGATTCAACCCTTTCCAGGGGGTGTCATGTGAGCAGCTCAAAAGTGGTTTCCACTCAGAGCCATTGCACACCAGGTCAAGTGAGCTCATATCTGTCAGGGAATCTGGGGAAGACCAGTTCTAAATCTGTTCCCATACTGCTGGTGTTTTCAATAGGGACACACAACACACTTGTCTCAGGGCTGTGGGGCATGCTCTTGGAAAGCAGATGGAAGGGTGGAAAGGAAGCCCATGGTGCCCTGCTAGCTGTGCTGTTCCCTTTGTTAGGAAGAAGCTTATCTACAGGAAGAAAATAAGGCAGATTTGATGAAAAACACTGTGAGGGATTTTCAGTGAGACCTGCAAAGTGCTGTCAGTGGGGAACTGGAACATCACAAAGCTTTATGTGCTGCTGATTTGCTCACGGGGAGCTCGAACATCTTCAGGTGGTATTTATGAGCAGAGGAGCTGCAGTGATAGAACAAAATTTGGACTGTTTTCTGCTCAGCTTCCACTTGTCAGAGAGCAAGAGCCTTGTATTCTGCTATAAGGGTCTGTCCCCTTGAACACCATTTTATAGATATCCTGCTAAGATGTTGGGAGATGGCTCAGCATCACCTGCAGCTGAGCCGTTCCTGCTATTATAGCAGCACATAAGGATGGACACAGGTGTGAGAGAGAAACATACCTGGAGATTACACACACACCCCACCCCCCAATTAGCTTTGATTGAGCCTTAAAACTCAAACAGCACAAATATTTCTTCCTCCTGCTCAGCTCCAAACCTCCGTGCTGATGTCTACTCCAATCTGAAGCCCCAGCCACCACCTGAAGAAGCCCTTCCTCTCGTGCCATTTATCATCTCTGCTTATTGTTCTTCTCATCTTTTTATTACAACATATGGCTCTGCAGATTACACGGAGATGTGATAGGAAATGTGGCACAAGGGAGATGAATGTTGCTGCATCCAGGAGCAGCTCAGGCAGCAGGAAAGGGATGATTACGTTTGGCTGCTAGAAGAAACTTCAGTGTTTTTCCTTCCTGGAGAGAAGCATCACTGCAATTATCACGAGGTTTGACATAAATACGCACTGTCACATGTGTGACTGGCTGAAGTCTTGCAGCTTTATTTACAGAAATGATCTTATTTCAAGCTCAGACAGGGTTTCCTTCGGGGGAGAAAAAAAATCAAACAGAAACGTTTCTATTTTTTAGCTACAGCAACCACCAGATAAATAAGTAAACCACCGAGTCTTCATTCCAACCTCTTTATTTTCAGACCTCTCGAAGCATTCCTTAAGTTTGCACTTCATTCAACTCCTATTTCCTTGTGGGCACAGCAATTTCACATTTCTAAATCAGATCATCTTCATAAAAGCAGCAATATTCTCCTCTCTGGTAGTGCCTTTTTATTTAAGTAACATAACTTCCAACTGACTTAATTGAATGTGTAATGAGCAAAATAATGGTGCCAAACTATGCATGCTAGTGATAAACTATACATGCGTCATATGACATTTCCAAATACTTTTCAAGTCCCTTAAAAGCATTATCAGCCACCAGCATTCAAAACGTGTGCTGAGACCTGTCAGGACACAGCTAACAACTTAGGAGTGCTGACTGCATGAAACCAATCAACACATTAACCATGGCCCCAACCATCCCAATACATCAGTGAGCATGGGAAAAGATGGCACTTCGGGTTTGCCTGCAGCCCTGCTGGGGATGGGATGTGGCAGTGGGGCAGGTTGATGGGTCAGTGTCCCAAAAAAGGGACTGAAAACTGCATCACAGTGGCTGCTGGCATGGAATGCTTCCCTGAGCTCCATACGTGGATGGAGACATTTCTTCTCATCTCAGCCCCAACACACGTGGTCTTTTGTTCATATCATCCAATACTGGTTTCTTCCACCAGCCCTTTCTCCCCATTCATCCTCTCTGAACTACTATTTCCACCCCAAACTCCAGACATCCAATAGAGCCTTGCGCTATCCAAATGGAGAAGGAACAAGAGCAGTGTTTCAAACTCCAAACAGGGCATCAAAATGCTTAAAAGGAGCCAGGATAAATGTCAAGAGCATCCAATGCACCCAATGCTCTGGTGCATCAAGTCTCCCAGTTATTTTTCAATACAGGTTTCTGTGAGCTGCAAAGTACTTTATAAATAGGAACGTCTTTACAGCATCAAAAATGAGTGAAATGCTAGGAGGAAAGAAAACCATCACCTCAACAGAGCTTTCTCAGTGCTGTCTTTATGCCTTTAAATCTTATATATCTTAATTCACTGCCACTAAAAGCCTTTTAGGAAATAAAGTCGTTCCAGTCCCTTTGTCTATTTTTGATAATTGTAAGAGTCCATACATTAGCAAAGTTACCAAGAAACCATGCACTTTAAAATTATTTTAATTAAAATGTGATTGCACCATTGTTTAAAGAGATAAAAATAATTCATTCATTTTAATTAGTTTTCATCTTTGCATGCCTGGAGCATCTTCTCCTATGATGGGCCCTTGAAAACTCGTCCAGCTCTTCCTGCCTTTCCCCTTCATGTGGGGCAAGAATGGGACTGGGAGCATGAAGGATATACACAGCACAGAAAGAGGACTTCTGTGCCCCAGAATGGAACTGCTTAGCCTTTCAGCCACATGTACACCACGTGAGGATGGCTGCAGGTCCTGTGCTGCAGCAAAAAGCAGGAGGATGGGTGCTGCATGACTGAATATGGAGAGGTACACTGCTGCCTGTGGGAGCCAAGGAGCTGAGCAACTCCACATCTTTTGTAGGCAAGAACTTAGGGTATGGAAGAGGATGCTTTGTGGGAGCTGCTCTTTTATACACAGCCTTGCCGAGGTTGTGCTTGGGGCTCTCTCTATCCAGAATGGGATGGCTGCAAAGGAGGAGGATGGAGCCTCAGAGTATCAGAGTGTGTCAGAGGGGAACTGACTGTTCAGCTCTTGTGGGGTTTGGAGAACACCCTTGAGAGAGGCTGAGGGCAGTGCCCATTTTGCTCAGGTCTCAAGGCTCCTATCCCTGGGCCAGGAAGTGCAGCCCCATTGGGGCATAAGGAGCTGGACCCTAATAGTGAAGCACTGAGCATCCTCATCCAAAGGCTCCAACCCACTTAGATCCAAGGCAGAACGCACTGCTACAGGCCACAGTCTTTGATTAAAGGCACAGAAGGTGCCAAACATGCACACGCACAAAGCACAGCATCAAGGCTTCATTATGAACAATAACCCCTAACACGTCTTCCTTTCACAGCAGAGTTTTTAAGATAAAAAAGCATTCAGGTTTCAGTCTGTTAGCTGAGATGAGCAATTACTGCTCGTTTTCCTGGACAAAACAAGACAGCTAAGATAGCTGTCAGCTGCTGTCTGCTGTTATTAAAATCCACTGCTGCTTCATAGGAACCATCACAGATCCCCCTGCCAAAGGGGTGCTCCCTGAGCCCCTTTTCCATCAGATCCCCAGTGCACAAAGCAAACTGGACGCAAAGCAGCACAGCTTAATGCCTTGTTCAGCTCTGTCCTCATAGGACCTTTAGAACACAAGAATCCAGGATCACCACTTACAGCATTCAGCACCAAAACCTTATGGGGATAAATTGGGTTTTACAAATAATGTCTTCCCAGTTCCTCTCTATGGTTGGGGATCAAAGACAGACAATCCTGGTCAAATCTGTGGCTCCTGTTTCCTATTCCCAGTGGGAACATTCCAAGCCAACGAAGCAATTGCTTTCTCTCGAGGTGCTTTCCTGATGGCATCAGCAGAACAGCAGAGCAGGGTCCTCCTCCTACTCAGATTTAATTTCTCAAATCATTCTCTCCATTGAAAACATTGTCTGCTTTGTAACAGCTGAGGTTTGAAAACAATGCTGTGTGCATGGAGAGAGCTTCTTTCTCTTGTTTGCTTTTATTCCACCGGAGAAAACAGAACAGATTCATTTATTCATTGCATGTAAATTAACCAACTGTTTGACTCTTCTTTTTTTTAATTATTGTGTCGCAAACAATTCATGGTTTGATTCTTACAAGTTCTCTCATTACTTGTTAACCGGGCCACACGAGCACTACAGCGCTCTTCACTTAATTTCTAATCATTAATCTTCACTGCGATTTGTCATCCATTTCCTCTGGTATTATTCCCGCTTCTCTATTTGATTTCTCCAACTTCAAGAGGAGGACAGATCGTTAGTGGTAAATAATAAGCCATTAAAGATAATTATGCTCATTTTCAAAAGTGACTTTTGTCGGTTCGGCGCAGTCTTTACACCAACAGTGCTCTTCCCTCCATACAAACCCTCCTTTCTGCACTTGGCTCTGCTGGGGTGACTCTCCCATGTCCCCTGTGTTCCCAGCCTCATCCAGGGACCCCTCTGCATACCAGGTGAGTTGTGAGCATCACCTCAGCCTTTTATTGAACTGGGATCCAACAGGAAGCTGCGTTGGAAGACTCAGAGCAGTGAAGGAAATCAGCAGGGACTAAGTGCTGGCCCTGAGCACAGTGTGTCCTCCAGGACCTCCAGTGGGACCAGGAGATGGGCTCTGGAGGCAGCTGAGCACTAACAGCATTTCTTGTCAGTTTCTCCATAGCTCTTGTGCATCAAAAGTGAGTGGGGTCCCTCCTATGGGGTGTGTTGGCAGCAGCCATAGAAGTATTCACTGATCATATAGAAAGGACTTGGGGATCATTGGCCACATAGGCTGCTTAGGAAAGCCAAAAGGCTCCAAGCATGGACCCCATCACAACCCTATCCTTCACAAGGCAGGGAGCAGCACAAGCCTCTTGCACAAGGTAACAGTGTGAGCAAAGAAAACAACTCCTGAGTTGTGCATCCATCCGGTTCATCCAGGGCTACGGGCAATCTCCTCTTCCCTTTCTCATCCCAAAGTTGCTAATGGTCACAGAGAAGAAAAAAGTGCTCTCAGTGAGAAACTCCCACCCTTTCTACAATGCCAGCTCCCTGCTCCTCAGCAGCAAGGAGCATTCAGAACCCCCAGAGCTGCAATTCCCCTGCTGACCCCTCCTTTCAGCTGCCCCATTGCTCATTGTCATCCAGCACAGTTAGCAAAGCCCAGGCACAGGCACTTGAGGCTGCAGGTTTTCATCACAGAGATGAAAGTAGCAAATGATTGGCACGGATGTCACCCTGTGCTGGAGTGATGAGAGAGAAGACAGCCATCACAGGGTGCCTCCCCACTGTGCCACGATCATTAATGGGTCCTTCCTTGCCAGAAAGACCAACTCATCATCCCTCCAACAAAGCACAAATGCATTGCTGTGGCTATTACAGAGATTATTCTGGGTGTTTTGAAGTCCCCATCTCTATGGGAACAATAACTGTGACCAGGTTCACTTCAGACAGAAGCCCTGAAAATCTCCTAGGAGTGCTGCATTAAGCAAAAGGCAAAAGGATGGATGCCCATTAGAGTTTGTAACAAGGAATCAGCTCTGGCATCAGCAGTAGGGTTTGCACAGCACAAAGTTTTAACACATAAGGGTGTTCCTGTTTGATTTCCACTGAGATGGGCTTTGGGGGGAACTGGGAGCCAACCAGTGAAACTGCAGGCAGGGCTAAGAGGTTCCATGAAGTAGGAGCTGGCTGTGCAGCAGATGCCCACATCTGGTCTGGCAAATCCTACCTTGCCACTGAGTCACCCTGGATGTTGCCATTGCACACAGAGGTGACATCAGTGGGGCTGGGAATGAGGAAGCAGTTGGCTGAACAGAGTTCCCAATTCAGACACATAGCAAGGAGGATTCCAGAGGTTACAACCTGCCTGTAAGTACAATGAGTTAGGGCAGCAGCTTGTATGCAAGGTAACACTGAGCTCATCATTGAGCAGGGAAGTTAAGTGATGTTTGAGTTGTGCATCATTTCCTAATGACAGTAATAAAAACATGTTAAGCAAGAACTAGCTGTACACCATGAAGTTAAACGTTGAACCATGGCATGGCTGTGTTGGAAGCTTACAGCCCACCCTGACCCACACCTGCCATGGGCTGTTTGCCCCCCACTGGAGGAAGGTAAATGGGATGTGATTGCTGATCTCCAGTGCACAAAGATACGTTCAGTTTAAAGCTGTGGGTCACTCCCAGGTATGTTCTGGGGGAAAAGAGAGAAGAGCAAGGGCAGAAAGGTAAAACTGAGACAATTCACATCTGCTCTGAGCTTGCATTCCATTTGTGATGATGTCCTACCTCTGGGGTGTGCAGTGAATTCAGTCTGGAAGGTAAAGCACACTGGTAGCATCACCACTGCTCAGCTGGCATCAGAAAAAGGGGGCAGGTTAAGACTTAAGGTCTTATAGAGTGTCACAGCTTGACCCTGAGTGGCTGCAGGGACTTTGAGCACACAGCCAGCCGTGCCCACCCCACACCAATGCTTAGCAGCAGCATTAAACCCAAAGGGTTAACCTCAGCCAAGCATGGCACATTTGGCAGCATCTCCCTGATCCCCCTGGGTTCATTGTGAGCACAGCTGATATCTCTCTTGGAAAGTTGCTTAGCAGGGAAGTAAGGCACACGCCACTCACCTCCCCTGCTGGAACATGTATTGAAATGTTTCTCCAATCTGTCAAATGATTCAGTGCTTGTTAATTAGACATGGTGGAGTTTGCTCTCCATCACATACTCCGGCCACTGAGATGAAAAGAGCGACCCTGTCAGGGTTGGGACTAATGAAGTCTTTAAACCTTGCCTGCCCACATCTTTTGTCAGGAGATAATTCACCTTCATACTTTGACTAATTACAGATGTTCAGAATGGCTGCACTGGCTCAAACCCAGGGCTGCTCCACACAGTCAGTGCTGGGCAGTGACAGGCTTCAGAGAAAGACCCCAGCCCCACAGTGGGGAGGTCCATGGGAGAGAGACCATTTTTGGGGTCACTGCTGTGTCTGACACTGGGCAGAGAGGGCACCTTCCAGGCCGTGTCCAATCAGAACTGAACTAATCACTAAAGCCATAAAGGATGTGTTCATCTTACTCTATTTTTCAGGCTCTCCAACAGTAAGTGCTACTGGGGGATGGGGCTCCTTTCTCCCATTGACTAACACAGGTCCCAGCTGTGAGCTGCAGAGAGCCCCAGCCATGGGACAGGAGCCAGGACAAGGCTCCGTGAGAGCTGTGAGTCCACCAGCTGGTGGTTTCACTGATGTGAGCAGCACTTCATATGTAAAATGTTAGTGAGGGCAGCCAGAGTCTCTGCAGGAAAGTGAACTTGGTTCTGGAACTGCCTTCCCACCTCTTTCTAGGATTTAAGATCTGACAAAGTACGTGTGCACCCCAGTGGTTTTCAACTAAGAATGTGAAAACAAAGAGCAGGCAGCTTGTAAATAAACATTTACCTTTGGTTACGAATCACTTAAGCATAGAAAAACACGGCTTAAATCAAAATCACTATTTTACCCAGCTCAGTAGCCAGCCTATTCATCTTCACTGTCTATATACTCTTGTACAGGAGCTTGCCAGTCACTGGGGAGAAACAATCTCACATTGATTCGAGAGATCGATCAAACCATGGGAACTATAGAGAGATGAGCGGGGAGAACTGGAAGCCACCAGAAAGGAACCAAAAGGAAATGCACAAACTGAAAGGCACAACCTGAAATGCATTGCCATCAGCCACACTTCAAAATAACAGCAGCTCGCGAGCGAGTCGCTGAAAGGAGAAGTCATTTGCTGTGCTCAGAGAAAGTGGCAGAAAGGACTCAATAAGCACTTTGCTTCAACGAGCTCACCTCACTCTCTTAAGGAGAGAAAACAATTTATAGCATCACTTTCCATCCTTGGCCTCCTGCCTGAATGCTGAATACTCCCTCCAGCAGCTAGACTGACCTGGGAGAAGCAGAGCTGTGCTGCTCCATGCTCTGCAGTTGGCCAAGGAGAGCCCCTGCATCTCTGCATGGGACAACCACTGCTGCAAAGCAGCCAGAGGGAAATTCAGCCCCATGTTCTACTCCTTTATGTATAAGATTGTAAGCAAGCAACAAACTGGTATTAACGAGTTACCACTTACAGCTGAACTGCTGGGAGTGCTCACATTCATGTGAGTGGTTTCCTTGCAAAACCTTCATCCAGCCTGAAGGGAGAAAAGCTCCTGGCTGCTGCCTGGCCTGCAAGTTGTCAAGAGTTGTATTCAAGGAATCGGAACCTCCTGTGGTTGAGGTTGGCATTGAACTCATCTCTGTGCATTTTCATTTGTTGAACCTTGCACAAAGTTCAGTATCAGGGAGATGAGCTCCATTCTCCAGCCCATGACCCTGCAGGCTCATAGCAAAGCTGCCAGTTCCAATCAACTGTTTCCCATTTTAAGCACCAGCAAAGGGAGCTGCCCAGCTCAATGGATGCGGTTCGGGAAATGCTGTGATCCAGCTCAGCATCTGGGAGAAGCTAAGAGCAACACGTGCCCTTCTGCTGGCACACTCCTGTTTCCTTGGCAAAGGCTGCTGGGAGGGATTCTGCTGGCTCATGCACGTATTTCACCTCCAACATCCCTGGTAATGTGGGCTTTGATGGGTAGCAATGGGAACACAGGGACCTGTGCCCCCTGAGCCTCACAGGACTTGCAGGAGGAGGAAGGTACTTTCTTTAGTAAGGAGCCATGATAAATGGCCCCGGCTCTGCAGCTCGATTATTGCAGTGACAGTGATTTGTCATCGCAGGGTGCCAGGTGCTGCTTCTGTGCTGGCATACAGAAGTGTGCAAGCCTGATGGGCAGAGCTTGCCCCACATCCCTCACCAGCACGGGCTCCGCCACTACCTAAGGATGTGCACTCTCATGAATGGCGAGGAGACAGCACCTGCTTTTGTGGAAGCAAAAAGCCCTAATAAATCCTCTTGTGGTTGCTGAGGTGGTTCTGCTTCCGGAGAGCCCAGTGAGGAATAGGGCAACCTTGGCATACGACATCAGGGCACCAACAGTGATTCTGGCCCCAATTCCTCATAGATCTTCCAGATTTCCAACACACTGCTCTGTGCCTCAGTTTCCCCACCTGTGAGCCCAGGCTTGGTGCCATTGTTTAACCCATTCCCATTGCTCTTGCTTCACTGACTGGGCCAAAGGGTTCAGTGCTGCTGGAAACCAACAGCGCACTTCAAATCTTTGCAAGCAAATATTCCCTCTGCGAGTGGATAATGTGCACCGCCAGGCACGGATTGGCAATGATACCCTGGGCTTATCAGAGCAATCACAGCTCAGAGGCAAAGCTTGGGTTTTGAATATTGCAGACTGCAAACACGATTCAAACGCAAGGAAGGCATGAACTGGAAGAAATTGTGGTCCGGAGCAAATTTCAGCTACCAGAGAAATCATTGCTGTGAGTTATGCACCATCCCTGGGGCTAACAGATGCACAGAGCCCTGAGTGTTCCGTGCTCGCTGGGGAGAAAGCACTTGAGCAATATTTCCCCACTGCATTCAGTACATTTGGCTCTCCCTTCCTGGTTTTCTTACCTGCCAGCTAAATTACTGCAAAGAAAGGTTTCAGTGCCCCAACTTCAGTTGAGGGTCATGGACCTTTTAGATGACATCTGCGCACTGTGAGCCCCGGAGCGCAGCCAGCTGCAGACCCTCCTTGGCAAACCCTTCTGCTCTTTGTCCCTCAGGCCTGAGAGTTCAGCTGCCACTTCAGTAAGAAACATGTCTTAACAGGACACATGGCTTTGTTGGTTTGTCATATTTTTGACGGAATTAAATAGGAAAACAACAACAAAGAAAAGCAAATATGTTCATATGTTCCCAAATAATGCAGTCCTTCCTCAGACCAGTGGGAATTTCTTCCTGATGGAAAATTGACTTCTCCCATTCACCACTGAAATCATTTATTTTCAATAGCCCAATGCATAACTTGTTTTGGTGTGGGTATTTTTTTTAGCCAGGTGAGGGTAGAGGCTGGATTTCTCAATGCTCAAGGAAATAATGTGAAGCAGGGAGTGGGGAAGGGCTGTGGGGCTCCTATTGCACTACTATTTTGCAATACTTGGGTACACTCAAATCTTCTCTGGTTCCTGAGCTGCTCCCTGATGCAATTCAGAGTGCTGGCATCCACTCAGCACAGAGCACAGGGGATGGGTCTCTGCTCAGCTCTCAGCCACTTGTGCCGTCAACATATTGATTTTCTTGGTTTGACAGCATAGGTGAAATTCTGCACTGAATCAAGGGCTCTGTACTTTACCCACCTATTTAGACTCAGGCAAGTCCCCCTGACAGGCTCAAGATTCACACTCCACAGGGAAATTTTCCCTGAATAAATACCCTGGCTTTGGAGCTTGTAGCACTCTGGAGCATTCATTACCTCTGCAGCTTTGGCTGGGCTGTATGGAACCAATTGGGGATTGTTGTTGGATAGAGACAGCCGCCACGCTGGATTTTGTGCAGGCAATGGGCAGAACAGTGGTAGGACATTTTGCTACATGAGTTTTTCTGGTGCTTTCCTCCAGCAGCTGGGGACTGCTCCCTCCCTCCTGCTCATCCATCTTTGCCCTCCTTGCACACCTTGACCTCTCAGACCCCCAAAGCCAACCCCAACCCATCCCACCATGCCCACCAAACACATCCCCCAGTGCCACATCTCCACTGTTCCCTCCCCAGGGAGTGGTTTCAGGACCAGCCATATCCTCTTAATCTGCAAACAGTACATCTGCACGGACGTTTCCCTGTCTCAATATCAATAGCTCACAATACTCCGATAATGAGATCCAGATGAATAAGCCCAAAGCACGTGCCAGTAATTATCCTATTTTCCCAGCTATACATTGCCTCAACCCTTCTTTGTCTCTGTAAGGGTGACATGCGAGACACCGCACATTGTGTCCTACGAGACGAAAGGCTTGTCAGCCTTAACCTACTGCACTTTAAAAATGGTACTGAATTAATTTCCCGTCGGTCGGCTCGGTGCAGTGCAAGCCTGTCTGGAATGCAAAGCAGCCCCGAGTTTTGTGGAGAACTAAGAAGTCTGGGCAGAAAGTGATGATCAATTGAATTTCCTCCTAAATCAGATTGAAAAAATATTATGCACCGCAGAGTGATCATTAGCTTGAGTGATCAGGGAGAGCGGTGCAAGCAGCCAATTTTCCATGCCCAAGACACACACTGTTATGTTAAGCTTTCCCTAGTGGAAAAAAAAGTGGGTACAGCGAGTACATCAAGAAGGGAAAGAGAGTGAAGTTGAAGACTGCAGCTTGGCTCCTTTTCCAGAGCCCATGCAAACGTGATGGGAATAATTGGACATCCTACTGGATCCTTGAGCTCCTCACCTGCCCTGCTGCTCACTGATGGCCCCAGGAGCACGCAGCCAATTCCCCTTTGCTTTTCCTCAATGGCTATGTGAAATCTTGCCTTCCACAACCTGGGAGGAAGGTCTCTGGTGGCCGTGGTTTGCAATATCTGATTGGCATTATTCAGCCCTGTTTAGCGACATATTTAAGATCCCATTATTGTTATTTATTACTGGATCTTGCAAACACTCCCTGCACGCTGCTGCTGCTTTATGTGCCGAGGATCGGGGGTGAGTACTCACTTTCCAATGGTGCATGCATTCTATGTCCAAATCTTGCAGAATATGAGATATTGGACCTGAACATTGCATTATAATGTGACAGCAACCTTAGATCACTTTTAATTCTCTGCATTCATCACTTCCATTTTCCTCCCTTCTCCACAGACCCTCTGAGTTTTGCTCAGCCCTTGCTTAGCTTGCAGGAAGGTAAAACGTGGTCCTATTAAAAAGAATAACCCCCAAAGTCCCAACAACCCTAAGACAGATGATGGATTTCCTACATTATTTCAAGAAAGTAGGTGATGTAAATAAGAGAGGAGACTGGGATGAGTCTATTACCTCTGCCAGGATTTCAGCGAGCAGCACTGTGGTTGAGGTGCTGCAAGGAGGGATCCCAAAGGGAACAAAGCATCCCAGCATCCCATCAGCACATCCCCACTGCTCCAGGAAGTTGTGGGAAGCCAAAGGGACACTGATCCTTACAGGAGAAGTAGGAATAACCAGAAAGGTAACAGTTAGTGGTTAAAAAGGAGAGATCAGAAGGCCATTTTCCTTTTCCTGCTCTAGAAATCATGCTGAGCAATGGATGAAATGAAGAAATTGGTAACGCTGAACTTAGCAGAGCATCAGCATTCCCTTACAGCTAAACATAGAATGGCGGGTTGGAAATTAGGGGCTTTCACTAAATGCCATGGAAAGCAACTTGCAAGTGTTGACCTGTGGCTTGGAGCATTGCAGCACTGCAATGTAATGCAGATTTCTGTTAAAAAAGAACAAAACCAACACAGGCACAGGAAGAAGTGGTAGCTAAAAGCTGAATGACTGAGCAATATATGAGCATAATTAGCAGCTAGGAACCAGTATGTAGTTTATGAAAACGCAATACTGCCACCAGCTCTGCACCTGGGAAGAAGGAACAGGAGGATTTGATGCTGGGATTTCAACAAGGAATCACCAAAAGCGCTACTTCAAAAAAAAAAAAGAAATTCATTTTCTTCTGTTATGAATAAGTCATTGGCATAATGTGCAACTTAATTTCCCCAGAGAGAAAGGAAAAAGAAGTCTTAGAAACACTTCTGTTCTTTTTAAGCTTTAAAATACGAACTGGATCCTGTTGGAATTGCTCTTCGTTCCATGGCTTCCCATCATAGTCACAAACATCTGTGCAGTCTCCAACCATAGCACTTGTTCCTGCGTGACTTAAACCCTGCCCTTCAGAAAATCACCATCCTCACTACTTGTATTTGCTGTAACTCCTCACTGTACCATTTAAAATCTGATTAACAGGCTTTCTTCCAATGGGATCTATCGAATACTCTAATTAGAAAAGAAATTGCTATCCCAGGAGCTCCCTCTCCATCAATTGCCCTTGGTTATGCTCGTTACTATTGCTCCAACCGAAACAAAAAGAAAGAAAGACCAACAATCTCATTATTGTAAGATAAATAGGGGCAGCTGGGAGATGCAGAAAGTTCAGCTGAACTCTTGTAAGAGCTTTAAAGAGCCAGGAGTGTGTGATGCAGTGAGAGTAATATCCCAGCAGTCCTGATCTGAGAATGGTGCATCTTCCTCTAAAACATCCCTCTGCTCTCAGGGTCTCTCAGCTCTGTGTGGATCTGGGTCTGTGCTCAAGTGTCAGAACACTGATATGCTGACTCACATCATCAAATCATAAGGTCCAGTGTGGGGTTCCCCTGAGCTGCGCTTTAGAACCTAGCCATTAGTCTCCAGTGTCCTTAAAGAGCCCCCACGAAGGAAAGAGCATCCTCAGGGCTGAAAGTTGCCCATGTTGTGTCTGCATGAGCTTGTGGAAGGCTGAAAGCCACAGCCTGAAACAGACCCAGAGTTTAACTGGATGCAACATCCATCCAGGAGAGGCAGACAACAGAATGGCCCAGATGCTTTGACTTACTTGACTAATTTTCCCTTATGAGCCCACACTGGATTCGATCGCAGTGACATTGTGTGGGGGGATCTGCTCTCACCCCATCAATCAAATCCTGTGTTCCTACAGAGGCAAACGAGAGCAGGTCACAGGAGGACGCAGACACAGCTCAGGGCAGGGAGGCTGTGCTGGCGCAGGTCTCAGGTGATGCAGTGGAACCAGGCACTGCCTCGCTTATTAGGATTTTTTTGAAGGGCGTCACGCTTATCTTCCTATAATCCCTTGCAAAGAACTTCTTTGCTTTGGGATTTTTGCTGAAATCTGTTAACTCAAGCTTTCGTGTGCTTTGCTGCAGTCAGGGCTATTTGGAAACACCAGGAGGGGAAGAAAAGGAGGTAGGCTGGGTAACATCAGCATTCAGCAGCCGCACCTGAGAGCATCCTCAGACAGCAGCTGCTCCCACAGTGCATGGGGCTGGGATGAAAACTTCAGTTCTCCTCTAAGAGGTGCAGCTGCACAGGGACTGACACAAAACCTATTACAGCACTGCATCTCAGCTCCCAGCTGTGAGAACCCTCTGACTCCATAGAGTTTCTGCAGAGCACGGGGGTCAGAATTAAGCTGGGATCCCACTCCTCAGCCCCAGTTCCACCACCAGCAGCAGCAGCTCTTTCCATCTGTCCATGACACAGTGTGTTCAAGGCTTTGTGCCTGTTGGGTGAGACTGAGTGCTGATCTTTCTCTTCTGTGGCAGAGTGCAGACATGCCTTTGCATCAGGCTGAGATGCTCACATGTAGATGCTCTCATAGACATGCCATCACCTCCAGTCTGTAAGGCCCTGATTCCTTTTCTTGTGCACTCTCTGACTTCACTGCCGTCGCTGCTGATTTATACCACGGTGAACAGAAACAGACTGGGGCTCAAGACGCAGTAAATATTCATGTCTCTGGAAAGTCTGGAGACCAATTAACTCTTGGAAGCAAAATCACTTTTGGAAATGAACCTAACAGCCTCCAGCCTTGAGAGGAATGGGTTTTTCAAAAGATCTCTCTTTCTTAATTTTTTGCTATAGCATCCAGGGAATCAGAGCTTCCGATAAAACACTCCGCGTTATTCGGCCCTCAATCGATTCGGAATTCACCATTCTAAGCGCTATTTAGACTTAATTAAATTGTGCTGCTTTCTGAAATAAGGGAGAATTGACTCTTCAGCGTGCTTCCCTGATTCATTTCTTTCTAATCAGGCAACAAATACATGGAGTGCTCATCTGTTCCTTCTTCATTAGCGGAGTTACCGGGAATCTCCCCCCACCCTCGTGGGCTGTTTAGCTGGAGCAAACGCAGAGGTTCCTGCACCAGGATGGCTCTGGGAGCAGCCTCCATTCCTCACCAGAGATCATTTATTGAGCAGTTCTCCAGAGAGCTGCTTCTGTACCAATTCCCAGCTCACTGGAAATGGTGCACACTGGGAACGTCTCTGTTCCCACTGGGATCTTCTCTATTATAACCATGCAGTATCTGCTGTCATGGAGAGAGGATGCAGAGCTTTTTACCGAAACCCTTCCTCGTTGAAAAGTTAACAAAAGAAAAGGCTGTGATCCGGACCAAGAATAGAAAAGAGGATTTTCAGAGTCTTTGAGTGCATCTGCAGGGTATGGCTGAGTAAGGCATCTTCTCGAGCTGCCTCTGTCCTTCAACACTGTGTAAAACCCTGGTCAGCATGGTGCTTTATTCTCAGCAGGGAGCACCAACTGCTCCACACCCCCATATTTAGGCAGCCAGGCAGCTGCCAGTTGGGCAGTGCAGGGGGTGGGCAGGAGAACATCAGTTCCATCCACGGCTGCAGAGATGGGGGAGGTTTGAGGGCTGTAAGGAGCAGCTGAAGGCTGTTGAAAGGCATGGAACAGGCTGCCCAGGGCAGTGGGCATGGCCCAGAGCTGCCGGAGCTCAGGGGGCATTGGGATATCGCTCTCAACTGTTGGGTTTGGGTGGTGCTTTTTGGAATTGTGGGTTGGACTTGGTGGTTCTTGTGGGTCCCTTCCAACTCAGGATGCTCCTCAGTTCTATGACCCATCCACCCTTGGGTATCCCTGGCTGCACAACACAGCAGTGCCTGGCAAGGTGGGGACACTCAGGTGGAGAGAGCTCTGCATGGGGAAATGGGAGCAGCTCAAGCGGCCATGTGCAGCCCTGCTGCTAAGCACCCCTGTCTGCAAGCACAACCTGCATCTTCTTTTGATCCTTCCCTGACCTCACGCCAAAATGAAGGTTGCATTCACACCTCTGCTTCCAGCAAAAAGCAAGATCCTGTTAACACGACATGAGCCCTTTGGGAAAACCCATCCTTGTCTTACTCTTTTCTTGTCCTTGGAAACCTTTCTCAGGCCCATGCTGAGATCAAAGCCAATTGTAGATACCTGCTTTTGGTTGTTTGTATTGCTTGTTTAATTGTAAGAGAAGGTCAAGTTCACCCCAAAACGCTGTGTGCTCCATTGTGGGACAGCTTGGATATCAGCAGAGCACAACCCTTCCAGATTTAGGCCAGTGGCGTAGGAAGGATCAAGAATTTTCCACTGGATGGTGTTATGATTGGATAGTGCCCATTTCTGGCAATCAATGTTTTCCATGGATGCTTCTCGGAGGAGGTTTCAAGGAGATGTGACACTGGGGAAAGTTTCTGGAAAACAGGAGAGAATTATTTCTCAGCTGGAAGGAAAAAAAGAAACCAGACAAAAATCCAGGGAATCAAAATGGCTTAATTTTTAATGATCTCCTTCCTCAAGGGCACGTTAATGAATTTGCTTCGTGTGTTACAGAAACATGCTGAGTAAAACTCAACCGTTCAGCCCTGTTTCCGAGACAAAATAAGAGGAAGACACAAGGGCACCTGAAATATCTGATCTGAAAGAAGACAGAATCCAAATGGAGCTGCTTGCTTCCAACAGCAAGACTTCCCTGAAAAGAGGAAACAATTGGACTGGGTTTACTTCCAGGAGCTGTGTAGCTCTGTAAGAGGTGGAATCATCCCCTGGATATCAATTTCCCCTCCTTCAGGTACAACCAGTCTCATCCCCTTGACTGTGTCAGACTTGCACAAGGGCACTAGATAAAATGCTTATCATTTCTCTTCTACACCCAGGTTTTGGTGCGTGGTATTTCTCCATCCTGCTTTCCATTTGCACTTCTTCATTTGCTCATCTTTCCAAACTCAGCAAAAAGCCATTCGAGGCAGAGAGGATCCTCCTGCCTTTTTGTGGGTGGTGGGGGAAGTGAGCATTAGCCACGAGAAAGAAAACAAAACTGACACTGGGCTCATGTTCCTCTGCAAAATGCTTGGTGGTATTTCCAGGCTGCAAATGGACATCAGCTGATGATGGAATATTTTTAACCGTGGACTTAAACACCAAGGAAGTCACTGCTGTGGCTGGGAATCAAGGCTCACAGTAAATTAGACCATGGATTAAATTTAAATCTTGCTTTGGAAGCCGTCGTGATCTTAGCAGCATATTGCAGTTCTATCACATACTCGTTGCAAGCTTGTTATGCAAAGAGTCAGGGGCTGTGAAAATAAACCACACAGAACCTTAAAGGAAAAGCAAAGAAACATGCCTCCCCATTAAAATCCAACAATACAAAAATAAAACCTCACATAAAAAACGGAAGGAAAATGATAAAAATCTCTGCTTGTTAAAAGTTTCCCCTTGTTGAAAAAGTTGTGAATAAAAAAAACAACACAGAAATAAAGGTCCTTTGATGCACAGTGTCTGAGATCTGCCACTTCCACACGTTGAAATTAACACTTGGTACTTTGGATGCCAAACATTAAATAGTGTTTTGAGTTCTAGAAAATGCAACGCTTTGGATCAGAAGCTGTTTGTGTGCCAAACCTTCCTGAATCTGCATTACTTTATAGGGATGCTCTGAACCCCTCCTCGGTTACTTGGAGACTTACATATAAATATGGGTTATAATTTTTGTTTAGACTCGTGCCATGGGGATTTGGGAATGGCAATAGTGAGGATTCAGTCAAAGCAGGAATTAGGGCTGACCTGCTGCAAGGAAGTCACACAGAGATACCAGGATTATCATTGTGAGGTTTTAGAAGCGGAGACATCTCTTATGCCACACTTCTAAAGCCTGCTGCAATGGGAACCAAGCTTGATTAGTGCTTCTTTAGCAGGATGGATTATGACTATTAACTGCATTTCACAGTGATGTTTTCCCTACTATTATGTCACTTACAATATTTACTTTGCTTAGAGAAAATTAATGGCATATGAGATCCTGACAACTAAGTAAGACCAACATATTTCAAGCTGCTTCTTAGTACAGAACGTGTTGTCATCGTCTCTTACTGCAACTCATCTCCCCTCCCAGCAATACAGTCACCTCCTTCCACAAAGGGAGCTCAGACCATTTCCCTCAGACAGCTTCAGCAGTGATTTACAAAATCTAGATTAAATTCTTCTAGCTTTTTTAATGACCAGAAGTAATGGCGGCAGGTGTCCAGACAGAGCTTTGCAACAGCTGCTGAAAATCTCCAGATTCCATCTCAGGGTGCTTTGATAGCATGGGAACAACAGCTTTAGACACACCCTGCATGTTCTTCCTGGTCCAAAGATGCTATTCTGCTAAGATGAAGGGTGAAGACATTGTCTGGATGGGAGAGATCGATTTTACTATGATATAAATTAAATATCGATGTCGCCACATCTCACTACACAGTTTTCACACCACTATTGTTGACATCTCTGGCACCATTTGTATGCTGACATCCCATTTGTGCACGACTCACAGAAGGATGAAATGTTGCTCCTGACAGCATCCAAAGGGCTAAAATGAGGAGTCTTCAACGCAGGGGCAGAAACTTTAGGAACAACATAATGAGAAAGCTGCTGCTCCAATGCAATGTCCTGCAGTCAGCACTGACTCCTGTCTGCTTCTCCCAGCACAAATTCTGCATAACTTGCTGCAGTTCTGCTAGCACCTGCCCTCATTGCTGAGTCCAAGCACTCCTGTCCTGCTGCCTTCAGCAACGCAACCAACATCTGTCTGCAAATGAGCAGACATGTGGCCTTGAAGTGCTCTGTGTTGGTGAATACCAAATACCTCCGTCTCTTACCACTTGGGAACATGGGGAAAAAAGGAGATGAGTTTAACATAAGATCTGTGAAAGACTCTAAAAGCCTGGTGAAGAGCTCTGAAAACTGCAGATCAGAATGTGACCAATGCCCACACTGTGTTTGCTGGGATGAAGCATGCCCAGGAAATCCCACAATCTCCCTTTGCTTTCTTCAAGACAGGAGGCAGTGATGTGTTAAGGGAGAAGTGGGATACAGAGGCAAAGGGATGAATGTGGCACTGTGGCTACAGCAAACTGGCAATCAGCAAAGCTGGCAAGAGGGCAGTTAATGGGCTATTCCCGAAAGGTGGGGTAAACCTGGTCCCTCGATAATTCCCAAAGAAACTTTGCTCATTTTCTCCATCACCTGCAAGCAGCTGGTTGGGAATGTGGGTTTTCTGCTCACACCAGTGGAACTTCCAGCTCCCCTCCAGATTCCCAGACAGCAGCTTTAGAAGAGCCTGACTGCAAGCAGGCTGCTGGCAGCAAACTGCACAGAGAGCTGACTCTCGTGGATCATCAGTGATGGATATGGGGACTGACGGTAGCATCGTCACGAAGGCACAGACTGTGAAATGACAACTGCTGCCCTGCACCATAAATCTCCCCGATGTATTTCACCCAGAGCCAGGCTTGCTTTTGCCATCATAACCAGTTGCAATTTCCCTGATAGACAGCAAGGCCATACAGCGTCTACAAACCTCCCAACAAAGCAACCAGAGCTAATTAACACCTCTTCCCATCGGCTCAGCATCCCAAATCTGGAGGTAACCTTGTGCAAGGAGCACGTTCAGTCCCAGCTGCTCAGCAAAGGTTGCAAAGTGGGGGGAAATGCTGGGATTTATTTCTTTACGTGCACGCCGTGCTGAAACCACACTGCAGAGAGACCTTTAAGCGGGGAGCCAACGTGCTACGGGATGTTTTAGCAAATGTAATTAAGAGAGACTAGCGCTGCAGAAGACGATCTCTGGAAGGCTAATTAAAATATTGCTGGCCCCTGCTTAACTTGCTCAGCTTTCTTGTAAGAGCTAATGAAATGCAAAGTATTGTTCCCTGTTTTCATCCGTAAGAGAGTTCATTACTGCACCTTTTTGCGCTGGATTAAGCCAAGTGTTCAGAGAGAGAATAAATTGAATCTCAGTAACTGAAGGCAAACATTTTTTGGCTGCAATCCGATTTTGGAAATGAAATCCTAAAGAAATGGAAAGATTTGGGGTCCACATGTAAGGAAAATATACTGTGGTTTTAGTTCATGGGGAAAAAAAATAATCTGAGCATTTCTGAGGTGATCCCACATTTCTGTCAAATTCTATCTGAGAAACTAAGGGAACTTTAATGCAAAAAACAATCTTTGGGCCAGTCCTTCATCAGCCACATCGGGTGAAGAAAACCCCTGGAAAAATAAAAGATTTTCTTAGTTATGCTTCACCTTTTATTCCAAAGATATATAATCTCATGCACTGCAGGAGCGGATGCTCACTGAGCAGAACATTAATTCTTATGCTAAAAATACAAGCTATTAATATAAGCAGGTAGTGGTTTCTAGGAAGATGCTACACCCTTCAAGACTTCAGATCTAAAAGCGGGTCTTGCCTTTGATTAGAAAGCAATGAGTTCCTAAAGCAACAGAATAAAGCTTGGTTTTCAAAGGCACTTCTTGTGAGGGCTCTCTGATGTCTTGGAGGAGGTGAGCTTGGGGTATTTTTAACTCTGTGACTGCATGAACAGACCCATCCACTTCAATATTGCTTCCACTAAACCATAGTAGCACTGAGTCCTCAACCACAAGGTCAAAATACCCCAGAACCGGTCAACACAATCAGCAACAACAAGCAGAATGGCCAGGCACACACACACACCTCCATCCTTCTTTGGAAGTCGGGCTGCAAAACCAACCCTACCAAAATCCGGCTTCATCTGAGCGGATGAAAAACTTCCTGAAACTGGCAGAAGATTCCAAAAAAGCTCTCGATATTCAAGCAGCCATCTGTAAAAGCCTAGGTCTTTCATGGTTGGTGGAAGTTGGATGTGTTAATATATGCACAGGCGGTATACATGTCCACGCCTCTGCTGTGCCACTTCTTGGCACAAACAAAGAGATTTTGCTCTTATTAGAAGCATCTTATATCACAATCTGAGCTTCTGTTGCAGTTTGAGGAGCTTTATGTTTTTTCCCCCCTTCATTATTTTCTCTATAAGGCCACAGTCTGCAACTGATAGCACAGATTTTTGCAATGATTCCAATTAATGACAAACAGAACCAGCCAAAGAGCTCCCAGCCAGCTCTGGAGTTTGTGGATTAAGCCTTTTTTCCTAGGGAAAGTGGCCATGAAATGAAACAAATACTAAAATCCCGAAATTCGCAGCTCAAAACTCGTGTTGCTCAACAAATATTTCAGTTTTAGTCTAACTCTTGAACTGGGCACCAAACATTCTCATTATTCACAAGGCAGTACTTCTCCCCATAGTCATCTGCTGTTATTTTTCTCTCTCATTGTGCGGTCTTGCCAGACTTCAGAATACACGGAAATCTGAATGCAATTGCACTAGAGGAACAAATGTGGGAAGTCTGAAAACTGATGGATTTTCAAGGGCAGAAAAAGGTTGTAGAAGGTCTTAAATTTGATTCCCATATATTCAGACTGTTAGCTTTCTTGTAGACCTAAGCACACTCTGAATTTCCTGGAGCAGCGTGTGTTAGCTCCATTCATCCCCTCAGTGTTCTTCCCCAACGCTTTCTGAGTAGGTTATTGCATTTTGCATTCAACCTCGCTTCCAATTCAATAATTTTACTCTTGTTTTGGATGGGGACTTGAAAAGATTTTCAGCCTAATTTTATTTCTAGCTAAAACAAATCTCATTTTGTGATGAAATGAAGCTTGTCTCACAGGCTGTAGGTCACATCCTGCAAAAACCACCAACCAGAAAAAACATCCACCACTGCCAGCGCTTCTGCAAGGCTGAATTAAGAGATCCTGCAGAGGTAGCTCAGCACAACACAGCCTGGGAATCACCGAGGTATTTACAAACCACTTTTCCATTGTGCAGGAAGTGTTAACTGAGATAAATAATGTATATGATCAACATGATGCTCGGGTCATTCCTGCAAGCCAGCCTACCCCACAGCACCTGGCTGCCTTTGGCTTTCCTCACCCACCTACTGAAGTGGGAAACTCTGAGGCAGAGCTCTTAGGAGATTACAACAGGTTGGGGCTGGAGAGTTGGGATGGTATTTGTATCGTTCTGACATGCAAAGCCCTGGGCACACTGCATGTCTGTCCTGCTCCTTTTTGTGCACACCAGTAGCGAGCAATCCTGTACTAAAGAGGCAATGGCATTTGCTGGCACCCTCCAACTTAGAGGGGAGGAAGCATTTTGGAGCTTGGAGGAATCAGGGAGCAAAGGATCCTCTGTCACAGATCTCTGTCCCCATAGCGAGCTGGCACGAGGCAGTGCATTACGAACGAGGGCAATTAGTCAGACAGGCTGCCGTTTGCTCTGCATCCCTGTTCTCTTGTGCACATCTCTCTCTGCCAAGCACAGCCAGGCTCATGAAAGCAAATGAAAGTGAAGATGAGACCAAGTTCCTCTGATGGATTCCTCTCCCTTTCTCTAAATACTACCCAAGTCATTTTTCAGCCATCGGAATGGATCGTGCTGACAACATCTCCTTTAAATCACCAGTACTAATGATTTCTAGCCTGAATGGGAAGCTTGTAATTGCTGGCAAGGGCAGACAAGGGAAGGAACACACTCTGCTGAGCAATGTCCCAGTACAGGTCCTGGAAATGATTTCCATGGAGTGCAGTGGGCATCAAAGCCTCTACATGTTACTTGGTAGTTCAGCTTTCCCTGCCTGCCTGAGCAGGAAATCTCTGCACATTTAAGTGCCTCAGAACCAGCAACAAGGCTCCTGCCTCCCTGCCTTTTTATTGGCATCCAGCATTCACCAAGAGCAGAAGAGGAGCTGTTTCAGTGCCTGACAGTGGTCTTCCGCATACTTGGGATGCTTTAATGCTGGCAAAGGTTTGTTCTTCTCCGCGGGGTATCTGCTGAAGTTCAATTTATTCCTCCAGCCATATGGCGATCAAGCATCTCTCAGCGCCTGCAGTGCTTTCAAGAGCTTGGCTTTATACTGTGACTGGTGCTGGCCAGCTCTGCCTCAACACTTCTGCACGGGTGCCCAGCTGGCTCCTGCAGATGGTGTGACACCTCCTGGCTCATGGAATCACGTCACACAACAGGCTTCCACCCCTGGGACATACACTGGGCTGCCGTAGGCCTCTGAGTCTGTGCTGTCACCATGTCATTGTCCATGCGGTGCTCCCTCCCACTGTGCCAGTGTTACTGCAGAAAGGCACCCATTTGTAAAGCTGAGCCTGACCTTCCCTTGCCTCTAAGGTGCTTCCAAGCTCTGTCTTCAGCTCTGCTGATTCCTCCAGCAGTTGCATTTCCAGAGGCGTTCACTTTTGCTTCTGTCTTTCAACACAGCTGTCACTGCTGTCAGCTCTTCTCCAAGCTCTGGCTTTTCCTTGCAGCAGGAGCAATCCCCTGGAATCACAGAGCCAATGAGGATCTTCTTGCCCCAGGACACCCATCCAGGATTACAGAGCACCAGCCCTGCACCCCAAGATGGGAGCAGAGGGGTCTTCACCTCCTGCCACTGCCTCTCTCTATGTATTTCTGCTGGAGGGATCTGGTCACTTCAGGACAGTGGTCAGAGTCTGTGATCAGTTCTTTATTACAAGAGCAGTGAGAGACTGGCACAGTAAAGTGGTGGAAGCCCCATCCTTGGAGACATCCAAGGTCAGCCTGGATGGGGCTCTGAGCAGTGATGGAGCTGTGGGTATCCCTGTTCATTTTAGGGGAGTTGGACTTAAATGGTCTTTAAGGATCCCTTCCAACTCGAATGATTCTGTTATTGCTCTGATCACATATTCTCCCTGCTCCACCAACAGGGTAAATCCCTGCACTCAGTCTCTGCAATACAGACCCGCTAAATGACCAAACACTGGCAAAGTACAGTAGAAAGAGACGGCTGTAAGAGACGGCTGTAATGCACAACTGGGGTTTGATGGCTCTCAGCATTCTCGTAAAATCATTTTAGAGGTCCATTTATTCATATGTGTGTATATATATATGCACACTTAAGTGTGTTTGGGGGGTGTGAATATGTGTGTACAGTCCAGAAAATGAACAAGTGCATTGAATAATGCATGAGAGAAATGGCAGATTACAATGGTTTTTCTAAAATAACTAATAGCAGCAATAAAGCAAATGCTTGAGAGAGCTGTCATCCCATTTGTCAGCCTTGAGACAGATTTTTCAGACCTGTATCTGAAGCTCCCTCGTTGCATCCCACAAATAAATCAGTGCCTTGCCTTGTCTCCCCACTTCTGCCCATTCTGCTGGTTGAGGGGTATTCTGCACCCTGTAACCCTGTGCTGCATGCACAGAGCAGGGTTTCTGCCCACAGCTTTGCTGTGAATGGGAGGTTTGGACATAGCACTGATTTCTCCTGCATCACTTTGTGCTCTGTGCACCAAACACGCTCTCTTTTTGCAGATCTGCTTACAAGCATGGATCCGCAGCACAAAGCATGGAAATGGCTGGGGGTGGTTGGAAACCAGGGGTGGTGAGCTTAATCACACTGTAAGATGGGAAAGAAAACAGAGAACCAAGAGACAGGCACAACACGGAGAGACCGCAGCAGGCCAGTGTGAAGAGCAGAGCTGGAAAGATCAGGACCTGAGCATGATAAAAGATGAGTTCAATAGATCATAGAATCATTAAGGTCATATGTCCAACTTGAACCCACTCCTGCCATGCCCACTAACCATGTCCCTTAGAGCCACATCCACACATTTCTTGAACACCTCCAGGTGACTCCATAGCTTGAGAGGCAAATGTGGAGCAGAATGGGAAGAGCCAGGGGCTCCAGGTGATACATGCTAATAGGGCAGATCCATAGACAGAAAGATAGATAGGAAATAGCCCAGAGTATAAATTAGGATGCTGCTCACGCATGTTTTGTAATATATATATATATATATAATAATTACTGATTACTGATAAAGCAGCAGTCATATTTTGGGAAATGTCATCACCATTGGGTTAGCGTTCCTGCCGTTCCTCTACAGACTCTTTCACACCGATAACATAGAGCAGTTGTGCTCCATTTCTCTGAAGGAGCTTTTGCACATCTTCTGTGGAGCGCCTGATTAAGGTTTTCAGGTAATCAGGTTTTCCCCTGATTAAGAAAGTGGGCAGGAGAGGTGGAAAACCGGCATGGCTCAGTAAGGACCTGCTGAGAGAACTGAGGGTGAAGAAAGGGGTGTACAAGCTCTGGAAACAAGGCTGTGTCACCCGGGAAGAATACAGGGATGCCGTCCGGATTTGCAGACGTGGGATCAGGAAAGCCAAGGCGCAGGTAGAACTGAACTTGGCGAGGGACGTGAAAAACAATAAGAAAACCTTCTACAGGTACATTGGCCAGAAGAGACAGGCCAAAACGGACATACCTACTTTGGTAAATTTAAAAGGAGAAATGGCTTCAACAGATGAAGAGAAAGCTGAGGTGCTGAATGAGTTCTTCACCTCGGTCTTTACTGGTGGCCAGGATTCTAGTCTTTTTCACGTCCCTAAGTCTTGCACCCCCATACCTCTATGTGGGGACCAAGGAGGTAAATCCCTCCCCACTGTAAGGGTAGAGCAAGTCCGAGATTGCCTCCTTAGACTGAATGAGTATAAGTCTATGGGGCCAGATGGCGTGCATCCCAGAGTCCTGAAGGAGCTGGCTGAGGTGGTTGCTGAGCCGCTCTCCATCATATTTGAGAAGTCGTGGCTGTCAGGTGAGGTCCCGGATGACTGGAGGAAGGGTCACGTCACTCCCATTTACAAGAAGGGGAGCAGGGAGGACCCGGGCAACTACAGGCCGGTGAGTCTCACCTCCGTGCCTGGGAAGATTATGGAACAGATCCTCCTGGACAACATGCTTGATCACATAAAGAACGAGCATGTGATCCTAGACAGCCAGCATGGCTTTACCAGGGGAAGGTCATGCTTAACTAATCTTGTGGCCTTCTATGATGGAGTGACGGCGTCGGTGGACGAAGGGAAGGCGACCGATGTCATTTACCTGGACCTGAGCAAGGCCTTTGACATGGTCCCCCATCACATCCTCATCTCCAAATTGGAGGGAACTGGATTTGATGGGTGGACAACTAGATGGATAAGCAATTGGTTGAAAGGCCGCAGACAGAGGGTGGTGGTCAATGGCTCTATGTCCAGGTGGAGGCCGGTAACGAGCGGTGTCCCTCAAGGGTCTGTCTTGGGACCGGTGCTCTTTAACATCTTTATTAATGACATCGATGAGGGAATGGAGTGCACCCTCAGCAAGTTTGCTGATGACACCAAGCTGAGTGGTGCGGTCGATACGGTGGAGGGAACGGATGCCATTCAGAGGGACCTTGACAGGCTGGAAAGCTGGGCTCGGGTGAACCTAATGAGGTTCAACACGGCAAAGTGCAAGGTTTTGCACTTGGGCCGGAAGAACCCCAGGCACTTGTACAGACTGGGAGGAGTTGTCCTTGAGAGCAGCTCGGCAGAGAAAGACCTAGGGGTCCTAATAGATGAGAAACTTAACATGAGCCAGCAGTGCGCTCTGGCAGCCCGGAAGGCAAATGGGATCCTGGGCTCCATCAGGAGAGGGGTGGTCAGCAGGGATAGGGAGGTGATTGTCCCTCTCTACTCTGCTCTTGTGAGGCCCCATCTGGAGTACTGTGTCCAGGTGTGGAGCCCTCAGTACAAAAAAGATATGGAGATTTTGGAAAGGGTCCAGAGGAGGGCCACGAAGATGATCAGGGGGCTGGAGCACCTCCCCTATGAGGACAGGCTGAGGGAGTTGGGTTTGTTCAGCCTGGAGAAGAGAAGGTTGCGGGGTGACCTCATTGCAGCCTTTCAATACCTGAAGGGAACTTACTCCCAGGAGGGGAGCAAACTCTTCGAAAGGGCTGATAATAGCAGGACTAGGGGAAATGGTTTTAAGTTAAAAGAGGGAAGATTTAGGTTGGATGTTAGGGGGAAGTTCTTTACTAGGAGAGTGGTTAGGTCCTGGAACAGGCTGCCCAGGGAGGTTGTGGATGCCCCGTCCTTGGAGGTGTTCAAGACCAGGTTGGACGGGGCTCTGGGCAACCTGATCTAGTAAAGGCGTATGTTTGGTGGCCCTGCTAGGCAGGGGGGTTGGAACTACATGATCCTTGAGGTCCCTTCCAACCCGGGTCATTCTGTGATTCTGTGATTCTGTGATTCTGTGATATTTTGGAGGAAATGTGTCAGTAATTCATTTGTGTCAACAGATGGAGCCTGGGAAAGTGAGAAGAAGATGTATTCTGGCATGCAGACAGCATTCCTGTGCACATCAGTGCCCAGGTCTGCACTGAGGCGAGGGGAGATGGATGGGAAGCACCAACCGTTGGTGGAAATCAGCAACCTGGCAATGAGAGGTCACCATGTAAATCATAGAATCATAGAATTACTCAGGTTGGAAAAGACCTTGAAGATCATCAAGTCCAACCGCAGCCTAACCAGTAGCCTATCTCTTAAAAAACAACCACAAAACAATACCACAACAACAAACCTCTTCTAAGTCATATCCCTGAGTACCACATCCAAGCGGCTCTTAAACACATCCAGGGATGGCGATTCAACCACCTCCTTGGGGAGCCCATTCCAGTACCTAACCACCCTTTCTGTAAAGAAGTTCTTTCTAATATCCAACCTAAACTTGCCCTGGCGCAACTTGAGGCCATTTCCCCTCGTCCTGTCACAAGTCAGTAGTGAGAATAGACCTGCCCCACTCTCACTGTAAGAACCTTTCAGGTACTGGAAGACAGCAATAAGGTCTCCCCTCAGCCTCCTCTTCCTCAGACTAAACAGCCCCAGCTTCCTTAGTCTCTCCTCATAGGGCTGATTCTCCAAGCCCTTCACGAGCCTCGTTGCCCTTCTCTGGACCTGCTCCAGTACCTCCATGTCCTTCTTGTGCTGAGGTGCCCAAAACTGGACACAGTACTCGAGGTGAGGCCTCACCAATGCTGAGTACAGGGGCAGGATGACTTCCTTAGTCCTGCTCACCACACCATTCCTGATACAAGCCAGGATGCCATTGGCCTTCTTGGCCACCTGGGCACACTGCTGGCTCATATTCAGCCGACTGTCCATCAGCACACCAAGGTCCCTTTCCGTCTGGGAGCTTTCCAGCCACACCTCCCCAAGCCTGTAGGATTGCCTGGGGTTGTTATGACCAAAATGCAGGACCCGACACTTGGCCCTGTTGAAACTCATTCCATTAACCTTGGCCCATCGATCAAGTCTATCCAGGTCTCTCTGTAGTGCCCTTCTCCCCTCAGGCAGATCAACACTCCCTCCCAGCTTAGTGTCGTCTGCGAACTTACTGAGGGTGCACTCAATCCCCTCATCCAAATCATCAATGAAGATGTTAAACAGAAGCGGCCCAAGCACCGAGCCCTGGGGGACGCCACTTGTGACCGGCCGCCAACTGGATTCCACTCCATTGACCACAACTCTCTGGGCCCGGCCATCCAACCAGTTCTTCACCCAGCGGAGCGTGCACCCATCCAAACCACGGGCAGCCAGCTTCTCTACCAGAATGTTATGGGGGACAGTGTCAAAGGCCTTACTGAAGTCCAGGTAGACCACGTCGACAGCCTTTCCCTCATCTACTAAGCGGGTCACCTTGTCATAGAATGAAATCAGGTTAGTCAGGCAGGATCTACCATTCATAAACCCATGCTGACTAGGCCCGATCCCATGGCTGACCTTTAGTTCGTCCATGATGATACCTGAGATTATCCTTTCCATAACCTTCCCAGGCACCGAGGTGAGACTGATGGGCCTGTAGCTGCCAGGATCATCTTTCCGGCCCTTTTTGAAGATAGGCGTCACATTTGCCAGTCTCCAATCCACCGGGACATCCCCAGTCAGCCAAGACTGCTGAAAAATTATGGATAGTGGTTTGGCAACCACATCCGCCAACTCCCTCAGAACTCTAGGGTGCAACCCATCCGGCCCCATGGATTTATAAACATTCAGCTTTCTAAGTAGATCCAGGACCATCTCATCACGGATCACGCAAGGCTCTTTTGGTTCCCCCTTCCCGTCTACCAGTGTAGGGGGCTGCGTTCCCAGGGAGTTACAAGCATAACTATTGAAGACCGAGGCAAAGAAGGTATTAAGTACCTCAGCCTTGTCCCGATCCTCAGTGACCAAGTTGCCCTCAGAATCCAACAAGGGATGGGGATTTTCCTTAGCCTTCCTCTTGGTATTGATGTGTTTATAAAAACATTTACTATTCTCCTTAACCTTAGAAGCCAAGCTCAGTTCTAGCTGCGCCTTGGCCTTCCTAATTTTCTCCCTGCACAGCCTCACTACAAACCTGTAATCCTCATAAGTAGCTCCCCCATTCTTCCAGAGACCGTAAACTCTCTTTTTGTTCTTTAGATCAAGCCAAAGGTCTCTGGTCAGCCAGCCCGGCCTCCTCACCCGTCGGCTCATCTTTCGCGATTTTGGGACAGTCAGCTCCTGCGCCTTTAGGACAATTTCCTTAAAGTATTCCCAACCTTCCTGGGCTCCCACACTCTCCAAAGATACTCCCCAGGGGGCCCTCTCAACCATAGTCCTGAGGAGGTTGAAGTCCGCCCTCCGGAAGTCCAAGGTGGCAGTTCTGCTGACTCCCCTCCGCGGTTCGACAAGGATCGAGAAATCTAGCATTTCATGATCACTTTGTCCCAGACGGCCTCCAACCTTTACATCCCTCACCAGACCATCTCTGTTAACAAACAGCAGGTCCAGAGTTTTGTTTCCCCTCGTCGGCTCCTTCACCAACTGTGTCAGGAAGTTATCTCCCACACACTCTAGGAACCTCCGAGACTGTTCCCTGTCTGCTGTATTGTAATCCCAGCAGATGTCTGGGAAGTTGAAATCCCCCACCAGAACGAGGGGGAGTGACCTTGAGACCTCCCCCAATTGCCTATAAAGCATCTCATCCACCTCATCATCCTGGGTAGGTGGCCTGTAGCAAACTCCCACAATAACATCGGTATTGTTGGCCTTGGTTTTTATTCTGATCCATAAGCTTTCAACCCTGTCATCATCATTATTGATTTCCACGCATTCACAATCTTTTTTAACATAGAGAGCTACACCACCACCTTTCCTACCTAGCCTATTTTTTTTAAAAAGTTGGTAGCCCTCAATCACTGCACTCCATGTGTGGGAGTCATTCCACCACGTTTCAGTGACGGCAACTATATCAAAATTTTCTGAACAAACAATGGCCTCCAGCTCCTCTTGTTTATTACCCATGCTGCGTGCATTAGCATAAAGGCACCTGAGCTTGGCCTCCTTGCGATCAGCAGCAGCCCTAATAGCCTTGTGACTACTATTAGGCGTTTCCACAGCCACCAGCTTAACACCAGCCCTCGTGTTTTTCCTACAAGGAGGCAAGTCATCCTCCTCCTTCACCAAGGGCCAAGACCTTAGGGGTTTAGAAGCATACCCCTCTCCTGCAAGCACAGGGACATTGCATGCAGTTTCCATTTTGGTGACCCCAGCTACTGCCCCACCCCCCTTCATAACTAGTTTAAAGCCTTCTGGATGAACCTACCCAATTCTCTCCTTAAGATCCCTTTTGACCGGTGGAACCCAAGGTCAAAAAACCCAAACCCCTGCCGGGCACACCAAGCTCGGAGCCAGGTATTGATCTGTTGGCCCATTATATTGAATCCCTCATTCTTCCCTGAAGCAGGTGGGATAGAGTTGAACACAACTTGTGCTCCCGAACCCTTTACCTGTCGCCCCAAAGCTCTGAAATCCTTTTTCAGAGTCCTCATGGAAGTTCTGCCTACCTCATCACTACCAACTTGGAACATTAATAGGGGATAGTAGTCAGAGGGGTGGACTAGAGAAGGAAGCTTCATCCTTACATCCTTAACCCGGGCACCCGGGAGGCAGCAGACCTCTCTATGTAGAGGGTCTGGCCGACATATTGGCCCTTCTGCTCCCTTCAGCGCAGAGTCACCAATAACGATGACCCGTCGTTTTTTCTTTGATGGTGATGTTCTAATGGTGGGTGAGGAATGGATGGACTTGGGGGGCACCACCAACTGAGGAGTACTACCATCATCACCATCCGAGGACCTACTCAGCTTAGGGGGTTCCCTTTTAGGTAGTTCCTCCACCCTCTCTCCACTCACCTCCTGATTGATTTCCAGTGCCTGAAACCTATTGCTCAGGGAGAGTGGTGGACACGGGGCAGGCAGGCAGGGGGGATACCCACGACGGCGAGTTGGAATTCTCTGCCAGCCCTCCTCAGTGGTAGGGATTGTCCTCCTGTGGTAGGGCAGGGGGTCCACCACCTTCCTGGTGTTTTTTCCATACTCCTCACCCTGCTTCTTACTCCCACGTTCTCTGGTGGCCCTTAGCCGCTGCACTTCCTCCCTGAGTTCCACCACCAGGCTTAGCAGCTCGTCCACCTGCTCACATCTCACGCAGGTGGGGGCCCTGCCACCCTCCCCAGGCAGCAACAACTCCAGGCACTCCACACAGCCAGAAACCTGAACTGCGGCATTCCTGGCCTGGCCCTCTGTCTGAGTTGCCACAGTTTTGGAGGAGTAGGATCTCTTCCTGGTGGAGACCATGATTATACTGTAATCCCAAGAACAGCAAGAAGAGCGTAGGAAAAACTAAAGGCTAATACTTACAGCCCCTGCTACTTCAGCCACTACCTATAAGCACAGCTTACTATGAGCAGAGATAGTGACTACCACGCTGGTGTAAGCTGTGGGCGGAAGCTAGCTTCCGCCCTCCTTGAGGCTCTTTAAAGCTTGTTGTCAGGTGCTGACGTTAATGACCAGCAACAACAACACGTTTGCAGGCTGTTTACAGGCTGTTTAAACTGCCCGGCAGTGTCAGCTCCACCCCGATGACTCAGGAGCCTGCCTACAGCTGACAGCTCCCCAGCACAGGCAAAGCAAGGCACTGCTACTGCCTTCACAGAAGCCTTAAACAGAGTTTTTCTTGAGGAAGAAGAACTTACTTTTGGTTTTTTCTACTCCAGATCCCTTCTACTCCAGATCCCTTGCCCAGTGCAGTCTTACCTGCTCTGTAGCTAGTCTCCGCAGAAAGTGATCAGTGGCTAGCTTCTGCTCTCCTTGAGGCTCTTTAAAGCTTGTTGTCAGGTGCTGACGTTAATGACCAGCAACAACAACACGTTTGCAGGCTGTTTACAGGCTGTTTAA
Organism: Excalfactoria chinensis; assembly: GCF_039878825.1. NCBI lineage: Eukaryota > Metazoa > Chordata > Aves > Galliformes > Phasianidae > Excalfactoria > Excalfactoria chinensis. The sequence goes on along the minus strand of NC_092848.1, from coordinate 2,883,681 downwards.
ACTGCCCGGCAGTGTCAGCTCCACCCCGATGACTCAGGAGCCTGCCTACAGCTGACAGCTCCCCAGCACAGGCAAAGCAAGGCACTGCTACTGCCTTCACAGAAGCCTTAAACAGAGTTTTTCTTGAGGAAGAAGAACTTACTTTTGGTTTTTTCTACTCCAGATCCCTTCTACTCCAGATCCCTTGCCCAGTGCAGTCTTACCTGCTCTGTAGCTAGTCTCCGCAGAAAGTGATCAATGGCATTAACCCAGTGCTCCCTGCCCAGATGATGAAGGGTTCATGGCAGAGGCTGTGCTCCCATACCCCTGGGCCACTTGACCTCTCTATGTCTCTGTCTGGTGGATCAGCTACATGAAGTTGTTCCTTCTGCCTTTCTTTCTTACAAAATGGCTCTTCCTCAGACAATTTCACTTTGCCAAAGCCAAAAATATCTGTGAAAAGACTCAGTTTGATGAATCTCCTCCTGAAGGAAAAGCAATTGTTGAAAAACTGCTGAAAGCCCATTTTGCCATTTGTGACAACAGTATTTTTTGTTTGGCATAACTTTTAGCTTATAAATGTAACTTAGTTTATGCTACGAGTGTTTTTTAAAGGTCAGATGGAAATAAACAGCTTGAAGAACCCAATGTTTTGACTGGCTCAAGTTTTTCATTCCTCAGTAAGTGATAAAAGACCTGAGACTTTTGATTCTTGCTTCCAGTTTGAAATGGGAGAACTATATAAAGATTCTCTGAAGATGAAAAGACAGCTCCTATGCAGCCCAAATCCCACCTGAATTTTATTATAGGGCAAAGCAAAGCATAAAGAAAGAAAGATGGTGATCATTCACTGGTGGTCTGCTGAGAAATATGGTGCTGCAGGGTTTTGTGCAAGGGTTGAGTGCTACAACATCACTGGGGATCACATGTGTCTGGGGAATGGCTCTGCTTCCTCTATATCTTCCTGCACATGTACGCATGTATTTCACACACGTAGGCATGTATATTTTCATACATGTTTGAGGGGTTTTTTTACTATCTTCATGTCAGATTTTCCCCCTGGATATTTCCCACAAGCCACAGGGGATGCAGAACTGCAGCTTTGGGGGTCAGGGTCACAGGAATGTTCTGGACCTCAGGGTCAGCATTCTTGTGCTCTGGGCTCCTTTCCTCCAGGTGAGGTGCTGGCTTCTCCCCTCCAAAGAGCATTGCCTGGGAGACATCCCTTTAACAAAGCACAATGCCTTTTTTCCAAGAGCATTGCTAGGGAGACACAGCCTTTCCAGAGGAATATGTCAAACACTGTTTGGAAGACATTATCTCTCCAGTCCACAGGGCTGGTGGAACATTTTCCAAACCCCCTGGAGAGAACAAGGCCTCCTAGAAACTGCAGTTTTCTCTCCTATGAACAGGCATGCACATATCCTGAATGGGAAGCTGGAAGAATGGCAACAAATCACCAACCAAGAGAGAAATGTTTCCTGGGCTCCCAGCTCACTTGACCATGGCACGAGGAACAAAACCACAGCCCCAGACTGAAGCATTCCCTGCCCACATTGCCTGGAGCCCTCAATTAGAGTAATTCTGCTTAACACACTGAGAGCTTCTTAACCAGTATCTTTTATTTCCTTTTTCCCCTTTCAATCAGCCAATTCTTCCACAAGTCTGCCCATGGGGAAATATTTCTGTCCTCGGTATGGGAGAATTCAGCTTGATCTCTGTGAGCATTCCCTTTATGATGGCAAAAAGCTATGCAGAGAAGAAAAGGCACTTTAAATATTCATAACAAGAAAACAAATGGACATTCATTAAATGGTGCCATGGTGAGGTCCTGGCTACAAAGCTCTGCAATAATTAGCCATCAGGAGGTGGAGCTACAGCTGTTTAGGATTTCTCCTAACCACTTGCAGAGCACTTCTCTTCCATGTTCCCAGTGCTGCAGGCCTCGAGCTAAGGACGTGTCTCCTCATCCTTGGTGGGTGACACTGGCCCTGAGTAGATTGTTGAACTGAACACAGCTCAGCCACCTCCACATTCTCTCCCTACTTTGCTATTGCGTTTTTTTTTTTCTTCTCCAGATGATGTCTTGTTAAAGGAAACCCAGGAGGTTTGTGTGGGTTTCCCAGGGGTGGCTGTGTTCCCCCCACAAAGACTCCAATAATTTCCTTCTTGTGTGAAGTTGCTGCTCACTTTCTTCTGCTTCAAGAGGCCCTTTGTACCCACAGCCCCAAGCAGAAGATAATCCAAAGGAGTTTGCTTCCACCCTGCCTGGAATAGAAATGTATTACTGGCATACTGGAATAGGAATGTATTACTGGCATACCATGTTGCTGCATCTTTCCTTTAGGAGAACGAAAATCTTTGCCAGGCAGCCTATAATAGCCAAAGATACAATGGGAAGGAGCCCGCTTCCCTGGAGGGAGTTCAGGAGCTTACTCCATGCTGAGTGGGAACCTGTTGAACGGTTATGTAGTATTCACAAGGGTACTACCAAAGTCCATGTCTTTAAAATGTCATTCTATGTAGTTTTGGTTTTGTTTTGTTTTGTTTTGTTTTGTTTTTTCTATTTAGAAATAGGAGATTTTTGACATTTCAGTGGACAGAAAAAGAAATATCTGAAAAGCAACAGTGGAAAAAGTGCAACAGGAGATAAAACTGCAAAGGTTTTGTTTTAGCTGTTTGAAACCTACACCTCTGTCTGGGTGAGAATGGAGTTTTTTCATCTCAGATTTCAGTGGAAATATTTTCATCTGAAAAGAGCGGCACAGAAAAGTCTGTTTTCTCCTGAAAGGTCTTCACTAGTGGAGAAAAAATGAACTTCACTGTGATGAAAGGCAAACTGTGGGCAAGTATAAAGTAACTACAGACCATGGGCTTACAGCATGAGGTCGGAAAGGGATCCCAAGATCTCCTGTTCTCCACTGCAATGGGATCTGGGCTGAAATTCCCCTTCCAGATTGCTCTAGATTCCAGTCTTGCACCAGTCAGTAGAACTGGGAGGTTGTGGCAGCTGGAAGCAGTTAATTGGCTTCACAGATAGCTGGGGAGAAGGAATTATCTTCCTTACCCTCTTGTCCCTTCCAGAACAAGTCTGAGAGTGGCACCAGCATGTGACTGGGAACTGTGGGTCTGAGCATCACCTCAGGCCTTGGGAGTGCAAAGTAACCACCTTAGGGGTCAGCTATCTCTGACTAATGGAGGCAAGTTTAAGCAGCCAACAAACTGATAGAAACACGAGATGAAAATACAGATTGCTGCATCCACAACAGTTCCAGGACTTTTGTTTTTTAAACAAGCACAAAAGATTCACAGTTTTGTTTGCTTGCTGAAAAACAGCAGAGAAAGATCTTTGCCTCGATGTACTCTATTTGCTGCTAGGCTCTGCTATTTGGATAGAGAATCTAATTCATTTGTTTGCCTGGAGAGAAATTCAATAGAGAAGAGAGGTGGGATCAATACCCAAGCAGCGTCAGACCCACACGCTGCAGACAGGCTGTGCTCAAAAAGAATGAGGCCCAAAGCAGCAGAACTTGAAGCTTTCAGAGAGCCAGAAGGAGCAGCTTTCAGTTGGTACCATAGTTATTACAATTCTTGTTATTTATATGATCAAGGCCTGTGAGCCCCGGGCCGGACTGTGACAGCTGTGGTAGAAACTATAGAATGAAGATAGAGGGATGGAGGCTTTGCAGAGCAGGGATGTCTGAAGAGGAGAGAGGATGGTAAAGATCCCCAGGTGGGTGTCGGAAGCCTGCAAAGCCCAAACAAGTACTGCATGCTTAGGATGGGAGGAGGAGCACATACATGGGAGAGAACAAAGGCCAGGACAGCCTAGACATAAATGAGATGGCAAAACTCATTTTTACTCCAGTATCCATGACAAGAGTTACCTCCCTAACCACAGTACAACATCCTCAGTCCCAGCAGAGTCCATTGTTTCTTCCTCAGCCAAGCACAGATCAGATTGGATTCCATATTTACGGTTTTACAGCAACAAAGCAGCACAGCCCTGGGTTTAATGCTGGTTTTGAGCCCCAGACAGAGCTTTGCCAAGCAAACAGCTCGAGTAGCAAGTGCAGCTGGTGGGAGAGTTTGCTTGAAGAGAAGAGTTAAGCCATGATAACCTCGGTTAGGATGAATAGGCTGAGTAAACCTGCATAGTAGTTTACATCACAGAAACTCAGTGACAAGAAAAGGAGGACTTCTCTCTGTACCCACTTTCCCAGTTGCCTCTCCTGTGCTCACTCTGTTTGCAGATGATTTTATTCATCTAAAGCTGCAAACCTGTGGGCATGTCAGTCTTTCAGTACAAATGTATTAATACATAAATATATCCCCTGGATTTGTTTATTATTTTCTTTTTAATCTGAGAAGATGCTTCTTCCCTCCTTCCCTCCCAAAGCCTTCAAGTACAGGCAAATAAAAAACCCACAAACCCAGCACAAGAAAAAAATCCATACATCCCTTGAAGAAATGACTTTGCTCATACACAGAACAGAAGGTAATAAATACATAAATTCCAGGCAGAGGAACAGATTTTGCAGAAATGCTGGTAACAAAGTCTCCAGGTGGTACCCAGTACTGGTAGCTGTGTGGAGGTGCAGCTGTGAGTAGTGGCAGCCACCTGGGGCACACCAGAGATTTCTGCAAGTGTGTGGCTGATGCAAGGAAATCAAGTTGTGTTTATGGTGGAATCCTCCATTTCCTAAGGTCAGCTCTTAATGACATCTTCAGAAAGGGAAGGAGGGAGAGGATGTGCTCTAAGCCATAGGAAGGTACTGCCTGTTCTGCCTTCTGTATTTACGTGCAGTATAGATGAATGTATCAACTGCTTTCTGCAGCAATTTGAAACTGAAAACAATTTGCACGTGCAGAAACCTTTTCTGATATGAGGAGAGAGTGAGCAGAGCTTGCAAGCAAAGAGCAGAGATGCCCCTGATATTCACATATATGGACATTCCCCTTGGGCTGCAGCTGGTGGCACACACAGGGTGAGCCCAGCTGTGCTGCCCCTCCCCTCCCTCCTCCCCCGTTGATGTTTTGCCATAGTAGCAGACCTGGTGTGGAACAGTAATCAAGCATATCCTGATTCGGTGTTGTGCAGCTCTGTGCTTCTGGGTATGAAACCACAGGCTCATTCACCATCTTTATTTCATGTCTTCTTTTCCTTAAATACCAATCAAGGTGCTGCAGAGAGCTTTGGGCATTATTCCACTGAAAAGAATATTCTCCTTCTCCTTCTTGGTTTCTTCCTCCTGATTGCAGTTCTTCTTGCTAGCTGTATTTGCATGAAAATAAGGTTTTATTGCTTATGTCCCCAGCGTGGTATTGCATTTAGAAGGTACAATTACTACAGGTGAGGAAGATGCTTCCGGAACAGATGTCCATAGTAATTAAAAAATGTGGGAATATTTTTGTCTGTTAAATATAGCGCAACGGACAGCACTGCTTCTAAGCAGAACCTTTCCCCATGAGCAGCTCACAGCCACCACATCCCCTCACAGAGCTGCAGTTTCTCATGGAAGTAAAACCGGCCTGGAAATAGTACTGCAGAGCAGGATCCTCTTATTTCAGATCCCGCTGGTTTCTGTCAGCTTCCCAGGAGCTCGGAAACCGTTTATGAACACACACAGTTGCAGCGCGGGGATGGCTGCGCACGGGGCTCCCATGTTCAGCACCTCAAGCTGCGGACAGCTCCACTTCCGCGCCGCTCCGCCCGTCCCCGCAGCAGCACCGCAGCTCCCTGCTGGCTTTTCCCACCTTCCTCGTGGCACCTTTTTGCTGAGCATCAGCCTGGGAAGGCCTCGTCTGTTAAATCCTAATGCCTGGGATGAAAGGGCTTGTGATCTCACCTGTAAAACACGTAGTCGGGCTGTAAAATGTACATACTTAGCAAGCACCGCGTCCTAATGCACGTGAATGCTGTGACTGGGAAGCACAGAAGGGATTGAGGGAGCCCCGAGGCAGAGCCGTGGTGTGATTAATGGCACTTTCCTCGTTGCCTTTCCCTTCTGGTGATGAGCATATTGGAAATGCCTTGATCAATGTAGATTACGGGATCAAGTCTTCATCTCCTTTCAAATCTAGGCTGTAATGTGTTTCCTTTACTTTTGCTGAGCCTTTAAATGCCTGCCTTTTTCCTTCTGTTTTAATTATTTACTACGCTAACATCATTAGCTCCCAAGCATGATTTGGATGGCATTCATTTGTGTTTCAAAACACGGATCAAACCAGGATTGATTTTGAATGTTTCGTCTTCATTTGGAAGCAACTGAAGGTAAGTTACCCACTGTAAAAGGTACAGGATTTGACTGATTCCTGAACACAGGCATAACTTTTCCATGCTTCTGTACTGGTGGCTTTGCTGGAAGGGGAGCTGCCATATGAAACTTTAGTTCCACTTCTCTACTTGAGGCCCTTCACATGCTCTACTCTGAGACAAAACCAAGAGAAGCATTGGCTGTGGGACCTATTAGCACTAATTGCCTCCCAGGGTAACATCAAGCATCCAGAACACTATAATGTTCCACTCTATTTTCATAATAGCCATTTAGTTCTATGGGCAGAAGTGTGGGGGACTTTTCCAGGGAAAGGTAATACATGTAAGTTGAAAATGTAATGGGATATTGGGACACATTATGCCCAGCAGGTCTGCCAGATGTGATTAAATTCAGTTCCTTTATAAAATGATAACAGGGTTCATTGCAGCTCAGCAAAATAAAATCCTCAGTTCTTCTTACATTGGCATTAACCCAACCCAGTGTGGTGGTAATGTCCAAACCAAAATCAGCTTTGTCTATCTCCTGTTTCTAGAGTGCAAAGATACGATGCTTGTAGTTTCAGACATCAAAGTGGAACGTGATTGCTGAGGGTTTCCAATGATCAGTCCAGACAGAAAGCCTTATTTGTATTTGCTTTTGATTTATTCCAGATATTCGATAACTGTCATCTAAAATCAGCTGCTTACACTGGCTCTAATCACACAGAAAACTTCTGGGCAAGTGCTGGATTGCAGCTAGGCTGGATCCAGACCACCATAATGCTGAGAAATGTTACTGAACCCTATGGAGAGAGAGAGGGTGTGATGGCCCTGAGAGTGGAGGGGGAAGCAACCAAGCACCTTATCCTTCCATCTTTCCCTATTCCCCATAAGCTTAGCCTTATCCAATTTTATGCTGTGGACATGTGTGCTAAATACAGCTGGATTCAGTCCTGCTGATGAAACCAATGTTTCCCACTTAGCTGTGTTTAAACCTTGCTCTAAGCACAACACACAAATAATAAAACCAGGAACATCACTTGAAGACTCTCAGAGCCCCTGTGGACCAATTTCCTCCTGTTTTGTTTCCTTTGCACAGTCTGGTTAGAGCAATCAAACAATCTGGGGCTTGCTAATGACCCAACCTAATTGCTCCTACCAATGCTACAGGCATAAAGTATCACGTTTTGTGATTCAGGCCAAATCTCCTTGGCTTCGTAGCCTTATCCTCTCTCTTCTAGGCTGACTACAAAGCCAGTGGCAGGGAGCTGGGTGTCTCTGGCTCTGGGTAGTCACCCCAGACAAAGAGCACTGTGATGCAGAGACCTTAGGGAAGGTATCAGACTGCTCATTCCATTGGTATTAAGGGAAACAGAAGAGGAAAGGACCATGTTGGTAAGAAGGCAAGAAATATTTGTATTTATAGGAGCACCCCAAACTGGGTACACAGCACCCTGTGGGAATTTAAGGGATATCTTCAAATGCAGATGCTTTGGGAAGGAGAAGGAAGGAGAGGTTTTTTGCCCCAGATTAGGAACAATTTAATAAAGGATTGTAGGGCTATTGCCTCCTGTTTTACATTAAGAGCTTTCATGCTTACAGAATGGGCAAATTTAATTAACAGGTCCTGAGAAGGGCAGTATCTCCAAAGAATTTTCATGCCTCAAACATTAACCACATTTTGCGCTCGGGCCAGGAGAAGTGGCTGCTTAAGGGAACTCTCTATCTAAGCAGCAGTGCTTGCTCTGGAGGTGGTAATCACATGTGAAATTCAGAGCCCTGCAAGGCTCCAGCCCATCTGATAACACATTTCAGGCTGGAAAAGATGAGGGGAGAGAAATCAAGAGCAGGAAGCAAGCATTTCTAGGGATATTTGAACAGTGTGAAGTTTAATTTCTGATGATGAGACAATCCCTTTTAACTGTCTCTTTTTATGGCAGACAGGGAACTAGGGAGCAAAGTCAAATTAAGGCCAAGGTGATACGTGTCTCTTCCAAAATGATCTGTGTGATCTGCAATGTCCACCAGCCTATGAATATAACTAACTAAGAAAACAAACCACAAGAAGGCAACAGATCTGGAGCTTTTAAAACATCAGTTTTCAGTTTCAGCCCAGATTTCCCAAACAGAGATGGCCAAGAAATGAATGGTGGATCACCACAAGATGGCAGCTCATTCTTCACAGTTCATGCAAAAGTGGAGGCAATGACTGGGAGAAAAGCAGTTCTAGGAACACATCGGTCTGGCTTTGAGTATTCCCAAATATCAGGCCAGAAAAATGGAGCAGATGTTGAAAAAGAAAGCCATAGGCACATTTAAAGATGCATTGAAAACCCAGTGCAGCACAGGATGAGACCTCCAGACCTTCTCAGTCCTTGCAGCTTTGAAGTGGAAGCTCCAGCTGGACAGTCACCAGAATAGCTTAATCCTGCAAGATAGGCTGACAACCTCTTCCAGCACAGGCCTAAAGGAAGCACAAGCTGCTCTACAAACACTCTGCTCTTTCCTCATCACTGCAGGATCCCAGCAGCTCTCAGCAGCGCATTAAACAGCGTGCTAACCATTTATCATGTGACATTTTTCCTGTAGCTGGAGGGAGAAGTTGTATCTGCCAGAAAATGCCCTTTCGCTAAGTGGTATTTTTCTTCTCAATATACAGCTACATCTTTTGCAGTTTGAACAGGAGTTGAGAGATCTTACACTCTGGGGGACACCCCATGTGCATCGTGCTCCTGATGATGCTTCCAGCTGTGGCTGACCCTGTGCTTGTAGCTGTAAATGGGGCAACCTACGCTGTTTTCACAGGATGCTTGTAAAAGACACCAGAATATACTGACTGAGCCCATGCTGGGGCTCAACACCCAGCCTGTGTTTCTGAGCATCATTCTTGGGGCTGGGGCTTCACAGCCAGGCTTCCTGGTGTGGTGGAAATAGAAGGATTTGGGGGAAACCTTTCATTTGTTGCTTGCTCAAGGATGACAGCAGGCAGGCAGGCAGGGAGCATGTGTGTTCTGCGCCCTAAAGCTATTGCTTTGTTACTCCAGGCAGAAAAAGAGTTCTCAGGAGAGAAGAATAGCAACCAGAGGCTGAGGCTGACCTTCAGGCTATGTAGGTTTGTCACATCTGTTGTTCTCTTTCCAAAGCAAGACTCCTGGGGAGAGCTAATGCCCTTTATCAGACCAGCAACTCTCTTTTCAGTTGTGGACAATGGGACCAGTGCAGCGCCTGGTGCAGAGCTCTTCCCTCTGCATCCACCTTCTTTCTAAGAGCAAAAACTCTGAATGCAATCAGAATAAAAGTGAAAGGAAACAAGATAAACTGTGTAATCCCACTTCAAAGGCTCCTTGGGTTAGGTGGCTCTGAATGTCCCCTCTTTCCACATGTACCTGCTGTGTGCAGGGCTGGGCAGATGGGGTGTGGGGAGCAGAGGCTGCCACGTGTTCCTGCTTCCAAAGTCCTCTCATGACAGCATTTTGTCTTCTTTTTCTGCCTGCATGCTGCAGATGTAATCTTTAGCTGTCTGCTGAAAGCAACATCCTCAGTCTGGCCCAGAACCTCCAGACTGTTGTTGGTGTGAATATGGAATCATGTGTAATGCCAGAGATGGCAGCCTCCTAGGTGACCACAGCGTCACACACAGGGAGGGTGGGAGACAGGGCAAAGCAAGGGCTGGGGGCTGGAGATGACTCATGTCTGCTATTGACTTCAGCCTCATTTCTCCACGTCTCACTTTCTTTATCTACAAAATGGGAACGGTGTTCCATTTCACTCTGGGAGATATAAGTGAAGAAGGCTAGGCAGGAATTAACAGCTTTTCCAAATACGGTGTTGCTAAAAGCTTTTGAAGAGACATAGAAAAAGATTTATATTTCAGTGTCTGACAAACAGAAGAAAGGATGTGTCTGTTTGATCTGTGCTTCTGCCATGCCTTCATTAAAGATGTGAGACCAATAAATGGTGCTTTCCAAAGACCCCGAAGAAAAAATAGGAGCCAAAGGAGGAGGTTAGGAACAACAAGCTCGGTGGTCAAAGTTTATCCATCAAAATGATTTTTTTTTGCATATAAGCAGAGCTTTTTAGTCGAAGAAAAATGTTCACAAAACACAAGTTCTACCCGAGAAAAGGTTCTGTTGGAAAATGAAAAGTCATTTCTTGGCTAAAAAGTAGTTTCAGAACCAAAGAGGTGTTTACCTCTTGATGATGTATCAACATTTTTGATGAATGAAGCATTCCACCACCACCAAAGCCATCAGATTTTACGATACAGAAACAACTGATAGGGGGAAAATCCAAAGAAAAGGCAAATATCCTCAAATTTGAGATATGTCTTTTCCACAAAGAACTAATTTACCAGAAAGCAGCATTACAAACCAGCATGGAAAAGGCAGCAACACAACGTGTGCTCCCATCCATGCTAACCCAACACCCTCTCTGCTCTCACCTTTTCACCTCTCATCTAGTAAGGTGGCAGCGGGGATGGAAGGCTGGCTCATAGCTTGGTGGCAGGGATTGCCACCAGGAGCTGTTGTCATAGAATGATGGAATATTTTGAGTTGAAAGGGACCTTGAAAGGCCATCTAGTCCAAATCCCCTGCAGTGCTTCAGGTGAGGTCTCATAGATGCAGACCAGAGGGGCAAAATCCCATCCTGTATGTACCCTGCTGTCCATGCTGCTTTGGATGCAGCTCAGGGTACAGTTGGAATTCTCAGCTGAGGGCATATTGTTGGCTGATGTCTAACTTGCCAACCATCAGTACCCCCAAGTTCTTTTCAGCAAGGCTATGTATCCTTTTGTTCTGCATCCTCTTGCATCGCTATCTTAAGCAAAACTGTGCTATGTCTGATGTGTCAGTTTTTCCCCTGTGATGCAAAACTGAAATAGCCTAAAGGAAATTTTGCTGAATATGATGGAAACTAATTCTCCAAGCTTGCTGATCAGGACTGCAGTGACAATCACCAGGAACCACAATACAGCAGGTAAAACACTTACGGAGAAATGGCAGCTAACCAACAGAGAGGCAGCCAAGGTTGCTTGCTATTAATTTTCACTTGTATTGCAGCACCACCTACATGCTCCTGACACAGATCACAGCCCTGTGGCATCAGGCCCCTGAAGGACTACAAAATACATAGGGCATTTGGGGTGTGCTTCTTTTTAAGATTACACCACTGAAATGCAACTGTCTGAATTGCTGAGCTGGGGCACTATTCTGGGTATGATCAGCATCCCTCCCACTCATATTCCTCTTCCCCAGCTCTTAGGGCCCAACTGGCAGCATCATGCAGATGTTTTGGTCTCAAATGGCACTAAAAGGGCAACCCAACCATGTCCTGGGTTTCATTGGGCCCAATGTTAGCTGAGCCACCTCACATGTGGTCAGTGTGCATTTGGGTGTCATCTCCTGAGGGCTGAACCCACTTATTCAACACCAAAGAATTTCTAAAATACACATGAAGAGACCTTCTCATTTAGAACAGCACTGGGGATCATCTGAATGAACGTCAGACACAACGAGGAGTGCATTTCATCTCTTTCTACCTACACTAAGGTAGATGGATCTTGTGCTGATCTCCATTTCATGAATTTTGTGACAATCAGGGAACCCAGGACAACTCAGTTGGAGACAACGCTCAGTTGGAGACACACTGATATTCCCTGAGATGAATTCCATCATTTATGAATTCAGAGAGAGCAAAGGAAAGAATCAAGGCCTAAAGGAAACCACACTGTCAGCTTAGTTCAAGTGGTCCTGGGCATCCATATTTCTTTCCATTATGATTTTCTATCTGCTCCAATGAAGTACTGAGGTTGGGACTTTTTATGCTGTATATATTTATTTATGAGACAGAGCTGAACATATAGATCAACCCAAAAGATCTGGATCAATTCATTAAAACAAGGAGAAAATGAGTCCATTCAGTCAGTTTTCCATAATGTAAAGGAAACTTAGAAAATTAAGTATTATCCTTAATCATGATGTTCTAAGCCTTATGCTGGAAATGCCATTAATTGTAATTCAATTACTCTAGCGTTGGGTGGCAGCCAGTGTTGTAATGGATTGTCAAGACAAAGCAGCTGCTATTCTGTGTAAAGCAATGTTGGTGATGCAAATTGCCCTGACAGCATAATGGCAAACTGGGATGCTGGAAAGCTCAGAGAATGATTTCACCCCTATGGGTTGCATGGGACAGAAGATGCTTCAACTGAGGCAGCTTTGAAAGATACTCATGAGAGAAAGGAGAGAGATAGGAGACTGCTTTGCAGTATGAATACCAAGGCAGAGAAGCAAAGATGCTTCCAAGCACATGGTCTGTTTTTTTGCACAGTCCTCCCAGATTCACCAGTTTTCCCATTCAGGAAGAGCAGTAACACAAGAAACACTCATGGGCAATCTTCTCCAGGTTTCCAAGCATGGGAGGGTCCAAGAACATGCTACAGGTGGAGATGTGCCTGTATGAGGGAGGAGAAACCTGAGTGCATGAGTGGAGATAATATGTTGGTCCCATTCCACTTAAGTAGAAACATATTTTAGGTGGATAAGGCATCTAGTATCGCTTCATAGCAGCCATTCTTTTGTTCTTTGCAAGATAAAGACCTTAAGAGCTGGAGATGGAACACATTGTTCTCAGAAGGCAACTATTATTAAATGTGGGCCACATTGTGGCTCAGAACAGAAGTTTCTATGTCTGGGAAGCACTTGGCTTTAGCCAATGTGCTATTTGCAAAATATGAGAAACAATGGCAAAAATGCAAAAAATGAATGGCCTCAAGCTACAGCCCGTGGTGAGAACTCCTGTATCTGCACTGCCAGACTATAAAAGACAGATTGAAACTTATAAGATCGCTATAAACTCAAAGCATCAGCCTCCAAGTTGGCTCTTCACACAACCTGCCAGTTAAAAGCTTTTTTTTTCCCTTACTTTTCTTTTCTTTTTACGGCTTTTGCTTGATCTGCACCTCAGCTGCGCTCCGAGTTTTTTCATTACTTGGGATTACTTATTAAATTCTTTGTGTGAGCATAATTCTGAGCGGAACTGAATTGTGATTCTCCGACTGCTGGGTGTAGGGTTTGGTAATAAATTGTAAGAGGAGGCACATTGAAGAAATGGCTGCAGTTCGGAAATTCTAAGAATGGGAAGGAGGAACTCAGAGCAAAGCAGACCTATGAGATGTGATAATCTTTTTTCTTTTTCAAGGCTTTTCTAGTATCTCCATGAAGAGAGAATAGAGTTAGGACATGAAAGTCCTAAATCTCTGCTCTGTCCTGGAAAGAACAAGGACTTGAACCAAACTCTGTCATTACAGGCAAAAGGTAAATCACTGAAGTGTTATCTCACTTTCTTAATCACCAGAGAGGTGCTATTCCAAGCAAAAATCCATCGAGACCCATTAACTATGAGACTCCAAGGTCACTGGTCTCAAATATTCTATCACATGCTCCCTTAAAAGCCATGAAGATGCCAATGATGCCAATTCAAAATCTCCCAGACTCCCTACAACTGATTTTACCATCAATTTGACCACGACTTAAGAAGAACACACTGCATTTTTTTAACTGAGTATACAATATACCATAGTGCTATTCCCTCCACACAGTGCAGAGTAGCTGATTCCAGGATAGATGCCTTATTTCCTTTGGGTAAAAGATGTTCATATTCCTGGAGGCGTTTGAGGCCAGTTGGATGGAGCCCTGGGCAATCTGATCTAGTACTTGGTCTAATGGCTGGCAGTCCTTAATGTGGTAGAGGGGTTGGAACTTGGCAATTCTTTACTCCATTCCATCCCAAAGCATTCTATGATTCTGTGATTCTACTGTATTTTTATCACTAGGACCCCAGTAGAATGCAGGTCTTGATGGGTTCTGGAGTGATCAGGGAAATCTTACTTTCTTAGAGAGGACAGCAAAGCAATATAGCTATTTATAAATACATACATATATTTAAATACATATTAACACGTACAGATAGATAGAAATAAAAGAAAACCAAAGCATGCAAATATACAGATTTATCAGACACACAATTTGATCATCTCTGATGATTAGTTTTTTCTCTGGGAGTCAGAGAACTCCTGCTCACCTCAGCAGGGCAAGAGGCAGGGAACTGCTCTTATCCTTACCTGACCCATTTTGTAAGCTACCTGCTGATCTTGATATTTCTGTTAAGCCAGAAGGATTCCAGAAAGAGAAGGGTTTGTTTCCTTTTCCCCGCTGAGAAATAGTTTTGTTGTATTGGGTGGAGAATGGCTTAAAAGCAGCTCTGAGAAGAAGGATTTGGGGGTACTGGTTGATGAAAGATTCAGTGCAAGCTGGGAATGTGTGCTCGCAGCCCAGTAGGCCAACCATGTAGCATGTAGCAACAGGACAAGGGGAAATGGTTTTCAACTGGGATATGGGACATTTAGACTAGATATCAGGAAGAAATTCTTTATTGTGAGGGTGGTGAGACACTGGAACAGGTTGTCCAGTGAGGTTGAGGATGCCCCTCCCTGGAGGTGTTCAAGGCCAGGATGAGCAACCTGGCATAGAGCAACCTGGCATAGAGGGAGGTGTCCCTGCCTATAACAGGAGGTTGGAACTACATGATCTTAAAGGTCCCTTCCAAAGCAAACCATTCTATGATTCTATGATTTATCACCAGTTTGTTTTGGCCCAGAGTCAGCCCAAGAAGACGCGAAGTGGTGGAAGAAGTTGTGAGCTCAGACGTGACTAAAACATCACAGGACAGAGATCTTCACTGCCACAGACAGGCTGGGAGAAGCGAGATGAAATTCTTCCTTAACTTTTATGTGAGTAATCTAAAATTACGTTGCTGAAGAGTCTGATTTATGTGTCTACAAAGGAACATGATCATTATTTTCCAGCACCTTTCAGAAGCACCTGAGATGAAGCACGAACCAAACAACGCTGTTACATCAGAAGAATTAAATTGTCCCTTTATTTTAAGGCATCACAGTAAAATTAGCAGACTTTGAAATTTCACTGCTGCAAAGAGATTCTTTCTTTACATTTCCCCAAGATAATCTGGATAATACATTTTTTAAGGATACAGAGTTGTTGAGTTTCCTTTCCTACTCACTGTGGGAAAAAAATACATTTTTAAATGGAAAATTACCCATTTTAAGTGGAATCTGGGTATAAAGGACAGTTAAGATCCTTTGGAAATAATCAAACCCATATTATTGTCAACTCCCTTAAACAGACACATTTCTACAATAATTTCTAACTGATAACGCTTTATCTCCTTCTCGTTGTGAAGCCTTTCTTTCTATTGCTAAAAACCATGATTTCTGTGAGTTATGATGGCTCTTTGCTGGATGTTTTATGAGATAAACGCACTGTCCTATGGATGCTGCAACATTTCAGTTGAATAATTTCTGTACAGACAGCATATTCAACACCGTGTAATGCCTTTCGAACCAACCTCATACTGACAAAGCTGTCATAAATCATGGTTTCTAAGGCAGTTCAACCACTTCACAAGACACGGAGCCTACAAAGCAGCCTTAACTCTTTTTCTCTGCTTTCAAAGGCACTCCTTTCCCATAGCACTTCATAGTAAAGTGTAGTAGAGACATTTGAGCTGCTCATGGATGTGGCATGATTGAGGAACAAGGCAAGCATAAGGCAATTTTCCAACTCAGAGGAAATTCAGGCTGTGGAGGGTCTAACATCCAGAAAGTTCAATGTGATCCTGAAATCTCAGTCCCACAGCCCAGTAGTAAAAGATAGGATAGGAAGGAAGAGTCCTCCAAAACCATCCTCAACCTCTCCATACTCCCTATAACCCCCACTGGAAAGCTTTTGTTTTCCATGAGCAACTGTATTATGGATAGTGGTAAGTGAAGGTGAACTCACTTGGACAAAATGAGGACAGCTGCCCACTAGTCTGAGCCACATGTTTTCTTCTAGAGTGAAAAATTCTTCATTTTTATTCTTTTATTATTATTATTATTATTGGTATTATTACTGCTGTATCTCTATTAATTCTGCTTGAAAGAGTGGAAATCTGCTGCAAACACAAAGTGCTTCAGAATGATCTGGGAACAGAGAACAGATTTCCTCCTACCACCTTGTTTCCCAGGAGAGCACAAGTACCAAAGTCTTTCTGAGGATGAGGGAGAGATCTCACCCTCCTCATAAGACAGTGCACACCAATACAGAGGAAAAACTGTCTCAATCTGCACATCCCACCAGGGACCTTCATCTACAGCCATGGCAGGAGTGCCAAGGCAACACCTGCTGTCCCTGTGCCACATGGGGACACAAGTGATCTTCCACCTCCACTGAATGCCACTTAGCATGGGATCTGCTGGGCCAAGGAACGGGAAGAAAAAAGGGCAATTTTGCTCCACTTCCTGAATTGACCCAATTACAGCCTGGATCTGAATGCCTTTATTCTGTGTTAAATACACCCTAAGAAACTGCTGGGATGGAGCAATGCCTTCCATAGGACGTACAGCACCTGAATGGGAAATGAACTGAGATGGTTTCTAATCAGTGACCATTACACTACCTTGATTACCCATGGCTAAACCCTGCTCAGTCCCTGCCCACCAACCTGAAAGAAAAGGCAGAGATGACCTTTAAAAGCTGAGCCAAGATTACAGTAATTGGGCAATAATATGAAGCCGCAAATACGAGTCAAAATGATCCCTTTGACTTGGGTGAGAGGAGCAGCTAATGCATCCGGGAGTGGGCTCATTATTTCCACTTGGCATCAAGATTTTAACTACATCTGCTCAACACCTTGAGCTGTTAAGTGGATTGTTCTTTCATCCAAGGGGGTAACATCACCTGTGAAAGAGCGGATCGCTGTGATTGAGGCAACCAGATGTCTGCAGCGCCGTGATTAGAGCTGCATAAATAACTGATATTTCAGTTCACTGAACAAAACTCCCGAAATGGGGAAAAAATGTTCAAATATTTTTTCTTTTTTTTCCTTTCCTTTTCTTTTTTCTTCTTCTTTTTTTCTTCTTTTTTTTGGTGGGATGATAAGTACTTCAACAAGCATTTCTTTGAAGTCGGATTAAATGTTCTGTATTGTCTGCGATGAATTATTTCATTTGGCTTTCAAATTGCAGTTTCATTGCCTGCTTTTTGTTTTCTCATATATGAATGGGAGCATCTTGGACACCACCCACTCAAAACGCTGTTTAGAAAAGGCAGAAATGAAAAGCTTCTACTTTTAATTCTCTTTTCGCTGAGATGGCCATGATAAATTTAACAGCAACCTGCAAATATACTTAATCATTCCAATTCCTGAACAGTTAACATATAAAACCTTTGAGCCTTGCATTCAGCTTTGCTCTCTGCCTTCATTTCCTTCTGATCTCTGCTGAACTTCTGGATTATATATATTTCCAGATGAAGAATTTCACCTCAGGACACACTGCCTGTCTGGAACACAGACCTCTTTCCTTCCTCTCTACCTGTTCTACTGCTTAACCCCACTGAACAGCCTCTGGGTTACACTCTTCCACCACTGACCCAGGCATCCCTTGCCCTTGTGGGGTAGCTGGAACACTCAAAGTACCAACAGGCTGCTCAGGGAGGTGGGGGAGTCACTGCCTTTGGAGGAGTTCCAGAACTATGGAGATGTGGAACTGAAGGACGTCAGTAGTCATGGTAGGATGGGATGGGGCTGGGTTTGGGTATCTCAGTTCCTTCCTGGTGGTTGTTGTGAGATACACAGTTAGCAGCAGTAATAGCTTCAGATCCAGCCTTGGTGAGGAGCATTCAGGATCAGCATGTGAGCCGGACTTCTGTTTCCTTGAAATATTCATAGGCTTCAAACATACTCGATCCTGAAAATTCTTGTCTTTGAATATAGATGGACCCTTTGTTTTGCTTTTTGTACCTTAAACCAACAATGGAGTGTGAGTTCTCAATGCCAATTCAGCTCGTACTATTTCTCTTGGTCATTTAAGGCCACTTATCATTCAAACAAGATTTACAACTGTGGATGTGCAAATATGTAACCTAACCCCATCACCATCTACCTTTAATCTCCAGTAACTTCATTCCTTGGGTTCTGAGCAGATACTGCTACTGAAGGTGTTGCTGAGTTTCTCCTTGTACTGAGCTGATATTGTTCCAGTCAAGGACCGCTGTGTTTTATTACCATGACAGTGCCTGGTTCGTTGGGTGACCTTAAACAAATCATTTAACTTCTTATGTCTTTGTGAGCCCAGCTGGAAAACTTTGCAAAACCATCCAGCAGGCAACTTAGAGCAAGCCACATGCCGTGCCTGTATTTGAGCTTTCCTCGGGGAAATAAAGCGCAAATGAAAATTGCAAACCATCATCAACCCATAATAAATGTTTAAAGCACATGCCGGAGTCAGGAGAAAAAGATTGAAATTTAAGCATGAAGCAAGGCAGATTATCAGTTGTCTTTTTAAATGGTTTTTGTTTTCCTCTGTAATTTAAGCCTGCCTCACTTTTCTCAGCCTCAGTTTCTGCAGGCATGCTCGGTATCCCTTATGTCATGACCATATGGGTTGCATGAACTAATTGATAAGCTGACAGCAACCTGCAATATACTCCCCATCTTAATGAATTTACCTTGATCTGTCACCTTGAAGCTTACCCAACCCCACTCAGCCCTTGCTTTTAAGCCAGCACACACCTTTGTGCTCACTGCCCTGCACTCAGCCCTGGTGCTGCAGGGGGGTAGCGGGTACCTGCTTGGTTTAGCTCAGTGTTTTGGAGACAGCCTGGAATATACAATAGAGACATGAGCATAGGATGGCAAATTTCCTGAAGGATATCCAGTCCTGCCTGACTACACTCAGTCTTTAGTGCTGTGTTGTATGGCAGAACTCAAGACAACACTAGAGCAGGCAACTCAATAGGTTTCACAGAGAGAAGCAAGCCTAAGGTCCACACAAGGGCAGGTAAGGACCACTTGATAGTACTCAAATGCCAAAGAGCTGGGAGTTATCCCATCAGTGGACACCTGACAGTCCTCATCAGCTCCATCAGTAGACATCTGATGTATGTGAGAGCTGTGTGCTGAAGTCTGACGCAGAGGACTTGTAGTCATGGTGCAGTTTAATGAAAGTCTGGGATACAAACAAAGACACAGCAGAAGAAAAAGCTACCTTTATGGTCGGAGATGAAGTTAAGTACTAGGAACAGTCTGCAAACAGATGTTAAAGGATGTCAAGCTGGGGAAAGTGCTCTTAAAGGTAATGAGAAAAACAAGCAGAAATTGAAAACTAATAATGATATGTTCTCTACCTACACCCATCCTGATGAAGAGCTGCATTAGTGGAACTGTATTCAGTGTTCCAGGGATGAGCCCAGAATCAGGGTCGGGTTCAGGGCAGACAGAGAGGTACCATGGAGAAGAATTCATCAGGGAGCTCAGCTTCAAGGGAGGCAGATTATCCTCTGAGGAGGCAACAGAAGAGGAATCAGAGAACAAAAGGTGAGGGGACTTGTTAAAAATCAGGCAGAATGTGATGAATAAAAAAACATCAGCAAAATATATGCTATTCTCATTATGCTGGGGAGGAGAGAAGCCAGTAACCTAGCAGTCATTTTTAATTCAGCAACAGATACCAAATAGTGCTAAAAAATGCATCAGAACTCTTTGAATTTTTACAGCAAAGCCAGAAGCTTGGTGCACAAAGAAAGCAAGCCTAATGTGAAGCAAACAGCTAATGGCCTGCAAGTGCCATATGCAAACAGATATTCCTTTAGATGGGAGAGGTTTGCTTCAATCACATCCGAAGCTTTTCTCTCCATATTACTCCTAGGATTGGGTGGATAGGAGCTCACAGCTCAGAGCAGTGCGTGCCTCAGCCATGAGCTCCATGAGCATCTCCTACAAAGGAAAACTTTCTTCACATATCATAGCGTGGCACACAGATACGTTCCTTCTATCCTTACTGAGGAGCATTAGCAACAATCGCTGCGTGATAGTTTGAACATCTGAGAGTTCGTATGAAACATTTTGGAGGATTTGAGGATATGTCACTCTTTTCTAGAGACAGTCCATCAATCCCCGTTCCCAAAATAAGTGCTGCCGAGGCACAGGCGGTGGGAAGGTTATTGTCTTACTGGAAAGCTGATAAACGAAGAGGTGTGGTTGTTAAACTGCAGGGAGAAAACAGTACTTAAGGCAGCATGAAGGCAGCAGTGAAATGTTTCTTGCAAAGCAGCAACACAAAATAAAGCAGGACACCAGCCTGTGAATAAACCAAATGATACGCTGTGTAGAAACTGGGGCTCTTCTTTCTCCAAACCATCTGAAGGACAAAGAAATGAAGTCCCTAGCCCCTAGCAGCAGGAGGAAACATGATCACACAAGAAATCAAATGGAAATACTGCTTTACAGCAAGCCCGTCCTCATAGTAATGCTTCTGTGTCACCCAGGATGAGCTATGTCCATATTTCTCCCAGGCCATGCTGTCGCCTGTCTTGGCTCTGTACATCCATACCACCTCCCTTCTCTTTTAAGGATGAACTAACTGATACATCTCTAATTAAACTCCCAGCAATCATCCTCTACTTGCATTTAGCTTTCAAATCTGATAGTTCTATTTCAGGCCTGAAGAATGGCAAGCATGCTTGAAAGATTCTCTGCTTTATCCAAGGACTCTCAGTCTAATAAAAGACAATACTTCCACCTGAAAGCCTGTAGAAAATCAGACCCTTCACAAAAAGCATTCTATTTGTCCCGATGGCTTTAGCTAGAATGCTTGTATCTATTAAAAACCATATGGCAATGGGACAGCAGCTTTGACACTGAAGGTATAAGGAGGGGGTGCAGCACCTCTCCATGCACCCAGGTTCACCATGGGTCAGCAACACTCCTGCATCTTCTGTTACACCTGGTGTAATTGCTCTCTCCGTGAAGTTATTTTCCTTGCAATTATACTCCATAAAGTTTCTCCTGTTAGTCTTTCTTGTCTCACTTCAATCAGCGACTCCTCCACCCCTCTGCACTCAGTGTATCACCCTTTGAATATAAGGAATGCCCTGTGAAACATAATGAGATTGTTATTCCCACGCACTCCATAGCAGGGCTATCATCTTCATTCAAACTCTATTAGCCACTTACAATTGCTCTCTGAAGGTTTTCTGTAATGAATTCACCCACCTATTGAGAAAGATTTCTGCAGAACTCAATTTCCTCTCATGTACCTTCCACCAGCCTATGGGTTCCTCTCCCTGTTTCTGCACTGCCTCAGCCCTTTCCACAGGAGAGCATTAGGGAACCCTGCAACAAAGCTGCATGGATCAAAGGATTTGCAGCCTTTCCCTGTGCTCAGCTCATTGGTGAAGGATTGCATGGACTCCACTGAGCCCTGGATCTGCTGCTGCCTGTTCAGCATCATCTTGTGATCTCTGCATCCTGCATGCACAGGGGCTGGACCCAATATCCTTGCCTCAAGCCTTGCAGGCTCTGCTGATTGTATTCATTTCCTTTAAAGCACAGTGATTTCACCTGATATCTTTTAGGGCAAACAATCTGAAGTTTTGTTCCTAATAAGAAGCCAATCACTGTCTGCAGCCTGGGCTCTGGGCTAACAGCGCAATCACATCAGGCACAGCTCATCATTCAGGGCAGGAACACAGCTACAGGAAGGGCCGCTGGGAAGCCAGATATGGTGATGCACCGTTATGGGGTGAAAATGGAGTCAGCACACATAAATCCCAATGTCAGCTCTTTCTGACAGATGAAGAACATACCAAACTGACACAATTCATTCAGTGTGGGTTCACCTCCTTTTTATTTCTTACCCCAATTCAAAACTAATTTGTTTGAATGGATTTGATTACAGGCACAAAGACAAGAGCACAGCTGTAGACAAACAGCTGCTCCAGGGGAATTCTCCCTTCCATGCAAGAAGGGGAACTGGGATCTCACAGGGCCGGGTCCTCCATGGCCCAGCATCTCACATGTCTTTTAACATGTGCTGCTTCTCCCCACTTCTCTGCTCCTGCTGCTTATTCCAAGCTCAATGGGCATCACTGGCTCCTTTTATAGAAGGGGAAGGAGGGACCTGCCTGGGGCAAAGATCATTGATGGACAGCGGACAGAAGCCAGCTCTCCTGGATTTAACTATCGGAAATTGCTTTCTTGTTGCTAACATTTCTGATTAATTGCACGGTGCCACGGAAGATGGAAAGGGGGCCCATCCCAGATGCCTGCAGCAGTTTATGTACTGAAGCATGAGATTTGATTGTCTTTAGCTCAGCTACCAATTCGAATAATGAGAAAATCCAAGGGCTATATTTAACACACCGCCTCTGGTGAAACTTGTCGCAGCTCCCTCCTTTTTTGCTGCATTCCTTTTTGCTTCATTCTTGTGTTCAGCATTATTCTTCGCATTTAGTCTCTCCATTTCCTCCATGCTCTGTGCCTGCCCTCTCCTATGCTGGCTGCAGCCAATGCTGCTCAGCTGTGCTTTTACCCCAAGGGTTCACCTTGCCATCAGATCACCAACAAGTGACCATGAATCACCGCTATCACTCTGAAGTAAATGTTCCCTATGAAAAATGGTGTGCTTGCAGCGAGAGGATGCCTGTGTAATTAAGAAAAAGCAGTTTGCTTAATGTGCTGCGAGGAAAATTCAGAATCTACCTGAACCTTGGGAGCGTTCCAAGGAAATGTTTTATGACAGGTTTTGCATTTTTATAGGGCGAAGGTGTTGGAAGAGCAGGAGTTGCTCTCGGTGAGGTCACATGAATGCTCCTCTTATGCAGCCTTGCTCTGCCAGAGCAGCAGACCCACTTGAGGATGAGGTCTCAGGAGACGAAAGCATCTAGAGTGCATTCAGCTCCTCTTTACGAGCATTGCTCTTTTATGTTTGTTTCCAGATGTTTCCTGATGTATCACCATTAACAACAAAGATGCTTTGGAAAGATCCCTTGTGAGAACACCACATTGCTCTGATGCTGCTTAGCTGCTAAGGGTACCGTGCTGACAGGCACAGCCACCCCAACCCCACAGCAATCAAACAAGCAAACCCCAAGGGCATATGCCATCAGAAAAGCACTCAGGGAGGAAGGAAGGAAGAGCAGCTGTACTTGCATGCATCCCTGTCACTCATCCCAAAGCCACGCCAGCCTCAGAGCTGCTCTCTGGCTGCAAGGAGCAGCATCAGAAGGAGAAGGTTTGGAGGCAGATACGAGTGCATCCCATCCTTGAACAAGCCTTAATCTCACACCTGTAGGCACTGAGAAATGGATTAGTCGTCCCTAAAAATCAGACTACTGTTTGTTCAGAGATGCGAGGAATGGTTCCTCTCCAGCAGCTCACGGTCTCCTCTGTGTTCCACCCCACCTTATTTATTTTGTTAAATCTCTAAGTGAGCCACTAAACCAACCAGAGCTGAACAACCAATTAAAGCAGCTGCTCCAGGCCCCGAGCAGCTTCCCAATTAGTTGTTTGTTCACCCCCCCCCCCTTCCCCTGCCCCTCTGGTATTGTTTTATAACGGATAATTTGTTGCAAACAACCTCCCAGACTTCAAATCCTTAGCAGCAAGTCGGCTGGAAAAGAAGAACGTCCCCCAGCAGCTGCTGCTGCACCTCCAGCACTGCAAGGGCTGCACTGGTGCAGCGTGCTGAGTGTTGCACTCATGGCTCAAGGACATGGGGAGCAGTGGGGCCATCCCTCAATATCTGGTTTTTGCTTTGCTTGTGTTTAATGAGTGTTGTTACAGCCCTATTGCTACTTCATTTTCTGGGTAAGACAGGACCCTTGGTGTTGGGTGGCTGCTGGATAATTTTGGTTGCCATACAGCCCCTGATGGGTCCCATCCAAAGGACTGCGCCCTCAGCACACTGCAGGCAATGGTCATGTCAGCTCACAAAGGTGACATTTCCACACTGGGATGAAGCCAACAGTGTTTATGTTAAGTCTTAACTCAGGAATATATTATGCTTAACATACTGTGACCACAGAACGTAGATTTATCATAGAATCTTAGAATGGCCTGGGTTGCAAAGGACCACAATGCTCATCCAGTTCCAACCCCCTGCTATGTGTAGGGTCGCCAACCACCAGCCCAGGCTGCCCAGAGCCACATCCAGCCTGGCCTTGAATGCCTGCAGGGATGGGGCATCCACAGCCTCCTTGGGCAACCTGTTCCAGTGTGTCACCACCCTCTGGATGAAAAACTTCCTCCTAATATCCAACCTAAATCTCCCTTGTCTCAGTTTAAAACCATTCCCCCTAGTCCTATCACTACCTATCCCCTCCTGTTTATACTCTCCCTTCAAAAACCAGAAGGCTTTGTATATGCTATATTATTTATTTGATTATTTAATTTAATTTGTCAACCTGTTGTGGCCATACAACCATTGCTTTGCAGTCGCAGGAAGCCCAGCGAAGCCAACACAGGGATGCAGAGCACTGCCTGCCTACCACGATCCATCATTTGGGGAATTAGGGGAGGAAGCTGTCTAAGTCTGAAAAACAGTTTAAATTAGCAGCAGTTTAAACGTTACCCTGTTGAGGGCTCACTGGCAGCAAAATGTGATCATGCATTTTGGGTACTCTGATCAATTGGCCGATGCTCCCATTTTTAAATCGTTTGTTCTGTGAAGCTAATTTAGTGCTGACGTTCCCATGAAGAAGGGCTGGCAGGGATGCTCTCCTGTGAGCAAAGCCAAAGGACTCCCAGCTCAGCCTTGGGATCATTCATGTGCTACGATGGCTGCCTTTTTTGTTTCCTTTTCTTGTTTTCTCCCTTCTGACACTTTAATCCATGTGTTCAAACAAAAAGTTTGAACCGGTCCTAGCTGATGAGGTTGGAGATCAGCAGATCAAAGCTCCTTTCTCACAATATCTCAAGATTCTTCCAGTGGTTTGGAGTTGTAACTAGCTAATTACTGCCAGGGACTTTGGCAGGAATGCCCTGTTCAGGTTTCAGGAGCTTCTGTGATTCCATTAATGGCTTTTTTTTTTTTGTATGGGACATTAACTCATTTGGAATATTGTTCAAGGAAAAAGAGAAAAGAGAAGAAGACAAAGAAGCATTTCAAATGCTGCATCACGAGCTGATTGGGTCATTATTTCTTTTTAAAGTTATAGCCCGAGCACTTTGGAAATTACTCATGAAATACCACTTTTCACTTCAACTATTTCTAAATTCTCCCCTGATTTAACCATATGACTTCAAAGCATTTTTACACTAACTGTGAATTTGGCCATGCAAGAAAATGAAGGGAAAAAAAAAAACAACAACCCAACATTCTCTGTTGTGGGCATTTTGCTGTATTATTTACCCTTGGGAATCACATCCCTTGCATACAGCAGGTTGCAAAACTCCACTAGAAAATGTTCCTAGAATCAATTTCTGAAATGCCTTCCCACCTCTCAGAAGCAAAATACAGAAAGTGGAGCAGGACAAACCAAAGTAGAAGGGTGATAACTCACATTTAAGCCACAGTTTTCAATGACAGTTTCCAAATGGAAGGATGCATCAACTGTGTTCTCCCAGCTGCTACTTGCACTTACACCCAGGTCCCTACCCTTGTGTCAGCTGGAGAGGATCCAGAAGAGCACTGCATGAGTTATCGAGACTCTAGAAACCAATCTACAAGATAAAAAAAAAGAAGGAATGAGATTGTCTAATGTAATAAAAAGAGAAGGGCAGAGCTAATAACATTTGACAAATATATAGGGAGCTGCTGCAGAGAGGACAGGAGCAAGCTGCTGTGTGGCCAGCTATCAGGAGGAAGAGCTGCAGCTAGAAATATGAAGTTAAACATGAGGAAAGCATTAAATCATTGCATCAGAAGGCGCTGGAGTAGATTGCCTGGGGAGATGGTTAGTGTCCATAAGCATGGACAATACAAACACGTAATGATTCACCACAGCCAGTCTTGTGTGAGGTAGGAAAAAGAACTACACAACCTCCATGGGTTCCCTGCAAATCTTTGACTGAACAGCCATAATTTTCCATTTTCCTCATGCTGTCTTATCCTCTCAACACTTTCCATGTACCATAAATCTGTTATTTTCATGGGCAGGTATCTAACAGCCTAATATTTTCAGGGGGCTCTGCATAAAAAGCTGGATACAGGCATCTCACATTTAGTTCAGGTAATGAGGGAGTGGGTCAAAACACCTGAAGTGAAATATTTATGCTATGCAAAACACAGGCAAATTAGGCTGCAGCAACAGATTAAGCACATCCACCTTTGAAACACTTCTAAAGACATTAACATGGCAATCAGGAGTCACTTTAAAGACCAGTCAGCAGAGCAAGAGCTGGAGTAAATTAAGCATGTTCCACATCACAGCTGCTTTGAAACTCCCTGTAGCTATGAGTGCAAGAGGAAAACAGGGCACAGAGAGCCCACTGCATGGCTACTCCACCTCAGGATGAAGGGTGTTTTGATCGAGATACATCCTGCAGAGAATTAGGCCATTAACTGAAGTGTATAAATGAGAAGCCTTGTTCAGACTTGGTGCCTGGGCTGTAGCAATAGATGGTAGAGTGAGGTCCTTCAGAAGAGCCACGCTCCTTCCCTGGGTTGTGCGGTGATTTGTGGCTCCTTATCTTCACCAGGCTTCTGCCTGATGGGTTTCAGTTGAGGGCATTCATTGAGGTGTTCAGACCTTTGTGACTCCTCCTTGGCTCAGAGCCTGGAGTTTCGAAGACGATGACATTATTCTAGCACAGTAAAAAATAATAACAAAACCACCTGTTCTAGGGACCATCTGTCTCAGGGGAGCAGTACAAAAGATGATTAATGCAGGACTGGGAAGGACATTCTGGCTGAGTGCCCCCCTGAGAACCATTAATACCATTTATGAGTCTCCCAAAATTCATTTAAAAATGAGACTATTTCTTAAGCCCTACTGCTTTGGTCGGGTCCCACACCTCCCCCTCATTTCCCACTCTATTTGTCTGTCCGTCCATCACTACAGGACTTTTCTGCCCTCCTGGGGCCAGTCCTGAGTTCATCTCATCTTCTTCAGCTGGAAGCAGCTGGCCTCAGCCTTGCTTCTTCCTGCTGTGGGCTTTAAGGCAGAAGAGAGATGCTGGGCAGGTTGGGAGTGTTTATCTCCTTGCGTGGTCTATGGTTGTTGTTAAAGAGCCAAGCAAAGAAAGCAGCACAAAGCCCTGATTTCTCCATGGAGCATTTCTCACCAGGACCAGGTGGCATTTTGCAGCACTGAATCTCTGTCATCCCCATTATTTTGTCTCTACTTAAGGAGCCTCTATTAAATGCAAAAGTCAGGCAGGGTAAGGCCACACCACACTGCAAGTTGTCTCTCTTTTTTTTTTAGCTTGCTCTTTTGCTGACCTGCCATTAATTGATTGCCAGTTAATTTGCAAACCTGGTCATTTCCCGTACAATAGTATCATTGTATAATTGCACACGTTGCCCTGCACGGAGACACAAATGTTCCCTGCTTGGACAAAAAAGTGAGAGGGAGGGCTGTGATCAAACTAACCTCTGTAAACCCATGACTGACCATCTTCAGTTAATTGGTTACAAATTAACTCAAGGCCACAGCCTGGCACCTGCAGTGCCAGCAACAATGTCTTTATTCTCAGCTGCTGGAGGAGAAGGAAGATGAAACATATTGTTGCCATCATTCTATGCACAACCTGGCTGGGCTGGTGTAGGAACAAGCATGGAAATCTCTCCAGGCTGCCACAGAATCCAGCTTCTGGTGTTGCTCTATGTACCCAAAGGGCTGTGCCTTCCTGGGCTGTATCCCACTGCCGTGCTGTGGCTGCTGCAAACTGCAGGTATGAGCACACTTGAAGAAAGCCCAAGGAAACAGATGGGATTCAGAAGTGCCAAAGAAATGTCCAAACTTAAACAATATCTCAGTAAAGCAGTGTGTTCTCTGGCCGATGGGACCCTGGGGTGCATCACAGAGCGTGGCCAAGTTGACAGCAACCAGTGTGCCACGAGTTAAAGAAGTTTCCTTTCCATCACCAACAACATCACAGGTGGAGGGACAAGTAGAGAACAGATTTGTGTGTAACACATTTGGCAAGCAGACGAGACATGCTTTGGCTGAGCTGAACAGCGGCTGCTATTTGACCACTGGTAGGACTGAAAACAACTTCAGCATTACTGTTTGAACAAAAACATCTAAATGGTTCCAATAATGTATCAAAAAGATAGCAGAAAGGGGCCAAGTCTTTTCAGGAGAGACAACAGTGCCTTGTTGAAAATGAAACCAAATAAAATTAGCTGATAACATAATGGGAAATGGGAAAGCTCAGGTTTTCTATTGCTTCGTGCTACTACAAGCCAAGTCCAGAAGCACTGCTGTTCTCCATAAGCCATGCCCATCCCCAGCTGGATGGGAGACAACATGGGTTTAGATGGGTTACAACTGCACGACTTCCAGCTGCACCACCAGTGGCCTTACTGCAAGAGTCAGGGATTCTGCAGGATGACCAATGCCATGGGAAGAAGCAGATCCCCTCCACATCACCCCCAATGACCCCAGGAGCTGCTCTGTGCTCCAATAAGACTTGTAGGGCAAACGGAGGCAACTTGCTG
Organism: Excalfactoria chinensis; assembly: GCF_039878825.1. Lineage (NCBI taxonomy): Eukaryota > Metazoa > Chordata > Aves > Galliformes > Phasianidae > Excalfactoria > Excalfactoria chinensis. The sequence goes on along the minus strand of NC_092848.1, from coordinate 2,854,945 downwards.
TAATGCACTGTTCAGCCATGCAACTTGTATTAGAGGGCTTTCAGAGGGAGAAAGGAAGCAGGGGAGAATGGCTCAGCAGAAGGGACATAAATCTGCACAACCCTCAGTGGTGTTGTTGATGGTTCCTTCAACAAAGAGCTATTCTTGTAAAGGGATGGCTGAATTTACAGATGCAACCCATTCTGAAGAAGCCATTGGGTCAAGCATTTAAACAAAGCCAGATTAACACCTGCTTTGTTTTGGGTTGTTTTTCTTCCCACAAGAAAAGCAGATGTAAAATTGCTGTATGTGGGTGGGGGACATCATTAACAATTGGAACTTACCTTCCCAAGTTCCTGGCAAAACCAGTATAGAAAAATAAAACACAACAGGAAAAAAAAAGCACAAAAATGAAGCATTCAGTTTCACATCGTCCAAAATGAAATGTTTCATTTCAGGTTTCAGCTTTTCAATATATATATATATTAAAGTCTATTCTGAATAGGAATGGAAAAATTGAAACTTCTTGCTTTTCAAATGTCAACACAAAAATATTGGATCTTCAGTCCTTCCTATTTCATTGTTGGGGTTCTTTTTTTTTTAACTGGGTGATTCATTACTGACTTTTTAGCTGACAGTATTTTTTTTTTACAGTGCTTTACTTAACCTAAAAACGGAGGGAGAAAAAATATATATCTATAAATATCACCCAATTCTAAAAATAAAGCCAGGTCTCATTCTTCCCTCTACTTAACACATCAGCTTCCCAGCATCTGGCTTTGGGTACTGTGCTCCCCACTCTGGGTCCATTGGATACAGCAGGGCCCATTCCAGCAGCTTTGAGATGCTAGAACTTGGCATTTCCAGCCCTGCACAAGGAGCAGTTGTGCTGGTGGGGCACCGGTCACTTCACATTTGGGATTCAAAGAGCAGATGTCCTTGGCTGTCACTGCCAACTCTTCACGCCCAGCAGAACAAAACAAGCAGAATTCATTAAACTGGAAGAGGGTAGACTTAGATAAGATATTAGGAAGGCGTTTTTTACTGTGAGGTTGGTGAGACACTGGAATGGGTTGTCCAGTGAGGCTGTGGATACCCTCCCCTTGAAGCACTCAAGACCAAATAGGATGGGGCTGTGAGCAACCTGGGCTACAGGGATGTGTCCCTGCCTATAGCAGAGGGTTGAACTAGGTGATCTTAAATATCTCTTCCAACCCAAACCACTCTATGATTCTATGATCTGAGCTCACATCCATCTGACCACACGGATGCGACACCTGGAAACCTCGTGGCACCATGCGCTACATGGAGAAGAAGGTCCACAGGCTTTAAGTAAATGGAATAAAAAATTTAAAAATCTTAAAATCTCCATCTCCCACCTCTTCCTCCTTCTCTTTCACATCCTTGACATAATAAATTGCCATCTCCAGAGGATGTGGAGTTAAAGATCTTGGAGAACAGTGATTCTGACATATAGTGAATGTTAATCTGTTCCTTTCCTAACACGCCAGTGTCTGTGAATTTTAAATGAACTGTATTAAATATTGATTTCCTATAGCTCTAATTGAGCCTGAAGGTGGATATGTCCCGAGGTGATTCACAATGTGACAGCATGTTTCTCATACACCTTCCCCACGCTCCTGGTACCATATCCCTACCAAGTGTAGGGCTGAGAGCATGGCACAGCAATGGAAGGGTTCCCTGGGAAATTTGAAGTTCCCAGCCCATAATTGCCACCACTTGAAGCAGTCCATCTCACTCATCTGTTTCACAAATGACTTCCATCTGTACATTGGGATTAGAAATAATCAATTAGACACAGCGCTCCGGTTTGTTGCCGGCCCCACCAGCAAAGGCCAGTTAATATCATTCTTTCATTTCAGCTGTGAGCAGAATGTTTTTTCTAGAATTAACTCCTGAGCAGCCAATATGTAGGAAGGGCATCTATTGCAGGCCATCCTCTGGCACAGCATGCAGCTCAGGTGCCCCACATAGCCCAGGAGGGGGCAGCCCCCCATCTGCTATCCACAGTCACTGCTACATCCTGAGAAGATGGTCTCAAAGTGTATGTAATCTAATGGAAGTGAAAGAAGGATGGAAACCTGTGCTTTATTTATTGACTAATTTCAGCCTTTTTCTGTGATCATTACCTGAACTGTTCCTTCCTTTAAATCAATTGAAATAACTCTCTCATTGTGCCAACAGGAACCAACACAGTTCACTCTTTCTATTCATCTAGTTTTCAAGACCCCAAAAATAAAAGATCTGGGAAGAAATGGTAAGGGATTTATCTGTGCATAAACTGGAGTTGATCTGCCTTTGCTTTAACCCGAGAGTCACTGTGCTGTGTGCAGAGCTGGCAGCTACCTCTGGCTCCTGCAGCAGCTCCTGCAGCAAACAGGCAGCATGCTGTGCATGTAGTTCAATTCCAGCCTTCCAGGGGAAGAGAAGTGCAGCAGGTCTGTGTGCAGAGAGGTCAGGAGAGCTGCTCTGGCTGGAAAGGCACCTCCCACTTGTTCTCTCTTACATGAAAGCTAAAATGGAAAGAAGATACCTTAGGAAGAAGTTCTGCTGCAGGATTCCCAGTCCTGCTGAACTGCTCAGCCAGCTGCTAGGACACGGCCTGAGATCCCTGCCTTGTGTTCATGTTGGTGGCTGAGATCTGTGTGTGACATGAGCAAGGAGCTGCTGCAGTGCACACACGTAGTGTTGTTAGGAAGCTTTACCCAGATTTACAGCAGTGCGTTCTCTGCTTTCCTTGGGTGCTCAGCACGGAGTGCTTTGCACTTTATCATGGGTCAGTGCAGCAACACCTCCACCATGAGAGACAGGAGAAAACATTCCAGCACCTGGATGTATTGAAGTGCAGCAGAACTTCCCACCCCTTCCAGGCATCACCACAGAGCATGGTGCAGCTCCCAATGAACTGCATTCAGAATATACCAAAGTACCAAAGTACTCTCAGCATTCAGGGCAGGCAAGATGTTGTCCATCCTTCTGCATGATGTTAGAAGGCCTGCAAGGCAGGAGTGAGGCTTGTAGCCAGCTGGGCACAGCACTACTTTCTGAATCAAAACACTTCTCCATCCCCCACCCTTCTGGTGTTTCCATCAATTAGCTCAAATTCCCTTACAGATCTGAGAAAAACATTTCCATACGTTATTTGCTGTTAGAACAGGAAAGGCAGAGGCAGAAGGGAAACATCGTGGATTGTTTCTTATTCATTCAGTATAGTATAAATTAGAAAAAAAAAAAAAAATTAATTTCTCCATTTTCTTTACAAACCAACAAGAAAACCCCACATCAGCTAAAGGTAATTATTCTGAATTTTTATTCAAAACTCCTCATTTTAGCTTGCCTCTAAAACAAATCATGTGTTCAATCCTGTCAGGCTGCCAGGGCTAAATTAGCTGATGCATTCAGTGCAATTGCAAGCTAATAGGCAGTCAGGTCTTCTGCTGAACCTATGCAATCTTTTAAATGTTTAATCAAGATCAAACTTAGGATGTAAAAATCCACTGCTTCCAGCATTGTTTTTTCTTCTAAGTAAGGAAAATGTTAAGGACCCCTCTGCCAGGGTTGTACTTTCTGAGATGCTGAAGGCATCTTCCATTGGCCAGCAGGGATATGGTGATGGAGAATCACACAGCAAGACAGAGCGCAAAGGCTGAAAGCCTTGTTCCCAAGGCAGATCTTCATGAGCCTGTGAGATCTGACCTAAATTCCATCCTGGGTATGAAGGACCTCCAGGATCAGAGCTGGATTAACTCCAGAGATGCAAAGCCTGCATGGATGCACTCCCAGCCCCAGGTCCCTGAATGACACAGCCCAAGAAGAGGTTTCTCCATGCATCATTTTCAGTTTTTCCCACTCACACATCACAACAAAAGTCCTGCCTTCTCCAGTAGCAATATAACAAAGCAATAACATAGCTAATATTATACCCTCGGTCCTCCTCCACCTCATTCCAAATATTTGGTGAAGCCCACGGGAAGCTTTGTCTTTTTAGAACACATATTAACTGCATGTAAACCTGGGTACATCCTGAGTGGATTCCTACAGAGAGGCATAAATGCTTCTCAGTCATCTTTCAAACAGAAAACACAGTGCCATCTCCCAGTAAAACCAGAAGCACAGTAACAATTAAATATCCAATAAACTGCATTTGGACCACTGTGGGTAATGTGTGAGGAAGGGTCAGCATGGAGGAAGGCTGCAGGGTCTCCAGCAGTGTTCCTGCTTTGCTGTTAGAGGAGCAGTGTTAGAGCATATGGGCTTGGATGGGAAAGTCGTGTGGATTTTCCCTCTCCAAGACCAGTGTATGGGGTCTTCTGAGTGGGAAGTTCCTGGAGCTCTCACTTGGTACAAAGTTGGTTTTAAAGAAGAAGAGGAAAGTAAACTCTGACAACTGCTTGAATTTTCTGTGATGGCTGAGTTCAAAACAGGATTGAGTTCAAACCAAGTAAAGAAAACTATCCCTTAAAAACTCTGGATTCTTTCACCTTTCCTTACTACTCTGTATGAAGGAGACAACAAAAGAGAATCGCTTTGGTATCCAAAGCTGATTTGATAGGACCTCCTGCCCTGGCTAACAGGACACTGGCAAAGGTGGATCCTCACTGTTATTTTGCTTTTTAAGCTGACAAGTGAAAGGAAATGTGTCAATACAAACCTGCCACGGTTAGCAGTAACAGTGGGATAAAAACCACACACTGTCAATCCAGGGAAATCCTTTTTTATTTTACCAGGGCAGACTCGAGTATTACATGTCATCCCAATAGCATTGCAGAGGTTGTATAATGGCTATAATTCTACAGAAAACACAGCTAATAGTCAAAGGTGTTGTTTCATGCCAGAAGGCAAATAGATTCGCAAAGTCTTCCAGCAATTCTCCACGGTTCTCAGTATCTTGTGTTAGACAGCAATCCTGTCTGAAGCACAAATCATAAAGGCCCTGCATGTCTTTGCTTTATTCAGGTTTCCTCTGGGTTCTCCCAGGCATTGGATATCCCAAGCATTGCAGCTTTCCCAACTAGATGCAATCCTTGTTACATTGCTGATGCAGATAAATCCCTGTTCCTCAAAGCGGAGAGTTGGGTCCCCAGGTCACACAGTGCTGCTATGACACTGGGGCACAGTGGAGGATGGTTGAGAGACAAGCCAGGATGGTAGGGATTTACTCCAGACATCTGAAGACTTAAAGTTCCACCTTGAAGTAAAAAAAAAAACACCTTGAAGCTATGGGTCAAGCATCATGCAAGTCACACCAGGTGGGTTTTTGTAAGAAACTCAAAGTTTCTGAGAGCTTATTCCTGCCTTTTGGGTGATGGCATGCAGACACAAAAAGTGAGATTCACCCCAGTAAACTCTGACATTGTTAAATGTCTGCATCTGTGCCAGCCAGCCCTTCTCCAGACCCCACCTTAGTACGGAGCTGGGAGTCCCAGAGGGCAGCTCATCTCCAGGTGTCTCAGATGTCTGTCTTGTGCCAGGCTGGGCCACCCCTGGGCACACTTGTCTCTCACAACTAACAAGGAGCTGATATTCCTGCCTGAGACATCTTCCCAGCACCTACACTGAGGTAACTCCAGCCTGGAGAGCGCTGCTCCTGGCCTGGTTGGAACCCATGTTTGTGCCATCTGTCTGGCATGCCATGCCCTAAATGGGGCAGCGTTGCTCCTCAGCAGCCAGTGAGGAACCTGTTTGCTGCTGGTCTCTGTGACTCAGCAGAGGGGAAGTGCCAAACCACCTCCAAAGGTCACTGAGTTCCTCTGCCAGGGCTGAAAGCAGCAGCTTGGCCCTTTCATCTGTCAGCTCTGGTTTATATCAGCTGTCAATTGCTGGCATCCTGTCCTAAAATAACTCACTTCACCTCTGCTTGCAGCCTTGCAGCCCATCCGGCTGTTCCTGCCCTGTCACCTCCTATTCCCCTGTGTCACATCATGGGCTCGCTGCAACATGACAGCGCTGAGCCAGGGATGCTGTAATCACGGTGCAACGGAGGGAAAGAGAGAGGATGGGATGGGTCAGAAGTGCAACTCAACAGACAACGTTTGATCAGTTCTCTGTACTCACAATAGATGTTTGGTTTTTTTTTTTCCTTTCAGCCTTGGGCAAATTATTTTACAATATTTTCTCTCTGAACCACGCTAGTTTGTTACAACTCCCATATGCACCTTGTTCTGTTGTTGCATTGATCATTAGAAGTCAGAGAGAACAGATTCCCTCTGCAGGTCCATGCAGAGCTGCCAGGAGCAGGATCTGTGCAGCAGCCCTCTGCTATGTCTGCATCACCAGGGGGACCTCCAAAGTGAATAGAAGTCTTTATACCTTAACGACTTTCTTTGTGCCTGATTAGAATGATGAAGCAGACTGAACACTCCAGTCTCTGGGAGCACTGACGGTGTCCTGAGGCACTGGCTTAACTCCTTCCATAAGAAGAGGAGAGTGGGGCAGAGGTAAAATAGGGGGTGACAGTCTTGAGCTGACCCACCTGGCTCCATTACAGGATGACCAAGAAACCTCAGGTCTGATGCTAAATCCCAGTGCAGACAGAGCCAAAAGGCACCCAGCTCCCTTCCCCCTCCCCCCCCCCCCCTTCCAGAGGCATGCTGCCAGCCTTCACTGCAGGGCGTTAATAATTATTAGTAGCTATGGCAATATCCTCTGTAGGTAGAAGTCCAACAGCTCATAAATTTCAGCTCTGAGCTCCGGAACGGTAGATGAAATTTTTGGATGCAGTTGGACAGTAACATTTACATTGATGCACTGAGCCTGAAAGAGAACTGTCTGTGACTTGCTTTGCAGACCTATTACATGGGCAGGTATAATGTCAATTCTCAGTGCATATGAGGCTGATGCCTCAAAGCCTGGTGATGAGCTGTACATCAGGGTCCAGGTGAAGGATATACTGTGCCCTTCAGCTTCCTGCCCAGCAATAAGCTTTGGTCAGTGTGCAGCTCCCCATCACTATGTGGCACATAAGGGGTTTTCCCATCTCTTCTATTCCAGCTGAAGGTTCACACCATGGGGCCTCTGCCATGGCATTGTGTTCAGCACAGCATGTGTTGCCTCATTTACCCACTGTGATGCAGGACTGACAGCACTGCTCAGCTTCACAGGGCTGCTGTGAGCACAGCACTATGGAGATGAAGGTGATGGAGGCCTTACAGGAACAGCAGGTAGGCAGAGTGCTCTCCTCCAAGCCTCATGTTACTGAAATAGCCAGTCCTGTGCTGTGCAATCTTGTTTCCCTTCTACATGATTAGAGACTGCAGCCAGGACATGTCTGTACCACTTGTCATCTGTCCTTATGGACTTCAGCAGGAAGAGAACATCAATCTGTTTCTTCAGGTTAATGGCTTTGCCTGCCCTACCTTATCAGGTGTCCCCTACCACCTTCTGGAATGGATGATGGATTTCAGGCCAATGCTCACTTGTTAATGAGACCAAAGACTGAAGGGAAGCATTCATGTCCCGCATGCAGCCTCCTGCTCCTGCAGGCAATGTGCCATATCAGCCCATTTATCACACCCAAGCTTCAATATTTGGCTTCCAGACTCGCTCATGCTGTGCCAAGAGCCATACCCTGCAGTCCATCAGCTGCTTGGAGTTGTTTTTGAAGGGCCATTGATTTCAGAGCTGCAGCTGCCCATGAACCACAGCACCCCTGTGCCAAGCCTTGCAGGAGGAAGGCAGCTCATGGAACATGGCTGAGGTCTGCTCTCACTGCCTCAAGGGTTACGGGGAGCACTCAGCAGCCAGGTCTGCTTATGTCTGAGCCTGAGCACTCCTTGCAGGCACACGTCTTTCTATCCACAGCTGCTCTTGGTTTCTGGATGTAAGCAGCATTGCACAGAACAAACCCGGGGTCTGGGTGGCAGGGGGGAGTGGGATGAAGTGGAGTCCAGGCTTACAGAGGTGATGACAAAAGGCACAGAGTTGCTGCGTCCCTGAGCTGGCACCAGGGAAGTGGAATAGATTAAGCTATGCATGAGGTAAGGGATGATGGTGTGAGGAGGGTGCCCAGAGGAATCAAGGGGATTCTGATGGAAAGGAGCAGCTCCAGAGTGCCTCTTACCTCCCCACTGGCTCTTTCATTCAGTGGTTTGGAGCAATCATTGTTATTAGCTAAGTATGGCTTCTAATTTTGGACTCTGCTTCATCTCATAAAAAAATGCTTTAAAAACATCCGAACGGAAGCAATTACCTGAAATAAAAAGCTACTAAATAACAGGGCAGCGTTTAGGAAGGAGAGTTTGATATGCAGAATGCCCATGCCTGCCAGCAGCTGTTTGTGAGCACAGTGCTCCCGTGAGGAGCAGCACCTCAGTGCCAGCACACAGATCTGCTGAGAGCTGAGAAATCCCCCTCCAGCCAACACTGATGTCTGCCCCATCCCTTTCTGAATTCATTAATGCAACACCTGTAGCTGGATGACCACATCTCAGCAGGGTATATAGCAAGGAGCATGCTATGGAGTGTGTCCAATACAGGCGGCACCTTTCAACTATTTAATTTCTTTATGTCAGCTTGAGATAGAGCAAATTCCCCGTCTCCTGCAGGGCAGAGCAGCCAGTTCTGTGTGCTTTTTCTTTGAGAACATTGCTCTGAAGCTCAGAGTCTCACAGCTGTTTCCATACATTCCCTTGGATGCAGTGCAGCAGCAGAACTGAGCTGCCTTGTTGGGACCCCACCACATGTGACGGCTGCACACCAAATGTTTGCTATGTCAAGTAGGAATAAAACACCTCCTTGGACCCGCTGGCAATGCTCTTTGTAATGAAGCCAAGATACTGTTGGTCTTCTTTGCTGCAAGGACACAAACTGGTCCATGTTCACTCATTGCCTTCCAGAGCCCTTTGCACAGAACACCTGGGCAAATGCCCCGTGCCCATGTCTCAGCAATACAACTTCGATGCCACTGCTGCATTTACACTTCAATAAGCACACACTCAGCACAGTACAAAAGGGTGTAATTACCATTTCAGGAAAAAATTAATGTTAATTTGACGTTACCTGTTATGGTTCTGACAGCTCCAAGGCTCTCCTGAAATAAGTGTCAAGGAGACACTGCAAGCAAATACAAAGTGTTTGTTTTTCCTCTTCTTACACCGAATAGAAGGGTAGGGACCGAGCTGAAGCAACGAGTGGGAAAATCTGCTGTTCAAGGAGGGAGCAAAATTCATCACAATGCAGTTTGTGATTTTGAGAGCAGGAAAGTGTGGGAACAGCTTTTGTTTTGCAGGCAAATGGCAGCAAAGCCCACACAGAACAAAAGTGGTCACACCTGCACAGACAAGACACTCCTAAGGACCTTCTAAACCTAAAACCTGAGTTATGTTTGACCATTTCTTACCATAAAAACTCCTATTTGTTTGCTTTTACCCACCCAATCCAACAGTCTGCAGCCCCCAAAAAAACCAAAGTTTGGCATTTTCAGCAAAATGATAAACAGAAAAGTCCATAAATCCCTGGGTTTTCCCAACCATACCTCCCTCCTGGGGAAGAAAGAGCGTGGCATAAAGAGCAAACACATTTGTTTTGCTGCTAAGGGCACTCTGACTTGTGTCTAAACATTTCGGATTGAATCAGTTCCAGTGGGTCCAGTAGCAGACAGAATGGAAAATGAGCCCTGCAACACAAGAGCAAGCAGAAGTGTCAATAAATATTTCAGTTCTGCATTTGGAAAAGAAATCCTGTGATGTATTCATATCCTACACGGGTAATGAAATACTTCGCTTTCCAATGGCCCTAAGCGATGTTTGATTGCACAGAAAGAGTTCAATGTAATTAAAGAGGATGTTAAACAACAGCTACTCAAGTCAAACATTTAAATACCTGCAGCTCCAGATCATCTACATACAGCAGTATTAAGCAAAGCACCTTCGGAACACTCCAGAACTTGCTACAATTGTTGAGAAACTGTATATGCCAGAGATGTGATTCAGCCACAAGACACATTTAAAGCTGAATTTTCAGCCTCCTGAGGGAATGCCCTAATCAGCAGATGCTTGGCTCTCCTGATGTGATGCTGACACAGTCTTTCTGCTTGGTATCACTCTATCTTTTTTTTTCCCCCTCCTCCTTTCTTCATCACCTGAATAGATTTTTAAAGGACTGGGCTATGTCTCAGACAGAACAGATCATTTCATTGGCCGTGCCTTTGCAGCAACTGAGCATCCTCCAGGGATGAGCCGAGGATGCTGAGAACAGGGGCTCAATGAACAAGAGTGGGAGGAAACCTGCAAAGCAGCCTGGGCTGAGCTGTTCCTTCCCACCTCACACCAGGGGGATGCTGGAAGGGCACAACACACCCACATCCAGCCGCTGAGAACACCAAGGACAGATTGTTTCTGGAGGAAGGCATGTCCAGATGGAGAAGCACTACAACCCCACTACCTCAGCATTGCCTTTGCCAGCCTAGCCTAGGGAAAGCGAGGTCTCTTCCTCAACACCACAGCAACACTTGGCTCATCCAGATTTCCTCCAGGTTAATGAATGTCTTGACTCTGCTCCAGTTCTGCACTCGCAGCTGACCCAGAACACATCCATTTCAGCACTTACAGCTAAATGCTGAGGTTTCTGCCAAAAGCCATTAGGAACCTGAAGTGCCAGCATGTACTCCCTTTTCAACAATAACTCCACTTCTAAGAACATGTTTCCAGGAGAAAACTGACGATTTCTACCAGCCCCAGTGGTCACAAAGCCTAATTCACAAATATCCAGAGACGTTCTAGTGCTCTCACTCTGCTCAAGGGCTCACTGGGCTGTCGTGCTGCTCCTGTGTCCTTCCCCACACTCTGCCACATACCTCCAGGCTCCCCACCATCCCATCCCACCTCTCCCATGTCCTCCCAACCTCTCCTTATCTGCTGCATTGAATCTTTTCTTGTTTGGCTATCAGTATATTCAAATAATCTCATACCTTTGCTCAATTCAGGCCCTGAGTGAGTGATTTATTAAACAACAGAGAGACAGTTCAGGTGACCTAGATAAACTTCATTAACACAGCACAAATAATTGAAGATTTCTAACAGAAGAAGGAAGTCTTGGACACACCTGATTCTTTAAGGCACAGATTGCTTGGATAGAATACAGACAGAAGATAGACAGCTCATGCCCAGCATGAAGGACTCATGACAGATAAGGTTCCAACCAAGGGATAAAGAACGAGGGAGCCCATGTGTTACAGATGGATGCTGGCACCAATGGGTGAGCCCATGATGACAGAAGGACTTTGGTCCTTCAACAGTGCTCACAGCTGATTGATAAGTAATTGGAATGATTCAGTGAATTCACTACAGAGCAACTGATAAAATGAATTAAAAAATAAATGCACAAATCCCATAGGACAGTTTAACCCTTGTTGGCTCCCGCACTCCCAACCTGCTTGCTTTTTCAAGTCTCTGTAGCATCTCATAAGAACTTCTCCACTGCAGCTGTGAATACAGACAGCACCTCCAGCACTGAGATACCATGAAAGCTTGACAGAAGCATTTCTTCCAGTCCTCATTCAGAGAATTATTTAAGATGAGATGATCATTCCTCTGTACTCAGCTCTGGTGAGGCTGCACCTCAGTGCTGTGTTCAGCTCTGGGCCCCTCTCTACAAGAAAGACACTGAGGCCCTGGAGTGTGTGCAAGAAGGGGAGTGGAGCTGCACGGGATGTGAGCACAAATCTTATGGGGAGCAGATAAGGGAACTGGGATTGTTCAGCCTGGAGGAGGCTCAGGGGAGACCTCCAACAAAGGAGGTTGTGTTGAGATGGGGTCAGCCTCTTCTCCCAGATAACAGTGATAGGATGAGAGGGAATGGCTTCTTGTTGAGCCAGGGGAAGTTCAGGTTGGATACCAGGACAAACTTGTTCAAAAGAGTGGTCAAGCACTGGAATGGGCTGTCCATGGAGATGGTGGAGTCACTGCCCCTGGGGGTGTTCAAGAAATATGCAGATGTGGTACTAATGGACATGGCTAGTGGGCAGTATTGGTGGTAGATGAACGGTTGGACTAATGATCTTAGGGGTCTTTTCCAATCTAAATCATTCGGTGAGTCGGTGATTCTATAACCAAGGATCTTGAAAAGCTCCGTTTCACTTCTGAGCACTCTGAAAGCTTTTGCCTATTTATGCACGTCAAAGCAAAAAATATATTGTTTGAATGGAAAATGTGAATTTTGTTTTTAAGAACATTATAGGGCATTTTTTTTCCCCCCACTTTACTTTCTCACAAAAGAGAGAGAAAATAAAAGATATTTTTTTCCTTTGGAAAGCATTAATTGTGAACCACTTTTATTGTCAGCGCACAGAGTCCTAACAGAGAAACTTCAGGGCACACTGACTACATCTGCCTTGTTAATTTGTTCCATCTAGGTTAATATGCCTGACTTTTAGAAACGTGTGACTTTATTCTGTTAGGACTCTGACTCTAAGTAAGCTAATGAGGATATCACACACCAAATTGCATGAGGGAAAGGTGATGTTCTCTGACACCAAATCCAGCACGTGTAACACATTCTCTTTTCCACTGACCTAGAAGGTCAGAAATGCAAAAGACTGAAAAAATGGAAACACTGGAAATGGCCAGGAACAGCTGCTGGAAGAAATGTGCTGTGTGTAGACTGGGATAGGATGATAGGTGTTGTAGTAATGACTATCTGAATATCTCCTCTGATCTGCAGTGGTACTCAATGGCTTCCAAAGCTCCATCTGAGCCTCATTAATGTATCTCATTAGCTCTTTTCTCTGGTTTCAAACAGCTGTCCAGCAGCAGCACATCTGGTCTGGCTTGCTGTAAAACAGGACTTCTGCAGTTTGTTTTTCCCCCAGAGACAAACTTCAATGCATATTTGAAACAATGATCTTTAAACATTTATTTTGAACATTTTCCATTCTCTTTGCAGGCAAAACCTCTGTTTTAATTCTCTTTATTGTGAGGTTTTGTCTGTGCTGCTGAAGGAGGAATATGTAACCTTATGGTACTTTGGAAACCTAATTTAAGCTTCCAAAGTGAGTCAGATGATTGTCTTTACTGCCTCTTTGTCCATCTCTCTCTACTTCCCAAAGGCAGCTATACTCATAAATACTCCTGCAATTCAGAGCTACAGAAGCAGGTTCCAAGTGTTACTTCTATTAGACTCACGTTAATGATTCACTGAGCTTTATATCCACCGGCATTAGGTAAGTATTTTTGATCCACTTTAAAAATAGATCTTTTTGAGAAGCCATTATGTAGAAACCAAACTTCCATTGGCTTTTATTTTTTTTCTTAGAAAAAACTTTCTCGAGCTCCATATGGAATTCTTGGTTGAAATTCTTAGAAGGAGCAGCACTGAGCAGACAATAAGAAATCTCAGTCTGTTCTCACTGGGGACGAGTCTGTCCATGGTAGACTTGTGTTAATTTACTCTTAACATTCTCCTGGAGATGTGAGCTTTTTAGGAGTGAGATCCATCTGACCTGGTGCTATGGCGGTTCATGATGCTGCCCCAGAGCTGGCTGTCTATGTAACACCTTCTACTATTCCAGCAACCTTGGGTCTCTCTCATGTCACAGAAGCCCTTTGGCTGAACATTTGCAGATCACTGCCTCGATGCAGCTCTACAATCCAACAAGGCCAGCTAGAGCTGTCTGTACCATCCGCCAACAGAGGACCAGGAGCCTCTCTTTGTTTCCCTGCACTCTGCATGCAGCATAACTATTCCTTGGGGAAGAAAGTGCAACTTTAGTCAGGATGCAAAAGCCACTTCTCACCTGATGGCTGCAATTCTTTCTCCATGGTTCACCCCAGGTGACTGAGGACACCCGGTGACAGCTCACATCAGCCAGAAAGGTGAAGGTCTCTTCCTCTGAAAGGATTCTGTCTCAGATGCAGATCGTTGTCTTTAAACTCAAGCAAAAATTAGGTAACGTGTAAACCGCACAAATTAATTCAATAATTCCCCCTAACATTTCCCTTTGGAGGAAGGTTGGAATATAATCAGAAATATGTTAATGTGCCATTTGCTAATTTCTCTCTTATTCCATCTGGGGACAGTAAGATCTTCTCTTCTGATATATTTTCAATGTACTTGTCAGAATTATTAGATCTTGAAGAAGAAACAAAGTTTCCTGCAAGTAGTTCTTCATTCTTGTCCCTAAGTCCTCACATGAGGCAAATCAAGATAAACTGCTTTTCCCCAAGTAAGCCAAGCCTGTTCCAGCTGCTCTTCATGCTCTATCTTCTCCAGATATCAGGAGTGAATTCTCATTGTTTTTTTTCTTTCAAGATCTTTTTCTTCATCATAATTGAATTCTAAAATTAGCCTGAGAAAGGGACAAATTCAGTTCGAGGACTTTATAGATTGCTCTTTCCAGCCATAGGTTGCCCAATGGCTGCTCACAGAACAGTGTCAAACCATTATCCTACAAGCAAAGAAAGATCCTGATCTCTCTCTGCTCAGTCCCTTCTACTGCTCAGACAAAGAGAAGCAAATGCTTCCAGGATAGATTCAGGGCTTGCATCCTGCCAGGTCTATACAACACAAAGCCCTTAACCAGAAAAGAAACCCCCTGTCTCCTGCAGAGCTGGCACTGGTCCTGGCGGAGCACAGCAGCCCAGCTGCCAATGGAAGCAAGTGGTTTTTCCCCCATTCCTTCCATGGTCACTTAATGGAGAGAGGCTCATGGTGCAGGACAGGCTGCTTCTCCTGGGCTGCATATAAAGGCAGTGAGTGAAGTCAGCTGGCAAAGCTTCCACAGCCTCCCACGCTGCTTCACTATCAGCTACTATTCAACTGGTGCTCACCATCAGAGATTGTCAAAGTCCCCAAATTTGGGCTGTGTGTCTGTCACAATGTTTGCAGGGATTTGCATATGCCTCTGGCTCCTGTCCTCCAGGCAAGAAAATTACTTTGATACATTTGCATGTATTAAACCACAGCCCAGGCCAGGCTTCCCTTTGCAAACAACACAGAGTAGCTAATTAATTGCTCTAAATCACTGGAGATCTCCTTGGCTTCAGACAGAGATGACTGAGAGGTGCTTTTTACTATGAATTTTCCCTTTTTCTCTGACAGTTAGACACGTGGAGGGTTGTCCCCATTTCTAACCTGCTCCTGTTTGTAAATGAAGCATGCAGGACCTGTTGTATGGGACAGTGGATGGAGACTCAGCTGTCAGTGCAACCACTGACACTGGGAAAAATCAAGCCCATTTCTGGTCCCCATCTTTAAACCAGGGCTGGTGCTATCATTCTCCATTTAAAGCACCTGGCAGCTGTGGAAGTGACATTTTCTTCTTATTTGTATACTTCAGGATATGTTTATTTTCCTATTTTTGCTCTGTTCACACTATATTTTCAAGCTCGCTATCAGCAGAGATATACAGGCTTAGATTTCAGAGGGAATTGATAGTGATGGGAGCCCTGTTACGATTTGTTAGGTTTTATGTTCCACTTAATATATATATATATAAATTGATTGATGTGTTCCAAATTGGTGGAGTTATTTTTTGAAGGCTTAGAGCTTAAATTATGCTTTGGCCTTGTTCTACTCAGGAACGGATTTCACCTGGGGTGAAACAGAATGCCCTGGTTAGGGAGGATATAGATTTCAAATAGTAACTCCTACTGTTTAATGATCACTTAAACTTGTGCTATCATAATACATAATGGCTATTTCCCTTGGAGGTTTCCAACACGGGATTCAGCTCACCAATTGCATGACTGGGAAGGAACACAGGCACTGCGAGTGTTTAAAGGTAGAAAGGATATTGGCACACCCCCCCTGCCACATTCAGGTATATGGGGAGCACATCCAAGCGTGAGCCGCTGCTGTGCAGATTGCTGCCCCAACAGAAGGGCTAATTAGAGCCACAAGCATCGCTCTGTCCGATGTCATTCTTCTCTGTAGACAAAGGAGATTTCTCTTATCCCACAGTCTTACAGAATTAGAATGGGCCGGGAGGAACAGGCTGCTGCTTCAAAGGGAGTGAGGCTGGCCCTCCCTTTTCTCTCCAAATTGCAACAATCTCAATATCAAACTTCCTAATGGACTAAAAAATGATTGCTTTCCTATCCATTAAACTCCCTGTTCTTTTACATCTTTATTTGATCCGCTGCGTTAAGAGAAGGGAGGAAGGGAGGGAGGGGCACAAATAGATCAATAAAACCAGAATAAAGAGAACAGCTTTGTGTGTTGCCAAAAATCAAAACATTATTTTTCGTTCCGATGACCAAATCAATAACCACGAGCAATGTGAAATTGCTTCAAAGAAACTTTTAGCTGGCAGACGGGTCTTGCCCACGTGCATTCCTGGAAGGGAGCCTTGCAAGGCAGATCTCAGCCTTTCTGTCCTTCCTGTCACTTTCGTCACCATCAAATTTAAGGGAGTAACTCCCTCTTGCAGCTATCAGTTCCCCTGGGTGACTGCAGAGAGCCAGGACAGCCCATGTATGCTCAAGCAAAGCCCATTCAGGGCTCAGTTCAGGCTGTAAGCAGACCTCAGTGCTAACAGCGATAATCAATCACGCTCCTCTACAGGAGGCTTCAGGCAGGGAGCCAAAGAGAATCACACCAGTTTGCTTTGGAGAAGGGAGGATATGGGGCTGAACAAGGAGGAGGTGGGAAGCAGCAGTACAGAACTCAGGGCTGTTTGTACACAGTACATGGGGATGGAGCAGTCCCACAGAGCTGCTGAGCTGAAGTAGGGAATTCTGATTCCTACTGGTTGAAATCATGAAGGATGTGTATTTGGGGACTAGGAAATTCTCTCTTTTCCTTTTAAGGCAGTTCTATTTTTTTTCCCAACTTATTTTTGGGTGTGCCTGGAAATATTTACTTAGAAGTGCTTAAAAGAAAATCTTTGCAAAGTGTGTCTGCTTCCCACATGAAATTTTGCTGTCTTTCTTTCTCCTGCCCTTTGCTGCCAAAAAGCAGTTCTCAGCACAGCTATGTACTCTCCGAAATAATCTGAGAATGAAATGGAATCCTCCTAATGAAAATGCATGGCTTTGCTATAGGGAAGGTGCACCTTCTGCATGAGGTTATGTCCACCCTCCTGCTGTGTGCCCCCCTTCCCACTCAGCATGGCAGGAGTTGGCCGGTTGTTTCCATGGATAACCAACCCTGCTGTCCAAATAGCTCCAGCAGTTTGAGCAGTGTGACCCAGAACTGCCTGCTCACAGCAGCCCACCCCGGACGGGACATTGAAACCACCAGTGACTTTGTCCGGTGTCTTGATTCTCAGCATTATTTTCTGCAGTGTATTTTAAGTTTGGCATTTGTTGGTTAAACTCCTCTCATTCCAATCAATACAAATACATCCTAAGACTCAGACAACCTGCTGGGACTCGGGGGCAAAGCCATTGTGATGGGAGGAATTGAACAATTTCTGTGTCCTGTGTGTCTCTGCAAAGTGTCTTGATGGCCACTAGAGAAGGCGAGGAAAAACATACTTCAAGTGCTGCTTCGTTCTCCTCCGGGATTGAAAGGATCAATAAAAAGCACTGAGGACAAAAGAATTAAAGAGGGGAAGGAAGCCGAGATGAAAAGGTAAGAGGCTCGTTTTGATTCCTTAACAGAATAAATAGCCCACGTGTCTGCTGCTCCCAAATGCTTCAAACAAAATGCTCCACGGTTCTTACCCAGAATACAAAGAATGGTTTAAATGAAACTCTCTTCTATTAAATCATTATTTACTTTGAATTTCAGCCTCAGAATGAGGGCACACCGACGGCAGAGACACGAGCTCTGTGCTCCATGCTCCTGTCTTGGCAAGATGTACCATCCTGTGATTGTGAGGCTGCCCCTTGAGAATACTGCTGTCAGCACTGCTGTTTGCTTGGTTATTGTGCCTCTTAAGGGAAGGAACATCGCCTGAGACCTTTTCTTCTTCTCATTCTTGCTCCTTTGTCCTTCCTGCCAATGCTTGAGTTAAACTACACAGCTAATTTTTGGCTATTATTTGAGATAATTGAAAAATCTCTAGGAAAAGCTAAATTTGCAGACAAGAGGAATTCAAAATGCTTCAATATGAAAACAGCAAAACAAAACAATTTCAGCTTCTCAAAAAGAAGCTGTATTCCTGTACATTCTTCCAGCGGTCAGAAATATTTCTCAGCCTGGAGGTGCACTCTTCATTGATTCCTGAGCAATACACAGATGTGTTTGCTTACAAATGGCAAACCTGGCAGGTGAGAGGAGAAAAAGACATAGGGATTAATCATGAATAATCATCCTCTCCCTGCACTAAATCAAATCGATACTCTATACCCTGACCGTGACCTTTCACAAGCGAAGCCACCTCTTGAGAGGGAAAAGAGCAATGAGATGAGCAGGAATTTGTGCAAGAAGTGAGAAACCACAGCCCACACGACCCACAGTGTCCCACTCCTATCTCAGCCCTGCACTTGAGTTTATCATATCTTTAAACTACAGGATGCCATAACACTCCTGGCTCAGAGCACACTCAGCTGGCAATGATATTTACTTAGCTGGTATGAAAGTTTATTTTACTTCTTTTGCCTGTAACAGATTGATGCTCAGATATGATAACATAGAAGCCTTTAAGTGCAGGTAGACATACAGGAAAAAAAACAACCCAGGATGAGATAGACTGAGAGATGTTCAGTTATAAAATAAAACAAGATGTAGATTCCTATTAACCCGGAGAAGAAATAAAAGCAGGCTCTTCCCTTGTCAGCAGCAGTGAGCCTCCGACAAGGAGCTGCAAGGTCAAATCTGCTGATAGATGAGCAGCGGAGGAAGATGGAGATAAAAGAAGCAAAGCTTGCTCAGATCATCAGCTCGAGCTCTTGGGAGTGCTGGTGGCTAAAAAAAGCCCCAGGTTGCATGCAGCCAGATGTCACCTTCTCTTTGCAGGAGTGGCTGTGGCTGACCCACTGCTGTTGCTGATGAATGCCCATAGGAAAGAAGTGAGGCCACTTATTTTGATGTATTTTCTCCCTATTAAAAAATCCTGCTTAGGTAATAAGCTCCAGAAAGGGGAAAAATGTCCCATTAATGAGGAGCCAAAGCACCTGACAGAGCTAAGGCTATAAATTCTCTGAATTAACTTGAGTAGAGTTATGGATGCAAATAAGAACACGGCCAGTAACGAATTAGAAGAATTCAGCCTCAAATTCATCAGCATCCCAGTTCATATTATAGCTTCTCAGTGGTCCAGAAACGATGAGGGAGGGAACAGAGCTGACCTGGTAACAAGGCTGCTGAATGCTCTTTGTGAGCCCTGCTGGCAAGAAGCTCTGGTAGATGTGCAATAGCTTAGAGTGCTCTACCTGAGCACCAGCAGTCGCTGCAAGCTGTGTCTGTCTGTCCTACCCAGTGTGTTGCTCCTCACCACCCTGTGGGCTCTGCTGAATGATGCTGAGCAAAAGCAGGTCCGGGGCTACTCTGTGTAGAGCCCAGGGGATGGGTATGAGAGGCAAGGACAACGTGGCAGACTGCTGGAGAAGCTGTGTTTGAGTGTTTGTTTTTATCCATGGGAGAACAGGAGGATGGCTGTAAAACAATAACAGAGACATTTCAGAAAGGGCTATTTACAGGAAAGGAAAACATTCTGCAGTAAAGGTTCAAGGCTTTTTGCTTACAGCCCAAGCAAGTTAATTATCCCAGCGCAGAAGTGCTTGACTCTATTAGTGAAGTAATGCTTCAGCCAGGTGGACTGAAATCTTTCACTTCCATTTTCCTTCATGATAAAAGATCCTCCACGATTGTGACTTACATTTATTTTAAATGCAAGCCCATGGTAACGCACCCAGGTTTTAACAGTGTTTTAACCAGTCTTTGTTAAAAATGCAAGGCATATTTTCTGTACTTATTCACATATGAAAAAAAATCCAGATTAGGGACATTCCTTACGGGTCAGTGTCATAAGAATTCCTTGTTGTGGTGAACCAAAAATGTAAATGCTCTCTTCTGAACTAATTATCTCTGCTCCCCTGAAAGAGACGAGCAGCTCTAAAGCATGATTTACTCCACACATTCAGACAGTGACCCCAAGAGAGGAAAGCAGACGTGTCTATTTCTCCCTTTCAGCTTTCAACTAAGTCCAGACAATTGCTTCAGACTCAACTCCCACACTATAGATATCTAAACTTAGATTCAATGACTCCCCTCTCTTGAGACTGTAGCTGATCTTTGCAGGTTACAGGGCTCCAGGTACAGAAAGGGGGAAAAAAAGAAAGCAAACTCATTGCTTTTTATTCACACAAATGTTCTCAGCTCTGGCACTGGACAAGTCAAGCAGCCCTAATGAACACCTGCCTGTTTGTCTCAGAGACAGCATGCTGAGGTGTAATATGCAGCTCTGTAATTCATTCCGAGCATTTGAAAGAAAATAATTCCCCTTCTTTTTTTTCTTCCCCAAGTGTTAATAAGAGGCTCATCTACTTTCAAAGCACACCTGAAATTAAGGGTAGCAGGTGTGGAGGTGGAAGGGAGAAATCAGCTCCTGCCCTTACTTTTGTTACAAAGAAGTTGCTATCTTAATTAAAGCTGTGGCTGAGCAGTGTCCCAGTGACAATTCTGCTCATGTCTGAGTGATTCATGGATGCAGTGAGGGATTCATCCATCCCCAGTGCTGCATCCACCCCCTGGTAGCAGAGGTCAGAAGGTACCGAGGAGTATCCACATGCTCCAAGATGCTTTGCTCTTTGGGCCTGGGATGGCTTCCAAGTATTCATCCGTGCTACCAATGCTGACGTTTTACAGGCAGAGATCAGTTCTGAAGAGCTTAAATAGCTGTTGATGATACCAATTTCTTTTCCAAGCTGCGTTTCACCCAGCATGCAGAACTAGAGCCACAGTAAACACACCCTGACTGTCAATAACAGGCTGAGGTACCAAGAAGGGGACTTTGGTTCTGCCTGAACAAGTCCAAATAGCACAGTGGGGAGCCACTTGCCATCAGCATTTGCCAAAGGCTGGCTGTGCTGTCATTTGTTCCCCCCTGTATGCCACTTCACATCTCATTTCCATCAATACAGAATTCTTGGTGCCTTTCCATGTGATTGAAAGCAAGCTGCTGTTGGTGGGGATGCAGGCAGAGCACCCATGGCTCATCATCTTTGCTTTCTAGTGGCTGTGAAGGCAGTCTGGGCTTCTGCATGGATGCTTCAGACAGCAGATATATGGTGAGATGGACCCTACACCTCTATCTCCCAGGTTCTTTGCTTAGCAGAATGGGTTTGGATGCTACAGACACTGTATCAGATGACACTGTGCACTGCTAAAGGAGAAGTCCTGATATAGGAAGGGGATACTTGCTGTGGGTTCAGATTAGCACTGGGAGATCCAGGCTCTGCTGTATGCTGGGACCCATGCAAGTTTCCAGAGCACGCAACTCTGTTTTCCTGTGCATCACCCATATAACTGCATACAAACAGCTCTCCACTCTTTCCCACAGACCATCCCTTAGTTTCCGGTCATGTATCATTTTCTTCTTCTCTTTGGTTTCCCATTCTAATCAGTGATGACTCCCTGATAGGTCTAGCAGCAAAACAATAAGGTGATGCTGATGTCAGTAATGATGTATAATGTTGGCTCTTCTGCTCTAAGATCCAGCTTTATCTACCTGCTTCTCCACTCCAAAGAATTATCTACCTAACATCCTCAAATATGTTTTGTTTTCTGTCTGCTCTTGATAATGCTGACAATGACAGACAACGCAATTTGCTTCTGCAGGCTTCAAACACAGACTCACCAGAGCTGGCACCCGGCAGCTGTCCAAGCAGATGACTTGTCAGAGCTTCGCTGCAGGAGCAACAAATTGTTTCTCATTGATTTCAGTTCCTTGCCCAGCTGGGGATTTGAAATTGGAGGAGGCTAGAGCTAGGAAACATGTTCCTCAGCCTCCAAAGGACAATTACCACTTGGTGGCCGGATCCTGAGGAGCAAATACACACTCTGAGACTTCAGAGGTAAATAAGAGATAAGTACCCTGGCACACAGATTAGATTATACCAGAAAATGCTGTTGTGGATGGGTCTGTTTAAGAACTACCACTGTCAAGCATAAATACATGGAATAAAACACCAGGCAAGCTCTTCCCCAGCAACCAGGATATTTCCAGAAAAAAAAATCATGTGGATTTTGGGGATATTTAATAACACGTCTGGGGCTCCACTTATTTGCTGTCTGCTTTCTGGCCATTTAGAGGATGTGTATTTCACCATGTCAAAGCTTTTTTCCACTACCATATAGAAATGTATGGATGGGAAGAGTCTCCCAGCATGCTTCAGCTCATTGAGATGACCTTCTCTCGCACACACAGGCACTGGGTGTCTCACAGATGGCTTTTTCTATCCCTTCTTTTTTTCTCTCCACGAGTGCCTCAAAGCTGAGGGGATGTCAAGGGCCATAGAAACTTATCTGAAACCCTGCCTGTTTCTCCTGTAATCCTGTCTCTGTGACCTCCTTGTTCACAGCATCAAGAGGAATGCTTCCAGCTCACTCTTCTAAGTGTTCATTTCATAATAATCTCAAACAAAGGATCCAAGAAGGAGAATCCCAGACAGACTGAAAAGCACAACAGACAGGATAAAACTGCCACAGTACAGTTCTCCATCCTGCACCGAATCCCTGAAAGAAAAGGAAAATAAATGCTTTGTATTCTTTTTGGTTTGGTTTGGTTTGGTTTGTTTTTTTTTTGCACTAAGCATCTTCTTGGTGATTGATGTTGCTGGCAGTCCTGGGGACAAGAGCTCCTTCATCTGCAGCACAAACAAGAAGGTGATGTACTTCATTGGATCTTCTGTGACTGGAATAAAGGAGGAGTGGACAGCCCAGGCAAGAAAGCATCTTTCCCTGAGCATCTCCCTCCAGCTCCAAATCTGCAGAGGTCTGTGGCCCTGAAGGAGCTCAAGGTGCCACCCTGCTATGTGGCTTTCTTGGTGCTAACAGCAGAGACACAAGAGACTCTTGGCACAGACCCTGAGGTTTCAAGGGGAGCAGTAATTCCCTAGAACTGTTTGGAAAATGGAGACTAGTAAGTGACAGAGAAACCCTCCGTCCCTCATCCTCTGGAAGACAAGGAGGGACAAAATAAGCTGGAGATGCAGTAGTATTCTACACTGAATGAAGTGGATTTGCTTTGTGTAGGGATGAGGGGAGCGAGGGACACCGGTAACTGCACACCTGTTTTTCAACACCAGCACCTGCTGAACAGATCCTGCTGCTACTCTCCTCTCCATTTCCAAACCAAAACATGCATACATACATTCAAGTTTATGTATATTAATGCCAGATAGGGCCGCAGCTCTGCTAACAAAAGCACAATCTATGCATTCCTGATTCACAACAAGCAGTCACAAGGCAATACTGAAAAGAGCCACTTCCCCACCTCTCAACCTCTCCCACTGGATCACCCCTCCTCCAGCATCCAGAGCATCAATGATGGCCCTGCTGTGCAGTGAGCTGGGACTGCTCCTATTGCTGCTGAAGTGTGACATTTTTGCCTGTGTCCATTTTACACGCTGTCCCACATCACCTCTGTGCTTGGCCTGTTCCTCTTGTTTAATTAACACCGTGTCTCTCAGCTTGCTCTCTAAACACCAAAACTCCAGCTTCGCTCTAGGAACAGGCTTTGGGATGCCTGGCAAAGGAGAAGAAGATTGAGAGATGGCCTGCTTTTCTCCTTCAGCAGCCCTGTAGGATGTGCACTTGAACCTCAGAAAAATTGCTGAGGCACAGGGAAGTCCTGACAGCAAAGTGCTGAGATGTGTTAAACCTGAACGTGGCTCTCCTTCAGGCTGAATTGTCCAGGCAGCACAAAGCTGAAATTGAAGCCTTGAACTGAGAAATTCTTAACTGCTCCTTGAATTAATGGCCATGAGAATTCCTTCCTGGTTCCATCTGTGGATCCAGCTGCAGGACTATGGGAAATGTTCCTTTAGACCATGTAACAAATGACAAAAGAAAAACAAGATAAATTTTCCTGGATGTCTAAATTCTAGGAGATGGAAGGTTTACCCAACCAAGAGATCAGCCTGAAAGCACCTTTGGACCTACTGCCCTCCTTTAGGTATGTCCCTGAGAGCAGAACTGAGCCAGGCTCTAGTTCTGCCCTCAGGCTGCCCTGTGACTGCTGCATGACAGGCTGCAAGACTCTAACTCCCCAAGGTTATTTCCCTTCTAAACTAAAGGTACGTTACAAGAGCCTTCAGACAGAGGCCATCGGGGGAAGATGAGGAGGGACAGAGGGTATGAAAGGTTTTTATACAAGGAGAATGTTCCAGTACACTGTAGGATCACCATGGACCAGGATCCTGTGGATGCTCATCCACACCAACAGAGCTTGGAGGTCCTGGCAGAAGAGGAGGAAGGGAAGATAGGAGGGAAGATGGGGCCTCTGCTATTTCTCAAGACTTGAGGCATTTCTCCCAGCCAAAATGAAGGTGATCATTACCCTGGGGAAGTGGGACACAATCTGCTGCCTAGCAGCAATAATGGGGCATTTTCCAGCACAGGAGCCAGCTGGGTGTCTGGCCAGGAGTCCAGAAGGAGCCACAGGTGACAGAACAGCTAATCACTAGATGGCCAAGCCCGTGGAAGAGGCTATAAATTCCTGTCTTCAGAAGCAATTTGCACTCATCATCAGGTACTGAATTCAGCACACAGATGTCCTGTGCCTTTGACACAAGGTACAAAGCAGCATCTTATCTCCACCGTGGGAACTAGCACTGGCAACGTTTTCAGTGGAAAGAAATGGAATTATCACACCTCTTATTTCCTTTCTCTATTTTAGTATTTTACACTTCTTTTCTTCATATTCTTTCTTTCTAGCTGTCTCTCCTTCATCTCATATTTCCACTTCCTCTATTTTTCATAAGGAAAAAGAATAAGTGATAAGTAATAGGAGAGATGAGAGTTAATCCCATCCCACACCTTTACTATGGGGATCAGAAGTCGTCATTTCTTTTTGTTTTTCCTCACTTATTTTCCTCTTTTCTGGTTCTGCCCCCAGAGTGCAATTCAAAGGCTGCTTGCTAATGTGGCATAAAGATATGTGTGCCAAGGAGCTGACAGTGTTGGTGTTCACAGAAGCCTTGGCTCCTAGTTTGGCCATGGGAATTTAAAGAGCATACAACTGATCTTGCAAGGGTCTTAAAATTGAGGGTAAAACTCAAACTTGCACTGAGATCACCCTCTGGAAATGGACACTCTTTGAGTCCATCAAACACTCTCTCATTAAATAATGGTGAGCCTTGGATGAACACATCAAGCTCAGTTAGCATCTTGACTTCCATGGGGCCAACACAAACTTATTTCTTAGCTCCTTAGGTATCATATAGACATTTCAGGGCTTGGGGGGTGGAGGGTAGCTGTGAATTCCCTTTCCATTTATGAAGTTAATTTTCTTTCAGTCTCCTTATACCATCTAGTGGGAGATCTGGGTAAGACAAGATGAGTGTCTAAAAACACCTGGTAGTGTTAGAGCTCAGGAATGCTTGTACACATCTAATTAAATGCAATGGTGATTAAGGTGAAAAGTAAAAATCTCTCAGGTCATACATCAGATAATCACCTTCATCTGGAGGTGAAAACTGAGAGGGTTTATTCTTGAACTGCAATAGGAAATGCAGAAACAGAATGTAAAATGAACTGGAGGCTGGAAACAAAATACAAGGATGGAAGCAATTTTGGAAGCATGGTCTGGAAATCATGTGAACTGTTACAAAAAGGGAGTTTGAGCCCTGAGATAAAACTGCATTTTCACTCCCTACGCAGACTGGAATCTCATTTAAAGAGCAATGTAAGTACCCTGTGAGAGACCACATGCTTCTTCAGAAATCACAGAATCACAGAATCACAGAATGACCCGGGTTGGAAGGGACCTCAAGGATCATGTAGTTCCAACCCCCCTGCCTAGCAGGGCCACCAAACATACGCCTTTACTAGATCAGGTTGCCCAGAGCCCTGTCCAACCTGGTCTTGAACACCTCCAAGGACGGGGCATCCACAACCTCCCTGGGCAGCCTGTTCCAGGACCTAACCACTCTCCTAGTAAAGAACTTCCCCCTAACATCCAACCTAAATCTTCCCTCTTTTAACTTAAAACCATTTCCCCTAGTCCTTCTATTATCAACCCTTTCGAAGAGTTTACTCCCCTCCTGGGAGTAAGTTCCCTTCAGGTATTGAAAGGCTGCAATGAGGTCAAATCCTCACCATAGACAGAGAGGAAATGAACAGTTCTATCTTAAAGGCAGGAATGAAAGTTGAGGCACAACAGAAAGTGCCAGAAAGCTCCAATTCATGTAGAAATCCATACTAAGTTGGAACGTGGAACTTCTGAGTGCTACTTTCACCACCAACTTCCACTGCCTGTTTATTTCCTGCCCATCTAGTAGCTTGAAAAGCAATCCAATCATGGCTTTGCGTGGCCATATAAAAAACCCCATGCAAGACTTCCCAAAGAGTCAGATCCATTCTGAGGTTTTACAAGCTTGTGTTTTGGTGGTTTGAGTGCTGCTCTCCATAGAGGGCTGCTTAGCTATGAACAACACAGGGAAAGCAGTAGATATGATGGAAATCTTTTGACAAGTTTACACGACAAAACATACAATATTGTCAAAACGGCTATTGCCTATGAGAAAACTCTAAGCTAGAGCTTCTGAATCAACGTTTTGCAATTTCAATCTGTCGAAAATGACATTTCTCGTAAACTTGGTATCTGTTTTGCTCAAAACAGACAACATTTCTCAGGTTGATGTTTCCAAACCAACATTTTCCTGAATGTTTAATGCTGCTGAAATGGTGGTATGTTGGTTTTTCATCCAGGCAGCAGACAAAAATGAATGTGGAAAGAAAGGAACTCCTGGTTAGATACTGAAGGAGCTGCCAGCCTGAGGACCAATTTCCATGGTGGTGGCCAAAGCTCTGAGGAAGGTCCTACAGCAACTGGGTTGCAGATGTAAAACAAAATGAAACACAAATGCCAAAGGCCATAGATGGAAGCAAGCTCAGCTCCATCTTGATGTGTTATATGAGCAGAGAACTGGATGCTTCCTTTCTCCGTGCTTGCAGACTCAATGGAGAGACTGGGAGCTTCCAGTGTAGCCACTATATTAGTACACACAAGGATTGCAGCCAAAGACCTCCAGAGAGAAATGTGTCCAGAGCAGATGTGGCAACTTGATTTTTGAAGCCCCATTACTGTTTTCAGGTCTATGAGAACTTTATAAAAGCAGCCCTTGGCTTCACTTCCACCCTACACAGCAGGAACCCTGTTTGGCCCACCAGAGCTGCTCAATACGTTGCCACCACAACTTTCCTCCAGCTGCACAAAGCCATGTTTACCAGCCCAAGGGAAGCATCCCCAGGAGTCCCTCATTGGCCCCATGGCTCCAGATGTCATGAGTGCTCAGGGAGGCTGAGCTGGGTCCCTGAATCCAGCTGTGCAGTGACTGCAGTATGTGGCTGATGAGCTCCTACAGTTCTACTGTATCTCCCATCTCAGAGCAGAGCTTCCACCAGGAGTATGTCTGTCCACTACAGGCCTTGCTGTTCTTAGCCCGATGTATTCACTTAAACTGCTGAAGAAAGGGAGTTCATGCAAATATTTCAGACAGTTAAAGCAGTGTCATTCCTGCCAGCTCTGTGATGAAGATAAGAGCACAGTGATCTTTGCCTTGGATGTGCAACATACAGTGGTGGAAAGAAAGATCTCAGCTGATCACTTTGAAGATGCCAATCAGCAACATGCATCCTGAAACCATTACAGGAGAAACACAAGAGTCTAATCCACCCTGCAAATGAAGCTTGGACTGCTCAGTCAGTGCTGAGGCTGTTACTCCCAACCCTAAACCCTTCAGACATTACAAGGTAAACCTGGCATAAGGGCAAGCACCAGTCAGCATGGGAACAGGAACAAAGCACAGCCATTGAGCTTCATTCAGTCTGGAGCAGTGAGGTACAAGCCAGTCGTATGCCAACCCACTACTCTGGTGATAGAGGAAGTTGTCTGAAAATAAATTGCATCTCAATGACCCCTTTCGAAGAGGAACCAAAAATCAAGAGCAATCACAGTTCTATAAAACAGTTTTTACAAGTGTCTCTTAAAAGTCCTTTTTAAATCTTAACTCACCTAGCTCACACAGGCATGCTAGAGGCCTTGCAGTGCTGAGAACAGCAGAAATTCTCTTTATAAGAAAGAAACCTTTATTGCAAAGTCTGTTACTAAAATGTTCTCTGGGGCCCTTCCTCAGATCTAAACAGGACCAGAATTTCCAGGCAAAATCTTCCTCTATGTTGCCATAACGGAGTTATTTCAGCAAGATCAAAGATGATTTTGCTCTTTACTACAATTTATTCACTTGAGCCAGGTTGCCCACTGCCTCCCAAGATCATAGAATCTTAGAATCATAGAATTACTCTGGTTGGAAAAGACCTCAAAGATCATCAAGTCCAACCACAGCCTAACCATAGTAAGTAGTAACTCTAACAACCCTCTGCTAAATCATATCTCCAAGCACTGCATCCAAATAGCTCTTAAACACATCTAGGGATGGTGACTCAACCATGTCCCTGGGGAGACCATTCCAGTGTTTAACTACCCTTTCTGTAAAGAACTGTTTCCTAATGTCCAACCTAAACTTACCTTGGTGCAACTTGAGGCCATTTCACCTCATCCTGTTACCAGTGAGAAGAAACCAGCCCTGCTCTCATTGTAAGCACCCTTCAGATACTGGAAGAGAGCAGCAAGGTCTCCCCTCGGCCTCCTTTTCCCTAGACTGAACAGCCCCAGCTCCCTCAGCCTCTCCTCATAGGGCTGATTTTCCAAGCCCTTTACAAACCTCATTGCCCTTCTCTGGATCTGCTCCATTACCTCCATGTCCTTTTTGTACTGAGGTGCCCCAAACTGAACACAGCACTTGAGGTGAGGCCTCAGCAGTGCTGAATACAGAAGGATGACTTCCCTTGTCCTGCTCACCACACTATTCCTGATACAAGCCAGGATGCCATTGGCCTTCTTGGTCACCTTGGGCACACTGCTGACTCATATTCAGCCGACTGTCCATCAGCACACCAAGGTCCCTTTCCATCAGATCTCACTTGTTCACTCCCCAGCCACCTGTTGTGCCCATGTTGCTTTGTTGAGGCAGTTCCCTTTCCAGAACAAAGCTATATGGGAGGCATCAGCTGTGATTTCAGAAGGGAGGAATGCCACCAATCCATCCCTACTAGAAACAAGGTGGTTCAGCCTGTCTTGGCCCTCCAACCCCTCCTGCACAAAGCATCCAGCCAAAGATAAGTTCAGCTCCCAGCAGCCCTTGACAGCACTGAAGAAGTTTGGCACCTAAATGCTTTTAAAGGCACTTTCCTACCTGCATGTGCACTTAAGAAGACTTCTGTAGAAAGATGGTGGTTAAAAGCAACATTAACGAGAGCTGATCAAAGCGAGGGATGAACATGTGGCACTTTAAGGTCTCTGGGAGCATCACTGGCTTTGAGATGCGGAATCACTTCTGTTCATTGGTTTCTCAAATGCATCTTGACATTTATTTATGGTGTTGTGGAAATGAATGGGATTTATTCAGTGCCTTCAGAAGCGCTATATAGAGACTGAATTCTAACAGGGCTTTGTACATTACAAGCACACAGCTCCTGAACCACCATTCGGCCCTCCTGCATTCCAGGCTGGGAGAAGAAAGTGTGTTTTTCAATTTAGTAAGTGCAAGTGACTGTTCTGGCTCATAGCAGGAAACACAGGACACTGGGGGCTTGGAGTCACTGCAGAGAGCATCATTCACTGCACTGAGAGACACACTTAATTTGTATCTGTAGGGTACCAGAGTAAAGCACTTACATAGCAGCAGGTCATGTAGATACATACATCTTGCTGCAAAGCAGCCAGCTCATTAATGCTATACACGAATGCGTTTGCTGACAGGAATGTCTGTGCTCAGGCAGTGTTGTAGAACAAAGTGGGACAGAAAATTCCCATACAAACTGGTTTTTATTAGGAATCCCAGTTTTTAACTGAAGAAATCTTCCAGCCAAAAGTTCCGGTGCTTTTTAGGAAATTAAAACCAAAATAACTATGCTATTTAACATACATGTTCAAAGACTCCCATCTGATCACAAGGATGTGTTCCTCTTTTGCATCTTTATTCTTCTTATAGCCTGTTTAGAAATTATGTGGTTCAGTCGAGGGGGAATATTTACTCATCTTGAGGATAACACAAGGGGATGCAGAGCCATGCATAACTTTGAGCACGAGCACTACTTATACTTGCTTAAAGAGATGGGTAAATGAGCCTCTGAGCGTACCATCTCTCCATGAAAACACAGACAGCCACTTCTTAAGACGTCTGCATCACAGCAGATCCCTCAGGAAGCATTACACAGGGATTCTTTTCCTGACTGCAAGGCACAAAGAAGATAAACACAGCAATGCGAAGGAGCTCCATTCCCCATATTCAATTCTTTACTGCTAGGAAAATTAAAGGCAGACTGGGAAGTCGGCCCAGATGAGCCAGGTCCCTGCAGGGAGCTCTGCAGAAGTGAATGGAAAGGAGCCCTGCCGGCCCCTGGATGGTGCTATTGTTTAGCAGCTGGGTTTACTGCTAGGTAAGCACTTCAGGCTTTGTACTCGGGTGTGAAACAAAACAAAACAAAACAAAACAAAACAAAACTGAAAAGAGCTGGGAAAGCATCAGAAGAGGTGAGGCTGGAAGACAGCAAACTGTCCGGGTGCTGAGATTTATGGGTCAGGCAGCTCAGCACCTGATTTCTCACTGTGGGGGTTTTGTCTTACTAGAAATAGGAATTGCTGGGTCACTGGGCAGGATGAGCTGAGAGCTGAGGACTTCCAGTGCCATACTGTCTGTCAGGAAGGAGTTATCCAAGAGAAAGGCTTGAGGGCCTGCCAGGAGGTCTTTTCTCACTTCTATAAGAAAGGAGCAGTAAGTGGAGCTGGGCAAGAAGCACAGCAATTGAGTGGGCAGTAAGCAGAGCTGGAGTTCTCACCCCAGGAAAAGATATAAAGATCAAAACAAAATCCTTCCAGAAAACTCGATTGTACACCTGAGCAAAGCAGACTTGGAAATACTTTCCTGCAAAAGGAAAGAAAAGCCAGCAAACAGAAAACAGCAGTTTGGTAAACACAAATCTGCTCCGTTTCAGTTTTGCATTCAAAGTACCGTGCAGCCAAGAGAAAAGACAGGGCCCTATATTCAGTTCGGAGTGTCTTTCTACGTGGTGCACTGCAGCACTGATCCCGTATTCCCCACCGCATTGCACTCCCTGCCACCTTCAGTTCTCCTTTCCAGGACAAAAAGCATTGCCTGCACCCCGGGTTCCCCCTTTGGCCATGGATCCCCAGGCAGAGGCAGTGGTTGAGCCTGCAACATCCATGACATTTAGCTAAGGCAGATGCATAGAAACTGTCTGCAAAGGCTCCCATTTCCCCCCCCCCCCCCCCCCCCATTTTTCACACAAAAGAAAAGAGACATAGGATAAGGATAATTATAAACTCATCCCATTGCTTGGCTATAGTCTGTCAGTTCTACCTGGCCTGAGGTTTGCAGCACTTTGAGGAACGGATGTTTTGATGCAAATTATGCAATAAAGTAATTTTTCCTGCTGCAAATCACCTCCATTAGAATCTGCCTTTAAAGGAAATCAACAAGTTACGAATCAAAGACTCCTGCTGATGAGAGAAACCTGGTGTACACGGAGTAGCAGATGGAGTGGGACTGTTCTTTGCTCTGCATAGTGGCTGCTCTGCCCCAGGCCACTTCACCTCTCTCCAAAGTTCAAGCAGTTCTGCAAAGCCAAGAAGTAAGAGGCAAGTTAAGCTCATTTCATGGAAGAAACAGCATATCCATGAAAGGCTGCCAAGCTCACGTACTACCAGCTAGCAAATAGGGGTATTTACTGCATGGTCTGGAGCATCTCAGGACAGACCTGGGCCCCACTTTCACACCTCACATTACAGAACTCCTCTGAGGGCACCTTATGCTGGGACATGCATGATGGGCAGAGCAACCTGGGAGGACAATCACATCAAGAGGCAGGGATTCCTGGCATAAAAAGCCTGCATTTTAGCTCCAAAGAGGATGCAGTCAGAAACAATATCCTTTCATGGTAGCTTGACAAAGACATATGTGCAACACAGAGTGATTTCCATTATCCACAAAGTCTTTTAATCTGCTGCTCTGTATTAAAGGTCATGCACCTGCTGCACGGTAACAGATCAATTCCCAGACCCCCAAGGGCTGCAGGAAGAGCAAACACCAATCAGACAGCATCACACTGAGGAGGTGCCAGGCAGCACTGCTTGCTGGAACTGATGGGTCATCTTGTGCAAAACAGATTGTTGGGCCCTGCAGTCCAGTGGGAGAAGCAGTGTCAAATTCAGGAGCATCTCAGTTTATTTTGAGCTCGGAGACTGTGGCTTTTCCTGGTTATTTATTACCAAAATGCAGAGAACAGCCTTTGCTAGGGCTATAACAATGTTACAGAGATTGCAACTGTCCTTGACCAAGGGACAGGTGGTTAGACCTATTCATTTGCTTTTCTACTTCTGTTCAATGCTGACTTTGAACCCCAAATCCACTGATATTTGTACACTTTCCATCACAAAAATGCCAGTTTTCCAAGCAGATCAGAATTTCCTTGGCAAGAACAAAAATGTCCTGCATCACCACAGCCTGGTTTCCCCTGCTTTGTGGTTCTTTGAGTTCTTCATCAAACAATGGAGAGCTGCAATCAGTGCTTTCTCTTCCATGTTCCCTGTACCAAATAGGGGTTAGATTCCATGTTCTCATAGGAAACAAACAGAGTGGTTCTTCCCAAAGCTACAACAAGTACAAGGTCTCTGCCTCTTGCTCAGCCACTCATTTCCCCAGCTGCAGCAATATAATTACCTTTACACCTCTCTTCTGCAGTAGTATTCACCTGAGATGGCCCATTTGCTGCAAAGATGGCAGTGAGAGCAGAAAGGAAAGCAAAAAAAGAGACAAATATCCCCAAAACACAACCCTGTCTGTACATCTCCATCCAACTGCTGAACAGATCAGTCCACGTGTGCTCTGGGATCCCCATAGCTCCCAGTGTGCTCACTTACTGCAGCCCTTCTGCAATTTGTGTCCGCATGACAGATGCTCATCACTTGCCAGCAGTCCTGCACAGTGGGAGAGACAGAAAGCTCAGGGCGTGCTGTTAAGCTTACTAAACTCTTAGATCACAGCTAATGAACTTGGTGGATGTGTGTTGGGGTTGGGGGAAGGGTGTTCTTCTTTCTGATACAATGAATAATTTGTACACGATTGAAAAGAAAGAATGAAGACCCAATCTGCTCATTGCAAAGAACCGGCTGTGGGGTTCTTTAGCTTAGCACTGCTCCTGTGTGTTCAGCAGCTGAGCACAGGAAAGAAATCTGGGTGCTTTCTCTCCATCCATCTATGCACATCCTGCTTCTCTTAGCCCTTCCATCAAGGCTGGGAGTCCCATACTTGTCATAGAGGAGCATCTCCAAGCTGAGCCCATCCCAAGAGATGTGTTTAAAAATGATTTCAAGAGCTCTGCAAGAAATGTGCCACTGCTTTGCTCTTCTATGGTCTTTTGACAGGAAACTGCAAAATGGAGTTAACATCGATTCAGGTTAATGATCCTTTTAGCACATCCAAGGACAAACATGGCCTATTTATTTGCCTCTGCTCTTTTTAACCAGGCAGCTGCTTCACTGGTTTGGAGTTTATTTTCCTGGCCTTCTGGTCCATTGCCCTCCTGTATAGAATCATAGAATGGTTTGGGTTCGAAGGTACCTTTAAGATCATTTATTTCCAATCCTTTCTATAGGCAGGGACTGCTCACACCAGACCAGGTTTCTCACAGCCCCATTCAGCCTGGCCTTGAGTGCTTCCAGGGAGCTTTGTTAGGAAATTCACATAGCAGGAATTTGGCTCTACCAGATTCAGCTCCCTCCCTCATACTACCAATACCACTTGTAGAAAACAATCTGCAGTAGGAAAGCAAGAAGATGAGCACTGGATTAATCTCACATGATTTGATCAGAGAGACCCAAGCACTGCAGGTATTGAGAATCAGCCGAAGTTTCATCTCAGAGGCAATGGAGGGAGACAAGACAGACAAATTGCTTAATTCAGACAATTTGGAATGGAGAAAACTTGCTATAAAAATACCCATTTCTCTCTGTTGCCCATGTAAATAGACACTGAAAGGCTCCATCACTCCTTTTCCTCTCTAATAAAAGAAATATTTTCATTCTACACCAAGCTCTGAAGCAGGGAGGACAAAGTTCAGCCGGGACAGGGATCTCAGGAGAACATCCTCACACCTCAACTTACCAGGAAAGTGACCCCTCAATGAGGATCAGCTCACCAAAGTGATGCTTTGCCACCACTTCTGAGATGGTGAAAGGCTTCCCAAGTTGGAAATCCAATATATTTCTGGTTAGGTTGTGGACTACAGGAAGCAGATTAAATCCTTGCTTTAACAAATGTTTAATCAGTTCCACGTGCAAGTGAAAAAGCAGCTGTCAATCCCAGAGCCGGTACTCTTCCCCAGGGACATGGGGGGACACAGCCCTAACCAAGATAGCAACAGGGCCCTAAAAGGTGCAGATTGTACAGCTACTAAGAGTTACACAAAGCTCTTGGAAAGGAAGAAAAGAAAGAAAAAGGAAAAAAGCAGGTGGAAGTGATGTCTCACTTTGTGTCTGAACCCTCTCCTACAGAGTTCAGCTCTGTGACCTCAGTGCACTTGGGACCGCTGGACTCCCGTTTCCCTCTGGCTCAAAGCAGGGAAGGATGGGATGTGTCTGGGAGAGTCGGTGGCTGCCAGCTCAGCTTAGATCAGTTCCCATCAACCTTGCCTGAGGACGAGACAGCCTGCCAGAATGACAGGAGATGCTCCAACGGGAGTCTGCTGATTAATCAAAAAATCTCATTCCAACATAAGCACCAGCCAGGAAGCTTTCTCACCAAGCACCGACAGATTCAGTCCCTGCCTCTTGCTGCAGTATGTAAGGGAAGGAGTAATGAGGCATACGCAAGGAAGGAGGGCCAAACTGAATGTACTCTCAGCAAGATGCTTGGTACTCTATCACATGTCTGGCAGTGCACGAGGGCTTTGCTGATATGGGTAGACCAGTGCCTTGGAAGGAGTGCATTGGATTAGAAAGACTAAAGGAGAACATGCAGAGGCAAATAAGGCAGTGCTGCACAGGTGAGCACTGGTGAAATCATTACAGAGAGCCCGAATAGCACTGTAATACTCTGGTTCCCAATTTGCCCTGAGGTTATTGCATTCAGAGCTGCTTGTCCTTGAATCTCCAGATGCAACTGACTGCATTAAGCTCCTCCAGTCTCCACTTTTCACCAAAAAGATTTCTTGTATCCTTTTCTCTCCTCCAAAATGAGCAGTGGAGGAGTAGAGCTCTGCAGTTCTCTTGCTAGCCCTAGATGGTGCAATTCAGTTAGAAAGCCTCAAAAGGCAAAGAAACCCAGATTATTAGAATTACAAAGGCTTACTTGCAAGTCAGGTGGGACTTGTGAGGAGGTGACAGCAAAAATAAAGTGGACAGCCCACATCAGGTGCAAGAAGTCACAGAATAATCAATACATTTGCCAGTATGTCCAACTGCTTTACACTGCCTTACACTGGCTGTGCCTGCTCTTCCTCTTGAGTCCATGTCAGATGTGGAGGTTCAGCTGCACTGTGGGCAGCAACTGAGGCTCTGACCCTCCATGCTGGAGGAAGGTCTGCACAGGTCAGCTTCTCAGCCCAGATTTGTGTTATGGGTTGGAAATCCCCATGCTGGTTAAGGTCTAAACCTACAGTTTTGAACAGAAAAGGGTCCAAAAGAAATTGCTCATTAGGAGTCAGTGTTGTGCCAGTGGGAATTCTTAAACAAAAACAAACAAAAGAACTTCCGCCAAAGTTAGTGCACACCGAGCATGGCAAGAATAGCAAAGTGAAATAAGAGTATGAGCATTACAAGAAGCTGAAATCACCTGTCTAAGAATCTTTCTGTCCTACTCAGTGTCTCCAAAGCCCTTGCTCTGTGACCTCTCCTGTGTTTACTGTGTTTCTGACTAGGAAACACAAAGAGGTGCAGGCAAAATGAATTCATTCCTTTTCCCGGTGGAAACATTGTTCCAGAGGTCAAATTGTTCCTCTAGTTTGCATTGTGAGGGATCCCTGGGGGTATGTTCACAGCCTGTCAGCAGGGAACCGGTGCTATAGACACCATCTGACTGTTAACACAGACAACCACTGCATCCCATCTAAGGTCATTTCAATAACTAAATATCAATTATTATCCTTAATTGCTTCAATAAATCCTCACAGGGGAAGCATGCATGCTTATCTTTCACCTTTATCCACCTCCAGTACAGCAGGAGAATGGTGCTGAAGGGTTGTGGATCCAGTAATGCTGCTCCCTGCAAGCAGGACCCTCCTCCTGTGTCAGCTGTCTACAGGACCTGAATTCCTCAAAGAGGCAAAGCAGAGCTCTGCAAAGGTTTAGCAGAATCTCTGGTGCTCCCTTCCCAAGTGTTAGCAAAGACTGGTCTGACATAAGGAGGTTTAGCTTCAACTGAATTAAACTTTGGATCCAGTGCTAAGGATAGGGCAGCACCAGCATATGACTCTGGGAGAATTTAACCATATAGACATGCTTTGGGTAAAAATGATTTGAATTTAGAGCAGAATGGATTAATTGACTTCCTGAGATCTCTTCCAGGTCTGTCTTCTTGCAAGTTTTAGATGAGTGACAACAACGAAACACTATCAGAGTTTAATTCATTGGTCTAAGCTTGCTTTGGATCTACCAAAGAAACAACCTGATGGAAAGTTTGGGAAATGCCACCATTTCTAGGTTTTCCTTAAATGAAAACACCCTCACACCTCATAGCCCAGACAACTGCATGGAAAGGTGAGGATCTGTGGCCACAATTAATGGTCACCATAACCAAGGCCAACAAATGCTAACAAGAAGCCATGGAGAGTTGTGAGCAGCCAGCACAGAACACACAGCTCTTTGTCTCTAACACATTCCTAGTGCAGCCACCATCTACAATGAAGAATAACCACAGGAATAGCATCAGACACTCAGATGTAAAAGCATTTAATGCTTCCAATAACATACCGCAGTAAATAATTTAATAATAATAAATAGTTAATTACAAGAGCTATTTAAAATCACTTTTCCTAAGATGAGATATGACATCTTATATAGACAGGAATACATCATTTTAAATGCTTATTCAAAGCCTATTTCAAGATACTTGTAAAACGGAGAGCATAACATTAATTTTATGGATTTCTATAAATATTTTGCCTTTTTTTCCCAGTCATTCATACACTCAAATTACTGCCGTATCCAAGTCATTAAAATTAACATCAAAATAAAACATAACTCCACATTATTATTAGCATAATTGCTCCACTATACAAACAACAGACCCTCTTAGCATGAATGGCTGTTTCAAAAATAGATGGAAACAAGTAACAAAAGTAGTCTCCAGCAGAGAGAGCAGTGTATGTTTACAACTTCTGACAGCCTGTGCTGAACTGGAAGCCAGCTGCCTGTCTGCAGAGAGGCATTAAGGACAAAACCAATTCACCGTTCTTATGATGAGAAAATTCGTCAAGTAATCCATTTCAGCACATCACCACTCCTAGCATTAGAAAGATTTCACTCCTGTTTAAGCTGAATGTTGCTGCAATTTTGTTTCATTACAGTTTATCCAGGGGCACGGAGAAGAGATTTGTTTCATGTGAAGACCACACGAAGGCTATAGAAATCTTTTTGCATTAGTTAGGCTGGAATACACACCAAAAATTATACATAAGGGATGTAAAATAAGGAAGGTGATTTATGCAAGCAGATGTTTGAAGCTGAACTTCTGACACAGAGCAGTTTGATCTCCATTAACAACAAGACATGCAATTAGGTGGCTAGAAGGCAATAAAACTGGAGCCTGGGCAGGCACTGCAGCTGATGTATCGCTTGCTAAACTGGCATTTCTGCAGCTGCAATCAGCAGTCAAATGCCATTAGTCTCTGCCTAGAGATGCTGTCGCTCTGACAGCTTCTCTTGGTACTGGGATCTCTCCCAAGGTGAAGGAACACCCTGGATTTCTTGTACTTAAGACACAGTGCTGGGTTAACATACAGCCCCAACCCCCTTTCCATCCCCTGTATGTGTGTGTGTAATGAGTGCTGGCTATTTTGCTTGACTGTATGTTTGTATTCTAATGAAAATAATCCCCAACACTCTTTCAAAATCATAGTGTTCCTCCCAGCTTTCTGAAAATGTAATAAATGCATCTGCTGAGGCATGCTTTGGATGCTTAATGGAAGCACTGGGATGAACTGGACACAGGACAATCCCTAATGAAACCTGACTCATTTAGTTCTTCCAAGCTCCCCTGGCCCTACCCTGCTGTACTTTCATCTAGACTAGATGTCTCTAACATGCTTATGGAAATGTCATATTTCTTGCACTTTAGTACATTGCTTTCCATGACATATGCTTTTCTACTACCCAAAAGGTCTTTCTGTGTTTTAGGAGTAAATTCAATTTATTTGACATGATTTATGCTTCACTAATCCAGACCGGCTGCAACTCATCCTCTTGCTCCCTCTGTTATGCTACACAAACATTGAGGGCTGCTTAGTATTTTCCAGATATTGAAGTCAAGTCGAAACCCCACAACTCCTCTTTCCAAATGAAAGTCTTTTAGAAGAAAAGTACCTTTGGTTCAGCTAACTTCTCCTGACAGCTTACTTCTGAATCTCCTTTTCCCCACTATATATCTGGGATTGCCCTGGCCCAAGTGCAGCTGCCTGCGCTTGGCCTTGTTGAACCTCATTTGATTTTCATGGGCCCACTTCTCCAGCTTATCCAGGTCCCTCTATATGGTTTCTCTTCCCTCCAATATATGACTGCACTGCTCAGCTTAGTGTCATCTGTAAACCTGCTGAGAGTGCACTCAGTTCCATCATCTATGTCACATAGATGTTGAAGAGCAGCAGTCCCAAGACCCAGTCTTGGGCCCGTGACCCTCCACACACTGACCATCCTTAAAGCTCAGCTTTTCTGATCCAACTTGCTTTCCATTTTCTGCACACGCAACGAGGAAACAAGAAATCAATGGAAGAGCTTACATCTTGTCAAGCCGACTCTAATTGAATTTTCCATTCTTCCTCTAAATTGAGATGATTTGTGCTCACAGCTCTGTTATCAAATTAAAAGCTCCAACCTCTCCTTACTTTCCTTCCTCATGTATCTGCCTCCCATAAATCTCATCTGCCGCTTCTGAGTTACAGACAGCTACCATTATTCTACTATTATTCCTTCTTCCCTGTATAAGAAATGTGGTCATTCTGTCCCCTGTCTTCACTCTCACCAGTTCTTTAGTCTATTGGTAAGAATCCACTTTCCTCCTGGTTTGCTTCTTCTTCCCTGTCCCACACAGCATCTCCACTAGGAAACTGGTCTTGCATCAGTTTTCTGCTCTTTTTCTTTCCTAAATGTTTCTGTAGCTAAAATCTCACTTCTGTCCCAATTATCGACCTTCTCTTTCCATTGGGGGAAAGCAAGAGGGGAAACCAGAAGGCAGGAGTGACCTCTGTGGTCCTCATGGCACTGCCATGAATCAAAGATTTCCATGCACCAGGATGAGGACTGAAGGTTGCTGCCATGTGAGCAACGCACAAAGCAGCCTGTTCAGTGCCATGCTCGACTCACATGGTTCAGAGGACAGTGAGTGCACATTCATTTTTCAAGCTAACCCAAATATTTCAAGTAAGTGATGCTTCCACTCTTTATTTTCACTCAGTACCTGTGGTTTAAGCAGACGCTTTCAAAGAATAAAAAGTAGCAGGAGCAGCAGGAAAACAAACAAACAAACAACAGAAATCAGCATACAAACAGGATTCAACACGAGGGTCCTAAACTACAGGCGGGTCAGCAAAGAGAGAAGCAACCTCTGGTTCTTCCCAGTGGCACACGGGCTCCATGCAAGCTGCCAAAGGGCTGCTCACAAAGTCTTTAGGTTTTTATACACACAATGCTTGGTATTTTCCAGCTATGAGTTTAAATATGGCCTAGCAAACAGCACTCCAACATATCAATGCAATCTATAATCTAATCTTTTAATTAAACTATTCAGTAAGAAGCGCTTAATGGGGTTCTTTCACCCCAGGCAAAAGATTTATTCCTATTCTTGAGGACTAGTTAAAAACGTACCCACTTTCCAGTCCTGTTTTGGAGCTTAAAACTTGCATAAAGTCAGGAAAGAAATATTTGCTTCTTGTTCTCTTATCTGAAAGAAAACCAGGGTTTCTTTGGCATGGATAAGGAAGAAATTGAAATGCTTTACGTTTCTCAAAAGTGAATTGTTTAGAAAAAGTATGATTTATGTCAACTTTTTCACTGGAAATGTAGTTTTTGTCAGGTTATCAAGACTGCCTTTTCAGTATTTGGGGTCGGGTCTTCCAATCAGATGTCTTTTTATATTCAGAAGAAGCATCGACTTGAGTCCACTTCACGACTGCATTTGCATTCCTTGGGAAATTCTGACCTTTATAATAATTTAATTCCAGGTAAAAAACAGCAACCGAAATTTATCAGTTTCACAGAATGAACTTTCCCAAACAGACAGACATCTGTATATTCCTTGATAAAGTGAAGTGTTTTCATTTTGGAGAAATAACGTATTAAAACTGATAGCTTGAGTTCCCCAGACAGGAAACTTACTATCAAAACATGCCATGTCAGTCATATCTATATTTCCAGGCTCTGAAAAACACTGAGACACATCTTGTTGTGCCATAAAATATATCTGCTGTGATTTGCAAGGCGTTATAAAGCCAATGACATTTTTTCATGCTATAGGATGGAGTAATAAAGCTATTTCAATTTACTTTCTAAGAAGAAGGATAAATCTGAAGAAGGAAACATCCATACTGAAGGATATTTCTGTATTGAAGTGAATCATTCTCAGGCAAATTAACACTGTTTTGTGTGCACTCTTGCCAACAAAGAGAAGTCAATGCAACCATATAATGTCATCTCCCTTAAGTAATGGAGAGGGAGGGAAGGTTGTCCTACAGAAGTGCACTCATTATCTATTTGCATGCAGCCGTATTCACATAACTTCCAGATATAACTGGAGTGGAGTGGCCAGGAGGCGAAAAAAGGAACAGTAAAAGAAGATGTTGTTCAAGTGGTACAGTGCTGCTAAGAGAGCTCCTTCAGGACTTCCTCCATTGAAAAGGCTGAGAGGAATTCTTAACGAGGACCTGGGAGAGACTGCAGGTAGGTTATACCCAAAGTTCACAGTATTTCTGTTTCCTAGAAATGGAGAATATAACCCTCAGTTTTGCTGGAAGAAATACTATATTTAATTTTGTTTTCTAAGAGACTCCAAAGTCTGGTGTTCTTGGTTGGCAGCAGTAACAAACTGCTTTACCTGCAGTGCTTGGCTTAGGTGCACTGCCCCAGCATGCTGGCACCACTCCTATTTTTGGGATAGGATGAGGACTAATTCAAGCATAGATGTTTCTGCACGGACATAGCCTGAAAGCATTGGTACCAAACATACAAAAAAGGGACTTAGCATTGAAGCTCTACATTTGAATTGATGCAAATGGTCTGGGGTAGATAAAACAATGAGTTAAAATGCAAGATCTTTCATTATCAATCCCCAGTTTACTCTGTAACTGTGATCCCAGAGGCTGCCCAGGAGAACCACCACACAAACAAGAGTATGCCAACTTCTGAAGAAGAAGGTAAATTAATCACTTGAACAAGCTAATGCAGTCTGGCTTGCAGTCGAAGTGAAATCTATGGGGTCACTCCCTCTGGTTCAACAGATAAGCAGGAGTAATTCAATCATTTGCCATTGTATATCGGTATTTAAGAGTCTGATTAAAAGCCCCAGACCAGGTGTTGAAACCAAAATGTCTTCTGATAGGACTGTGTGCACAATTTGTATTTATGTAGCTACAAGGTCATGGCAAGCAGGGAACGAGGCTTACACTTATCTTGTGCATTTCATCCCAAAGATGCACAAGGCACGTTCCATCCAGGGCATTGCTGCTGCAGCCATCATGTACAACTGCTGCTGGGGTGTAAGAAGCAGCCATGGCTTGGCAGTGCACAGCCAGAAAGAGAATGTTCAGCTACACTCATATGCAGACCCCCACGCTCTGCCTGCTGTGTATATGGCTGGGCTGAATGACTGTGAGGACTGGTTGTTTCATAGGCCTCTTAGGAAAAATGGATGATTCTTCTCAGCAAAGGATTTCTTCCCTTTTTTGAGGCCAAGATCCTTCATTTCACACTGGCTTGGAATAATGAAGTTCAC
Organism: Excalfactoria chinensis; assembly: GCF_039878825.1. Classification (NCBI taxonomy): domain Eukaryota; kingdom Metazoa; phylum Chordata; class Aves; order Galliformes; family Phasianidae; genus Excalfactoria; species Excalfactoria chinensis. The sequence goes on along the minus strand of NC_092848.1, from coordinate 2,812,622 downwards.
TACTACTACCAGCAATGAAAAATGAAATAGCATGGCCCTCTGCTACCATTCTAAAGCCAGCACCTTGAGCAACAGTCCCATGAGCAGACACAACCAAGCCAAGCAGAAAGCATTCACAATGCCTCTTTTAAAACAGCATGCTCAGCTCTTGAGAATGTGTCCCTATACTGGAGGATCCAGTGTAAAGAATAACTGGCCTAGAGTCTGTGACCTACAGCAGCAAAACCATACGCTGATGCCTCTTGAGTTGAAAGGTGTGTTATTACCATCTAATGGGAACACAGTCATTCACATAAACACAGTACAGCATAGGGAAAAACACATTAGCTTTATCTAGATACACTTTGGCAGTGCTTCTGTGATGCTCTGCTGCTCTCTTCCCTTTCTGTCACTGAGTGACAGGTTTGGTTCTGGCTGGACCACACATCTGAACTGCATGAAGGAGCATCTTGCTGCCCTGCTGCTGGAGGAAAGATGTTGATATTGGTGCAGCCACCCCAAATAGCTAGGAGAGAAGCGGAGACACTCATGGGTACCCAACAGCCTCTGCAACATCTGTGCAAAAGGAGCAGCTATTTCCTCATGCCACTCCTAGCAGACACTGGAGTAAGTGGGGATGAGACCCAACTCACCCAGCAGCACAGTCAAGCCCATCACACTGTAAAAAGGAGACCCATCTCTGCCTCACTCTCACCCACAAGGTTCTATGTCTGTATTTTGAATCACTAGACTACACTGATATTGTGGAGTGGATACAACCCTGGGATTTTTTAGTCTGGAGAAAAAGAGACTCAGGGGAGACTTTATTGCTCTCTACAACTCCCTGAAAGAAGAATGTGGCAAGGTGGGAATTGGCCTCTTCTCCAAGGTGACACTGATAGGATGTGAGGCAATGGCTTCAAGTTGCACCAGGGGACATACAGGTTGGACATTAAAAACATGCCTGAAGGCGTTCAAGAACTGTAGAGATGTGACCCGGAGGGGAATGGTTAGTGGGCATGGAGGGGATGGGTCAGGGTTGGACTGAGGGATCTTAGAGGTCTCTTCCAACCTTACTAATCCTGTAATACATCTGTCTAGAAAGCATCACATTCAATCCCGTTGTTTAGGGTTTATCCACTGAAAATGGAAACAGAGCAGCTTCTTCAGGTGAATTTTTATCCCACCCCAAAATATCAACCTATATCTGGTGAAATTTTCTCCCCTTGATAGTGCTGCTCTCTCCCATTACCTTTAGGTGACTACAGCTAAAAGAGATGAATTCCACCCAAAGTAACAGATATTTCTCCCACTGAAAGCAAGATTCATACTCATAACAGAAAAGAGGAATTGAGCTTAAGGATACATGACTGCAATGTGATGGGAGAGAAAGGAAGAAAATGAGAGATCAAATACAAATAACCCCTAAAATCAGTGCTCTAAATTATTCAAGCTTCTCTCAGCTAAAACCCAAGCAGAGACAAAACGAGCTTTGCAGTAAAGCCACTGAAATGAATAATTGCTCAGTGTGTTAAACCTCTCAAGGAAAACACCTTCCCTTCCCTCAGTGCAGCCATAGGAAGGGATATTTGCTGTATGCACCAGCTCTGTGCCAAGGAGCTGCTTTCTGCACAGGCTGCAGTGGCTGGGTATTAAGAGGCATGAGGGTTTGGCAGGCTGTGTTAGAGGGACCTGATGGTATTAAAGCTGACAGCCATGACACAGGGCAGCATGGCATGCTGAGCTCCTGTGGGCCCAGGCAGTGTTTGCAGCTCAGGTGTAGCAGCAGGTCAGCAACTCCACACTGAGCTCTCCCTGCACTGCCCTGTGTTTAAGCAGCAGACCCCCAGGCAGTGCCCAGGCACAGGCTTATGGGGAAAATGAAGTGGGTGGAACAAGGGCTCACACTGTAGAGCTCACACCGAGGGCATCCATGCATCCAGCCTTTCCCAGAAACATCCTCTTTCCTCAGCTGGAAACTTTATGCAAGTGGATTCTGCAGGTGTTGTTGTGCATTTGGGTGATATGGAAAAGGTTGATTTTCTCAGCAGGCTCCAGGGGTTGTGACAGAAGGAAACAACAAAGCAGCCAAGAGTGCTGTGATGATGGAGAAAGCTTGGCAGTCTGTGGGCTGGAGCCACTGAGATGGAAGTGAAGCATAACGCATGCTGTGGTTCTTGCACCTGATGGACATCACCGGTGACATGATGTGACATGCAAACTAGCATAAAACTATATATAATTTCCTTGAAATTAAAGGAATGTGCACATCCCAGGCCATCTATGCATTGCTAAGTTGATTATTTGTTGCTCTTCAATATTTAGATCTACCTTGTTAATCGCTCCCAATGGTTTGCCTGATGCAGTTTCAGGTAGGTTAGCTCAGCGCTGGCTGAACTACACACTGCTTGTGATGGCTACCCTAAAAAGAGTAAAGCTGAAGATCTCCAGAGTTGAAAATGTGTACAACTTGCATAAAAAGACTGAAAGCCACATGTCTGCAGTTACTAACTGATATCCTTGTGGGTTGTCTTGTAGCGCAGACATGTTGGAAGGAGCTGTGAGCCCCACCACAAGCTGGTTGCACAGACAACTAGAAGTGATGCTATTCTATTCTTAGGCACCATAAGTCTCCTGACAGGTTTTCATGGTGGGTTGCAGAGATTTTCAGAGCTTGGTAAATCCCCAGGAGTTTTACTTTGTTGGTATCCTAAATCTTGCCCCATAATCATGCAGAGAAATCCTTCATCCCTCTGTTCTGGTACACATCCACTGAATAACAGGTCCTCACAGATGCAGGTTTGCTGCTCTGCCTGGAGCAACAGAAAGTGTTCAGACAGGAGAAAGAACTCAGCTTGCCTCTTCTGCAACCTGCAGGCTGCCTCTGGGCTACTGGCTGACAGGGTTGTTTGTGGAAAAGAAACAGCCAGGGCTCAAACTGTAGGGAATCAGTTATTGTCACAACATAAAAGTCAGAGACCTTGTCAACACGAGGACAGGGAGCAGAGAAACACTGGGCTTACAGCTCCTCCCTGTAGATTCTCATTCCGGCTTGGCTAACACAGTCTCTCCTGCTTTCTGTTCTCACTAAAGGCTTTTCTCTGCTCGACCTCACCGAGTAGCTCAGTAAACCATTCCTTTATGTACAGATGAAGAGCTCATATCAGGACAGAGCAGTGAAAGAAAGCAATTTTGGTTCATTAACCGTGTCTAAAATGGATGGACAGAGAGATGGAGAGGGTGAGGAGAAAGCTGTTTTAATTCTGCTTAAACTCAAAAGAAGAATTTTGGGTTTTGTTTATGTTTTTGTTGCAAATTGGAAATCAAAATTCTTTTCAGGTTCAACCAAAAGTTTGCATTCACTTGGAAATGCTTTTAGCTTATTATTTCTCAATTAAACTGGCATCATGTTTAGAGTGAAAAGCTCTCTTGAACTGAAATAATGAAAACTACCAGCTCATGAATATCTAAAGAAAATTTCCTTTTGTTTCAGCATTGTTCAGTCTCATTTAACCCATCTCACTCACTGACCTCCCTCTCATAGAGATGGGCTGCAAAAGACCTACGTGTTTTCTGTTTGGATGCTATAGGAGTGGGCTTACCTCCAGCAGTTCATCTCCACTAAAACATCTCTGATCCTACTGAGGACAGAACAGATCCCATCTATCAGAGCACAGTGGGTTTGACAGCTTTCAGTGCACAAGGCAGGTCCCTGTGTGGGTAGTTTCTCTGCACAGCCCTCTTTGACTCCACCAGCCCAGACCTGGGTCAACTGAATTACTGCCACGTGAGCAGCTGGGCAGAGATGCTGGATGTCTCTGCTCTCTAACCCTGCCTCTATAAATTACAAGTTTTCCTCTTAGCTCCAAATCCTTCAAGCAAAACAGCTGGGAAACTATTCACTTACCTCCATTAAAATGTAATTTCCTCCATTTTCCCCCACCCTTGTTTCTTGTCCCAATTAAAAATTCAAATAGCATGTGGCTACAAACCCACTGCTAAATCCCTAAGAGCACATTATAATAATTACCTTAAACAGTATTTCTCACTCTCAACATCACATATCCATATTAAAACGATATCAGGGGAGTACTTAAGCTGAGTGGTATGAGCACACAGGTAGCAGTCTGGCCCAGCCAGATGAGCTTTGTTTTGGCCAACGTAAATTCTTTGCTACGCTTATGCAGTCTATGGAATTACAGTTCCTGGAAAGAGCCTAAAAATCATGATTAGAGTGTGTATGTGGGTAAGCTTTTCTCTTCTTCTGTTCCAGACGCACCAAAGAGCTGTTAGAGATGCAATGATTTGCTCTGCTATTTATACTTATGAGCAATTGGAAGGGAGAAAAAGTGATGAATAGAAGAAATAAACAATGTTATCTCATTTTGGTAGCATCTAGATACTGCCTATTTAATAACTATTATTTACACCAAGCATTTAATCTTGCTGTAATTACAGAGCGTGTCCTTCAAGCCACAGAATGCTTCGGTTAATGAGATTAAAGACGGATGTACAACTAAGCTCTGTCTTTTCATTCTCTCCCATGGGCTGTGCCTCAGGTTTTCACAGTAAACATCAGCTTTTATTGTGGGGGAAGCTCTGAAATAAACTCCACACCCCCCCAAAATCACAATCACTGACAAAAAGACAAAGTTCCATGCTTGCCATCAAGCACTGCAACTCATCTTCTGCTCCCTCTTGGGGAAAGGCAAAAAAAGAGCTGTTCAAGGCAAAACTGTGGCCTCAGTTTCAGGCACTCACAGCACACACGTCAGCAAGTTTCTCATCCTGGAGCATTTATTGCCAGGGCTGGGGCAGGAGAAGCAGCACAGCTTGATTCATTAGCTAACATTTGCTCAGTGCTCTGAAGGCTCCAAAGTCCCATATAAGGACTAAGAGTTACTATCATTGTTTTTCTGATCTCAGGATGAGTTTTCCTTGCTGGTGGTCAGAAACACTTTGTTGTGTAATTGAACAAATCCAAATGGGAATAGCAAAGATGCTCAGAGAAGGGACATGCTGGCACGCTCTCATATGCTTACATTCCCAAGCCTGCAGGCAATTAAGAAACCTGCCTGTGAGCAATTAATTTCTCCCTCCCCAGATCTGCGCTGAACCAGAGCTCCCTTTATTCTCTGCACATTCCTGGCCTTTTCGTGCCACTGTCCGACACAGGAGTACAAATACAGGTGCCCACTCCTTACACAAATGCCTGCAGCAAAAGAACCTATCAAAGCCCTCCCCAGGGACAATTTGGTGTAGCTGCAGCTTCCCCAAGCTGTCAGTCAGTTTGATACCTGGTGGCTGAACTGACAAGTTGATGCTTCTCATTTGTTGTATCATACAGCCCAGTACAGAAAAATTGCCAAGGTCCCTCCTAGAGGACACATCCCTGTGCAGAATCATACTCCAATAACCCAGCGATGGGTCTAAATCTAACAAAGAGCAAATGAAGCATCAGTGAGCAAGCACTGGTACCCCACCAAAGAAGTGTGGCATCACTATGAGCTGCTGCGCCCTGAGGTCCTGCAGCAGCACACACACAGCCTGCAGGTGGCAAACAGACTGAGGAGGGGAAAGGTCTCTGTCCCCCGCTTACCAGCCCTGATGACTCACAAGCCCATTGTCCAAAAGATCAAACAGAACTGGAAAAACCTGGTAGCAGGATCACAACATAAGGTAGCAGGATCACAACATAAGTAGCTGTGGCTCAAACGCACACAGAGCTCAGAGCCTGCGTGTTGCTCTGACTTCCCAGGGCTGGTAGCAAACATGGGCAGTGTCACCAATCACATCCATCTCCTTCAATCTTTGCCCTGCCTGCAGAGTTCAGAGGCAGGTCTGTGCACCCCTAATGCCTGCGGGGACCCGGATTGCCTTTTCTTCTCACAAAGCTCTCACCTAAGTCCCAGAATGAGGCTGTGAATCTCAGAGGCAGCTGCTTTTGCTGGTTAATGGTAAATCTAGACTTTCCTTTTCTAGCTTTCTTGATGCTCATTTGGCCAAATCATGATTCGGTGCTTGAATTGATGTACAATTTAAATGAGCAGAGCCCAACACACTCGTGTGCTAAAATGCTTCAAGTTAATTTGATCAGACTTCTGGGTACAGAGTCCCAGCAGACCAGCACAGATAGACCGGGGCTCATTTATATTCATGTACTTCAGATGGAAACAAAACGAAAATAGCACTTAGGTCCAGCAGAAGGTGCTTTTGAGATCTCTTTGCTGGAGCCAACAAAGCTGGAATATCTGAAACGTTTCCACATCTTCACAGCAGCCTGCTGAGCCCCTTGCCTGGCTGTAGTGGGGCTGCTGAACTAGGAAGCTGCTACACAAAGTCAGAAGGCTGCAGCCCTCACATAGCTGTTAATCATTTACCTTCTACAACAAACTGACTTCTGCCAGCTGAGAAGGCTGAGAAAGCCTTCATGGATGTTGGCAGGAATTTTCCTTTGTTCAAGGGATACTAATCTCCAGCTTTAACATACTCAGCCAATTTGTCCATCCCACCAGTGCCACTTCACTATTTCACACTGCTGGGAGATGCTAACATGGATGGGTCCATGTAAACCTGAGCAAGGCTTTGCACTTGGGTCAGAGTAATCCCAGGTACATATACCAACTGGGAGAAGATAATCCTTGAGAATAGCCCTGCAGAGAAGGCCTGAGGGTCCTGATGGATGACAAACTGACCATGACCAGCAGTGTGCTCCTGCAGCTCAGAAAGCAAATGGTATCTTGGGCTCCATCAGAAGGGCGGCAGCCAGCATGAACAGGGAGGGGATTGAATTGTCCCTCCCTACTCTGCCCTCATGAAGCCCCATTTGGAATACAGCATCCAGGTCTGGGGCTCCCAATACAGGAAGGATGTGGAGCTGTTGGAGAGGGTCCAGAGGAGAGCCACTAAGAGGAGAACCTCCCCTACAAAGACAGGCTGAGGGAGCTGGGCTTGTTCCACGTGGTTAAGATGTCAGGGGGAAGAGCTTCACGGAGAGAGTGGGGAGGAGCTGGAACAGCTGTGGATGCGCCATCCTTGGAGGTGTTCAGGACCAGGTTGGATGGAGCCCTGAGCATCCTGGTCTAGTAGCAGATGTGGAGGTTGGTGTCCCTGCCTGTGTCAGGAGGGTTGGAACTGGATCACTCTTGCAGTCCCATCCAACCCAAGCCATTCTATGATCCTACACTAATAAGCTAGCACAGATATTTTTACCTGGATTTGCTCTCCAGTGATTTAGGGACAGATACGCTGTCAAATGTTGCAGAAGCCTTTAACATCATTCACATTTCAGACAGAGTTTGTCAGTTTGACAGGGAACATTTGAGCTGCCGGTCTTTGTGACAGTCAGAGTTTCAGTTCCACAAATGATCTTCTCTACCCCCTCACACCAGCAGCCCATAAGCACGATGGAGCCAATTTCTGCAGAGACGCAACCTGCTCATCCTGGCCACTACGAATCAGCTGTGACACTGGTCATTATTCTCACAGCAAATAGGAAAGGGAAGACAAAATGTAGTTGGTTTGCCTTGAGTTGCCACAAAAAATTTTGAAGTTTTCTTGGCAGGATTTCTGGTGTTAAGAGGCGTACATGAAACATTTGGTTTTCAGGAGCTCTGGCTTACAATAAGAAAAGGGTTGTGTGGGTATTTTTTTGCTGTTGTGTTGTTTTTTTGGGGTGTTTTTTTGTGGAAAGCAGACATTTTTTCCTCAAAGGCATCTGCTCAGCCACAAATCCAGCACGGTGTCAAAAAGCCATTTCACTGAAGTAGTTTCAGCTAGTGCTCCTTACTCACCTATTCCAGTAATTGATTGCACACCTCTGCAGAGCAGCTTCTTTTCTTATTCTACAAGCATTTATATTTTTCCTGTCAGCGCCCACAACTCAGACTCTATTTACATTTCTCTCCAGATCACCACTCTGCTTCTGCAGTTTGCTCTTTGCCTTTCTTTCCTGCCTGCTGCAAGTCATCTGTCACTTCTGATCTTCTCAGGTTTAGGTGCTGTTTATTTCCCTGCTCTTTGTTGCAGCAGCTACTAACAGCATGGCCACAATCCACCTTTCTGCCTATACCGCTGCTCTTCACCTAACATTGACAGTTCTAAAGGGAGTCTGTACATGCATCTCATTTTCAATAGCTGGGATCAACAGCTTCCAGAGAGCACCAGGAGAGCCCGTGTAGCTGGAGAGAGGACCAGCGCTCACTGAAGGATTCAAGTGCCCAAACAGAAACCTCTTCACAATGCCTGAACTGTTATTATCTCAGAAAAGCTCATCCTAGTGTTAAGTTCACACACAGCCCAGCTACATACTAGCCTGTGATTTCCACGTTGTGTCATGTAGCAAATGCTGAATTCCCAAATATTAGGTCTTCTTACAATTTGTTTTTGTTTTTATTCCTGAAGCATCTGATATTTTACTGAGCACTCTGTTCTCCTTCTCATGATTTTCTCAGACCATTCTCCAGCACTGCTGTCTCTGCTCGGGCCTTGCCTTCCCCTGTACTCCCATTCTTGCATCCTGCCCTGTTACCACATCTTCACTTCTCTCTGCAGTTGCCATAAAGGATAAGTTTTCAGTGCCACAGAATCTTTCTTACCATCCCACCACTTCACACCGACACAAAACTCCCTTCCAATGGGTCCAGCTCAAGAACATTCAGAATGAGCCAATACACCCATCCATCACCAACACGCTTTGATACAGACCTCAGAGGACTTTCTCCATGCACTGATAGGATTAAAAATGCCACAACAGCATTGTAACGTGGTCATCCCTGCTTAGCCCTAACACGGCTGAGAAATAGCAAAGAAACAGCCAAGAACGTATGTGCATAAGACACAGCCCATGTGAAAATGGGCTCTGCTTGAAGAAACGGGACTCTTTCTCAGAAATGGAATTCGATGTTCCAAAATTTCATATTCTGTAGCTTAGCAACAATTTCATTATTTTTAATCAGACAAGGAGCTGTTTTCAAATACGTTCTGAAATGCACAAGTCCTTAAATTTTGAGCAGTTTTGTTTTTGCATGGGAGTTTTTGCATGGGAGGACAGATACATCACCACTATAGATTATGACGTCTTCCATAAAGACTGAATAGAGATCAATTACTTCCAAGCCACTTTGCCTTTTCCCGAGTGCCACTGTTGCTTAATCGATGGTCTGTGTGTAATGAGGTAGAAAAACATCACATAGAACAGGAAAGGCTTTCTTCAATAGATAAATGTTTCACACTGAGCAGTGCCCGAGAGGGGAGGAGACTGATCTGTGCCAGAGTTAAGGCTATGAAAGTCCTCAGACTGTACAGTAGCAGAGGTGGACCCAGGCTGTCCTGTAAATGTAAGGCAGGACAAAGTGTAAAAGAGCTCTCACTCTAGATGGAGAAGGTATCTCGGAGGTAAAAAAGTCACTTGTCACATTTCACAGAGTATCTTCATCACAGAGCAGCCTGAATGGCACAACAGGAGAAAGGATTTCTGGCTGTGGGTCCAACCAGGACCTCTCTCCACTCTCACTCATTACCTGTCTAGAAGTTGTGCCTCTTTAGTGAAGCTCCATCTCCTCCTGCCCAGCCCACACTGGGCACCTTCTCCATAAGTGAGAGGTGTGTGGGCAGTGGGGTGCCAGGAGTTTGGAGTGCTGCTGGTGGGCACATCACTGTGAGGAAGGGGCCACCATAGAGGACAAGGAAACACCTGAGAGATGTAGATCTTACAGCACAACAGAGAGGGTGTGAAGGGATTATAAGGGCCTGGGAGTCCCTCTGCATGAGATATACAGGACCTAACTTACCCTATTTCTCCTTCTCAGAGAGGGACTTGGCATCCCTCTCATTGCTTTCTTCTCTCAATTTCCAGCAAGGAACTCAGGACTCGTCATGTTGAATTTGAAGGAAGGACTTGATGGAGAGAACAAACTTGAACATTTTCTCTGTGCACCTCTTCTCCTCCTCTTGAATTCTCCACATACATCTACTTGCAATGCTGAGTCCTGTTGTGGACTGGACTAGTAATTCATGTATGAATCTCAGGCAAACAACTGCTGTAGAATTCTTGTATATGATTACATCCCCAAAGGCAGCAGCTGATAATAACAGGTAGTAATTTATGATATGATAAAATAACACAACTTATGCAAGATAGACATGATGCTGGAGAAGTTTTCCTTACTAGACAAAGGGATAAGATAATGAATTAATTTATCAGTGGGTTCCAATCGACTGCAGTGGATTCCTCATCACCTACGTTCTTAAAATAAGGCTGGGAAGTTTCTCTACCAAACCTTAAGCTTAAGCCTGAACAAGATAAACTACAAGAATTGTGCTACCTGGGCCAATCCTGGTTCCAGCTGGTAAGTCACAAGCTGTAGCTTAGCAGTTACCATTGCTTCCAGTAAATAGACAGAAATAGCAATCAGCTGGTATTTATTTGAACCACAATTACCTTCTCATTAGCCCTAAATAGAATTCTTATGATGGAGCTCCTTTTGATCACCGGCACACGTTTCCCCAGGAGGCTTTGTTTCATTTTGGATGAGATGGAAGAGGAGGAGGAGGGGGACAGATGAATCAGAGTTTGTGCTGATAGATATAACCTCTGGAAGTGCCCAGGTGCCCTGACTATGCCTATGTTAGCAGCATCAATATGAGATATATTTTGAATACTTCCACAGAACATGTTTTGTGTGCCATCAGCAGAAACATCTAAAGTATGCCTGTATCTACCAGGCCTTTGTTTCATGAAATGCCATAGGGGAGTTGTTTTGATTTGTTTTTATTACTGCTGTTGTGATGTGGTTGTTCCAACCGTTCCATCCCTAGAAAGGAGAAGCCAAGGGGATTTGAATTAAACCCAATACACTGAATTGTTTCTCCTTCACCGAAGATATTACTAATTGGTGTCAGTCAACTGACAATTTAGCCACTGGCTTTTCTTTTGTTTTCTTTTCTTTTCCTTAAATTTCCATCACAGAAATTATTTTACGTTTGTAAATTACATTTTTCCCCCCTTTCTTTTTCCCTCTGTAGCAAAAATGAAACCAGAAGCCTTCATAAATCACAGAGGATGGTAAGAAATCCAACATCTGTCTACAGAACTACAAGCAATTTGGGGGAAAAATAAAGCATATTCAAGGCAATATGAAAGAACCACAAATAAATGCCACCACTACTTGTTTGGAGTAGGTTCATTCTAGTAGAGAAGACAGGATATGGTTGCAAAATAACTAGGATAAGGGTTCTTAAAATACTCCAGACCTCCAAAACATCCAGACCTCCAAGAAACATGCTGTATTTTGGGATCGGTGAACATCTGGAAATGAACTATGCTGTCCTGGTTACCAATGGTTTGGGGAGGTCTGGATGCAACTGAGATCACAATGTTCCATCTGCAAGTTGTGTATATCTCTAGCCCCATGAGATACGTGGTCTCCATCCTACAGCATATCCATGTCAAATTGTCAACTGCCTGATTCTGTATCCAAGACAGAGAGAAAATGCATTTACATGCAAGCAGAAACACAGTTAAGTGCACTTGGATGTTTTGTCTGTATTACAGTTTCCTTATGGATTTTGGTCCCCAAAGCACCCTCTGAAGATATTTCTGAGGTTTAATAGTCCAGATGTTTGGAAAGCTTGATCTCAGTACCTTTACGTTAACTATGGCACAAACACAATCAAGCCAGCTCCCTGTCTCATTGGTAAACACTTCTGAGTTGATGAGCTTTCATTAAAGTGGGTACACTTCTGAGAAATGTTTATCTTTGACAATTCAGGATCTCACTAAAAAGCTCCAAGCTTCTCTGGAGCTGAGACCTGAATGAAATTCCTTCTGTTAAGAATCCAAGCTTGTATTTTTCTGGTTCTGGAGATACTAAATTAAATGAAGTCTCATAAATTCAGTTTTAAATACTTAATTCTTAGACATGATGTTTTTAAAAGAAATACAGCTCTTCCACCAAAGTGGAAGTTCAACTATTTGCCTTTAAAAATGTATCTTGATTGTTGGGTCTACATCTTGAACGGCAGAGGAGTGCAAAACCATGATTACTGAACAAGTCTCAACTCAAAATGCCACCATTCCTGAGACAATGCAAAAGCTGCAAGTAGTTATTTTGGAAGCTGTTCTATAAAGAACAAAGGCCCCAGTTCAGCACTTTGCAGATGGTTATGTCTAGATGAAAAGACGTGTAGCAAATTCCCTGGAAATCACTGGAACTACTCACATGCTAAGAATGAAGCACAAACTTGGGTATCTTGTTGAGCTGATGCCTTAGGATCATGATAAGCTTTATAAGCATTCATCCTAAACACTGCAAAAATATAAGCTGTGAAATTCTCATCAAAAATAAGGAGCCTCAAGACATAAAGAGATGAATCATGAAAAACAAATTAGCAAGCTTCTTATTAAAGCAAGAGAAAACACAGCATCATGCTATCAGAGCAATAAAGAAGCTCCAGCTCTACATCAGCTGGAAAAATCAAATCAAAGCAACATAGAAGTATATATACACAAAATAATGGCAGGCAATCAAAAGCAGAAGAGTTCAGCACCTAACGAATCCTGCTTGGAATAGCGTGTATCACACGTAGTATGGATATAAATTCTGCCCCAGCTCATCAGAAAAAATTAAGCCTGCTCACCATAATCCATGAATGAGAACACAGGAAAGAGCTGTACTCATCTTAAAACCACACTGGGCACTGTGGTGGCCCTCCCCAGCAGGACAGGGCTCTGCACCCACCAAGAGCAAACCTTTCAGACTTTGGTCAAGAACATGCAAGAACAAGAGGGCTGCGTGTCTCTGATTCAGCCACAGCATGCAAAAGTTCCATGAGTAAAATCAATTATCCAAAGGCTTCTAAGTTGTGTTCCTGGGCTGCAGTATTACTAAGAGGAGGTTGCTCTTTTCTGATGGAGTCAATAAATAATTTGAATAACAACAAAGAAATGTGTCAATTTTGCCACTATACGCTTTACTGAGCAGTTTAAAGTAAGAAAACATATTATTTTCTTAGAAAAGAAGCTGTTGGCAGGAAAAGTGCTCGTTCTGTAGCTGTGCCTGAAGTTAGAGATATGGAGACCAAGAGTTAAACTCCAACATGAAAGAAAAAGCGATTGGTAATTCAGCAATGCAGGAATAAAAGTAGAATGCCTTGGCTAGGAAGGGCAGGCAGCAGCAGCACAGTCAGTGTCACTTCACGAAAGGCAATCTATCTGCTTAGCATTTCTTTGCACGATCTAGCAGGGAGGTTCAGCAGCTCCTATAATACAATTACTTTCTCTAAAAGACCAATTCAGAAAGCAATTACACATCATTAGCGTTGTATTTCGAAGGCCTAAGCTGATCCAAGACATTAGACCCCACAGCTTGACTAAGCTACTGCACTGGGGCCACTCGTTTACATCTTTTGCTCCAAGCCAGGTAGGTACTACTGAGAACCCATCACTGGTGATTTTGGGGCAGGAGAGTTCAGAAGACCATAGAAAATGCATTAAAACTGAAAGAGACTGAACAGGGGAACCTCATCATTTCATCACTCAGAGACCACTGTAAGGTCATTTTTAGTTTACCTCCACAAGAAGCATTAGTTTCATTTATTAAGCACCATTTCTAAATGGAAACAAAAGGTTGTTTTGTTTTTTGATTTGTTTTGTTTGTTTGCTTTTAAAGAGGCCAGTAAGGGAGCTCACATACAGCTTGTCCAAATTAGCTAACCAAAAAATGGCTTTACCTGTAGACAAGCCTCTTGAAGCTAGAAGTATGAGTACAGCTAGCTAAATTCAGATTAGATTCCATCTGATGCCTTGGCTACTCCTGCCTATGCAGGCGCAGCTTCAAGGTTTTCATTATGGACTGCATCATTTTCTTTGCAAACACAAGGATCCTGAAGCAAGCTTATGCTGTCCACATGGGAGGCTCTGATTACTTTGTGTTAGGATTTTCTCCTTCCGCACATGATAGCTGGGTCCCTCTGTCATTCAGTTGCTTCTCTTGAGGCCACTTAGTTCTACCCACAGCAATGGTTTGTACCTCCAGTTCAGGTTCACCAGCAAATCTAGGTGCCAAGAAATCTCTTCTTGACAGAATGGTTTTCCTGTCTCTAACTACTCTGCTTGTACTCCCAGAGTATGGGAATTTATATACACATCAGCAAACGCTATCTGCTGGCTGGGAACATCACAGTATTTCTCATATATCTTCCTCTAGTGGCGCTATCTACCCTGCATTACAGTATCACTAGAGGAACTCACTCTAAAGATTAACACAATAAACATCTTGGAAAATGCAGCCTGCTTTCATTAACATCTCACGAGGACATGAGATGCCAACCCGTTGCTATCACCCACATTACACATAAATCAGCTCACAAAGAAATGAGCTATAAAGGCAAGTGCTTTGTTAGCAAGAACAACCCGATCTCTGCCACAGCAAACTGCTACAGGTTTACTGCATTTCTCTACCCAGAGTTCTAAATTCTCTTGCTTCTTTTGCAGAATTTACACAAACTGCTAAGGAGGGATCTACAATTTTTTCCTCTTTCTATGCCCACTACAACAAAGCATAAGCTATCTTGCTGTCCTTAGCAAAGTGCTGCAAAACGGTAACCTTGCAATGATATTTATGCTCTAGTTTATGAGTTCTTCCTGCATTATTCCCAGCCTTCACCTTCTCCCACGTCACTTTCCTGATTCCTGTAGCAACCTTTTGTTTCATGAAAATGAGACTCTCAAAACCCCCAGATTATCTCACTGTCCATTCAATCCATAAAGGAATAAAAAGCCCAAGTGGCAGAACATTAAGGAACTGGGTTTTCAAACCTTAACAAGGTATACCTTGGAATATGATCCCAGCCCACCCGTGCAGCTGTCAGAGCAGTACTAAAATGCTTTGCTTACACACTGGCAGAAGGAAGAAAAATATGGTTTAGGTGCAAAAATGCTGTAATCAACCTTCTAAACAGCTTGTGTTTCCCAGATGAGTGTATTGCACCAAGAAGTAGATCAGACAGAGAGGGGTGAAATTATAACCCCATCACCTCCTCTTGAAGAGAGGCTGATACTTCAATTATTTACACAGGGTTTAAATATTTAGCTTGGCACTTACACCCTTAAGGAAACTATAGTTACCACTTCATCATTACACGGAGCCTATCATTTATTTATTCATAGAATCAATAGGAACACAAAGCAACAGTAATGCTTCATTCCTATGCATGCATCACAAGGGGTCAAGGCATAGAGATTGTGATGATCTTCTAGAGGAAGCAGCCTGATTTGTTGGTCAACACAGCTGCCCATCAAACAGGTAGGTTCAAGACAACATCTCTGAAACTAAAAAGTTAAGCCTAGGAAGTGGGCATCAATCCATACAAGAGGCTCAATGCCACTGAAGATTTCTGGTGGATTACTGTCCTGGTTGGTGATGACAGAGACACAGACTGAGACTTTGAGTGGCAGGCACTGAACCTGGGACCCTTTAACCTGAAACTGGAAATATTTGTGGCTTCCCAACGTACCTTGTTTTTAGCAAAGCCTGAAGTAGAGCATTGTGTAGCTGAGACACTTCTAATGACAATAATGCCATGTATTATTTCAACATTGCTTTGCCCTGGGTGACCTCATTTCATAGTAGGGTAGGAACATCTCATTTTCTTCAGCATCCACTGCAGAAGTTACCAAGAGGCAGATGCTGCCTGCTTTTGAGAAGGCATTCTTTTAAAAGTAGAAATTAATAATAATAATAATAATAGTAATAATAAATATAAAACCAATTCAGGGAAGCTGGCATGCTAACTCATTTTCATTTAACTGTAATATCATAAAATCAGACCAGGAAGCATCCTTCGAAAGCATGATAATACAATACAGTGTTAACCCAATGTTATTATCTTTAAAATCCCCTTATGTCTCTTAAATTTCCTTTATAAACAATAGATGAGCTCAGCAGAGAATGGCTTAAATGCAGTCAATCTCATTTCAAGTTTAACTGAATGGAGAACAGCTGAGCAAAAATGTAGACTCATCTTTTTATATGCTCCATAACTGAATCAGAAGCCCTACATACTCCTTTTCTCCTAAGAAACCTACATGTTAGCCTACAGACGTACCTACAAAAAAGCTTATTCTAACTTACTATTAGATTGAGACAGTGTACAGGTTATTCCATCCCTGACACACAAATAGTTGTTCCTGAGCTGCACTGCCTAAGATCTCTGGTTCTCCTTCCCTCCTCTAGCTCCAGCACTTGCAGGATTTGCAGTTCCTTGGTTCCTGGTCCACTTACCTTAAAGATCACAGACAATAATTCTGTTGCCAACTTTTTAGCGCCTTTCCTTCCTACTATCATTCATCATTGTCTCTTCTTCTGGCAGGCATTGAAATAGAGCCTGACATGCTGTAACATCTGCATTGCATTTAATTCCTTTCATTTTATTTTGAAACATTACCTGCACCACGACTCAGAATGTTCTATGGCCCATTATGAACTAGACAGAAACATAATGAAAACTAATCTTACTTAGAACGGATGTCAGCAGATGTTAGGACTACCAATGGAGCTCTTATGGAAAGTAGTGCCCTTACAACAAGAAAGGGCAGCTGGATTCATAACATGAATAATACTTGTATTAATATTTGTCGTACCATCAGCACCGAGAAGCACAGCTGGCCTAGACCTCACTCAATCACCAGCCATGGCTTTGGTCTCACTCTTGTCAAGCAAATGTACAGTTATTTTTCCCTTTGCTTAGACTAAAGGTCTGTCAGGGCAGTGTAACAAAGGTAATACAGCTATATTGCTATAAAGGTAGTTGATCAGAAATTACATCTACTGATCAATGGCATAACAAACCCAGTATGCTGCACAAGGCATTGAAGTGTTTGGGGTGTAAGAAGGCAAAATCCAGCTGGTTTATAATTCTCCCTTGTATCCCATAACTCTTCACACCCTGGTTTTGTCAAACATTAGTCAGTAACTCTACCATTGCCTCAGAGGCAAATCATAATCATTGCTAATTTGGCAAAAACACAGCAGCCCATGAAGTGGTAAATATTGACGGCTCTAAGTTTCCAATATAGGGCAACCTGGAACAGATGGTGAATAAGGACTAACTCAACTTCATCTTAAAGAAAAAACAGAGGTTGTATTAAAAGATAGAGACAGCGATATATACCTACTTTCTGTTGAAACCATCAAGAACTGTGGTTGTTATTGAGCTGAGTCTTTATAAACTGAGACCAAATTCTCAGGAGAGGAAAAAGCAATTATGGTCATGAAGTATTTAAGCTTTAGATCTGTGCAAATTCTGGATATACAAGCTGGACATTTGGTGGCATGGGGACTGTTTTCCAGCTTTTCTTGCTGGCTTGTTGCTATATATCCATACAGCAGAAAACAGTAAGAAAATTCCACCAGGAAGTGGGAAAATTCAAAGAAATGAACCTGAAAGCAGCTGTAAACTGAGCAACAAAAATGCCTTCCTGTGGAAAGAACAGCGGTATTTTAACATGTTTTAAATGCAAAAAAACCCTGCCATGACGAGAAGCTGGGGATGCTGGTGCTTAGCCTAGCAGCTTTGTTGTCTCCTTCTGTCCCTTTGCCAAACACAACAGCAGAGCTGCCCATGTTCCATAATAGCTCACCATGCTTTTGGTGACTAAATTGCATCATGGATGCAACCATTGCATCTCATGTTCATAATGCAGGAGAATGTTTTTGGCAAGAATGTGGAGGCATAACAAAAAGTCCCACAACTCCAATGCACTACTGAGACAATTCTGGTCCAGACTGATGCTGAGATCACCACAGTGCAATCTGCTGAATGGTTTTCTAACAGCAACAACAGCAAAAAAAAAAAAAATAATAAGAAAGAAAATGAAAGCTGTATTGGGTTTTCAGTTTGGGCTGTATTGTTTTCTTCCCAGTTTTTGTTGTTTTCCAAACATTCATTTTGCAAGAACAAACTCTCCTATACAGAGCCAGACTGAGCAGAGGAGCACCCTTCAGCCCCACCACACAGCTGACTCCACAGTGCTGTATGCAGGGCCCTAACAACCCCCCATGCCAAATAGGGCAAGGGGCTCATTAAAACAGAACACAGAGGAAGGGGGAATTAGGCCGCTCCATTGCTTTCCACTTGAGCTTTTTCCTTTTGCTCAGAGAAGATCCAGGAATTAAATTCCTCAAATCCTGGTCTTTGAAGTACTTCCCTGAGAGCTTAGTTCATTCCTCCACATTTCTTTCTCAAATTTGAACCTGTCATCAAAAGGAAAACTAAAGGAACACGATTGCCAGCAGGCAGCATATTAAAACAAGAGTTATAGAAATAGCAGTGGCTCTGAGAGCCAACTACATCTTTCCTTTCCTCTAAAGGAAATGTCTGCTTGCTCTGTGTTAGGGCCGTATTCTTGCAAGGAGATCATTACATCAATATTCCTTAGTAAGAATAGCATGCTGTCTCTGTAAATTTGACATAGATTAATATTAAACTGGATTTAAGATGCTGGTTTTTTACATAATGTGCTTGTAATTACCTGGCTAATAGCAATCACTGTGATACAGCAGTATAGTTAGTTACTCAGGGAAAATTAAAATCAAATCCCAATTTGACATTCACTAAGAGCCCATCTAGGAAATTTAGCCAGGTTAAATGGAAGGATTTGCTTTCTATTGCCACTGAAAGCATGAACAGTCCTGGTCCTTGGCTTCTATTCTGCAATTAATTGGGGTTGTCAGACATTACAGTTATAGGACCAGAGATAAAAAGTTGAGAAAAGCATTAGATACATGGAAGAAATTATTCAATATGATAGCAGTGAGGATGCCCAGAGAGCTGGGAGTACAACCATCTGCAGAGGTGCCCAAAACCAGACATGGGCAGCCTGGTGTACTGGGGAATGAGATCCCTACTCATGGCAGGAGTTGGAATTGGATGGTCTTTAAGGTCTCTTTAAACATTCATGGCTATAGTCAGAAATACCATATAGGGCTCAGATTGTTACAGTGTTTCACAGGCCATTGGCATCTTTTTACAGCTATGGTTTGCATTCAGAAAACTGTAACACATGCAAAATAAATGCCCTTTGCATTGAAGCCCTGCATCCACCAGCTCCTCCAAATTTAGCTTGCAGTATCACCACTGCCACTGTTTACTTCTTTAACATGTCACAAGTAACTTTCTATACTCAACCATCAAATTATCCCTTCACACACAAAAAAGAACAGAGAATTACAGTTATCAGCGGAGCATACAAATAGAAAGGTTGGTTGCAATTCAAATAAGAGTTTCAGGTATTGGAACTCATTAATGCTCCTTTCTAGAACCTCCAAGAAAAGTTCACTGACTTCCTGTTACGGTGACAGCAAAGCCAGCTGGGGCAGCATCTGAGATGCTGGTTTATTGCTAACCCATCTTGCTTCAGGTACACGACCCATTCTAACTAGTCTGTCCCACAGCCAGCAATGACCAGCTGCTGACTGTCAGTAGTCATTGGCCTGAACAGATATCAATGAATGTGTTCAGAGCACGTTTTTATACCCTAGGCCCACAAAACACAGGTCAGCCAAAGGACCACATGCACTTCTATGTCAGGCCACTTTTTTACTGAGTAAATAAAGATCAAGATGCAGCGTTATGTGGTCAAGGGCAACCTCCTCTCCAATGTCAAGTCATACAAACACTGATGCAAGGCTAGTGGCCTTTCATAGCACCAGCATGTAGCATCAGAAGGACTTTTCTTAAAGATTATGCTTCAAAGAATACAGCCAGAATGCATTCTTGCACAAAGCAGAACTGTAAGAACCAGCCATAAGTAGAGCGATTCATTCTTTCAGAAATGGCCTATGATATTCATAAAGGCTTGGATATTCATACAGATCTTAATTGTGATGTAATGGCTTGCACTGTAAGCAGCCTCCAGGGAAAAGCGCTTTCAATTAACCAACATAAACATTACATGTTCTGCTCAATTTCATGACTAAGAGCTGGGAGTCATAGCATAGGGCCAGAACCCACAGCACAGAGAAGAAGCATAGCTGTGACCTGAAATTATTCTTCTCCCTGTGTGTTTTGTGCTTGGTGTAATGAAATAGGGAGTACAGCAATGACAGCAGAACGGCAAGGTCCAAAGGCTGCAGCAAGTGAGGATTTGCCCAAACACAACAACTTCAGGCATAGAAATAAAGGAAAGAGGCTGCTTATGTTCAGATGGCCTCATGTACAGAGGGATCTCCAGCAAAACACCTTTGCCTCTGCTGCCAACCCTTAAATGAGGTCTGGGAAGGGATGGATCCTGGCTCCAGCCCTTCCAGTCACTCAGGTGCACTGCATGAAACTGAGCTCCCCTGGGTTGGCACTGCCTTCCACCAGGTGCTCAATCACTGGTTCAGGACATGACTTAGCATTTCCACTACACTTGGGGTATGTGAGAAGACTACCAGGACCATGACACACAGAAAAGAAAGCAATGAAGTCTTTCTATCTCTATTTATCCTCATTAGCTGACAGAGTAGAATATTGAAGAAAGGTCTCTTACCCCCAGTGCCAAGTTAGTACATATGGCATCATTTTTCCTAGAAGAAATCAAAACCACAGTGAACATCCAGCAGGTGTGAGCTGCTTCTGAAATTTAACCTGAGGCCAAGGGAATCTGAATTGGAGCTAATGACTTCAGCAGTCCTGGCTGGGGAAGCAGGAGCCCTGCAGTGCCTGAGAGCTGCTGTAAGATGGAGATTTCCAGCACTCACTGCTTCACTTCTCACCTGAACTGCATTGATTCAGCACTTTTGAGAACTGTTTTTTCAGCATATAACACAGGCAGCTTAGAAGGGACCAAGGAGCTGGAAGAGCTGTCTGAGGACTGAGTTAATGGGCAGGGATGTAACAGATACTTTCAGCATGCATATAAATGATTTTACCTGAAAAAGGAGAGGCAAGATATGCTCTTTAAGCAATGGGTTTAACTCGTTGGGATTTTGCTTTTGGTCTCTTCCAAGCTCTTCCTTTTTATATGGTTTAGTTTAGGAGCTGAGAAGGGTTTGGGGGATGGTCTTCCTCATGTTCTCCTTGCACCTCCTTCACTCCCAGGACAGATCCAGATCTTATACTCAGGATGCCCAGGACTGAGTTTTGGAAAGGCCAGTTCTGTGACATCTTCTCCAGGCAATTCCTTTCTACTACTGCAACTAAACTGAAAAGTTGGACTTAACAGATTCCTGGAGCAATATGAAAGCATAACATATTCCAGCTGGGATTCTAAAGTACCTTTCTCCAAGATATTCAGCAACAGGTACAATTTGTACACAGCAATAACAGCCTGAAGTCTGAATAAATTGCTGATTTTGAAATGGTGAATGACATGCTAGCAACAGTGCACATGGAACAATGTGTGAGAATAAAAGGATGGGTTTCATAGCGTTTTATCCTCTCATCATAGATATTTGTGTGGGAATTCTTGCTGCCAGGAAGCCAGCATGTCTAAAAGCATCTTGAAGAGTCTTTGACAAGCAGTTCCAGTTTATAAATGGAAAGTTTTCATCGCTTTCCTTTTTTTTTTACCCCTTCATCATTTCCACAAAATAGGGAAGTTATATTTTCTACATTTTTAAGCTTGATTTCCTACCCATCTTTGATTTCTCCCCTCTAGCAAAAGCAGTTGTTAAAGAAAGGAGTAAAAAAAAGACTAAAGAACAGTGAGTGTTCAGCATCATATGCGGTACGAGTGTTTTCAGGAACTGGTGGGTTGGTTTGTGGTTTTGTTTTTGTTTTGTTTGTTGGGTTTTGTGAAGTTGTTAAAAGCAAACAAAAATCTCATAAACTCTACACCTCAGTAAGGAAAAACTTCCATGTGGGGGGGAAAAAAAAAGGCTTTATTCTTTATTATTGGATTCAGCTTATGCCACATCACGGTGATGGTTTTGAAATGGCTTTGCTCAAAGCAGACTGACAAGCCCAAGGAAATTTTCAGCCATTACAAGAAATTTCCAATACTACAATGCTTCTTCAAATAACTTTTCTCCTAAAGAATGGGAAGCTACTTAGAATTGGAAGCTCATATATATCCATTTGCTCTGCAACCGCTTCCTATTTCTTCGCTTTATTTCACTTTGAACGTGGAGTATTTAATAAGGATGAAGTTAATGCTGGGCTTCCTTTCATGAAACTCAAGGTAGTGCCTCCTTCAAAAATCCTCTGTTGTGCCAAGTAGAAGTCAGCTGCCCTTGTCACCAGGCCCTGCAGTGCAGATGGGTAGATCACTGTTGGCAGCAGCAAACTGTTTTGCTCTGACTTGATTTAAAAACAGACATTTATCTTCAGATCAAAAGAAAACAAACTCCCTTTCCCCAAAACAAGAATTCCCCATTGCAAACATTTCTTTCTCCCCCTCATCCTTTATCCTCCTCTTTTGTCGTCTTGTATTCATATAAAGCAATTCTCTAGTTTAAAGACTTTTAACTAGAAAAAGAAATTACTTTCAACCCCAATAGTGAGTAATATTCTGACCTTTAGAATTCATTTTCAATGATGAAGATCAGAATAAGCAGCTTATTCTTGTCTGTCTTGCTCCCTTGACACTAAGTAAACAACTGCAATCTTCGAATATTTTCTTTCAGCAGAAATGAAGACAACAACATGTTCCTGGGTTCACCATCCCCCAGTACTCTCAATATGCCAAGGCCAATTTAGGTTGAGCTATAAACTATCTGTAGCAAGAGTTTAAAGGATTGAATCTGTCGCTCTCTACGCAGCATTGTAAGAGTAGATATTTGCAATAAGAACTCAGTGACTTATTTATACTCGAACCAAAGTACTGAGTTTTACTTCTCATGGCAGCTTTGTAAGCTTAAAATAACCCGGGCTACTGAATGAATTATCCCCAAAGTTATTTTCAAATATCAGATGACAAAGTGCAGACAGTAAAGTGAAGACAATACTCTCAAAGGAACTCCTTGACATGACAAAGATAAAGGGGAAGACCAGCATCTCCAGTTAAACAGCTTAAAGATCAGAGCTAGCTCTGATTTTCATTCAGAAGCCAACCTCATCACATATGAAGTTTCAAAAGGCTTCGCTGACTATTTTTGGCAAGGGTGGTATGTGCTTCTGAAGCCCTTCCTACAACACACACATATCTATGCAAGACAGCCCCCTCCCAAAACTGCAGGGCCATCTGCCACTAACAAGCAGTCACAACGAAGTGAGTAAAACAGTGCACATTCTCCAGCTATGATTTACATCCTTTTTGTGACAGGGTTTCATTGCTTCAAGTCAGACTCCTCCCAGCAGGTATTAGTTGGCCCGGTCTGACTGTTCATTCATCTTTGGATTTCAGACATGTTCCCAAAAGCTTTCATTTGCTGGGCACACTTTGAAAACATCGCCATTCAAAGCAGCAATCCTAATGCCTTTGTTTCAAAGGAAGCAAATGGCCCTGTTGGAGAAATCAACTAGTCAATTGCAGTGAAGCATCCAACCACCTATTTTTCATTTCTTTCAATTGTCCATACTCGACAGTTTGGTTTCAGTATCATTGCAATCCCCCAGACCTATTTGATCCCAGTGACAGACAATGGAACACGTTCTTTGTTCCCCATCCTTGCCTGATCCCTCTGACCTGCTCCTTGAATTTGTCTCCCTGCACAGAGGATGGGAAATTCATTTCCCAGATTTGTGATCAGTTTGAAGTGTGCAGTGGCAGATCCAGCCGTATCACTAACGGGCCATCTGCTAAGTGGCATTATCAAAGGATTTACGTTTCCTAGTCATGTTCTGCTTCTGCTGAATACAGAGACCACAAGAGACAGGCCCTTTCCAGTCCCCTTTCAGCAGACATATGAACCTACACACTTGGTATGAAGCATTACATTCTTGTTTGAATTCCTAGAATGTGTTCTTTCATTTTATTACCTAGTAACCTATTCTGCTCAGGCTCTGCCTTCATTTCATTTCTCCTCGAGCCAAGTAAAGTTCTGGCACTTAAAACAATAATAAATATTTTCTACTCATTTTGGTATTTTCATAGCAGACACAAATCAATTGCCTGGCATCCACCAGCAGCAAAGATACCACAAAAATAAAGCACAGCTGACCTCAGGAGTTAACTTTGCGCACCAAGGAGGAATGAATGGACAACAATTTGTTTCAGCAGTTTATAAAACACAACCTAAGTTCCTGCCCATTAACATGATAAAAATAGTCCTTCAGGAAGCAAAACCTTCCTAAACAAGGCATCTGCTTTTGCTGAACTCTTGTCTTTAGAGTAACTCTAGCACCAGCTGAGCAGTTAGAAACCCAAACTGCTCTGTGTAGAAATAACCTGAGAAGCACATGGCAGAATCCCTGCTGATATAATTCACATGCATGTTTTCAAGTGAGCACAGATTTCATTTACTTTTGGAAGTAAGAGTAAGACATAGAACCAGCGTGAGTTTTTTGTTAAAACTTATAACTTCTTCACTGGTTTATTCATGTTTAGGTGCTTCCCTTGGAGCAAGGGAAAAAAAGCAATGCATGACCTCAGTAACAGCACAAGATGCCCATCTAGAAAGAAGCTGATTAGGAAGCTTGTATGGATACAAGGAATTACATCTCAGAAGATGTAGTAGAAGTGGAAGCTTTATATCATTAAGCAGAAGAAGACGTCAAATTAATAACACACATCATCTGTACTGAGCTGCTGGAACTCCATTACACATCTTTCCAGTAGGCATGGGGAGACAGTTTTCTGGGTGATGATTTCAGCCTGCTTTCTGGTTGCAAATAAACCAGTCTATGAGCAACCCTCCTCTGAGTTTCAAAGGATCGCTTACGCTTCTCAACAAGAGACAGACTGACAAGAGTCTTGAAATGAAGCTGGGTATGTTAAGCTTATGACCAGAGATCACAGATCTCTTTCCCCTTTGTCTGCTCACCATTAGGCATAAGTATGAGATGAGAGCATGAGGTAAGAAACAAACTCTGCTGTTCAAGAATAAGGAAGAATTATGAAGCGAACTGCCAATTCCCTCAGTCACAACCAAAGGTCCCTTTGAGCCCATTAAGAGGAACCACATGCCCATAAATGCTATGTATGCTGCCTCCCTTTACACTTTTCAAACATAATCTCTCCTTCAGCCACCCAGAGTACAGAATCCTGTTTAGGACATGACCACTGATCTGGGAATATTTGTTATCTGAAAGAGAATATTTTTTCCATTTTTATTCCATATTTATTCCATATTTATTCCCCAGGCAGTCAGCATCGTTAATATAGTGAGGTGAAGTGAAGGAACCAATAAAGAAAAAGGAGGGTAATGGAATATCTGTTCTCAGAATTCTTCACTTCTCTATGGAAGTGTAGAAAGACTGATATCTTCCTTCCATGGAATTTCATTCAGGACTGTTCCATTTAACCTGGCAATCCTCTAACCACCACCCAAGCAAGATTCTGGTCTTGAACAAGTGCACTGTAATTCTGATATCTATGTCTATTACTTTTTATTTCCATTGTTTGCATCTCCCTCTTGAAAAGCAGAGGGAATCTGAGTCCCAATGGATGAGATTTTCCACATGTTGTTTCTAATGATATCAGCAGAGTCACTCAGCAGTGAGCAGAATTAGAGCCATGATTACAAATTGCTCCTGGGGATGGGAGAGAACATGCAAGATGTCAGGTAGTGATTGCTTGCTACCCTTAGGGCAGGGGTGATCTCACTCTATTTTATACATCCACAATGATCCTTAGTGAAGGGAAACATACTTGTGAGCAGCTTATGCTGCACTGGGGCAGATGAGCTGCAAACTGCATCATCTACCATACCTAGTTCTTCTACTGCAATTAAGATATTCTTAGAGTATTTGAAAGGAGATGTTCCCATGACAACTCAGACACCTAAACCTGGGGGAATTTCTTTCCTATTTGTGTCCAGCAAAGAAGATAAAGACCTTGTGTAAATGTGCCAGTTCTCAGTCTCCTTGGGCATTAAGCCCAGCATGGCAGAAAATACAGAAGCACAGCACCAGTGCTTAGATTTGATTTGTCAATCCTAATGCTACCAGAGTTTGAAATCCCTAATGGCCAATAAATATATGGAAATCCACCTACCATGCACAGAGATATGGGCCATCCCTGCTCTCCATTGGATGATGTGCCAGGGATTTGAGTATTTAGAGAAGAGCCAGATGCTAAGGCCTTGCAGCACTAGAAGCACCAGCAGGCAGCAGAAGGGCACAGCTGGTGCAAGGATGCTAAGCATTGCTACTGTTCTCCAAAGATGACTCTATTCAGATTCTCCCCATACAGTGGGTACTTTCCTGTCAAGTCTGCACTTGCTGGAAAAAATACTCAGGATATTTTGCCCAGAAACTGCACTGTTCCAACAGAGCCTCAGTGGGGAGAGAAAACAATTGACAGTCTACCTAGTGGGTTTTAAAAGAACGGTCCTGCCTGTTAGCATGAGGAAGACAGCTTGTTGGCAGTCTTCAACCAACTATTGTAGCTGGGGACTAGGTCTGCCAAGCAAGCACACTACACAGTACACACAGAGAGCACAGCAGAAGCTACAGCATCTCTTGGAACCAAGTAATCTTGAACTGGGCAGACAAGTCTGGAGGAGCATCTCTCTCCTGTTCCCTGTCACTCATGAGCATCACAAACCTGTGTCTTTGTGGAACTCCAAGGCTGGCTGTTGGACCAAGCCAGGTCCTGCCTCATCTTGAACTTAACACAAGTCTTAACAGGCACAGCAGGTCAGATTCCTGTTTCAAAGTCAGCCATACAGATCTAGGTATAAGCTAGTCACAGAAGCCTTACATTCAGTCAAAGAAGGGAAACAGGCAGTCCGGAGGTGTCTGAAGCTCTCTCCACATAGGCTATTTCTCTTCATCACCCACAGGATGGTGCATCATCCTCAGACATCCAGTAATTTCATCACCAAAACTGGGAGGAAGATGAGAAGGCAGTGAGCTGCCTTCACACCTCTGCAGCAGCCCCAGCCCCTCAATGCTGCCAAATCTGTTCCTGTTTGTAAGGCAACGTCAGAAGGATTAAATAACCAATTTCATATTAATACCAAATGTATGGCACTTATCTAAAGCTTTACATCATCTGAACAAACAGCAGGAGATTCCCCTTGGTATAATGAGGATTACAGGCCAAGTAAGTGACTTACCCACTGTCAGACCAGAGGTATTGCACAGGCTGAGCCCAGCCTTCCAAACTTCATTTGCAAACAGCTTGACCCCCTTCCTCTTCCACTGCTGCAGTTTTTCATCTCCAAACCTCTGAATAACTGAGACAGAACTCTGGCACCTTAATTAAGGCCAGCACTTAGCCAGGAAATCTCCTCTTTTAGCTCCACAGCTTTTGTGGATACGCTGTATAAGAGGCACATGGAGTGCTGGAATTAAGAGGATGTAAAAATAATCCATACAGAACAGCACAGCAAGGAACAGCCTGAGAATATACCAGCATGAAACGCATCTGCATACCTTCTGCACAGATAGCAAAGGAAGATGGAATTTGACAGAGCAATACTTAAAATTCAGTTTTCATCCTTACAGCAAAGCACTTAACAAATTAATTGAGCTTAACATCCATGTTGAGAGCTCAGCGCTGTTATAGTCATCAAAGGAGAAAGTCGACTTTATGACTGGTTGAGGGAAGCACAACGAGTCCTTAACAGACTAATCACTACCCCTCAGAAACCTGCAAGATAGAAAAATGGCAGCCCTTGAAATTTTTCTACAAAAGGACAGAGTTTCTTTGTTTTCTAATACATAGTTTGAACCCAGCGCTGCTCAGTTCTGACCCCAGGAAACAACACGTATCATCTAGAAATGTGATACAGTCTCTGCTATTGCTGCAGTTTTCTGGTTTGCTCAACGAAATACCATTTCCTGGGTACCACAGACCTTTTAAAAGGATTGGCTTTTATTTGTTTCTAGCTATACTAATAATTCATCTCACTTGGCTGCCACAAGCTCCAAGAAGTTCACTTGCTCTCCTAACCTCCCCTACAGACGACCTGACTCTTCTTTTTTCCTCCTCTGTCAGGTGCCATTGGGAATTAGACAGAAATCCCCCATCCACACATTCCTGGAATTAATGTAACTCAGAGTAGAATGGAGCAATAGATTCTGCTCCAGTGAACAAAGAGATTTATCGTCTCTTTCAGGACATACTGACTTTGCCTTTGGTGTGTCAATAAATTGTTAGTAGTCACCCACAACCCCAGCTACAACATGCCAGTCTGACACTTACCTTCCTACATCCAATCCTATATGAACATGTAGTGATATTTTAAGCAATTATTCCACCTCACGTTTACAGTCGCATCATGCATCTGTGCAAAGATTATTTTTGATGTGTTCTGCAAAGCATCCAGCATACTACAAGAATAATTCCATACTAGCCAGTACGCCAAGGGACCATTAATATTTCAAAACAGAACACCGAGAGTTGAGAAATGCTAGCAGTAAGGTCACTGTGGTCGCCCTTTTTCTCCAGCTACCTAAATGATACATTTTCCCTCTGCCTCATTCTCAGAAATGACTGAAACTGTTGAAAACAGCTTAGATGGAAATAGGCACATACACAGTTTTAACCCAAAAGCACTAGGCAGGGTGATAAATGAAACACTAAGAAGTGTAAATCGTGTCATCTTGTAGTACAAATTTTGTCTTGAATATCCACCAGTTCCAGCTACTGAAGGTAATTACTACAGAGGTCACTGACTCTCCCATTGGTAAACCAAAGTACAGAGTATTTAAGTAATTTTCCTATTGTAACACAGAAGGCAAAAGGAAAGTACAGTAATTCTGATTCTAAATCCTTCACAAAACACTGAGCCCACCTTCCTTTTGTGCAGGTCTTAGAAAGGCAAGCTCCTAAAATAAGAAAGGGAACTCTATGGAGCAACTTGAAAAAGAATGGATAGAAACATCAGCTATTAGAAAAAGGCCACGGCAATAGGCTTCATTTCCTAATGGAAAATTCCAAGAGAATGCTTAACATCTCCCTAAATCCAAGGAATAACAAACCAGCAGAATAAGCAGCTGGGCAGGGACGTCACCTCCAAACCTGCATCAGTTTTCTCTTGCATTCCATAGGGGACAGCTGTGGCCAACCTGAGGAGGAAAGGCAGGTTTGACATAGGGCCACTGCTGTAAAGTGCAGCCATGGTATTCAAGTGCTGCTTTCACAGCAGGAGTAGGGTAGTTCACCTCAGGCCAAGCTGTCAATGACAAGGTGGTCTTCCTCTCTGCTTCCTGAAGCCAGCAAGGCCACAGTTTATTTTCTCATTACCCCTCACACACAGGATGTGTAGCTGTATGTTTTCCACATCACTGCAGAAGCCAACCGTGTACGGGTGATAACAAGCAGAGTTTGGGAGACATCTGTAGATGTTTATCATAAATACCATGAACTTCTATTTTACAGAAGACAGCAGCTCATCTTTGAGCCACGATTTCAGATAGTTGCAATATATTCAGAAAGAATTATTCAGCAGACACGTAATCTCCGATGATAAGAAGTGCCAACTATCTTGAGCAGCGTTTCTCTGTGTAACCTGAAATCAGTTGATTTAAACTTATGTCACAAAACCATAGATGCATCAGTTCCATTTTTTCCAGGCTAAGCAGGCAGCATCCATTGAGAACAGAGCCTTTGAACAGTGCCTTTTGCCTCAGAAGCTGCTTTTAAAACAATAGCAACAATAAGATGATCTATTCTTCACACTCCTCAATCCAGACTGCTTTGCTGCAAGAACTGTGCTTGCTTTCATTAGATAACTAATTTGTGAGCAATAGTAGTTGCTTTATATCCATGATTTCGCCTCTTGAGACAGTTTTTATTTCCTCCCCTCCCCCCTAGTTTTAACACCAATTTTCCCTCTCCAGCCTAAGGGAATAAAAGCCAAATGGTTTTCATATGGAGTTTGGAAAGCTGGTTGGCTTTCATTATGGCCTCAGTCACTTTTAATCAGCTGCCTTAAAAAACAACTGGAAATAATTAACTGAGCTTCTCCTGGGCTTTCAGGTTCAATAGAGAGGTGAGCAAGTGAAGACAGACAAAAGGACAATACTCTTATTAAAATCTGTGCACTTTCTGGGAAGCCAAGGATGTAATGCTATGTTTCAAGATGTCTGCTCATACCAGCTATGAACCTAGGCAAAAAGTCTTGCAAGAGTTTTATGTAATTTAATGTATGCTGCTGGAATCTCTGATGTTATTTCTCTAATCATATGAGGTGAGTAAAGTCAGGCCAATGCTTTTGCATAAAGGCACGACCTAGTTTTCCAATCACCCCAGTGCCCATAGCAATCATTTACCTGTGCTGCAGGAAACTGATAGTCAAGAGCTGGGGTGAAACAGACAGTGCAGTACAATGCTGCTGTTCTGCACAGAACAGCATGCAGAAGAGATAGAGGAGAAGAGATCCAGAAGTAGCAGAACAGTCAGTTTCTAAGAACAGCAGGGAAAAACACAGCATTGCAGTACTTAGCTTAAAAGCTTTGAAAATCTCAGCTTCACCAGATGGGGACTGAGCTGATCTAACGGCTCCTAACAACAGTACTACTTCTCCATCTCCCTTTGCTCCTAGCTCTCTCCCTTATCTCAAGCCAACTCCAAACCTGGTACAGTCCTTCCCTGAGCAGGCTCAGCTCATTAACCCAGCAATAAGAAGCTTCTCTTCAGTTGGCTGAACTGACCCATCAGACAATTAATGAGCACCACCAAAGGATGTTCTTGGAGAGCTCCTGATTGGCAGTAAGGAAACATGAGCTCAGCCCAGATGATTGTGAAGCACACTCCTGTTGTGCAAGGGGCACAGGCAGGGAGGAGTTGAGGAGTGCACAATGAAAGGCAGCTGAGAGACAGTTCACCCATGGAAGGCACGAAGCATTCAACGTCAGCAGTTATTACTGCTCAAAACTTCTGTTTTCTGTTTACTGAAGACAGGTCGTAATCATCACCTCCAGTATCTATCTCTGTATTGCACATAATCGGTTGCCAATAAACCTTTTGCTATTCAGAAGCAAGATCTTTGTGGCTGGACTGTGAGAAAGGCAGAGCCCAGCAGGACTGCCGTTACCCAAGGGAAACAACAGTGTCTTGCTACAGAGACAGTCAGGAGGGAAACAGCCATACAAATATGAAGCAGTCCTACCACATGTTTGTATGGTGTCATTATCTGATTGGAACTGCTCTCTAACTGCAAAGTCCTATAAAATAGCCTTCACAAATGGGGGAATGTGGTCAAAGTTAATGAGATCCCTCTGCAGAGCCAGGTTTGGACTCAAATCACCCAAGGTTCTTCCCTTCACCCACCCACCGTTAGACAGCCTTTGATCACCAGTGTAAATTTGCTCATGGAATTTATTCACAACAAAAACAGATGCTGAAAAGAATCTCCATTCCCTTTTAATTTCTGCCTCTTTCACCATTAAAATCATTTACTACAGCAAAAGAAAAATTACTCCAAAGCCTTTGGCTGTTGCAGGGCAAGAACAAGAAGGTCCAGAGGCAAATGGGATACTGGGGGCATGCACTGTCAAGCAGAATTGCCTCCCCAGAGCATCACGATAACTGGGGGGGAACAGCTCTGCTCCAGCTGCCTGCTGCCCTCCCAACAGGGGGGTTACACACACACAGAAAATCCTATCTGGAAAGGCTGTGAGCCTGGCTTCCCAGCAATTAAACTGCAGATCAAAGGAAACATAAATGTGAACGTTGCTTTGCTTATTAGTATCAGCCCTGTCCTTGATTGCCTGAAGGCCTTTCCAACAATGTTGACTTTAATTACTTTAATGAGAGAGAAAATGATCTGAGGAGTGTCAGCTCAATGGGATAAGGTCCCGATAAAAATGCTAGGTCTAGGATCATTAGTTTAGCAGTTAATAGTACATTATCTTATGTTATTGGAGCTAAATGTAAACAGCCACAGAAGCCCAACTGCTGTCAAGATCGAAGCTGAGGAAACAAATTAGATGGAGCTTTGAAATAAAGTTCTGTTACCCACTCTCAACAGATTGCTCTTTGCTGATCCATTACAAAACAAATTCTTTTAGAGAGTGAAGCAAAGCAAATTGAATACACTGTGGGTTTTTCTTCAACACAACACTTGCAACAGTTATTAAAAATGAACTTTCTGAAGTTATTCAGTTTATCCAGAGCAAATTAAAATAAAGCAAATCAAGGCCACTTCAATTCTTTAGCCCAAGCTGCTAAGCAAGAGACCCTTTGTCTGCTCAGTGCTGTTGGAGTCCTCCATGACTCCACTCAAGCCATAGGAAAGGCAAGATCAAGATGAAAAAATCTACCTTCATTTGCAATGAAAAGGGATTAAATTGAGTCTCATGACCTGGTATCTGCTGCAGGAGCTACCTATTAATTCTGAATGGTGTGATGTGATGATGATTCCGAGCCATGAGTATTTGATGAAAGCATATAAGATGTTAAATAAATCCCATTCAAATTTTCACCAGATGCAGCAGTGCCTGCACTTGTAAAGAAGTACAGTTTCTCCTTGTATTACCAGCATGGAGGATTAGAGTTGCTGGTTGCTTTAGCTTGGAGTTTGAAAGAGAATTGCATGAAAATAGTTACATTTTATTTCCCAAGAAAAAATAATTCCTTCCTGAACTTTCATCTGATGGCACAGCCTGGTATGCATGAGCCATGCACAGCAGGCATCAGAAGTAATAGCAACCATCCTTGGAGATTCCAACTGATTCCTATTTCAGGCTACGGTTTTTTTCCTGTCTTAGGAGCAATTCTGCTTTTGCCAGCAAGTTCTTTGAACAACACTGCTGGTTTGTGGCTTGTGGAAGCAAGCTGCATCTTTTAAGCAACCTTGGAGTCCTCGTCTATTGTGAAAGCCCCCTCAGAGAGCAGTCTTCAAACATGTAAGTGATGCCTGAGAAGCATAGCCAAGTGGTCATTATGGGGGATAAAGACTCTTCTACAGGTAAATGGCTGCATAGAGGCCAAACTAGAGTACTCATTCTCAAAACAGGAGAGTTCAGTTTTTAAGGATGGATGTGACAGGCTAAGCTCTGAGTCCTTCATTCCATTCTTTGCTTTCAACAGGGATTGTATTTATCCTGTGAGGCAACTGAACCCAGTTACATTGGTCACTTGGGCATGGCTATGGTATTAGGACATACATTACCTAACAGCATCACAGTAAGCTCCATGTTGATGCTAAAAGAAATCATATATGCTTCCAGTGAGTTTAATGGGAAAATAACATACAGCTGTAGAAAAATACTCTGAGAAGAACACGGGGATGCTTCTGGTGATTTCTGAGCTTGAGAGAAGGAAAGAAAGGAGTAAGAAACTGCAGAGCCAAGCCTGAAGGATACTTCTCTGTGAAGCCAGGGTAGCAGCAGCGGAAACCAGAACCTGACTGTGATGTGTTTTAATACCTAACCTCAAGTTTGACTGTGATTCCAGCTAGCTTGACCTATCTTTGTTCCAGCCTGGCTCCAATCCATAAACCCTAGGAATGCTTTAAGACCTCTCTGTGCTGCAGTCACCACGGCATGTTGCCACAGAAATTTCTGCATCCAAGCGAAAGAAGTAAGAAACAAAACCACGTTCTACCCCTCCCTTACCTGTCACTGGGAATAGCAAAAATCAAAGTGGAGCAAGGGAACAGGCAGGCACAGCACAGGCTGTAGCTTGGTGGTTTGGTAAAAGACAATTTTACTTAAGAAAGAAGCTCAGACACTTTCCCTTTAATGGACACTCTCCCTTTAAGACCCTGTCTGCCAAGGGAAGAACAAACATATTGCTAGGAGAAACAACAGACACTGAAACCCTATGATCTGAAACTCGACCCCGATTCAACAGCCAGGAAATCCTCGGAAACCTCCAGAGGCAGCATAAAATCCCTCGCCTGGAGATGAGGAGAATTCAACAGTCAACATTTTTATGCAGTCTCAGAAGGGATCAGCCATTTAAAGAAAACAGTCAGAGCATGTGCTATGGCACAGGTCAGGTTAGTAATTATTAGGGTTTTCATGCTCCAAGGCGTAAGCTGATCAGCAGATGGCATCCAAAGGAGATCTCCCTTCTGGTGGCACACAGCAGAACTGGCCAGGGCATGGAAAGTCTCTCACATAAGCCTGTCAGTCAGAACAACCCAAGCAACATTTTCTAATGCTGAAAACCTGACTGCAAGATGTACAAATGCAATCATGCCTGAATGGAGAGCAGCAAGGGACTGATGCCCCAGCCATTTACTGCTGCCTGTGTGGACTGGAAAAAAACAATCAAATAATAAACGCACTGGACTGCAGTTCGCTTCCAAGCAATCTGCTTTACCCATAGCAAACTGGAAGTTCACGAGTAGACAGCCCCAGGAAGAGCTGTACCAGGAAGCTAAGATAGGAGAAATCACAGGGCTTATTGACAGAAGCAGGACAATAGAGACCAGCCAGTTTTGGAGAGGATGAAAGGATTAGGTACAGTGTTGCCCATTTCAATGGGATGAAAAATGTGGGTAATTTTTTCTTCTCTAAATGATTACATAGATCTGAACACCTACTATTGAGATTTTTCCTTCTGGCTCCTTTGTCATTATCTGTAACTGTGCCAGCTCTCCACCAACCAAACCAACATGCAGTTTTTGTTAAGATGGTTCAATTTTATGCCCATCATTTTAGTTTTGTCTATCATTTATCAACTACATTTAGTAGTCTTGAATTGCATGGAAGCAAACGCTCAGGCTCCTCCATGCCTGGACTCCTACACTGTGCTCCAGGGCAAGCAGAACAACCTTGATCAAAATTGTTCTCTTGTATTTATGCCTTGGGTATTGTCTGGTTCAGCAATAACTGCAGCTTCTGTCCTTTTATTACTGAAGAACTTTTGTTGCACTTAATCTGGGATGTGATCCATGGGGATTGCTCATCTCAGGAGTTTAATTACCTCTTTGATTAAAGTAAATGTTACATCAAGTGGATGGAAGGGGGTCATGGTCGGAATGGTCTCCTCGTTAATAGATTAGAAGCACAATCTTCTTTATCTGCCATTGACTTCTAATGAGGAATTTCAGAGTCACCAGCTTAAAAATAATCTCATAAATACAGATGACCAGTACCAGTGAAGGAGATTCCACTTTTCTGTTGCTCAGAATTTTGCTTCCATGCACCTTTTTTCTCCACTTCTTTAGCTGTTCTAATTTGTCTCTATTCCTCGTGCTCTGGAAACCCCACATCAGAGACTTTGGGAGTAGCAGCTCGATGCTGAAAGGGATTAAAACAAGCCAAAGGACTTGGTTTCTCTGTGCTGGGGTTTGGATAAGACAAATAAATTTGGCACAGCTTCACAGAGGGAGGGTTATTACCAGCTCCACGGAGGAGAAACATCTTTGTTGACATTACTTATTTAGTGTGCCAGCCCCACAGCCCTGCTATGTTTTTAGCACCAAATCCAGCCGTACCTGAGCACGTGGTGGATGCAGTGAGAAAACAGCAAGAAATGCTGCCAATAAATAAATAAATAAATAACCAAAGGGAAGAAATGCGGCTTCAGAAATTCACTGAACCCAGAAAGTTTCATTACAAACATCTGGTAGTCTTGTCAGATCAGCCCAAGGGCTGGAGATTAGGAAAACAAGGCCTTATTCCACTAGCTGCTGTGCCCAAATGTGAAGCTTTAGAAGATGCAGCTTAATCAGCCCTGGGGACAGACATCCTGGAAGATCGCTGTCTTGAGCTCCAGAGTAAGTGCAAATTCATGTTGAGCACTGTGCCAGCTTACAAAGTTCCCTCCAAGAATATGCATCTTAAAAAGAAACTGAGGAAGGATTGTTCAATGCAACTTGTGCTTTGCTTCTCATCTTTAAACTTGACTTCAACAGCGTCCTTCAGAGTAATAAAATTGATTGCAGAAAAATCAACCCAAGGCTGTGAACCTGATAACTGAAGGCATTTTTAATAGTGCTCCAAAGTAGGAATTTAATAACTTAAGTCTGGTTTTGATCGTAACTCTGGTGCGTAGTATTCTGACAATCAAACTGTTCAATAAGAGACGTCCTGGAGGGTGGTGGATTTCTTTTTCATCAAGCATTTAATGAACCAGAATGCCCCTGGAAAAATACCTACATTTCCTTCCCTTCCTGACACGTTGCTGCAAGTTTTCACCTCTGATGCATTAGTCCCTCTCAAAAGTAAAAAGTTAAGCCCACTGACCTTTCAGGAGGGATTCAGTTTTCAGGTGGTGTTTTTTCCTATATCCAGTCCCTCCCTTATGTTTTTTTTTTTTTGTCAGTCCAATCTTTTTGAGCAGAAAAGCACAGCTGAATGAAAGCACTTCAACCCAGCCTTTTAATGTCCTCCACTGAGACTCTTTTAGCTGTAAAGCCACTGCACTTCACTGTGCCACTGAGTACACCCTTTCCATTCTCCATGTTACTCTGTATGAACAGAGCCAGAGTAATCCCTTCTGCCCCAAGAAGGTAAACAGAAGGGACAAATGATGCATGAGGACGAATTATTGCAGAGCAGGCTGTGATGACAGAGCTGTAAACCCAGCAGAGAGCAGGCCTGAATTCTCCTGGATTGCTTTTTGTATCCCATCAGCCTCCTCTCCTTTCAAACACATCTCCCCAGCGGTCTTCCTGAAGGAGGATGTCAGCTGATGCTTAACACATCTGCTTACCTCCATGCCATGTTTGCTTGCTCCACACACTGACATACATTGGGCACTGTGGCTGCCATCGCATACTCTGTTCTGGGTTCAGCTAAGGTACGTTAAGAGCTTACCAGCCTCTGACATCAGCTGGCATAATTGATCGTAGAGTTGCTGCCTAACCTGTTTCTGTCAAAACGGGTTTAAAAATTCAACAAACAAAAAACTACTATTAGCAATGTTTTAAGCTAATCCAGATCATTTTGATAGAACTGGGCTAGTGAACAATTCTAGCTGTCAGATCGGCTAGATGTGCTAACCTCTGGCAAGTGACACAGCAGTGAACAGGTGGAGAAGGGCAGAGATCTCCAACTTCTCACTCAAATATGAAGCAGCCTTAGGCTGCTGACTATGCTGCTCTGACAGTCCGTTTCCATACCCTAGGCTGCCCAGTTTACTGCAAACTGTATTCCACAGAGAGGGTAGAAAATGTAAATTAAGCATAGAATGACTCCATCCATATATGACAAGTCACTACAGGTCACACACCTTGCTTTGCCCCTCAGACCTGTGCTCAGTCATCTTCAGCCAGCCAGGAATCTCAGCTGCTCCACAGATGTGCCCTGGGTGATCCAGGAGCAAGCATAAAGAGATGAATGTGTGGTTGTGACACGGTAGTGAACAACGCCATAGACGTTATTCTAATGTAGGGTTTATAAGATATTATCAGGGTGACAGCAGCACTCTGGTTATGATTCACCCTTGGTCCATGAGGCTGAATAATTCAATATATCAGTGATACCCACAGAGGTGTCTAAGCTTATCAATTCATACTCCCCAGGACTGGAACAGTGGACTCAGCTCCCCAGCCTTGCTGTGGGACCTCCAACTGAGTGCTACTGCACAGGAAGCCAAGCCTCTTTCACCACCATGATTAATACTAGTTTGGCTATATTACAAAACATCCTTGACCCAATTAACGATCTATGTAGGAGAAAATGTGGTGGAGATATTTTCCTATTCGCAGATGGGGCACTGAAGCACACAGACTTTAAGGAACAGATTTCTGGCTGTGCATAACCAGAAGCGAGGACAGATTATTATTTTTTTAAGTGACAATTTTCCAGCAGCTGCACTTACAATCAGTTATGGACAGATTTCCAGCCCGTTACTACTTGGCACATCAGTGTAGGACTCTTATCTGCATATCCTCAAGTGACTCTTAACTAATAGCAGTCGCCATTCAGGCTGGCTGCTGAACATGCTCAGTTAGTGTGATCTCAGTGCACAGCAGAGTCCTTGCTGTGATACTGCCAGACTTGGATAAAATCCTTTTGGCTTTGACTTGAGAGTGTTTGTGCCAGTGCAGACACAACCCTCACAGCAAGCTGCAGCTGAGCACAGGCAGTATCTGTGTTCCATAAGATGCCTCCTTCAGCACTCTCCTTACACTGACCTCATTCTAGTCCAGTGCTAATCTCACCAGGAGTAACAAGACTTCTAAAGGGATGTTTTGCTTTGAAGCTGAGCTCCATGGACAGCAGAAGATCTCTGCTGTTGCCTGGCAATAGCAAATATGTTCCCAAAACTTCCTACCCTGAAAGCTACTTCAGCATTTTCAAAGATTGGGGTGGGGATCTTTACTCAAGACCCTTCACAGTCTCCCTACATGCAAAAAGGCCTCCTCTCTTTTGTTTATTACTTACAAACCAGACACGTCCAGCAAAAACTGGCCATCTTGACTATGGTAACTAATATGATGTCATAGGCAACTGTCAGACTCCGTGGTATCACCTGCCATGTTCGCATGATTGTAATCTGCAAGACATTCAACATCACCTCCCTGTTTAAAATAATCCTTTCCACCAAACAAAGTCTTTAACATATGCACAGTACATCTGAAGGAAAGGAGGAATATCTAATGTCTATTTACCATTATCCACAGCAATACATTATTCATGCTTCCCTCTGCTAGCAAAATCTTTCCTTCCCTAGTATTAAAATGGTACATATTGAAGTAGAATGGCAGACCCTCTGGGATTCCAGATGCCTTTGCATTGGTCTCATTAGCATAGGCTCTCAGATTAATTAGTAAATTCATTATATAGAAATTTCACTACAAGGGCTTCTTTGGTAACATGTGCCATGCTGTTTCACCTGGAGTGAGAGCATAGCACCAGCAGCATCTCTCATGACAACTACAAAATGAACTGGCACCATATGCCACTGATTCAGACAACCAAGATGGTGAGACACCAATTTGCATTTGGAATGCTCAGACGCTTGGCACTTCAGGGAGGGCTGATTCCAACTCAAATCAGATCCTCCCCGGTGCCTTCACCTTGGCCTTTCATCCAAAGACAGTGGGTAAAAAAAAATGCTATTCGTTAGCATTGTAATACTGAAGTCTCATAGCAATGCTGCCTGTGATAAACTTAGGGTATCAGAGTGAAAAGTTTTGCAGGGAGAGGTAATACTTTTTTATCTGAATTGATTTTGAGAGGGAGAGGATATCAGACAAGTATTCAGGAATACAGACCTTCAAGGATTTGTTTCCTTCCAGCTGTATCAGTTGAAGTAATAAAAGATATTCTCTCTCCCACAAACTTCAAGGGCTGCGAGTCTGAAAGCGAGCAAGCTTTTTTTTTTTTTTTGGTATTTATCAGTTACTCTCACTGCAAACCTCACCTCTTACAGCTTTGATTTGCACCTTCCCTCCAGACTTCTCAGGTCTATGGTGAAACATCATTATTTCCATTTAGCAGACAGGAAAACATATGCCTACAGCAGTGATATGACTCACAGCAAGGGCAGGAATATGTTGTACATCCCAGGGAATGCCTTACTCATGGCAATATGCTATTGCAAGCCTGAATTTGGGGACTGAAGTTGCCTCTCTTTGTCATAGCTTTGAGGTTGTTCCATGGGTGTGTACATTGTTTTTGACCACAATACCCATTTTTCTGACCCAATACCCACTCATTTCTCAATGGATGGTTCTATGGTAGTTTAGTTTTGTAATGTAATCTACCGATCAACAGTACAGTTCAGAGTGCAGCAATATCCCTTACTCATCCACACCCCACAACATGCCCTCATTTTGTAACTGATGACTTAACTAATATCGGAGTAACTATGAGCCTTGTCTCCCCACTTTATAGCGTTTCAGTTCTATGAGATAGTTTCCATCGATGCTGGTTCCTTCCTCGTTTTCAACTAAAGGAGTAAATTCACAAGGCTATAACATTTAGATTTAAAATCCTATAGTGGATTTTAAGTATTACTGCATGACAGTGTGAATGTCTCCTCAAAGACCACTGTCTGGAACACAGTTCATAGCAAACATAATGTTAGCTTTGATAGGAAACAGCAAATGTCTTTCAGACAGTATTTACCTGTCTTGTAGAAGAAGCCAAACAGAAGAAAACATTTATTTTTGAATAATTTATTTTAAAAGTGATGGAAAAGCTTTGATCTCCATCTTCACGTATTACCCAAACAACTCCTGAGCAATTAGATATGAATTCTTGCCATTTCGTGACCTCCTCCTCTTCACATGTGCAGAGAAATGATACAGTACTGATAGCGAGCAGCCTAAGCTATCTACAAAGGATTTTGTTATCAGTTAATCCACCCATAAAAAAATGCAGTCACCTCCAGGAAATGTGAAGTTCTCCTTTATTTCATCCACTTTCTTTTTAGTTCCTCTAGAGCACGTGTTTTTATAGACAAGGTGTCTTAAAATTGGTTTCGGTAGCAATGTTTTTAATAACACAACAAGGTCTTCACCTCTGTCTCTCAACTTGTGCAAAACCAGCTCTGAGTAAAAATGCTAGCAAGGTGAGGGGAAGGTGTGTGTGCTTGGTGAACCAGCACAAGCCTCCCATAGACTTCTACAACTGTATCATAGAATGGCTATAGAATATTTTATCACCTCGCTTCCCCCACCTTTTAGATCCTTATGTCACACTCGCTGTCCAGTGTGAAGGCTGTTAGATCTTTGAAAAAGAGCAAAGTGTTGCGAGACCACATGCACAAAGATATAGCACTGGGTTGGGATGCAGTCATGTCTGAAGACTCGCTGTGTCAAAATGAAAGCCTGACAAGTTGAAAGGTGAAAGATAACCCATGTATAAATAACAAACAGAAATGTTCAGCAAAAGTGGCACATCCGTGTTACTGTGATGCGCCCATATAAGAGGGAATGAGCTTCCCAGTTGAGACATTGCAGCCCAACACCCATTCCCCAAGGAGGCAGGTGGATTTCCAGTTTCCATTTTGCAGGAACCAGATGGGGCTATAAGGGATTATGGAGCATGGAGAGCTCCAACACAGCCTTCAAGCCTCTTCTAAATACCACGCTTCAGTGACTTCTTTATAAAATCTTAAATAGATTCTTCATAAAACAGAAGGTCAAGGACTTAAAGTCTAACAACTGTGACCTTTCATAACCAAACAAAGAGGAAAACTTTCACCACCTTCTGGATCCTACAAGATTTCTGGGCTTACAGCCTTGTACCTTGGAATAAGTTACAGTGTCTTTTGTTTCTTCTTCCTCTTCACGTATATTCCTTCCAAGAGCAAAGACAGTTGTTTTCAATATGACGAAAAATCAACCATCTTTAAGCAATTTCCAGAGCAGGTTTAGAAGACAGTGTTCAGACAGAATGACCGAAGCAGCAGCGATAAAGGCTGGCACCTCCAGCTGCTGCAACGCTGAGATCACAAATCTATATCCAGGAAAATCAGAAAGTAAGGAAAGTGCAAATTGCTCTTATCCCTCCCACCAAGCTCACTTACCTGCTTCTAAGGCAAGTACAAAGGAAGAAATGCATAAGGTTTCAAAGCAGTCTAGCACACAGGACAGGGACTTCTTCAGATGTGAGTGATAGAGGTGAAGCAGAATTGCACCCAGTAGGAAAACAGTGCATACACCCCACCTGGCCCATTTCTGACTCCATTCTGTCACTGGAAAATTTCTGATCTTATAATGAAATGGATAAAACTTGTAATCTTGAAAGCTTCTATCTATTTAAGGAAAAACTAAACTTTCTGCTAAAGTCAGTTAGGAATGTCTGCCAAATATAAGTACTATACAAAGAGATGGAGGGAGAGAAAGCACCATGTTCCTAAACATTCACTTTGTTCTAAACCAAAGTCCTGTTGGACTGTACTGAAAACCTCAATCTAGGTTGCTTCATATTTCACCTTGTAAACACATTGTTCCGTAAAGCTCTGTTAAATACAATCTAGTATTCCTGCCCAACTCTGCAAACCTTCTAGGGGTTGCAAGTTGCAAATGATATGGGAGCTATTAGTAATAGGTGAATGGTTGGACTTTTGGATGATCTTTTAGGTCTTTTCCAACCTTGGCGATTCTATGATTCTATATCTTACTGATTTTTTCCTAGATGCAATTGGGTTTCTTTGGTTGATTTGTTTTGGGGTTTTTTTGAGCAAAACATGTACTAGTGAGTTAAAGCCTTGCTGGAGAGCAGGCTCACTTCACCACAATTTAAATGACAATAACTCCAGCAGTAACTGTTTAATTGTTTTGAATTATTGTTGTGAATTGTAATTGTGTCTCTCATTTGCTGAAAGGCAATGATTAACTATTTAACTTGCTCTGTAGCTAATTGGCGGCATTTATGATTACTGTGAGTTTCAAGTTACTTTGACCATTTGCAAACTGATTCTCACTTGATTGTCTTGCTGGACATCACAGGAGGAGGTAGTGGTGAAGCTGCCATTGGGGGAAAGCAGAAGGACATCCAATGAACAACACTGAGAGAGTAACTGAGCAATACTGAGAGAAAACTCATCGCAATTAAGAATACGTGAGCTGATGATGGCACAGGAAAGGAGGACAAATTGTTAGCTGTGGTGCATGTGTGGAGGTAAAGTTTAGTCCTTTATACTGCTATTACATTTGGGTGTGGAGATACTTTTTGCCATTCATATTTAGACTTCTGTGCATCTGAACTGGAACATTCCCATAATCCAAGCGAAAGGGTTTGGCCCAGTTTTGAGCAGTTCGAGCATTACTGGAAGTGGAGATGTGGTATGTAGGAGGTTTGAAATCCAGACCAACAGGATGGAACGAGGCCAAATCTACCCTGCGAGGAAATCGGCACTAGAATCACTTTGAAGAAAAAAAAGACATCTGTCCTTTTTTAGAAGATCCTTGCATTTCCCCTCTGCTAACAGCAGCTGCTGCCTCCATGTGTTAAAATACCTGATCAAGAATTCTCTGTGCTTGCTCCTGTCATATAAAGCATGAGTCAGCTGTGTAGCCTAAGCCAGTGCAAGGCCCTGAGGTTGCACTCAGCACTGCCTGCAGAGCTGCTCTGTGCATCCCATGTGCCCCACCAGTTTATACCACAGCACTCAGTTCACAGAAGATAGAAGACTAAAAGGGTCTCTGGGTGAATGCTATATATATATATATATGTATATATATGTTTTAAACCCTTCCCTTCACATCCAGTACTGCAATGCAAAAGATTGGCTTTTATGGCAACCAGGATTCAACATCATTTGAATACTGAAACAGTGGGCAAAGAAAAAGAAGCACAGCAAATACTAACTCCTAAATCATCACCAGGTAGGATGGGGAGTACAGAGGCACTGTGCTTAGCCCTTCACTGATGTTGCAGTGGAAATTCTTTTTCAGAGAAGACAAGCTAGCTGCCTTTGCAGCCTGATCTTTCAAACCTCATTTTTCATCTATAGGGATAGCACTGTTCTTACGAGCTGGCAATATCTCAGCTTTATTCTGCCCTAAAGGTGTTGGACTTGTTTGTCAATTAAAGACAGGAAACAGTTTTCGGTGGGTGGGAGGGAGGAAGAGAAAGTGAAGGAGCATTAGGAAGGTAAAGGGAAATAAAAGGTTGCTGAAAGCCTTTGCCAGGTTAAAAACATCATCTTGCCAGGATGCTTAGCCCAAACAATTTAAAGATCCGCAAGAAGCAGGGATAAGGTAGTTGAAATGACTGAGGCATGTATGGCTACTTTGGAAGCAGATGTAAACAAGGTTGTTAAAAGGACAAGTCTGAGAAATGTCCCCAGGATAAGACCTCTGACATACAGAGTCGTATTTAATAAAGCTTCTATGTGACTTGTCTTCAATTGTACTTGCATCATTACATACTGAGAGTCTCTGTATTCTCCAGCACCCCCAAAGACATGCAGATGTTAAAACAGAAGAAAGCAGTCTTCTCTCCAAATATCAGTTGTTTTAAAATTCACTACCTAGTGCTACTGTGTTTAAGCTTCATCTCAGATGATTATGAAAAAAGAAGTCACAGAAAGAAAGGCCAAATATATAACAGCAGAAGTCCTCGGGGTCATATTATTTGGAACAGGAGTTGCCTGGCTCTTATCACTGAAGAATCTCTTATGGGAAAGAAAACATAATCACTGCAGTATTGAATTTCACTGAAAGATTTATAATCTAATTTAAAAGCATAGGGATTTTTTTTTGTTTGTTTGTTAATTATAATAAACAGCAAGTTCATTACACTCCTGCTTCCAAAGAAATAGCATATTGTAGACAGGGCGATAAAGAAGATAAAGCATTGGTTTCATTCACTCACAGGGCAGAAGTTAACCAGAGAGATGCCATAAACTGAGAACGCTGTCCTTCTGCCAACAAACTGTCCTTCGGTGTGAGCAAAACACACATGAAAAGAGGCACTTCCATTGAGTAAAAGAAAACCCTGTATCCTAGATGGCACTCTGCCATCTTGAAGCACCATGCAAAGAATGTAGC
The DNA here is from genome assembly GCF_039878825.1 of Excalfactoria chinensis. NCBI lineage: Eukaryota > Metazoa > Chordata > Aves > Galliformes > Phasianidae > Excalfactoria > Excalfactoria chinensis. The sequence continues at coordinate 2,768,253 of NC_092848.1, read as the reverse complement.
TGTCTTTTTATGGTGTAATGAACAAAGGTTGGGCTAAAATCTGGATCCTCTGAGTTTACACCCAGAGTCTGAGATACCAGACCATGATAATCAGCCCACAGTCCACTGACTGAACAGACCAAAGAGGTATTCAGGTTACCTGTAAGGAAGGGCTAGCTCTAAGTCTGAGCGCTCCAAGCAATGCTATGTGTGTGAATAAGACCAAACTTTTGTTAGGAAACAGATCCATTTCAATGCCTTATCTTTCAAGAAGTCTCCCACATTAACTTGGGCACCTCAGCATTGCATCCTGCCTCTGCCTTTGTATGCAAGCAAGCTGCTTCAGGTGTGTTCATGTATGCAAACTTTGGCTCTTCCTTGCAATGCAGTTAGCCTTCTAGATTAATCATCTTTATTTACTTACTTCTATTCACTTACATCCTGATGTTGCCTGTTAACAGAACATTTATCTCTGACCATGAATATTCAATGGAAAATGGCATTGGCTTCTAACTTCAGTCTGAATGCAAAGATTTACAAGCTGTTTCATTCAAGAGCTTGCATGCTCCAGCATCTGGATGCTTGGCAATGATTCACTATTAAGGGAACCAGCAATTTGTCATGGACTTTTGTTGTTGACTTGTGCAATTTGCTGATTATATCTGCAAATCACAATTTAAAGTTGGATCTGATCAAGGGGATGTGCTCCATACGACATGCTCTGGTGAAAATCAAGGAAGCCTTTGAAGTAATTCAGTGAAACAATAAGGAAAAATAAAAGATACCAATGGGGTGTTAATATATATATATATATATATATATATAAACTCTCTTAAAAGTTGAAATTCTGCTTATCAAAACTGATTCAGTTCCCTCAGGAAACAGCTGAGCGTTGTGCCTAGAACCCAGGTAGTCAGAATTATTGCTGGTTTGAAGACTGAGGGTATTATTCTTTTCTCTCTGAAGTTCTTACAGGGAAATTATCATCCGCATTTTCCCACTGGGAAACAGTATCCCACTTGAAATGTCAAATCAGAAAAGCACAGAGAAAGCATATACTCATCTGCATATTTTTGTTGCCAGCTGAAACACAGCACTAAATGCTGATAAGGGGTTGCTTAACTTGCTTTCAGGCCACCCACTTCCAGCTGGGTTTCCACTGGATGACACCTGGAGCAAGAGAGAAGTGTTCATTTTTACCTACCTGCAGCTCACAGGTGGGGTTTCGCCAGCACTAACACTATTCCCAGCACCATGAACTGTACCAGTTGTGTGATGCAAGTACAAGAGATGGGATGAGTGATAAGGGCAGAAGCTTTCCCTTTTTCTGAAGGGGGAAGGATTCATTTCTCCTTCTCCTCGTTACTTACATCAAGCCTGCATTTGCCCTGAGCTGGAAAACACTAAGCAGCAGTTCTAAGTGTTATTTCTCACACTTTAATTACTGAATACCAGTAAGAATTTGCAGATTAGGGAGTGAAAGTATTGTTTCTTAAAAAGGAAATCAACATCCTACATCTCCTTCAGAAATAATGCTAACTTAACTCTCCAAAGACATTCAGGTGAAACATGACATCTTCTTTCTTTGGGAGATAAAATCACTGTCTTTCTTCCCAGTGTTTTTACCCGATGTCAGAATTTTGCACAAAACACTTTCTCAATATTTTTATTCTGTTTTCAGTTAAAAAAAAAAAAAAACAAAAAAAAACCCTCTACTTTTCAATTAGGGTAAATCCACTGTAACAGAAATGGGGTCCCACCAGTGAAAATGAAGGGTGGATCTACAGCATAGACAGATGTCTGAAAACAGAAGCAAACTAATCTGATATGACCATTCTTTAAAGTACCATTTTTCTTGGCCAACCTTACAACTTAAGCAGATACCTGAGTAGATGGAGGGAGGCTTTATGCTGAACATTCAGGTATTCTTCAGTTCTGCACAAAGTTTATAACAGGCATCCACAGGAAGACCACAGAGCATACAATGCAGTCCAAGCTTTGCTTTAAAAGCCAGCTTTTACAGAGGTGTACACAATGATCCTTAGGGCTCTGTGCGCCTCTCCCTCACTTCTGCTTCTCTATAGGAAACTGCTTTGACTGTGTTAGTGTGCTACATGTCTCACAAGTACAAAGAAGTCAGGCAATACTAGCGATGGATTAAACTTCTGCCTTGCAAGATCCATTTTACCAACACATTTTCTGCCTTTATTCAAAGCATTTTCAGTTCTTTGAAAGTATATTAAATAGGACCAAGTTGGATGTGGCTGTACTTGGGATGAGGTCATTCTGGCTGCCACAGAATGGATTTACAAGCCTGTGGAAGCAGATATTCTCTTTTTCTGAATCAATGCTGGATCAACACTTTGACATGGAGTTAGAAGGTGCTGTGCTATTACAGATGTTGCTGTTCAGACAATACATAAAAGCAAGGTCTGCTTTGTTTTCATTTGTTATGGCCTGTGGCATCACCTGCACGAACTCTGGGACTGAACCTGCTCAAGTTCTGTCATAGCTAATCAGATTATGTTTATTAATCTGTCCAAAACAACAGAGAAAAAATAGGATGTAATTGTATAATAATAGAAGCTGGGGGTTACTGAGGCTCCTGGGCTGAGACATATCCTCAGCCTTAGCAGCTGAGTGGAAACCTCAGATCAGAATTTCTTTATCAGAAAAAAGCCCTTTGCTGTAATTGTGAACTGATGAGAAAGCTTGAATATCTGAATTCAGGATAAAGGCATTTAATTCTTGAGTAGATTTCATGCCATTAAGTCACAAAGAAAACAGGACATGTCCTTTGTTTAATTCTGGGCAATGAAATAGACTTCTTTATACACAAAGTATACTTTACTTGGACTTATGCAAAGCATCTGACACTGTCCTACACATCATCTCTAAGTCAGAGAGGCATGGAGGCAATGGATGGACCACTCAGTGGATAATGAATTGGCTGAATGCTTGCACTCAGAGTTGTGGTCAATAGCCCAATGCAGGTGGAGACCAGAGACAAGTGAAGATCCATAGAGGTGAATATTAGGACATCACTGCTTAACATTTTGTCAATTATATGGACAGCAGAATTGAGTGCAACCTCAGGTTTGTCAGCAATGGGCTTTTGAGCAATCTGGTCTAATAAAAAATGACCCTGCCCATGGCAGAGATTTGAAACTAGATGATGACTGAGGTCCCCTCCAACCCAAACCATACTATGATTCTAAGTATGATAGTCTATTTCCCAGCATTTCCCACTGTCTCAGCTCTTGCTTTCAGTGTTTTTCATGGTTTCCTGCTTGTAACAACAGCCATGAAGAAAGAAATAGACAGAAGTCAGGCCTGTCCTGAAAATTTATCATACACAGGTTCATGCAGAGAGAAACAATGAAACCTTCTATGCTACTTTTAAGATTTCTTAGAAATAAGAAACTTCACCAGAGGGGCTTCAAGGAAGTCATTCTGCAGAAAAAAAGTCATGAAAAATCACTGCCTTGGAACCATATACTTTTTCTGTCATGAAAAACACCGAATTACAGTTGAGAATATCCACAAATCATTCAGCATCAGGAGGTGGGTAGAACCAGTGGGTATAGAAACTTTGGAAAGAGCCGTGTGCTTATTCCCAGACTTAATATTTCCTGACAAATAGACTTAATATTCTTAAGCCCCTCAGCATCTGAACAAAGGCACGACACGTATGGAACCAGGAGGTTTGGCTAGCCAGAGGCTTCAGTTGATTCAGATGAGATTGTTTTGTTTTCAAAGGGAAACTGTAAAAGAAATAAGCATCTCTTCCTTCTCTCAGAGCTATCATTGTATTACACCTGCAGATGATGTGGATTTTGCTCTTTAAGAATAGAGAACAACAGGCAAGAAAGGACACTGTGAAGGATAGTGAAGTTTGCCTGTTTCAGACAGGTGCTGATCGGATCACAAATTGGTTACCTTTTTCTCTGAACAGCTGGTTAAAATGAACTGCAGTTCTCCAGCTAACAACACCGAGCTTGGCCTATAGTTTTAATTGCACACTCCAAATTAATGTGTTCAAGGGTTAATGGCCCCTTTGTTATTCATGCGTTCAGGGGTTAATGGCCCCTTTGCTCCTTCTTCACTTGGGCTGATCTGTGTCTTGTCTTCCTCCTCAACAGCTGGTCTCTGCCCAGCACCCTGCTTCTCACATCTCTGCACTTGAGTCAACCAGCAGATCTTGACTGGACAAAGCTCTTAGAACTATCATCTAATAGCTGCTGAGGTATACTGGCAGAAAAAGTCTCCATCAACACCTGGATGCTGGGATACCACAGACCCTAGATGTGCACGAGGCTGGCGCTTTACATGGTCTCATCATCAGCCTCCAAGCTTTCACATCACAATTGAAAACTCAGTTGAGATTTCTTTAATTTCAGCTCTTCTTGATCATTTCAAAAGACACAAAAATCGACAATCATTCTGAGGTATCACTGGCTTTTTAAACCTTAACCTCTTTTTCTTGCCTTTACTCTATCACTCCTTTTTTTTTACTTCCCCACTTTTAAGCAGCACTGCATTAGCATATCTTAAAATGTCTAAAGATGTTTTTCTGGGTTAAGCTGTCTGGTAACTGCTTGTATTTTAGCCAGCTCAGGTGAGAAACAGAAGAAAAACAAAAACACTTTTCATATTTACAGTCTCTTTCACCTTAGTAAGCTCAGGCTCTTAACAGAGCTTCCTTTTACCCAGTTTTCATAGAAGCAAATGAGTCTTTACATATTTCATACATACCTTGAGTATCAGAAAATCACTAATTTTTCAAGTCTTAATGCTTTGATTAGCAAATCTATACAAAACCAAAGAGAAATACATCATTTTACACAGGGGACCCCAACCCTTCCAGTGCTTACTTATTTTTTAATATATATATATATATGTATTTTCTTAATGGTCAGAAAAACAAAACCTTCTGTTTAAGTGTAAATTAATTGGCAGGACTCCTTTCAACACTCATCAGCTCTTTGTGTCGCTCTCAGCTGGTAAAGTACAGTCTACATCCTTCAGTCTTCTGTACTGCCTTTCATCTGAAAACCTCAAAGCTCTTTGCAAAAGACTAATTAATAAGTTTCGGCACAGCTCTCAGTGAGGCAGGTAAACTTGACAAGTAAAAGTGTTAACATTCTTGCAGAAGCCAACAGAGATAAATCCCCCAGACATCTCAGGCAACTGTTAGACCCATAAGAGTTTTTGTACTCTTTGGTTTAATGCTGTGTGTTTGACCTTCCTCTGCAGAATGCAGAGCAAGGGTAACCTATCTCGACACTCTGGTCTTTGCAGTTGTTTTTGTCTCTGCTTGAAACATCTGCCCTGAATGATTCCCAAGGAGCCAGACACCGACTGAGCAAACACACAAAATATGTGATTCTCTCAAGCCAAACGAAAATCTTCCAGTTATCTGAAAAAGACCAGAATAGGTTTTCTGACTTCTGCAGAACTTCCAACTAAATGCTCCACTTGCTTTCTTTGCTATTGCAGCATATTTCCTGTACAACACATTGTCTTACCTCACATAACGCTGCACATAGGAAACTCAAAACAGCAAATTAATTAATTAATAAAAGAATAATTATCATGCTTTGCTCAAAGACTATCAACAATTGAGTTTGATCGATATGGTGGGATCCAACAAACAGGGTTGTCTGATGTGACTCACTGAATGCAAAGATCTACTCAATGTGAAAATGATTCTTAGAGCTGCCCTGACTAACAAGCATTCCACAGGCAAGCAAATATCTTAAATCTGCACATTAAAAATGCCTATTTATATGGGACTTTTCTCTCTTCTCATTATCCACTTGACAGCTGCTGGGATGTTAATCTATACCTTGTAGTTACCATTCCAGCTGTGATACAAGCCCACATCCTTGGGTTGCATTCTCAGAAGGTTTAAGAAGAAAATGTTTATTACCCAACCTTTTCTTTATGGAAATGTTATCCAGAAGTAAATCTGCCCAAAGCTCAGACATTGGACCCAACAGATTAAGATACAAAGACTGCATCTCCCATCACAAGGATGCATGTTCCCTGTTCCACAAACCAAACACAAGAGATGGACCACCTTTATGTAACTCAGATTCCTTCTTACATGACTGTGCCAAGCCCATCTTTTCCCCCAAAATGCCAAGTTTAAGTTCACACCTGAAAACCTTCTTGAATATAACACAGACATTGTATGAATCTGGGCATGTGGTCTCAGAAGTCCATCTAACTGGTTACCACCTTATAGCAGGAGGCCCCATATTACTGCTGCTGACATCCATTAGAACATCCACTATAGTGAGAATATAGTTTGTGGCTGCTAACAGCCTGTAGTCAGAGATGAATCAGAGCACAACAATCTCTTGGTAGACCTTCACCAGCAGGACTTTAGCATCCCAATACTGTAGCTCCACAGCTCCAAGTGAGTCTGTCTCATGACGCAGAAGTTCACTCTGGGTTTGGCTTACAAGCTTCATTCAGTCCCTTCCCACCTCCACAGTGTTTTCAGATTCAAACCTCACTTCCATTGTGCCTTTTGCACTAGTTGCAGTTTGTGTGTTCTCACTGAAATCAGTTCATCAGAGCCCTCTCTGGTTTAATCCAAATGGGGAGTGACAGCTCAGAGTCTGTTGAGGAAGCGGGGTTGTCATCTCTGAGCAGTTTGGCTTGCTGACAATGCCATGGGCTAGAAGACGCTCCTGTCGCTTTGAATGATCATCATCCATGCTCCACGGATGCAGAAGCTATTCATAAGAGATGACCCTTAAAGCCTCGCTGTGGCAGGAGACATTTCTCCAGTTGTTGAATGCATGAGGTCACTTTTGAGAAGCAACATGGCAAAGTGCTTCACACATGCATGCATGTGCTCCCACCCACTCCCAGCATCTCAGATGTGAAGAGGCACTGCAGCTATGCGTGCTTTGAACAGCTGCCTGCCTTTCTGCTTGCTGCCTCCCCTTTAAAGGATGCAGATCCTTGCCCTGAAGGTTAGTTATAAATCACACTAATGTCTTGTTCCTGGAGGGACTGCAGATGAAAAAAATGCATGCTAATATCCATCATTTAAAGAATAGCTGTTCTGTTTGCGGGTTGATCCAATGCTCAGATATATGCCTTGACATCCACGCTTGCAGTGGATAGAGATCTATAGCATTGCATTGTGTAATTCATTCCTGACTGTCTTCGTCCACTATTGGAGAGGAACCAGAGTCTGTTTCCTTGGATTCTATAGCCAGAATGGAAGAGCTGTGGTTTAGAAGTAAACCTCTTGAAAAGGTGGGATTTTTTTTCCCTGAGATTTAAAGCTTTTCCACATTCAATCCAATCCCAGTGCAGGAGACGTTCTCTGCAAATGTTCTAAATTATGCATGCTTTGTTTCTTCCTATACAGAGAATGCAGACACTGGATGACGGAGCCAAAAGATGTTCTCATGATTTCCCAAAGAACCTGACAAATGTCAACATTGTGCCATAAAACACAGATATGGTGTTTTCTCTTACAGAAAATTGCCCCAGTGGAATATTCTTTTGCACATCTTTTTACAAACCCCTGTTTCTGCGAGGCAACCTGAGGAAAACGAAGCTTACCATCTCCAGAGCTACAGCGTCTCTCCCCTGAATGAGCAGATGGAAGCCAAGAGAACTCTTAGTACAAACAAGAGCTTGCCAGGACTGGGTGTAGTGTTTTTTATTGGGGGAAAAAGATATTAAACTTCTCCTTATTTTTGTCTGTAGGCTTCAGAAAAACCAAGTGGCACGTTAGGCTTTAGATCTGAAGATGCGTTTGGGATCCAGGAGTTACTTTAGCTGAGATGTGCTGGAAAATGGCACCGTTGGTATCTTGAAACTGCAAACAAGGAATGGGTCATTCTGGATATACCAGGACATTTCTTTTTTCATTAAAAAACCTTTCATAAGTTGTGCCAAGACCTGAACATTTACTTCTTGATTCTCTCACCTCCTCCTTAATTATACATCCAGAACTTATTTGAAGGATTGTTGGATCTGGAAGTGCCTGTTTCCATATCTTTTTGAGGTAGATGCTCTACTAATGGAATCTCAGGTAAGATAAGGTGAATTCCTTCCCCACATTTAAATTCCAGCAGAAAAACATTTCACAAGTGAATGAACAAGGTAAACCTCACTCCCTATAGATATGCATCCTTCAAGTGGAGCTTTCTGGTGATCACAAAGCATACCCAGACTCAAGCTTTTTCCCCTTTAGCATCTTCTTATGTCTAATTAGAAATGAATTTACACCTATGCTACTTCCCCAGTGGAGAGACACATTAGGAATCTCCTGTCTTCATCTGGCTTCTGATTTTCACCTTTATCACCTCTGAGATCTCTAATTTCATACCAAATTCACCTGAACATTATTAATGGGTTCAAAACACACTGATGGAAAGAAACAGGCATATGAACAGGCAGCCCCACCACATCAACCTCATTTTCTTTGAGAACCAGGCTAGCAAATTTACAGCGTTATGAAGTGAAGAATCCGTATTTCACCAGAAAATAACATCTGACATTTTCTTTTCAAGATATAATACTTCATTAAACTGCATTTTTATAGAATATCGTCCTTCTAAAAATATCCCCCAGTTTCAAAATAGCAACTATGCTCCAGCTTTTCTTATCATTTCCTCATTATTTCATGAACCACAGTGCTTCAACTGGCAGAGATAATATGACATCATATAAGAGTTAATGTAGTCTGGTGGTCCGCAGCTGGGCCAATTACCGAAATAACACCAAGAGGGTGAGTGGTAAAATGGCGATTTCTTAAAGCAAACACACACTTATATAACCTACGCCCTTCGTGTACGCCTCTCTTGTACGCGTCATCGATCCTTCCAGAAATTAGGGAGGGCCTGTCGCGTGACAGCCCGAAATCCCCGTATTTCGCCTAATACAACATCTCCCCCTCCCCATGCTAAGAGAACTTAACCCGTTACAATACGCAACACTACAGATTCCTAACAAACCCTTAACTAAACCTTAACAAACTCTCTATAATATAATTAGTAGCATAAGGCACAACCATGTTATGAAAACACCACCACAACTGTGTGGAGCAAGTGACTGAATAGTCCTCTTCTTGTCAGGAACCTTTCGAGAAGCAATTCTCGTCCGCGATGTTTTCCATCCCTCTTCATTCTTCTTACGCCTGATGTATCTTCTCTGTATGGTGAACATCCGTCAAAGTCTTTCTGTCCATATCCTCGATAGCGTCCATCAGCTCATCAGCACACAGCAACATGCACCTTCGTTGCATTAACGCGTACTCGATATGTAGTGACTAGGTAACTAGAATCTCAACCTATAGGATAAGAAGATCACACCTTAAGAGATAAGTGAAGTTGCAACCACAGATTATGTGAATCTACTGTTGGCTGAGACCCAACAATTCCAGACTGAATCCCAAAGGTCCCTGCACTTGTTGTTCGAGCGATACCTATCACTGAGACCAACAGGAGCAGAACAACCTCAGGTACCAGATTCCCCATTGACTGCTCCTGTAAAGAAAGAACTCTTATCCCACTTCCCATAGTCAGTAAAGCGAGAAATGAAGCAGGACCCATTGTGAGTCCTAACGTGGCTGGGCAAACCAACCACAGCAACAGCGATTGTCCAATGGTATTGGACTGCAGTCGAGCCAGACCTGACATGCTGAGTGGCCATAATGACAATAGAGGAGGTACTCACAGCAATAACCCACCATTGGCAGGGAGACAAGCAAGGCTCCCAGGTGACATCCATTTGCCAGATCTGCAGCAATCCAAGGCCAATGACAGGTGTGCTGGTAACTTTATCTGCTGTTGCGTTACCTGTGGCAAAAAGGCTTGGCACCCCAGAGTGATCACACACACGTAAGGGTGCAACAGGAGCTGTGCGGAAGACCAAGGCCTCTTCCAGAGTTCCAGCAGCCTCTGTACTTGAGAGATCCTCCTGGCCCATCCGGGCCAACTGCTTGACTGCAAAGATGGAATCTGCAACAATGTTAGAGGGTATCATTCGCCAGAGGTGCACTGCAGCTGTTACAGCCATCACCTCAAGCATCTGCACGCTGACCTTTCTGTTTGTGAAGACAGCAGCCTGCCAACTACTGTTGGAATCCTGCCAAACCATCGCCCTGAGACTAAGAGTCTCATGCTGCACAAGCGATCCTTCCATGCAGCTCTGTATGATCTTTTGCCAAACTGCAGGCCTTTCGTTAGACCGATTTTTGGGCTCTTCTGCATCGGATCCCTTTAGCTGACCATACAAGGGTTTCCTCAATCCTGAAGGCATTCCCAAAGCACTCCGAACCCACTGGAGGGTTCCTACCATATTCTGCACATCCCATAGTGTCTTTACATGTGGTTGAATATCAAGACCCACCAGCTGCATTATCTCAGGACTAAACTTATATCCCAAGCACTCTGCTCTAATCCTCCCCTGCATGTCTATACCATGCACAGGGTGAAAGGAATCATCCTGCTCAGCTGCCAACACTCTCCCAAGCTCTGTCATCCACCCTTCTTTCCAGAGTGTGTATTGCACCCACTTGAGAATCACGCATGCGAGGCTTTCAGTGTCATGAGAGAGCACAGGGCCATGCACCGTTAAAGTTTCCGCTGTGTTTAAAGCTAGAGGCAAACGAAACTCTCGGCAGCAGCCAGCAGCCCGATGCCGGAAGGCGGAGCGGCTCCGCGCCGGCGAATCGAGCCCCGGTCCCCTGCATGACAGGCAGGCAGCAGGAGCCACAGCGAGCGAACAACTTGCAGCTGCGGGCCCTGTCGGTCCCCTTTGGACCTGGCTACTCCCCCCCCCGGGATAGCACCACGTTTGCGCTCCCCCCGGGTCTGGAACACGCCTACTTCTCCAACCACTTGAATTAACCGCGCGCCCGCACTCCCCGCCCCCCAATGACAAAGGAGAGGGGTCGAGAGGGGATGCGGTCGACTGGAATTCGCCATCTCCCTGTGGGGGTGCAGCCAGCGCCCTTAAAGCAACAGCTGACTGCAACTTTTTTCCCTCTCCGGGAGGTGCAGCTAGCACTGGAGCAGCGACTGGCTGTAATACTTGCTCTCCCTGATCCAATCTCTCAGCTGCTTTTCCCGGCTGGTCCCGGTCAAGTACAAGCCCAAGCGACAAACACGCTTCAACAAGCTTCCCCTCCATCGTGGAGGCTTTAAGAGAACCCAAAATCAGACCCCAGGTCGCAAAACTCTCACTAGTCAGTGGGGTGCTTTTCTGATGGTCTAACACATACTTAATAATTTGCCCTGGGGTAGTCAAAGTCCCAGGCGCCGCTCTAATTATCTGTTGAATCTCCGGAAGCGATCTCTGCTTGAGGCAATCTATCACGACCAAGGACTGAACGTCCTCGGGCAGGTCAGACCCCTCAACAGCACGAAGCAAACGATTTGCAAAATCAGAGAATGACTCAGAGGGCTCCTGTTTGATGTCAGTCCATGGGAGCACAGGCTTTGCGACCTTAGCCACTGTCCGCAGGGCTGTGAGGGCTGCAGTTGTAAGCGCAGCCAGCTCCCCTGCTCTAAGCGTCCTTGCCTGGCCATCAGGAGATCCCACCATACCATCTGCTAAACCCAGAAGGCGAGGGAGAGTGGTCCGGGTGACTCTAGCCCCTCGGCCCTCACCTTCACGTTCATTGGCTGGGTGGTCAGCATTGCGATTCGCCTCTGCCACCACAACCTGAAGCAATCTATTCCATTCATCATACCACAGAGTATACTGCACGGGTTCAAGAATGACCCGCATCAGGTTGGTCACATCATACGGTAAAAGACTTGAGGCCATAAGAGCCTCAGCAGCCGACATAGTCACCGGAGAACGCAGACCCTTGTTCTTAACTAATTCAGCAAGGCGAGTAATCGCCTTGGTATCCAGAGGGGTCCACGCTGAACCCTCCTGCTTTACAACTATCGGAAGGGCAAACGTTGTTGTTGCCGGGTCGGCTGCCTGGAGATCTTCTGTCGCCCGAGCCCAATCAGTGAGTGTGGGCGGGCTCACGAGGGGGGGTGCTGTGGGGCCACATTCCCCCTGGGCGGGCTCTTGGGCTGCCCGCATCAGATCACCACACCCACAGCCACGCTCACTATCTTGTGGGGCGGAGTGATCCGCCCCCTTTTGGGAGGGAACACTTTGGCAGGCAGAACCTGACGGTGGGGAGGTACCGCCCACCCCCCGCATGCTGTTATCAGCTCCGTTACTGACATCACCACATTCCTCAGGGGGCCGCCCTCCCCCTTCGTCCCTAAAAGGTTTCAAGGAAGGATATAGGTTCCGAGCAGGATAAGGAGGTGGGGGCTGGGTGTCATCCTGGTCAGAGCGGTCTTGCGCAACTTCCTTCTGGATTGTTCTCGAAGGTGAAGCATTGGGTGGAGACGAGGAGGTCGGCGCCATCTTGGCCCCTTCCGAACCTGCAGAAGAGACAAGATTCCCCCCCGCCTCCAACCCCAATAGCTCCCTAACGCGCTGGTTTGCAAGTTTCTCCTCCCGAGCCGCTTTCAACGCCTCTAAGATAAATCTCCAGACCTTGAATTCCGACACCCTACGGATGGCTAGCGTTCGCTGAGATAACGCGGTCGTAATTCTATCCCAGTTGTCAGGGTTGTATAAATCAGAGGGGGATACTAATAGTCCTTCTTTCTCCAGCAGCAAGAGGACTGCTGTAACCTCCTTCTTAGAAGGAGTTTGTTTTCCACAGTGAAGTTTACAGGCATGAAGAATTACCTTAATAACGGCTTCCATGTCGCCCCGGCCCACGTCTCCGGCCGCCCCCGGGCGCTTCCCAGACAGATCCTGGGGATTCTGAGCGCTCTCTGTCTCTCCCCCGACGAAGAATCTTGGCCACGATCTCTCCGTCCCGGGCTTCTACCACCCGCGGCAAAGGGAAATGAACCGCCGCCCGTGGTAGGATCCTTGCCGTTATGCTAACAGCTGCCCCCGTCTCTTCTAGGTCTTCTAAGTCTCCTTATCAGTCTGCACTGTTGTAAATCGCAGCTTATCACGTCGGTGGGTCACCATTTGTAGACTTTAAGACCCTAGAAGTCCGCAGCTGGGCCAATTACCGAAATAACACCAAGAGGGTGAGTGGTAAAATGGCGATTTCTTAAAGCAAACACACACTTATATAACCTACGCCCTTCGTGTACGCCTCTCTTGTACGCGTCATCGATCCTTCCAGAAATTAGGGAGGGCCTGTCGCGTGACAGCCCGAAATCCCCGTATTTCGCCTAATACAACAGTGTTGGTCTTTTTTAGCTTTTTCACATCATTAAGTGCTGCTTCTATTCAGCACTGATTGAAATGTCTCATTCCTTTCTAGATGAAAATGGCTGCAGCTTGGTGTAATCAAACAGTTTGACACTTTACAAACAGGAGATATTTGGATGTAGGAGAGATTTTCAATCAGCCCTAAGTAACTGCTGTACTTATCATCTCAAGTGCTATACACTTTTTAATAGTTATATTACATATTCATTAACGGTAGCATCTGTTAGGAACTACTATTGATAAACAATGAAATGAAAAATATCATAAACAAAAGAAATGTACCATATAAATTCCAGAAAAGTGAAACTGTCAATGTTTATATAAACCTATATATTCATAAAATATTCTTCTCATAGGACTTTTTCCTCCAGGTCAGAATGAGCTTATTATATTGGGAGAAAGCACTCAGCTAGCTACTGCTGCATGAAACACAGCATTATGCTCTAAACTGGGAAGGTGGATGAGAGAAACTACTCAGGTAGGTGACCTCAGCCCTTCCTGCACTCATGGGAAACCCCAAGAACCATCTGGAGTGTGGGCTTCACTGACTGGAGTGGTGGAAGCTGACAGGAACAAAAGATCAAGGAAATAATTAAATCAGACATCTAAAAGAGGAATGTCCCCCAAAGACTTTAAGCGTCAGCATAACACCTCAAACTCAGTACCAGGTCATTAGTCAATATATGTTCAGCTATGATATAGCTATATGGCTACACCTATTTGATAAATTCATTTGCGCCCAATGAATGTAAGCAGCCTTACAAGGAAACCTACAAAGAGTCTGCAGACATATGAGCTGTGTGAATAACCACAGGTTCAGCTAGGCCTGTTCTGAGAGGTCCCAAAGCTGTCAGAGCTGGCCCAATGCAAAACCCTTCTGCTGGTGAGTAACTGGTTGAGATCCCAGAATACATCAGCAACCAGACGTCTCTTCAAGCTCTGTCTCACTGCACATCTTGGTAATGCTTCCCTCAAACACCCTTTACCTTCTCTATTTCATGGACCATGAAGTCAGCATAGCTAACAGAGGTGAAATCAACTGCTTCTGTTGATTTATTTTCCCCTCACACTGAAGAAAAGCTTTTCCTGAAAACCACATCTCTGTTAAGATGCTGCATCTAGAGCTCATAGCAGTCAAGAACCTGGGGTCATGAAACACAGGCCAACATGGGAGGGAGGTATCTTTAAAAGCAAGCAAGAAGCGTTTACAAAGACACCTTAATCTCCTGCAGCAGGAAGGACAGTACAAAGGCAGCTCTGGGTCACTCCCAAAGGCAATAGTAACTGTTGGAAGGGAACTGCTGATCACCCAAATGGGACAAAAGCATCTCTGCACACATAGCTGTAAAAGAAACCATGTGTGCATAGAAGTAACCTCCTTCCAGGGCCGGGAAATCTCTTTAATGAAAAGAGATTGTCATTTATCATTGTTAGTAAAATCAGCATCTCTGCCTGAAGTGATTCACATTCATGAGTTAGTAGTTTCTGGTTGAAGTATTCAACCCACTCAACACATAGTCTGCACAGAACCTGGAAAGCTGTTTTGCAATGAGCCTCTGAATTGCTTTTTAAAGGCTGAAGAGCAACATACACTCTGCCTGTGGATTTACAAGTAGTCTGTTTAAATGTACCTCAGTGAGAGAGCACATTATCCATGATGAATATGGAAGAATCAGGAACACTTGACAGAAGAGAGGCTTCTTTAGGGATGCAAAGTTCAGCATCCATTTGCTTTGCCAATAATGTACCTACTGTGTATATAATTGGACTAAGAGGGTTAATGTGTTTTCTGACTGGTATATTACACGTTTCATAAAAGTAAATGCAAGCTGAACTCTGGTAATGGCAGGTTCAAGATGGCACAGAGTATTTAACCAAAAACCTGCTATTATGGACCATGTGTTGCATTACAGAGCAAAATCCTCGTCGGTGATGAGTTAATCAAGGTAAAAGAACTGCTCCTTGACTCTTATAACAAGCCAAAGACTTACAGATTCTCACTTTTGAGTTTGTAAGAATACTGACATCATTCAAAAAATCAAACTAATAGAAAAACAAGGCAGAGTTTTTGTCTGAAAATGCTGTTACAGGAGAGCTTATTTTGCCATAAAGTAAAATAAGAGCATTTACTCAGTCAAAAACTCAGATGTCTTAAGACTTGTTTTAATCCCAGAATTGGAGTTCAGCCCTATTCTGTGACTGTGTGTCTGTATTCTATCCACATAATAAAAAAGCCATTTCAGGCTTGTCTGCCTCACATGCCATGCTCTGAATGAGCCGAGCAGTGATCTGTGCTATCTTCCTGAAAGCCTTGTCGCTTATGGGACGCTGTTCAAAAGCAAGATGCCTTGATTTTTTTTCTCACTGGTCTAAAGTCTTTAAATGCACAGAATTCATAATAAACTGCAAGATGCCCTTTCAAAAGAAAGTCCATACAAAACCCAGTTTCTATAGAGAACCAACAAGGTGATTCACACTAAAAATCTCACAGGTAACAGCTGGCAGGGAAACACATTTTAAGTTGTGTCAAAGCAAGTCACGGACATTAAGGAAAATGAATCATAATGAACATCAGATCTGATTTTCTGTATAATACAACTCATTGGATATGCCTGAATTGGTTTGTATCTGAACTGCAAAATATCTTAATGGGAGAAAAAGTCCTTTTTAACTTAAAAATTGCTAGTGATTGAGAATACAAAGCTACCCTCAGTGAACCATTTCAAAGCCTGAACTTTTATTCTCCAAACACTTAAATATAAACAAGCATTTGAAGTGTCTGAGTATTACAGTCCTGGCTCCTCCTTTTCCTTTCTTTGTGAGAATGAGGACTGATCTCCAAGGCTTTTAACATTTCATTCTGCAAGAGGGATTTTCTTTTCTCTCCCTCCTACCCTTTAGCAGACCTGTTAATCCAATTGTTGGAGGTATTTAGAGCACACTCTTTGTAATAAACACTCCTTCTCCCAGGATCAGATTCCTCTACTACAAACAATCACTATCCTTAATTAAGTAATGTTATTGAAAATGGCAATGCAACAGATTAAAGTCCAAACCTTCACCTCCCCACAACAACTGAAGGCTGTTTCCTCATGTTCCATCACTTGTCATTTGAGAGTCAGTCTCTGCCTTTAGAAGTTAAAAACCCAAGATAAGGAGTCTTATAAAAAAAAAGAAAAAAACTATAAAGTTTAAATATTCGCTTGGAAATATACAGTTATAGCTTATAAAATGTTAACGTCAGCTACATTTGTGAACAATTAGCTATGATTAAGAGGCATTAAGTTGTCTGTAGGAGGTTCATGCAAAAAATCTTGTTGCTGTACAGAAGCTCCGTCCTTGTATCTCAGAAGGATGCTTTGAAAATGCATCCTTGTAAGTGTCTCAAAGGCTGCTTCTGATTTAACAAGAACCTAATTGCCTGATTATTGATTATCTCTTTGAAGTACAGTAATCACGATATTGCAGCAAATTTGCCATCTGCCTGTCTCGTTAACAACCCGTCTATTTTCACCATGAGCTGTCTTACCAATTGAAAACACATATGCTTTCATTGCAGCGCTTGTCCTTAAAAGAGTTGCAAACACAGATGGCTTTGGGGGTGACAGCTCAAGTTTGCTACTCTCCTGAGACTGCTGGGATCAGCAGTGGGACTCTGTCCTCCCCTTGTGGTGCCTGGAAAGCCTATGAAGGCTGCTAAATTACCACGTATAGTCACCAAGAATAGAGGCCATGTGGTTTCAATCTAATTGCCATAGATCACATATAAATATCCAGAGACCCCTTCTAATCCAAGCGATTGCTTTATGACAATCAGGCCTACCACTTATTTCAAACCACTCCAATTGAGCTTCCTATGGTACTTAAATTACCATCAAAAGAGCCATGATTTACCTTGGACTGGTATTTGGCATGGGAGCTATTGCCTAGTTTGTTTGTCAGTTTTCTCATATGTCCAGCTCAGGTTTCTCTCTATGAAACTTACCACAGAATCACTATATTGCAGAGGTTGGAAAGGGACCTTTGGAGATCAGTCCAGCCCCCTGCTAAAACAAGTTCTTTAAGGTAGGTTGCACAGGAAAGCATTAAGCCAACAACCTGCTGTGATGTGAGCACTTGGTATAAGAAGCAAGCCTGACGTACAGATTGCCATTTAATCTTCACCTAAAACATTCATCCTCCTATTAGCAAGAACTATTTCAAGCCACTATTTTCATTCTAGGTCCATTCGAAAGTTTACTGAGATCTGCTCAAGATACCTTTTTCACTTATTGTGCTCCTATAGCTTTCCCCTGTTCTGAGAAGGATGTCTTTGGAAAGATTAGTTCCACCACCAGCTTACTGCTCAGAAGGAAACGTGTGTAAGAGAGATTAAGTTTGCTCTGGGACTGAGCACTGTAACGGAAGATTCAAGTTGCTGCCCCCAGCTTTGTGTGTGTACAGGAACAAGCAAAAGGTGACAAAATAAGGATTCTTCTTTTATTACAAATTTATCCAAATTCCAGATGAAATGTTTCAACTTAACAGCCCTGAAATGTGAATTGACTGGAAAGCAGACAGGTGAGGTTAGCAGGGCTCATTACAGCCACCTGCAGAATGTCAACTAAACGATCATCCATCAGGAATTTTTCTCCATAAACCAGAGCATAACATTAAGGAGAAACATTACCCCAAAACATCAAATTTATGGGCAAGAAGATCATGCAATTGCGATGCTCTTTTCATGGAAGTCCTAAAAATTCACAGCTAAGCATCGAGCTGTGCCCCTCCTAGATATAATTTCTACCCATAGATACATTTTTCTCTAAGCCAATTAAATCAGCCCAAGACCATTTCAGTTCTTTTTTTTCCCCCATTGTCTGTAAGTTCAAAGCAAAAAGGTAGCCTTGTACTTTATAGAGCCTCACTTATATTCTCACTCTACCAGCAGCAACAGGAATTTGGACCTATAGTATTTTCGAGAGGCTGCATCACTTGAACTGTGTGCTTCTGGAAACCTTGCTTCAATTGACATCCAAAGGTCAAAGTCCAAGGCATGGCATTAAATCCAAGCACCAGCAATTACTGATGGTACAAGAGGGCATTTACTCCGCTATTTTCTCATCATAAGGTGAACAAAGTTGAGTTTTCATAGAACAAAGTTTATTGCATCTGCTGCCAGGACAGTTTGGAATGACTACAAAAATCATCTGCAGAAAGATGGGGCTGCGTGGATAATATTGCTTTGGCTTTCTATCTGTGTTGCAGTTTTGCAGTACGTCTTCTTTCTGATTGAAGAATTTGCCTTTGTTACACCTCCTTGCAATATACAAGTCTTACACCACCGAAAGCTATTATGAGACATACAGAAACTCCATCCCCCTCAGTGCCTCCCAACCCAGCCTGAATTGGCCATAGGTCTAGTTTCAGTCTTATATTTATTTACTATTTCAAATAGCCAGCATCAATACTCTTTCTGCAGGTAGCACAAAGCTTTGTCATTGTACAGCCCTGTGGATAACATTTCTAAATTAAATATTGAAGCTTTGCAGCTGGGACTTAGAATATGTGTCATTTAATTTCTGTCACTTTATTTCAAATAAAAAACAACAACAATAATAATAATAATAAAGAGCTGAGAAAATATTAGAGATTTTATTTATTTATTTATTTATTTTTTAATTGAATGTTAGAGAACATCTGCTGCAGAAATTTCTGAAGGAAAGAGGGTGAAATACAAACCCAGGCTTAGTCAAGAGAGGTCTCCCTTATCTGCTTTCAGAATAGGGCTAGAAAAGCTGCAGCATATCTATAACTTATGACTCGAGTACCCCTCCAAATCCATCCTGAATCAATAAGAGCTACTTAATCATCAGCCAGCCAAGATCTCATTCTTTTTAAGCTCACTTCTGTAGCCAGAAAAGCCCAACCTTCCTGCTCTGAGAAACAATTGCAGTTACAGGCACTGTGATAGTGACAGAGTTTGCAATATTATGGACACCAACCCATTTCCTTCATTTCTTTCACAAATATTTCATCGCTTCCCTTTGCTTGCCCTCCTCCTCCATCCTGCATATGCTTCTTTCACACCTAGACTGAACCTTTGTCATCCAGGCGAAGCCTCAGTGTGACTCTGCACCCAGAAGCTCTATGAACAGTGGTGGGAGCTGAAAAACCCCCTCATCTTGGCAGAAGGACAACAGAAGTTACACTCCTTGTGCAGGCACTGCCAAGTTCAGCATTCATAGCAGCATGTCCTAGTTGAGCTCCTAGGGATCAACTGCTCATCTTATGTGATTCAGACAAACAGGAGCAAGCACAGAATGCAATCAGCTGAGAAGTACAAGAGACAAAGACTCGCATATCCTCAGGTGAACTGCCCAGAATCTGAAGCCATGACACTGATGCTTCAGGTTCTAGATCACGGTGAAGTTTTTGGTAAACAGAAAGAATCAGCTAAAAGGCCACACTTTGTGATACATCTCTGCAGACACAAACAAAATATTTCAAGGCTTTCAAGCATTAAAGCTTTAAGATGCTGGAGTCTGGAAAATGCAATGTAAGGTTCTGGAGCTAGAACTGAAATAGCACCACTGCAAGCTCTTTTCTTCAGCCACGAGCAACAGAGAACATCTGAATCTACAACATCCAAGCACTGAGGCACCACACCATGTCACTACTTAACACCCTGTATGGCGGAAAAGCTCTTGGAGGTGCTCTCATTATTGTCTACAACAATAACATGTTGCTCTTGGCCACATCAGAAGGGATTAGACCCCTTCCTAGCACATGTACTTTTCCAACTGCATTTTGGAAGCTTCACACCCTCTCCACTGTGTATGTGCTCCTCCCATACAGTTTCAGCTGTTTGGGCAGAACTAATTTGGCAGATAACCAACACCTGGGATCCCGAGTCATTTACCAAAGCTCACACACACTTGTCACATTGCAATCCAATCACAAGCCCATCAGTGCCTTAATCTCTGTTAAGGCTGTTCTCCTTCAGACAAGCCTTCTGCCTACCCCTCAGTTACTTTGCTCATCTGGCACTTTCTACCATTACTTAATGGTTATTGGGGAAAATGAAGCTGTCAGACTTTGAATGGACTTTCATTGCCTGAATGAATTTCACTAAGTGGCTGTGCTGTTTGGAAAGCTCTCAGACATTTAGCATAATAGCGTCTTTGAATAACAATTTCTCAAGCCCCAAAGTGAACTTCCAACATGCACTGGAAAAACTCAAATGAATGCATAAATTCAAAAAGCACAATTCCCCAACACCAATGCTTGCAAACTATACACTAGGGAAAGGTTTACATCAGAAGAGCTCTACACACAAGACTGTTCTTTCCCTCCATCCTTCTACTCCATGCCCAGAATACTAACCAGCAATCCAGCCATCCTGTGTCAGCTCCACATCCTTGCACCAACAGCCAGTGGCTGGATGAACAGAGGTTACAGCCTGCAGCTTTAACTGCTCCTGAGGCTCCTTCTGCAGATGACAACCTTCAGAACAAGGTTTCCTGCTCTTTGCATGAGATGATGAGCTCTGGATCAGACTTAAAACACCAGCACATTACTCCATTTAGCCTTCAGAGATGTGTCAAGTAATTGCTGCCCTCTTAAATCATTGCTGAGCACTTTAAATATACAGGAGATTAGCTTACACGTTTTAGACACGGGTTTTAGATGTTGTGAAAAATGCCCATTTTCCTTGTTCAGCACAAACTGTTCTTCATGCAAATGAATCCGAAGACCCCGACAGTTGAAGAGGCAGCATGGAGAATGCAGCCCAAGTGTCCCCAGTTCCAGCTTTGCACCTTCAGATAAATCTCTGTGGGAGGAAGCTTGTTTTTCCCATAGAGTTCTACGTATCCACAGTCCATCTCCAGTGCAGAATGCAGTGGGGATACCCCAGCTTATTTTTTATTTGATTACTGTAATTTTGCACCATTTCAGGCTTCTCTGGGGATTTTCTTTGCATTTGCATTCAGCATGGAGGCTGCTCCTTACTAAACCTCCAGCCTGGAGCTTGCCCCTTCTAGCTGTAGCTGGCCTGCTCTCAATCTGCAAGGCATCCTCATTAAAACCATGCCATACATTGCTGCAGCACTAAGTTTCCAGCATGGTTATACAGCCCACTTCAAAGAAAGAAACCATCAGGCTGAGACCTTCAAACACACTCTGATCTGAACACATCATACCTCAGGTTCCCCATGTCTTCTAGATGAAGTGCCAGTAGTGATAAATTAAGCATCTCGGAAAGCAACTCAAACCAAACTTCATTACACCTTCTAATTAGCTCTGGGAGAGAGCCAAAACCAAAGATTTTGATTTGAAGAAGTAATCACACAAAATAGTCAGTTCATGTATCCTTAAAAGCATAGCCACCAAATTGTTGTACGAGTAATAATTGCTTGCAACACCGTAGTAGCCTTTAGATGTTATAATTGTGACGTAACACTGTGATATAGATAATTGTGATGCATCCATGCTAGTGGGCTGGCTGTCCTTTTTCACCCAGAGGGTGGTGACACACTGGAACAGGTTACCCAAGGAGGCTGTGGATGCCCCATCCCTGCAGGCATTCAAGGCCAGGCTGGATGTGGCTCTGGGCAGCCTGGGCTGCTGGTTGGTGACCCTGCACATAGCAGGGGTTGGAACTGGATGAGCGTTGTGGTCCTTCATGAGACATCATTTGGTGGTAGGGAGGTGATGCACGAATATCCTTCTGGTGATGCTGCAGAGGTGGAAAAAAACCTCCAAGGACAGCAGGAGCACCACGCAGGCACCTGGCAATGCTGTTTGTTCACTGGTGTCCTACGTTGCCTCACAAAACACTCACTGGTCATTGAGAGGCACTGAAGTTCTGACAGCAAACTCAGCCTGGACTTGCACTTCCACTCAACAACAGAAAAAGAGCTCAGAGAAGAGCTGAAATCGAAGGGTTCTACACAAGCTTCCCATCACAGGCGTTCCCACAGCTCCACCTAAAGTGGTGGTACCTCTCAGCACCACGAGCATGACTGTTAACTGGCAGAGCTGTGCATCTCTCAGCGCGTGCTGCAGAGCTGGACCTGTGCTCAGTTCTTCTCCTGGGTTCTGTGCTCAGATCGGTCCTGAGTTCTTTTAGAAACCTTTCTTCATGCCTGTCACCTCTGCTGAAGCGAGTGACCAGCAATAGGATCTGAAGGAATGGCACAGTGCTATGGAAGGGGAGGTTGGGTGAGGGTATTGGAAGGCTCTGCCCCAGAAGGTGATAGGCATGGAGCAGGTTGCCCAGGGCAGTGGGCACAGTCCCAAGCTGCTGGAGTTGTGGGAGTGTTGGGATGCTGCTCTGTCATTGGGTTTGGGTGGTGCTTTGTGGATCCAGGGTTGAGCTCAAGGAAGCAGCACCTCTGGAAAGGATCTGGGGTAGGGAGTTTCCAGTGAGTACAATATGTCAAATAAAATGTAAAGAAAAGCCTTAAAACAGCGTACAATATAAGCATGTCACTGATAAAAGTGCTCGCAGGAGAGGTGCTTCACACGTTCTGTGTTACCTGAAAACCCCCTAAAGGAGCCAGCATGGTCACTGCAAGAGAGGAGTGAGATGTGAATGTAGTGGCTGCTGAGCTCTGCACCACTGGCACTACCTGGTAAGAACCTGAGAACAGCAGTTCTCCCTCACACACACCAGTTACGACACATCTGAGATGAGTGGTGTGGTTTGTATTGAAGAGTGGGGGCTGTCCATGCTATTCAGCTGCATAAAAGATTCCATGTAATTAGTGTAGTTGCATGGAAAATCATGTATTTATGGAGCTCCTGAGCTGTTATCCCTGTCCTTAACATGGCTGCAGAATTAAGTCAGTATTATTGCAGGTTGCAGGTTAATTGTCAGCGTCCCTGCACTAAGAGTCATTACTGAGTAACTGATGGGACATTTAATTGCTTAAGCAATTAATAACTGGGCAGAAATGGAAGGCTGTATATTCCCGTGGGTGACTCCCTGCAAGCATTAGCAGATATGGCAGCTAACTGCAAAATGAATCATAAATGTGAGCAGTCACCATCAGTTATTACGCATTGATACTGAGCGGGGCGTTTGCAGGAGATCTCAGATAGATCTAGCAGCAGTTACAATGCAGATAAAGTCCTTTCTAAGGCCTCCTCAAGGAGGACAGACTCCTGCTTGCTACTCTCCTACCTTCTGCAGCTTGTACTGGAGGGGCTGAAGCTGATGGTACCAGCTCTAATAATCACAGAACACAAAGAAGACCTTTTAAAGAGAGTGTCATAAATGTTGCCTGCTGGTGGGAATGCTGGCTCCATATATCCTCCAGAAACCAATTTGCCAGAAATCACAGACAACCTTGACATTTTTTCATTTAATCCTGAGTGAACACAAGTGCAACGTGTCACTGCACAGCCTGGAAATGTTAAGTTATGGGGCAGGGCACTCATGCCCTCTGTCATGACTGTGCTGCTTTAGACAGACACCACTTCTATGGGTAGACTTTCAGAGGCTGAAATTCATTATGGTCTTGCTGCTCCAGCAGCAGCATAGGGAGCCCACGGCCAAATTCTACATAGCCTCAGAGCATGCTGTGCTAAAGCTGGATAATCTACTCATGGGGAACACATTGTGTGGCTGTAAATAGTAGAAAAAGCTGGAAGATCAGAACAGACCGGGGAAGTAGCTTAGTGGCTCATGTATAACAGATACTCTCCGGCGTAACCACACTGTCAGTCTCTTCTCATGTAGCATGGCTGTTGCCAGCTTCATTATACAGTGCTCCTAAATGCCACGAGTTGAGCTGACAAAAGTGGTCTGTTGCCTGTATAGCAACGTCCATGTAAGCAGATTTGCAGTGTTGTTTTCTAGCACCTTAACCATACTCTACTTACACAAGGAGGAAGGAAAACTCTTATAAAACTCAACCCAACTCCATCAATTGTTTTATCTTTCTTGGCCATCTGAAAATAAAGACTGAACAATATGATTTCTGAAGTTTTTTATCCAGGTCATTTATTTTTTTTATGCTGCGCTTTAAAACAAAAACAACACCACAAACATAACAGCAAAACCATTAAGAAAGCCCAGGTGTTGTATTTTACTTTAGTGGGAAGGGAAAATGGAGGACAGCTTGTGAATGTAATTAAATCAGCTAGCAAAAGGCATGTGTGAAAAGAATTCGAAACAGTGAGCGTGGCTCTATATTTAGTGGAAAGTTTTCTTTCTCCTCTGCAGCTTTTGCATAGAGCCCAAAGGCACTAAGAGAATAGATCTGTCTAGAGCAATCTGTAGCCCAAAGTGCCAGAAATCAACAGTAAATATGTAATGCCACCAGAGGAGGTTTTTAAAAGATGAATGCCCCAAAGGCTCTGATTTAAAAGAAATGAAGTTATTGTAATGCACAATACCACATCTGTACAACTCAGGGTAACGTTACCTAAAATAAAGCTGTGTACATGACTCACCAACTCCCTCCTACTTAGACTAATAGGTTACCCATGCACACACTGCATGAGCTCCAGCTCCGTAGATAATCAAATACTCCAGGAGAACACAGTAGAAACTCAGATTTGGAAGAATACCGTTGCCTTAATCCTGGGTTATTTCTTCTGTTGTTTGAGAACACAGCCCTGAGACTACTGTAACATTCTTTGTAGTTGGTTATTGTAAGAGTTTTCAAACAGGATTGTGTTCAATGGCTTTCTGTAGAAACAGCACTGTAAGATTGTCTATTTTAAGCATTGTATCTGGTTAGCTTATTGTCTGGTCAAAAATAATTGGCTTATGGGTTAATGATATGTTGTATAAACAGGAATTTGAGACAAATAGGAAATCAGTTTACTACAAAGTGTCCAGGATTCTTGATAAAAGGCTGTCAAATACAGGCAGTGCTCTATTTGTCTGAGAAATCCTAACTGCTCAGGCAGCAGTTACTCAGTGTTTTGTGTATCCTTTCAACCTTGCAGCAGAGCAATGCTATTACCCACACCTTAGTAGGAGATAATCATAAGGAGAAGTGCTATGATGGTGCCTAACACTAATATAGAATGTCAATGATCTTGTTTGATTCTAGCCTTCTGAAACCTAGGAATCCAGTTTAGTCTAAGCTAGCTAGCTATATTGCTTTGGAGAGAAACCCAGAGGGTATTTCATCACATGTCTAACAAGTGGGATGTGTAAAGCTGGAAACAGGGAAGGCTTATGTACTGCCTTGCTGCTACCAGAATGTTCTAAGCACTTCTGAGCCACTGAGAAGGATGGCATGGCTGTATTTACTGCCCATGGAGAGCCAAACCTAAGGCCTCTTCTTGCACCCCCATCTTCTAGAACCTCCTTTAAGATTAGTTGTGGCGGTGACTGTGGATCTGTCACCCTGTAAGGTGCAATGTGATGGTGGTGCAGTGCCCCATGGATATTTATACAGTAATCAGGGCCAAACTCAAAGTCTACACCAGGACTGCCCTTCTTTGCGCTCCCAAGCACGAAGGCAGTAAGGGAATGTTGCATCTGTGCACACAAGGCAAGTGCTGTCATGGGCATTTTTCAAGAACTCTGAGTGGTGTTGAGGCACTAAAGGGGACTGGCCTGATCACAGCAATACTCCTGAAAACCATCCAGATTCCTCCCTGAAAGAAAAGCTCTTTGAGCACGTACCTCTGGGAATAGACTGCCATTCCGCTTCTCATTCTGCAGCTTTAAATGCCTCTGGCCTGCCCTGAAAGTTTTGCTCTATAGCCAGTCTCACACCTCAGATCTGACAAGACTTCGGGAAGCTGTGAGCACCATCAGTGACTACCAGACATTGCAGGGTATCATTTAAAATGCAATTAACAGGCTCTGCAACTCTCCATAGAGAGAAGAAAGGCTGCCTTTGCTGGTGACCTGTGCAGTAAAGAAGTTGTGAAGAAGTTGAGTGCTGGTAGAAAAACTTATTTCAGCTGAACTTCCCCCAGCTGGAGAACAAGGAAGAATAGCAGAACAATTTAATGAAATCCTGTTCTTTCAATGAGAAACTCACAAGAAAAATCTCTTTGGTAAAAGTGAGATTGATCCTTGGTGAAGGAAACAAAGAGTTTCTTGAAAAGGAGAGTATGGAAAGATGGTGGGATCAATGTGACAAGGCACAAACCTTCCTTCCAGAGGCAAAATAAAACTGGCAAGGCTTTATAATAAACTTTTTACCACCTTAGCTATCCCACTCATTGGAAGATTACCTTTATTACCTATCTCTATCAAATTAGCTCTTTTCATTGGTGGAGGAGCAGGGAGAGCAAACTTAAAGCAACAACAACAAAGCTACACACTGGATCCTATACTTGCTGGGCAATCTGCAGTCTCAATATCTTACTGTTTATTAACTGTAAGAATGACATAAGCTATGGCCACCACTCAGACTTCTTGCTGCCTGCTGATGTATTTATTCACGCAGCTCACAGAAGGCACCAGTTCAATAAGTACCAAAAAAGGAAAAGAAAAATATTTGGAAAGAATGATCCTTGTCTCCTTATCAGTTCCTGTTTCACTCCAAGTGTTCTTCTTTTATTTCTTGAATTCAGACCCATGTTTGTAACATGGATGATATTTCCTTGGTCACAGTCCCAAATTGCTACAGCAATTGCATAATTAAATAAGCAATAAAAGCCAATGCACTGAGCAGTGTTTATGTCAGCAGGCTGCTGCCACTTCAAAAGCAGCTTGAGAAGCACAATAGGAATTGGACAAAGTGGAGGAGACAGGAAGGGGACTTGGGCAGAAAGAAAAGGAGCTGGAGGATGTGAAAAGGATCCAGAAGGGAAGTCAAGCCTTCAGATTCCAGAGACTCTGGGGTTGAGCCCTCCCAACAGAAGCCTCCACACAGCTGGCCATTGGCACATCCAGGGCTGTGGTAGGGAGCCTGGGTTGACAGGCACAGCAGTTACACGAGCAGAGAGGGAGATGGGCAGCCCAACAGGATGAGCAAGTGGATTAGGAAAACAAACAGGAGCTCATCTCTCAATTCCAACACCCTTGCTGGAAGGGGAATGTGTTGTTTGCACATATCTGTCAGCAGAGCTGCTCTGGTGCCATCTCTGACTGCCTGCAGAAAATGTTTATTGTCATTTTATAGAAGCTGAAAAACACCTTAATGCTCCCATCACCTTGAATACCCGCAGTAGGAGTTTGGTACCTTGCTCTGTTCATCCTCTGTGCTCTGATTTGTGGTCACTTGTCATTTTCAGCCCGGCAGCATAAAAGCCCCCTGCCTGAAGGAGCCCTACTTGGAGATTTAAAGGATTAAATATCACTAGGGAGAGGAGCATAGTTTGGCACTACACCTGCTGCACTTCTACTGTTTGCTAGACTGGGAGTCTCCCAAGAGCAACTATTTCAGAAAGCTAAGCAGCTATAAAAAAGACATGAGAATGGGCTAACAACAAAATAATTCTGCAGCAAAATTAATCTAAGGTTAAAGTAATTATATACAGGGTAAAAGTCAAACAAAAGAAACCGTGTGAAGCATGTGGCAATTTTACTGTGTTTCAACTAAACACTTTTATGCTGTAATATCAAGAAGAAATAGTGGAATAATTTGTACCCGTTTTTTCTTCTGACAAATGGTTATCAAAAAATAATGTGTTACCATGAAATGCTTTGAGTTCAGTGAATCTATTTTTTCTAGCAAAACAGTTTTGTCTGTGTTTCCAACACCTCCGACATCAATAATTAATGCAGAGGGTTGAAGAGAGAGGGACCTTATGACTGCAAATGGAATAAATGGCAAAAGTTGATAGAATAAAGAGATGCAGCATCTTTGTATTCCTTCCACTTGCACTGCGCGAAGACAGTGTGTGATCAGCACAAACTTACAGTCATTATTTGCTGCTCCTGTAAACTATTTTATTGCAGCCCATCCACGGGGCAAGTAGAAACAATGGCAAATCCTAACCTGCTGCAAAATCACAGCAGTGAAGCTGCTCTTGCTGCCACCCAACATCCTGCTTGAAAAGACAGGGCCAGGTCTCCAAAATTCAACGCTGAGTTCTGTTTCAACTTGAAATCAGTCTGCTACGGTGGTGCTACCAGATACTCACAGGGGCAAATGAACGTCCTCAAAAGGGCTGAACTCTGTATTTAAAACTACTTTTGCTAAATCCTTGGTACTATTGGTCAGATGGTGTAGATTGGAGCTCGTTTTCAAAGTGCTACAAGTTTTATTCATGGTGAATAAGGGCAAAATCAAACACGACCATAGATATAAATGCAATTGTTGGATTAGATATAACAATACTGTTCACTGCACCTGAGAAATGGTTTGTTCACTGTCACAGTGCAGAAAGGTGCTTTCAATCTCTGTAAGGAAGATTTGTCAGGCCAACAGGGGATTGTAGCAGAAACATGAACCTTGTATGACTTCATAAAGTCAACTCATGTTCCTCTTTCTGCCTCTTGTAGCTCTCTGTGCAACACAGCAGATGATCTCTTGATGTGTTTCCCTGTTCCCTGTGCTTTATACAGTGCTGGAATTTATACTCCAAAGGTACCTGTGCTGTGCTGTTGGTCACTTGCATTTTCTGGCCAGGCTTGAGTTTGGCTGCAACATCTGGAAGTGCCTCCAGGCTTCCTGCATTGCACAGTACAAAAACCTGCACCCTGCACTGACCATGCTGAAACAACAGCTTGTCAGATACTGATAGCTGAGACCTCACTCTGTTCTCATCAGCAATATGCTTGCTTAGGAAACCACAGAATTTCCCCTTAATACCCTCCCCAGCTGAGAGATCAGGTTTGATCTCATTCCACACCAAAAGACAGCTTGGGAAGGGAAGGATGGTGTAACTGAAGCTCAAAGGGTTGCTGTAATGCTACTGAACTGAGGGGAGTTCCAGTTACACATTATCATCTTATTGCTCCCAAGGAAGAACACCATCCCACATTTGACTATTCCCTTCATCTGAGAGAAAGAGAGAACAGTATTTTCAGCAGTGCAGTAAGCTGGGCTGTAATTAAACCCCCTTGAAATGTACCGCAATACAAGAACACGAGTGGGGTTGCTTTCCTTTGGGCTATGGAATGAGAATTCACATCACTGCAGAGACCGTGCCAATATTTTCACTGAATTAAACCACACTGGTCTGCATTTTTTGCCTAGCCTTGACATCTGAATCCATTAGGAGTTAGCAAATCTGATGTGAAACAGCCACACTAATTGTGTTTTTTTTTTTAATTGGCTGCACTATTGATTTTACAAGATACGTGATGCTCTTCTACCTGTGCGTGAGGCTCCTGCTGGGAGATGCTAATGGAAAAAAACACTTCAATTAGCAAGAATTCCCTCTGAAATCCTCAAAAATCCAATATTGCTGATTAGTTCGTTAAAAAAAAATCTTATTAAGAAATGCTCAGTGACTTCCCTATAATATCAAGAGGCAGATCCTTGTGCTGGGCTCCTTCACTAATCTCTCCCTCCTCCCTTTTTCTCCCATGCCTCCAGCAAGGTTCAGAATCTGCAGCATGCAGGAATTAATTTCCCAGCCCCTCCCAAGTGAGCCATGGAAGAGGAGGAGAACCGTGCTTCCTTTTTTAGCCCCACGCGGGAAATGTAGCTGTATAAAGAAATTAATGATGTTAATCCAGATTCAAGGAGAGTAGTGGAAAGCAAGAGGAAAAAAAATCCCTCTCATCCCTTTAGCACTTCATCAGGCAAATTAGTTAAATTAGCTGTATCCCTTGCTTATCACTTTCCTATTTCAGCCCTGAATTCATATTAGCTTAGCTGGATATCTCCTCCTGAATGGAAAAGATCTGTTTCTTTCTGCATCTTTTTGTACCCAATCTTCTTAACAGAAGATGTTACTGAATTCAGAAATAGAAAGACAGTTTGTGTTTGGGACACAAGCAGGTGTTCACTGAAAGCTGCTAATGATGTCTCTCCCCCAGGTAGAAGTCTGGCTTCCTTTGCTTTCACTTGTGCCCATGAAAGAAGATAACAAACAAATTAATACAATGCAGAATTAAGGGAATATATGCATCTGCACAGAGTTTAGCCTCCTCCTATTATTTCAGGTAATCATTTCAATTTCTGTGAGCAAAACAGCCTTTTAACTTACTTACAAAAAGATTTTTTTTCCCCATTTGTGTTTATTTTGTCCATGTTAGCATGAGGGAGATGAACGTGGAGAAGATGTAGGAGGAAACACTACTGGTGCCTTCCCACTTGACTGCATATGGAGCTCTGCAAGAGAGGTTTGCCTTCAGGATGGTGCTCCCTGTAGCTCCGTAATGTGCTTTGAAGAAGTCTGTGTTGAGACTGGAGTCTCTTCTTGAGAGGAGATAGAGAACAGCTCTATCTCCAGAAGCATTGCTAACTGGGGGAGAACTCAAGATGGGATTATTTTATAGAGGAGCAAACTGTTGCAGGGACCAAGATGGTTCTTGCTAATGTCATCACCCTGGAAAAAGTACTGAAACTGGACAAAATTGTTCCTATGGTGGAGTGACTGCTCTGCAGAGGGCAGATAGGAGCAGCCACAGTAATGAGACTATTTATTTCTTCAGACTTTCTTTTCCCTTCTCCTTCTGAGCCTCCGGACTGCATCTAGGGCTGTCCAGCACTCTCATTCAGCAGATGCTAATTTTGACATTTTCATAATGTCTGCTTGTCATCACCAACCCTTAATTTAACCTCACTGCAGAAATGCCGCCTGCATCTCAACCAGACAGGCAGGAGTTTAATTACACAGCCAGGCAGCTGGACTGTGTTGCATCATATCCAGCCAGTCTCTGATTTCATGTGTATAATTGCTGAAATACTTCATTTTCCACTCTCCTCTTCACCCCCACCCAAACTACTTTCTCATTTAGCAACCAGAGTCCCTTGAAAATATTTTGCTAACAAAACAAAATTGCTGCCAAGTTAAAGCAGTGGGTTTTTTTTCCCCACTGGATTTGTGTGTCATGCTGCTGAAGTCACTGAGTTAATGAAGCCCAGAATCCTGTTTTTCTTTATGCCCAGCTGATGCCATGCCTCAGCACTGGGCGCTCTTAGTCTCTTGCATCTCTATTACACTTTGACACAGCACCAAGCAGTAGTGAATTTCTCCTTTTGAGATGTGAAGGAACTTATCCTTCCACAGTCTCTGTAAATTTTGCAGCCTCCTCTGCTTCTTGAAAGCTGAATCTTCCTTTGAATCTCCAATTCAGGGTGACTCAAAGATGCACCATCAGCCTGCAGAAGTGGGCAGCCCCATGATGACAGGCTGCCCAACAGCCAGAACGAGCCACAGACTTCAGGGCTCACAGAGAAATTCAATCACATCAAACCCTTCTGTGTGATACATTTTCATTTTGCCACATTAGGAAGTCCCAAAAAACCCAGCCCTGCTCTAGGAAAAACAAACCTTACTGCCTTTACCCAGTGACACATCAGCAAAACAGACATCTTACTGTATACTGAAAGGCAGTAGGAGGCAAGGTGGTCTCTTGACCCTTTCATAATCCCATAATCTCATAATCCCAGACACCTAAACCTTTATCTTTTGTTAGACAACAAAAGGATGGGACCCTGGGCAGCCTGGTCTGGTATTAAATGTGGAGGCTGGTGGCCCTGCATGAAGCAGGGGGGTTGGAGCTTCACCATCCTTGAGGTCCCTTCCAACCCATGCCATTCTATGACTCTATGACAACGTCCATTCATAATGCTGGCTCCCAACTCATAGCTGGTCTCTCTAAAACATGAACGAAAAGTTACCTTAGTACTGTGATGAATGTTGTAATGTTCAGTGTCTATCTCACAAAATCAACTGCCCTTGCAACAAGGGTAGAAATTCCCAAGGGAAGCGAAGGGCTAAATTGACAACAGGGTCATATTCCTCTTAATTCATGCATCAAGACCCATACCAAGGACCTATTAAATTCTTAGTGAGGCTCTTAGACCTGATCCTCTTACCCACTTGTGCACCAAAGTCGCTGCTATTACAAAGCATGGAGAGAACACATCAGCAGTGCTTGAAAGTTATAGGACAAGGACACAGTGAAATGTACTGTACACTGTCAGCTGTGTCCAACTGACCTGGTGCATGGAAGTAATTATTCCTGTCCGTTCCATATTAGATCAACTCTGTGGGACTTAATACAACCAGCTACAACTACCAGGAGGCTGTAACAAAGTGAAGGCAATGAACAGGCTTATCTGTTGTAAGTAGGAGATTTGAATATTATTATTCCAATCAGCTACTGCCATTCGTTTGATCTACTCTGCTAAACAATGCTAATGTCATTAAGGCACATTCAGGCTCCTTAGGATCCATAGCTAAAAGTACTAACAGCTCTGAGTGGCAGCTGGAATCAAACTTCTTAGGCAAAGAGGAGGGTAAATGGAAATTTACCTTCAAAGAGGCAAAGATGGTAAATGGAAAAATGCAATTTTCCAAGTGAGCTGTACCATTGAAACACCTGACTTCCCACTGCTTTGCCAGGCAGCAGAGAGGAACTGAAAGGAGAATTAAGCTGTCTCCTGTCATAATCTTAACTTGTGCTTTTGCATAATAAACTGGACTAAGTATGTCTCTACTTTAACATTTTACAGTCTTTAATCCCAGACTTTGACTCATTTCCTCACACTGCCCGGGATGAACAAGAATGCCCCTTAGTGATGCAATTGCTTTGAATTTACTTTAAAGATGTCAGGAGTATCCTGTGAACCTGCGGCCACCTCCAAAGAGAGTGACTGAAACATTAAGGACAGCAAGCCTTAAGGCAGGAAGGGTTAAGTTTGCTGTCTGGGGATTCCTTCTGCTATGTGAACCAACAGGCTTTTTTTCCATGATAGAGCAATTCCTTGAAATAGTTCCTGTTTTAATTAGAGCACGGATCTGCAGAGCCAGCACCAACCAGTTGCTCTTGATCTCACAGCTTGTTACCGTATGAGGTTCTGACATCAAGTTCAAGTGTCTTTGTAAAAGCTCTTTGGCCTAGAAGAGGAGCCACAGATTGGCATTTGCTGTTATTCACTATTCCTCTGATATTCTTTGCTGGCTTTAAATTATTTAATTCTCTTAACCCGATTCACTTTACTCTGCACTGTTAGGAAGTCCATATAGAAAAGATGGCTTTGCTCCAAGCACTCGACACCTTTTATTACCGAGATGTCTGCTTTCACTTTGCTCAGTAAAATCCATGAGTCTTCAGCAAGGATGCCCGTTCCAGACAGAAATGATACTGCTTGTAATTGTTCTGCAGAATCCTGGAAAACGTCTTATTTCTATTTTCCTTGGCGAGTATTAAATTTTAATGCAGGAGTGTCCATTGATATTCATTATTCATCTGCCCTTGAATTTTTAAGCAACGTGTGCTAGAGATTATTTCAGATATTCTGTATTTATAGAGAGCTGGGAGCGAACAGCTATTCAGCCAGGCTGATAACTGCTGTCACACTTCAGTATCCATTTGCAACAAAAATAGGTGGCTGATAATCATAATCAGGAAAAAAGAAAGAAAGAAATTGTTCAATTGCACAGACAAAAAGGACGCCAGGATTCATCTGCTCAGTGAGAGGGAAACCCATCTTTTATGGGGATCTGATTCAGGAGCTGCGTGATCACTGACACCCTACCCCCACCATAAGGATGCTGTGACACATTGGCCTTCTTCTGGCTCTCAGCACGCTGATGAGTGTTGCTGAGGGCCAAGTTCCAGGATTTGCTACAGAGAATTTGCTTTTTTTCTCTCAAATATAACTTTTTTTTTTTCCTCATTTTCCCTCAGGCTTAATCCGAAGTGCAAACTTCGCCTTTCTCTCCAAGCATTTTGATTTCAGTTTCTTTTTCTCCTTTCTTCCTTTTTCTTTTCGCTCTATAAATAGTTGCTAAATCAGTATTCAGATTTCACTTGTGTTGACTCGATGTCTCTAACACTCTTCACTTATTTAAATAAGATTCACAATGCCTAAAGCTGGATGGGTCCTTTTTTTTTTCCCAGCCACAGCTCTTAGAATCACATAACTGTGAGAATCTCAGTTTACACTTAGAAGGGTATTTGTAGCTTTGTATTGCAAAGGAAGAAGGAAAAATATCACAGAAATGTGCTGAGAAGGACTGACAACTGGCAAGAAAATAGAAGAACTTGACAATTATTCTCCAAAGAAATTCTGTTCTCCTTTTTATTTTTATAGGAGAGGGAAATAAAGAACATGTTTCTCCTGAAGGTACCTGAGATAGGAGGGATTCGTTTTCTTCTGGAGCTGCCTGTTGCTTTCCCCTGGCTATGCAAAACTGCTCAGCATTTGGGTGGGAGTCAGCCCACAGAGCCTCAAGCACTAGTCCAGCTATGAGGCAGGCATCTAGCAGGAAAAATCCTTACTGAAGTGCAGAATCAGGGTTGGGATTATAATAAAGAACATTAGGAAATATCAATATCGTTACCAGGAGAGCACACAAGAGATAAAGAGCATTAGTAAACATGGAACAAATTTGTTCCAGAGAGCATTCCATGAGTTTAGTAACAATTAGTCTTATTCCTGTGAGTCTCTTGAATGTATCAGTATGGATACAGCCTTTCTCCCTTTCCATCTCCCTGGCTTTCAGAATTCCATGTTAAACAAGACAGATACAATGTCTTCCTGAGCCCGAAAGAAACATGCATTTGACAGCAGGGAACACAGATCATAGACTCATAGCATCATAGAACGGCTTGGGTTGGAAGGGAACCCAAGGATCAAGTTCCAATGCCCCTGCCACAGCATCAACTTCCAGACCTGCTATTAGATCAGGCTGCCCAGGGCCCCATCCAACCTGTCCTGAACACCTTCAGGGATGGGGCATCCACAGCCTCTCTGGGCAGCTGTTCCAGCCCCTCACCACTCTCTCCCTGATGAACTTCCCCTGACATCCAATCTAAACCTTCCCTCCTCGAGCTTAAAACCATCCCCCCTTCTCCTATCACTACCTACTCATGTAAGAAGGTTGCGTTTTTCAGCAGCTCGCAGCTACTTCAAACACGAAGTGCTTTTCCTTAGCCCAGCAAAATTAACTTCCTTGATGCTTGAATAAATACCAAGATCCTTTTGCAAAGCTGTCTGAGATCTCCAGGAAGAGTCAGAAAAGTGGACGTTAGAAAGATCCGTATCTTGGATTTCTGCTGATCTTTGGAGAGATTTATCACCTCCACAACTGATTATAAGCATGCAAAGTCAGCCTTTAGAAAGACTCTATCCTAACTGTCAAATATTGTATGACATGCATCTCTTGTATGTACTCCTGTCTGAGTACTCTGTTCCTAATCATGTTGTTTTTTTTGGCACGGTCCAAACAAACATCAACACATTTTTAATGCATTATTTTCTGAGCTTGGCTAAATAAGCAAAGATAAATCTACTAGTAATGCAATTAAGTCATAATTATACAGGAGTATATATGCAATTACTTTCCCATCCTCATTAAAGTTGAATGAATGCTTAGGGTTTAACTACCTTTTAACTACAGAGCAAAAAAAAAAGTTAATTAGGTGGTTGCAAAATTTTACATATTAAGTTTTCCTCGTAGATGTGTGACAATGTGGATGGAAAAAAAAAAGCACGACTCGTTCACGAGAAGCTAAAATTGTGCAAAGGCATTAAAAATGCAAGCAAAGTGTATAATAAAAATTCAATTACACACTTCTTTCATGTGCAGTTTTCAACTAATTGCACTGCAGCAAGGTTTTTGTCTTGGGTAGGCACTACGTTTCCACCGGAATGAAACAGCTCAAGGTTGACATTTAATGAAGGTTTGGTGAAAGAGTGCAACAAAGGGGATAAGACCTTTTTAAGGGCATACCAGATGTGGAGCTTCTGAGTGTCTTGTGGGAAAGGACCCTGAAGATCAGCAGTGTATATATATACAGAAGTGAGTGATTCTTGAGTTAAATTCCCCCATGCAGACACAGGCAAGTGTCCAGAAGCATGGAAGGAAAGCATTGCCTGTTGCCAGGCAATGGGGATGAAGGTAAATTCTGGTAATAGCCACAAATGACATGCTGAAGTTTGGGTTTTCTCTTGATCTGCTTAATATCTCCACATGGTTATCACTACATTTCTAAGCTGGTGTCTTTGTGGTGCCCATCCTCTGGATTCCGGTTGTAGATGGTTGGAATGAAAGATGCAATGTGTTCACAGTACAGACAGGCAGATACAGGACACCCACTCCAGCACCTGCTTCACACTGAGGATCAGATTCAGCATTGCACAGGGATTAAGTGAAGTCCTCTTGAATCCCATGTTATAAAGGCAGGAGCTGTGGGGGACTGCAGCAGGGAAGGTGGGACTTCTTGATTCACTTCTGTTCTTTGGGAAGTCAAATTGCTGAGCTAAAAACAAGAAAAATTAGCAGTGAACCCAAGTGCAAGGGCTCTTTAAAATCTGAAAACGCTGAACTTGGTGTGAGAGACACCACTCACTTTGTGGGAGAGCCAATTAAATGCCTGATATAGACTGGTGTGATGGACAAGGCAAGGAAGAAAGTAATTGAAGCACTTGAGAAGGCTCCACTGCAGGAGCCTTCCCCAGAGGGAAGGCTCTAATTAACATCTCATAGAGACATGGTTTATCATGGGATTGTCATTTTTTCAGGCACAAAAATGCAATGCCTTATTGTTCTTTCACCCCTCCCCAGCTGGTTAGTTGACTAGTCAAATTACATGATTGGTATGTCATATAAAGATAGATCAGATGTCCAGCTAGATGAACTCTAGTTTGCTTGCCATTACATTTAGTATCTTAGGGGTAATGCACTCAGCATAAGTCCTTGCTTATGTTTAAAAACAAAATGCAAAAGGAACAGTATTGCCTTCACTTTCTGCCAGTTACCATCCTGTGCAGTGGTGAGGACACAGCTCACCCCCAAGCCCACCTTCTCTCCTTCTTTCTGAATTGTGAGCAGTTTTGCTCACTGGATGTGCATTGCCAGCATTAGGCTGTTGGCAGAGCAGCAGTTCTCAGCCCACTTGATTTGCTGTCTGAGAAATGTACTGCACATCATTTGGAACTGAAGAAACTGCTGTAGATTTGTACTGGTACAGCACTGGGATAAGTGTCCGGCCCTTGAGTCCTTTTCTTTCTCTACTCCTCTGCCAAGTTCTCAGCCATCATTTCAGTGATCCAAGCTTTGCTTTAGCAGTTGCTTGTCTTGCCAGTGTGTTTGTTTTGCCATGTCCTTTCTCAGGGGAAGATAATATCCAAGTAAAGCCAGAGGAGCGAGGAAAAAAAGATAGAAAGAAAAAGAAAAAGCTCTTTGGTAAATCTCTGCTGGGAGAAGCAGCAACCAATTTGGGAGATCCCTGTGTTAAGTGACCTTCTGTGCCTTGATCTGGAGACTGTGTCTGCACACAGGCATGAGCTGTCAAGCCGTTTTACTGGGATGACAGATGAGTCAGCCAAGCAGAGATGTATGTTCCCTTATGGCATCTGAAGTGCGAGATTTCCCAGACCAAAGAAACAAGGCAACCTCTTTTCTTCCCTGCAAAATTCGCCAGCTAAAAGGTATGAGGAAACCCATCTCAGCAAGCCTAGTGTCGGTAAACAGCCTGCTGAGCTATTCAAGGTTGCAGCAGGAGGCAGCTGTAAGGGTGACATGCAGCAGACAGGCTTAAACTGGTAGAGCATCCTAATCTCCAGTTCTTCTCGCCCCCAAGTGTCTTGGGTTTATCCTCAGAAGAAAAAAATCACCATTGACCAAAACCACCAATCACTTTTGGTGACAATGAAAGTAAGCCCAGAGGTTTCCATGCTGCACTGTAGGGTCTAATCCTTAATTTAAGAAACAGAGAAGGGGGGAAGACGTTGAGTTACCACTAGAGTAAGGACAGCAGCAGGCTACTGTGAGACCATCTGTCCTCAGGGCACTCCAATACCGTGAGATGTGAGCTGTTCCCTGGTCAGAAATGCAGGAAAAAGAGTAAAATATTTGCTCTGGCATCTTACTCTACCTGAAAGCACAAAAAAAAATACATAGGCTGGTCCAAAAGCAATGCATCCTATTTCTTTCTACGGTAATGATAACAGATACAAAGAGCACAATAACACTATTTGATAAAGTAAACTCTCAGCTACAAAACAGTATTTTGCGACACAATATTAGCTATTCACAACCTCCAGCAATGAACAGGAGCCTGCATGGAGCACTCATCAAAATCAGCACCAGCAGAGTGCTGATTTTGCAACTGCTGCTGTTGCCACTGCTGAAATACACCACCCACCCCTCTCTGTACCCACATCCACCATTTGGCCTCCACAAACATTCAGGAAGCATCGATGAATTTCAATGGGTGAAAGACTTTCTGCGTGGAGGAATTCAGTTCCACCCTTTTGCTTCATCTGTGCTTCCATGTCTGGCTCTATTTTGATTCTGATGGCCCCTCTGCTGCCCTCCGTTGTTGCACAGCAACAAAATGTAACAAAATATTGTTGGGAAGATTCAACCTCTGCTGCTCAACATCCACCTCTGCTGTTACGAACCAACACAGGATCATAGAATCACAGAATCACAGAATGGCCTGGGTTGAAAAGGACCACAGTGCTCATCCAGTTCCAACCCCCTGCTATGTGCAGGGTCACCAACCAGCAGCCCAGGCTGCCCAGAGCTGCATCCATCCTGGCCTTGAATGCCTGCAGGGATGGGGCACCCACAGCCTCCTTGGGCAACCTGTTCCAGTGTGTCACCACCCTCTGGTTGAAAAACTTCCTCCTAAGATCCAACCTAAACCTCCCCTGTCTCAGTTTAAAACCATTCCTCCTTGTCCTATCACTGTCCACCCTCACAAACAGCCATTCCCCCTTCTGTTTAGATGCTCCTTTCAAATACTGGAAGGCCACAATGAGGTCTCCCTGGATCTTTCTCTGCTCCAAGCTGAACAAGTCCATATCCCTCAACCTTTCCTCATAGGAAAGGTGCTCCAGCCCTCTGAACATCTTAGTGGCCCTCCTTATAGAATCACAGAATCATAGAATGCCTTGGGTTGGAAGGGACCTCAAGGACTTGAATCTCCAACCCTCCTGCCACAGGCAGGGCCACCAACCTCCACATTTAATACTAGACCAGGCTGCCCAGGAACCCATCAAATCTGGCCTTGAACACCTCCAGGGACAGGACAACCACAGGAGGTGTTACTTTTGGAGCAGCCTTCATAAATAGGAGCAGCTCTTCTAATTTCTTTACACGGGCATTATTTCATGCACTCCTTTATTTTGTTGTCTTCCAATGCTCACAATTTCAGCCTTTCAGCCTTTCATCTTTCTTACTGCCAGCCCTCAGCTGCACTTATTGACCTTGGTTCAGAACAGCCTGGCAGAGAGACGTTTGTCTTTTGTTGGAGACAAAGAGCTAAACTGATCTGAGGAAAGGTAGATGACAGAAGCTAGTTCAGGAGATATTTCTCTTCATTTTCTGTGGGAGTAGCTTACGTGTTTTGATGGGTAGTGGTGAAAGTCCTCTATGACAGATATTTTCATGTGCATTTCATTAGTTTCTTACATTACTGAAAGCCATGATATTGCTATTAAAAACACGAGTAAAAGCAAACAGAGAGAGTAACTACCTACTCTTCTCCACTCCCTCATCCTCTGGCAAATAGTCTTGCCTTTCAGGAGGTTTTCTGAGGCCAGGCACAGTCAATTCAGAGGCTAAGAACAAACAATCTGCTGCACAACGGATAGATTACAGTCATATGAACTGTGAAACCATCAGCCTTGCTACAAACTACACAAATGGAGGAAAAAAAATAGCGTTACAGACTGCCAAAAGCCAGCTCCTATTTGTTCTCCTTTTCACATGCAAGTACATATTTATTAGCAGCGATGGTGAGTTTCAGTGGCCCACTCCAAATTGGCTCACTCTGCTACTAGAGCTGTTTTATCCTCATAAAATAACACATTCCTGTGCTGCTGGTGTTGTTTTATCAGCAGTTACCTGCTCCCAGTAGCTTGGTATTGGCTCTTACTGGTGCTGCTGCCATGACACGTACAACAAAGCAGTTAAGGAGTGGTCTTGTGGACAGACAAGTTCATTCTACATCATTTCAGTCCAATAATGTAAGCCTTTAAAAGGAGCACTAGGGGTTGGTGTGCCTGTCTTCATTCAAGCTGTAAACCTCACCATGGACACCCCCAAATTGGTATTATCTGGCATCTTCTTGCCAGCACACCCAGCTAGAGAGTTTGCACATCTATAGCCTTGCTGAGAGACTTCTGTTACAGCCAGTGTGGAAGGAGTCTGTCACCATTGATTGGCCTGGGGTGATATGGAGGAATTATTTCCTCTTTTGTGACCACTAATGCTCTGCTTAAAACCAGAGGGACTCTGTTTTCCAGAGCTTCCAGACCACTACTTAGAAATGGATGGGGATTGTGTGTCAAAATAGATTTGCATTGTAGGAAGGAAAAAAAAAATCCTGTCTGAAAATGTGGTTTTGCTCCATTTTCATGTTTCAACTTCTTTTTTTTCTAGGGGAAATGCTGCATTTCTCATTTTTGTCTGGGGAAACTGAAGGAAACCAGCATAGAGATGGGGCTCTTGGGCTGATGCTCACAAATTTCAGCATGGACACCATGTGCTCTGTTCTCTGTACCATGGCAGTACAGGACTGATGCATCAGCTTAAAGAAAATCATGAGTTCAGTGCACGAATGCGTGGCAATAAGGTGCAGAATATCAAGTCTAGAAGAAAGCACATCAAAATCAAACCAGTTAGTAAGTAAAATACTGTCCAAAAGGCTTTTTAAATTCAAGTCCTTTACGAGGGCCAAAGTATTGATGCTTCCAGGGAAAGGAAGATCCCAGCTCTCAGTCAGCTGCTCCTGCTGCCTTTGAGGCATGCTCTGAGACTCCTGGGTTGCTTCTTTCCCTTGCAGAGCGAACAAGGGATGATGTGCTTTGATCTCTCGCGTTCTAAAGGATTCATCTCTTGCCTTTATCTGAACTGTAAGGAATAATTTGAATTACAGTTAACAAATCTAAGTGCAGAGTCAGCACCTGGCAAAAAGAAAACAGTACTAGAAAGGGATGCTGAGGTGAGATATGAGGGAGCTGTTATGAGAAGGGGAGCAGCTGGGTGCTATGCTTGCTTCCCATACATCAAAACAACATGCCATGTGAATGACTGAGATCAGAGCTGTAAATGCTGCATCAGTACCCACAGATAACACCATGTTTTTAATGAAGTTGGTCAGTTTGTCCATCTCCTTATCTACTCATTGTGGTCCAGTCACTCCTGGGTGTCTATCAATGTGAGCTAAGTTCATTTCTGGGACAACTTGAAGAGGATGCATTGGATTTCACAAAGCTGCTGCATATTCATTACTCTCATGGCTTCTGAACAGCCCATGTAGCAGCTCTGGCAGCTGCCTGTAAAACCAGCTGTCATTTATTCCTCCCTTCAACAGCCTGAAGCTGTGATGAACAGAGTTAGCCCAGTGAATGACCCTGCCGTCAGATGAGCAAGAAGGAATGACAGCAAGGCATGCTTCTCAGTCAGAGATCCTCTTTCCATCCCTTTTCATCCCTCTGCTTTGAATCTAGGGACTTTCCCTGGGGATTCTGAAGGGAATCCTCGTTGGGCAGTGATGTCTGCAGAAATATACCACAATCACTGTCCTTTTGAATACTGCCACCAAGAAAGCCAGGCCAATAATATGCCCAGGCACACACAGCTACTATCAAGTGAGATGCTTTGAGATCAGGTCTGTTCTTAATGTTGCC
Organism: Excalfactoria chinensis; assembly: GCF_039878825.1. Lineage (NCBI taxonomy): Eukaryota > Metazoa > Chordata > Aves > Galliformes > Phasianidae > Excalfactoria > Excalfactoria chinensis. Next base: position 2,726,308 of record NC_092848.1, on the reverse strand, counting down.
AGAGACCTCGAGGCTTGGAGGGTGAGGAAGGGACAACAGAGATATGGAGAGAAGAAGAAATCCTTCCAGATATTGCCTTGTGGAAAGCAATGCAGCAGGCAGAACTTTTGTCCATGACGGAAACAACTGTGAAGCACATTAAGCACATAAAGCATTAGCCACTGGATAAATGTGTGGGTGTCTGAAGAGCATCCCTCCACTCACCAGTTTACCTGGAGTTGTTGTTCCCCATTAAGTATTTGGTATCTGTGTAGGACAAAGCTATAACAGCCTGTGCAATTGGAGGAACTCCTTCCCTGGAGATGCCTGAGATCAGGGTCTGTCTTTTGTAACACTCTAAACACGAGCTAAATTTCCTTCAAAGTCACATTTTCAAGCAAATGGAAAAGGAAGCAACAGTGACAACAATGTTCTTTTCCTTATGGCACTCTCCATACAACACAATGATACCATTTTTCACTTAGAGGGTGGTGATGCACTGGAACAGGTTGCCCAAGGAGGCTGTGGATGCCCCATCCCTGCAGGCATTCAAGGCCAGGCTGGATGTGGCTCTGGGCAGCCTGGGCTGCTGGTTGGTGACCCTGCACATAGCAGGGGGTTGAAATGAGATGATCATTGTTGTCCTTTTGAACCCAGGCCATTCTATGATCTTATGATTCCCAAGAAAGCAATCTCCACAAACACCCCACATAAATCTCTCATTCAGAGCAACTCCTGAAGCTGTGAATGAGCTCCGAAATGACTGCGCCATTCCCTGGCACAATCAGATTCTCCAACACAGGGTTGAATCAGAAACTCCGTTTATTTTCTTGCAAGATTATGGCTTCAGCCTTAAATTCTGGGTCTGTTGCACAACAAAGAAGTCACTGAATGAAGCAAAGAAAATTAATTCTGTCATTATTCGGGTATATGATTTCACACATAAGCACTCAGAAAAGGTTACTGCAAGTGTTCGATTCAATTCAGTGTGCTGCAAAAGATGTGTGTGTATGATTGCCTAATTATAATTATAACCACAGAGTTGCTTTCTTTAAGAAGTCTTTATTTTAAGAACATAATTGTCTTTGTTAATTGCTAAGAAGCTGCAGATCTTTCTCTTAGCTGTGACCTCAGTGGTTGTCTCTGGGTTTTAAAGAGGGCATCGTACTCTGGGTGCTTTGTTTAAATGATGGAGGCTTTGTACAGCATTCTTAATACATTTCACAGGGACTTCACATGAAGAAAGATATAGATGTCAAGATTAGCAAGCATGCAAAATATTAGCAGCACTGTGAGTTTCCTGTGTGCCAGTGCCTTGCCTGAGGAGAGGTGCAGTTTGGAAGCTAAACTCCTCATTTCCCCATAAGCCAAATGGGATATTCCTCTGTGATCTTGGGTAAGCTCCCTGAGCAGCAGAGTGTATCATTAATGGCACAGTTCTAATGGCAACAAGTATTTTCTCTAATAAGCAGATGTGACAGTAGGCCAGTTCCTCAGTGCAGGAACACGAACTCACACATCTGAGCAATGGCATAAAGCTACCCATACACAACCTCCAAACACAAATAAGATCCTATCCAGCCTTGATAGTTCTGTGCAATACGAATGTGCACCTGAGGATTCTTGTCATCTAAATCCTAAGGGCAGAAGATGTTTAGGAAGGAGTTCAACCCAATTTTGTTAAAAAAGAAAGTCCTCTTCACAGAAATGGAGGGTAAACCTGGTATGTCCTGTCCATGCAGAAAACCTTCACTTCACAGCAGCATTTAACACAAAACTATGCCAAAGGCAACCCGAGGATGCTCTGTCAGATCTCATTTATGTTCTGACGCTGCAATAAAAAGACAGAATTCCTTGTCAGTACAGCGATCCTTGTTTTTCAAAGGCTAAACCGAAATCATGGAGGAGCTGAAGTCGCTGGGGAAGGCGTTAGGTGAAATATCCTTCCTTCAGTCCCTGTGGAAAATGCTTTTCTTCAGAGAGCAGAAAAGTAGTGAAATAAATTACCAGCTATTACTACTGATATTGATGGCTTTCTTGCCATAAGAAATGGCGAGCTTGCTGATTTGCTTTCCCTTAGAAAGGTAGGGGGCCACAGGCTCACAAATAATGACAGATGAGGTTCAGCCTACAGCTGCTTGTCCTCACTGCACACTTAGAATGCTCTCAGCACTGCAGGGGCAGCAGAGTTGTGCAGAGAACTGCTCCAGGACCTCCACTTTACAGCCCATGATATTAACCTGATGCAAGGAGGGGAAGCTGTGAGCTACAGGAGCTCTGAGATCTGTTGATTAGCAGATCAGCCACCCCTGGAGGGGAAATTTGACTGCCCAGAGGTGGTTGGTAAATCACTATCCTGAGAAGGAATGTACCATTCGCCATGGCCATGCTGCTGCCCCGTTGCCCATCACTGCATGTAAGTAATTTCTTCTTGTACTTGAGGCAAATTGGGCTACTTGTCTCTAAATGATATTTCAGCAGAAAAGGCCGAGCTCCTGCCCACCACATTCCCCTCACACCACTGGCCAAGATTGGGCTGAAGAAGTGAACAGGTTGAATAAGTGGCAATGCAGATGCTAAGCTGAACCAAATTGCACTGTGTTTGTATAGCTGGGGGCACCTGCCCTGGCTGTTAGATGGAACAATTATTATTACTCCTTTAGGAAATATTTTGTATTGAAAATTATCCAAATGCTGCTGTGTAATCCAGCAGCAATAAGTCTGTACCAACAGTGTAGATTTCTCCTACATCCCAAGTCCTGCTGGTTGATATGTCAAGAAAACCCTGGTAGGTACATTAAGCTGCCAAGAGTACTTGTTGTAAAGGAGCAAAGCGGGGTTAGTGTTTCCTTGTTCTGTCTCTACATGCCCTTCTAAAAAGCCCCTCCCCAGCTTTCCTGTAGGCCCCCATCATGTACTGGAAGTTCCCATAAGGTCAATCTGGAGCATTCCATTCTCCAGGCTGAACAGCCCCAGCTCTCTCAGGCTGTCCTCATAGGGGCTCTGTTCATCTTCGTGACCCTCCTTGGAACCTGCTCCAACGGCTCCATATCCTTCTTGTTTTGGGGCCCTCAGAACTGGATGCAGAACTCTATGGAGTCCCAGGAGAGCAGAGCAGAAGAACAGAATCACCTCCCTTGCCCTGCTGGTCATGCTTCTCTTAATGCAACCCAGGATACAATTGGCTTGCTGGGCTGCAAGCACTCATTAATGGCTCATATTGAGTTTTTCATCAACCAACAACCCCAAATCCCTCTCCTCAGGGCTGCTCTCAAGCCATTCTCTACCCAACATGTATCCGCACTTGGGATTGTCTCAGCCCAGATGCAGAACATTGCACTTCACCTTATTGAACTTCATGAGGTTGGCACGGACACAACTCTCAAGTCTAAGTCCCTCTGGACATTTAATCCTGGCCTTTAACGTAAATTCAATAACTAGCAATCTGGATATGGAAATTTGTCCTTTAATGTCTCATCAGCTGCTTAACTTCTGCCTGTGTGCAGAGTTGGACTGAGGTGGGTTTGAGCCTTCTCTAACTGGGCTTAGCACATGAATGCTTCCAGTATCCTCAGCTCCTATCTCAATTCCTCACCTCTAATGGTGTCAAAATTAGGTTTGCATGATGTCATGGCTAAAAAGGACATCCAGAAATCCCACTAGACTGCAATCAGAACATCCTGATTACCGTCAGATGTATTCTGCATTAATTATATTCTAGTGGCAACTAACTTCCTACTCACTGCTTTAATTCTTTCTAATAAATAATCTTCATAACATGCAGCAATAATAATGCAACAGTCCTAAAGCAGTTCAAGGGTTATTTCAGAGTCTGTCTGGTAGGCAGAATGATTACTATTGTTTTAAACATACACTATAAATTTGAGGAACAGATCTGAAAATCTCCCCAAATTAAAGTCAGTGGGGGAAAAAACTTTATCGACGTGATTAAATGTCCAACTTTTCTGCATGAGAATTGGAGCTAAAGTCATTAATGGCTTGAAATCCTAGCACGAGTGTCTAACCATAAATAGCCATCGTGACTGCCACACTTTGTTAATAGTGTGGTAATGAGTGACAGCAAGTTACTGAAACAGTGTTGTAAGAGGAATAAAATGCTTTGGGTTTGCTCTGCCTAGTGAGCCAGTCAGGTCACAAACTGACCACCACAGTGGCCAGTTATCTCAGAGGCTGCTGGCAAACTGATGGCTCACATTCCCTTGCCAAGGTAAGGCCTTTAAACCCACCAGATCCCATCTCCATTCAGTTACAGCTCGTGTCCCAGGAAACCCAATTCGGAGACACTTGGTAGTTTAAGAGACAATGTGACAATGTATGTTCTGAAAAAATTAAGACCGTTTAAATATTCTGAGAGGAGCAGAAACACATTAAAGTGTGTTTGCAAAGTAGCTATTTATGCCTGGCATACATACAATCTAAAATTGCATTAGCTGCTGAATTACTGGCATTCCTTTTCTCTTAATACAGTTTCTCTAAGCAGTAAACTCGAGTCTATTGAAGTCATCCTTTCCATTTGACAACTGCTTCAGTAGTCTGACTAATGTAATCAGATATACTCAGAGAACTACGGAATGCAAAGGCACTGCCATTACAGCCAAGCCTGTGGATATATTTTTGCAAATGATGTAGCAAAACGAAGCAGTAAATCAGTGTCTGATTAGCTCTGGGATTTGAGGAAGTTCTGATTTGAAAACTGATGAGAAAATTGCCCTCTGGAATGATAAATGGGCTGAGGTCCTCGTTGCTTTTTGGGAAAGCAGGCTGTCTTATGTTCCCAAAACTACAGTGATCAAAGCTGTCCCATGGCAGTGATCAGGGGCAGGAAGATCTTGTCAAGTGTTTTAACTTCCAGTCAGCAGAGGTGAAATATTTCCCTTGCATTAAGTGCTGCAATCGTGGACTAGATGAGGCAGGACCTAAAACTGCAACCTTCTTTTGTTGCATCAAACCAGGCACTGCTCAGAGGGGTCTGGGGATGTGCCCTAACCCAAGATTTGGTTGGCATGGAATGTATTAAAGCTTGGCACTTCCAATGTCCAATTGGTTCCAATTACAATTGTTTCCAGATGTCCTGAATTTCAGCTCTGCCTTTTCAGCTCACCCAGCTTCTGTCTGGCACTCAGTCAGCAAACTGGTGAGACCCGATGCCTTCTTTGTTTTGTGTTTACCCACCATCTGAACACAGTGGGATGCTGCCCCAGTACTGTAACACTGCTATTAATAACAAGAAAGATGCAAATTACCCTGTGGATTTCCCCAGAGCCAAAGCTTCCCTGCAGTCAGGGATCACCTCACTGATCACAAATAAGAGATGATTCACTGTTCTCCCTTAAAGATCACATCCCAGCCTAGATTTCAGTCACTGACATTTTACCCTATCGATATTTTCTGATGAGTCCTCACTGTTTTGGTGTCCATGGCGACAAGTGCTTTTCTTCTGCAGCCAGCATCCCAGTGCCAGCGTGGGAGTGCTGATGAGGTCCCTTGGCTTGGCACTCACTCATAGGAACTAACAGGGGCTGCTCTTCCCCATCACTCAGCACCTGGGGAACCACGCCAGATCAGGGGAACAAGGAGGAGGCAGCCCCCAGCTAGCAAGGCTTATTCATTTATCAAGCCAAGTTGAGCATTAACACTTCAGAGCACATCCGAAAGCCTCGAGCATGTTTTGGAAAAGCAGCAGAGACAAACAGTGTGCATTCACTCTTACCTGCTGTCTGCTGTTAAATAGTTGATGGGAAGGAAAGAAGAAGAAATCAAATATGTGCGTTTTATGGAGCCTGCTTTAGTTAATTCAACTGACAAGCTTTCCACTTACACTGGACCTTAATTAATGACAGTGGGCCAGTTAATATATCTTTGCAACCATCTTTTCTGTATTTTATTATCTCCCTCTCAGAAAACAAGCAAAAAGCTGTTAGAAAAAGCCAACAACTCATGCAATGAGAAAATAATTAAGCATTGATTTGGTCAGCTTTGTAGGATCTTAGCCAGACAGACAATAAAGAAAACCATCTATATGCCTTCTTGCTGTACAGGACTTCATAACCAAAGTATCCTATTGTCTTGTTGGGAATGCATTAATGTTCAGATGGGTAAACTGAGGCATCAAGAAACTGAAAATGGAGTAAGTGAAGAACCCAAAAGGTGCAGTTCTCTGTCTCATTCTGTTGCCTCTGAGCACTTTCCTATGGAGCCAGGCATTCTTAAGGGATTTCTGAGATGTCAAGTGTACAGCAGTTCACATATTAACAGAGAAGATTTAATGCTTGTCTACAGTAAAGCCAGTGATTACAAAATGCTGTTCTGTACACGTGTTCTATGAGCATGAGATCTGACTGTAGCAAATGCGTGACCATTTTACAAAGGCTTGTTAGAATGTCAGTAGACATGAAATGGAAATAACCTGATAGAAGGAACAGGAGCCATACACAAGTCACTGTCAGCCTCCCGTTCAGGCATTCTTCCTGGAATTCCCTACAGATAGCAAAAGAAAGCAGGCAGTTCCATTTGTAAGGCATTAGCACTTGCCTTGATACCTGGAACAGCCAGCAATGTTTTGAGTGTCTCAAAAGAATTGCTGCTATGCATTCAAGGAGAATGAAAATATAAGGAGACATTTGTAAGAACAGAGAGAATGGGAGCAAATAGCATCTTTCTCCCCTCTAACATGCCCTTCAATTGCATTTTTTATTTCAGCACTGAGTTTACAATTGCAACAGACAGCAGCTAGACTGGGGCCCCACTCCATTGCAGAGACTGGTGATACTGGTGGTTTCCCATCCCCAGTCCCTGAACAGAAGTGCACAAAGCATGGGGAGTGTGCAGGAAGGACTAGATGTTGGTGCCAAGTCTCAGAGCTAGATACAGCCTCACTGGCATCACAAGGAGGGGTTGCACAGAAGGAAGGATGGACTGCGTGGTTACACCTCCCTTCATCCACCTGATCAATCTGTCCCAGGTGATCGCCTTCCTTCATGTCACTCAGTTTAATGGTAAGCACCTTATCAGCTCAAAGCAGTGCTCTCCCTCCCTCTCTTTGTCTGTTGCTCCTTCTCTCAAATATGAAACAGAAGGAACAGAAATCCCTTACATCTAATCAGACCAAGGCAACCAGGGGAACAGCACGATGTTCAAGCAGAGCAATTCTGTCACCATTCTCCTGTGCAAAACACAGGACCTCACCTTGGAATCAATACCAAGTTGGAAAGAATGAGAATGACCCAAAATCCAAAGAGAGGAACCAGCAAGGAAAAGACCAGTGAGAACAACAGGGCAAATAAGTTGCATTGAAATCTTTTGTGAATTAGGGTCCCTGCCTCCTGCTCTTGCTCTTGACATTATAATACATGATGTCATTTTCAGGTTGATTTGATTTACCAGAGCACGTATAATGCTTCATAGCCCTCCAAGTGCTTTAATTCCACAGCAAAGGCTATGAGTGCTATAATCACTCATCTGACTAGGTAATTATATTTACAGGAGATAAAACAACAGTTTTTATACCTATATGTCACGCCCAACACAACCAAAGACCTTGATTGGCTTCCAAATCCTCATCCGTTACTGAACCGCAGACTTTTGCGCACTTGTTTCAGTCTTCAAAGAGCCAAATGAGACAATCAATTAACTGAGTCCTGCCCATTGCAGAGTCCTCCTATGCCCTGCTGTGCATATGAAGAGAGTAATGGTGCTGCTGGAAATCTGAACAGCCAACAGTCGCCCAGGTGTGGATAGCAGCAGGAACTAACATGAAATGAACAAATGGGAAATCCAGTAAAAGCAGCACGAGAAGGCACAGAAAAGTTTGTTTTTTAGGGGAAGATGACAAGAATGGCCAGAAACAATGGTATTTTCGGAGTTAATTAATATTTGTTCCAATTTGGGGTGAAAACGAGCTTTGAAAAGTCAGTTTTTCTCATTTCCCATAGAAACAGTTGCTTCTTTTCAAACTTTTTTTTTTTTGCATAGGAAAGCCTTCTGGTGACATTTACATACTACAATATGGCCTGCATTGTTAATGCTCATGATGACTGCACTGCATTCACCATCAGCAGCAACAGGCCTCAATAGAATGCCATTCTAGCAAAATAAGAATGAAGCCTTGTAGATGATCGCAACCAAACAGCAGCAATAGGAAACCAAAAGGTCAGAGTGCACATTTCAGTACGCCACAAAGGGACAGAACTGAAACGCCCAAACCTGTTGTTATTATTGCAATAATTCTCCTGGAAATCGATTGGACAGATTTGAGAAGGAAAGCAAAACAAAGCAAAACAAATCAGTGTGGCTTCCTATTAGAAACAGCAGACTCCTGGTGTGCTGAAATTATCCCAAGCCTTCCAGAACTTGTCTGAACCTGTGAGTACAAGGCAGCTGATAACTCTCAGTATCCCAGACAGATATAAGGAACCCAATGAAATGCAACTCTTCTCCAGGTCCATTATTTTCTATAGCTGGCGTATTTTGGTGCAGTCAGTCCCTACTTCATGCCAGGTCTTGCAAACCTCTGCTTTTCTATGCGTGGAATCACTACTGATGTAAGAGAATTGTTAAGTCAGGTTGAAAGGCAGCACCAAAAGTTCCCCCAGTGCCATCTCTGTCCACAACAGCAGCAACATTAGGAAGTGGCCAAGAGCAATAAATAAACATTGATGCCAACCCATCACATACTGCTATTATGACTAATTCAGTCCTTTGATGTTTATATTGTTGCTGAAATTAACGTAATGAGTGCTCACTTCATTAGAGGCGGAATCAGATATTAGCAGCTGAATGGGATGAAATCTCCACGGTGGCTCACCACAGAGAAAGAAATGGGTCTGAAAGCAGGAAGGATCAGATGAAGAGCAGCAGGTAGGAGAGATGACTGAGGCAGTGGGGAGCTCTGTTAGCTGGAACAGGAAGCTTCTCTCCAAGGATGCATTTTGCTGCTTGTCTGAGGAATGGAGATGAAGGCAGTGGGATTTCTTCTCTCCCTTGGCTGCCCAATGGATCTGATGCTCCCCTGCTCACCTCTTGCTGGCAAACACGGTTGCCAAACCTGATTCCTCCCTTTGCTTCTGTTTCCAACTTGTGCTGCTGCTTTTCTGAAGCTCAGCTGCAAAGAAGGTGGAAACTTCTGCTTCATCTGGAATAATTTCTTTCCATTATTTCTTTCCTACTGAGAATAAAACATGATCTGCTGAAGGCAATGTGGTTTAAAACCAAACAGAGGGAGAGAAAAACTAATTAAATAAGCAAAGATGCATCTCAACTTTTGCTGAAAGGGCAGAGTGTGGAAAAAATACAGGGCTATTTACTGTCTGTGCAGGTTAAATAGAGGTTCTTCCTCTTGCAGTACAGAAATTCAACCATATAAAAATGGGATGCTCAATCTGAGCATTCCTTCATCATCTGGGAATGAAATAACTGTGGTGTACCAGCATCCTTGTGTTTCTTGGTAACCATGGAGCCAGGCTAATGGCATTTAATTTATCTCATTAGACAAAGACCACAGCTGGATTAGTAACACATGGAAACTTTTCAATTCCCATGGGGATATTTTGTCCGGCCATGTAGTAGTGGCAAATATGGAAGAATCTCTTTGCTCTTGGAACAGGTTTTTAAGTAGACATGCATGTGAATCCTTCATAAATCAGGATGGATAAATAGAGATCAAAAATCATGTCCAACTGAGGATGGAGATCTCCCCTTATTTAGAAAGCCACATCTGCAGCCCTTCAGGAACAAGGTTGCAAAAGCCATGAGGCTGTACAAGTTTGGGAATGTATCCTTAAGCATCCTTAAGCATCCACCAGGAACTAGGCAGGCAGGACCTATCCAGAAGGAGCATCACACAGTTGGATCAGAAGCACAGTCTTTGAGTATGAGAATAGGAGACATACAGATCCAATGGAAGCAAGAAGCAAATCCCTCATAGGAAAAGATTAATGACTAACTCAAAGTATTTGGCGTGACTGGAAAAGATCAATTGTGAAACTCCTGGAGATTTGCACATTTGTTTTCATTTCACATCAGAACAGTCAGTCTTTTATAAAGTTTCATTAAGAACAGTAAATGATCCATCCATCCTTGAATGACAAAAAGACTGAGTCCCAGCTCACTCAGCTGGGGAATGGGAAACTCCAGACCCTTGTTCTGGATACCTTGAGAAGGGTCCTTGGACCATCCCTTCTCATCTTCAAGCCCTAAAAGCTGAAATATTTCTTGGACAGACATGGGAACCTTTCATCATTTTAACCAAAAACGAATTCCAAGAACAGTTTTAGTGAAAAAATAAACATTTCAAAGAATTCTTTCATTTCAATCAATGGAACTTTCTCTAGAGCTCATGCAAGATCCAGGCTTTTAGTTAATTTATCTCTTTTCAGCTTATCTCTGCCTTTGTATCCAACTCCACACAGTCATCTATTTGCTTGCTGCAAAGAAATATCAATTTTCTGATCCTTATATAAATGTGAAACCTGTGTTAAACTAAGGCTTTTTTCTTCCTTAAGACACTCTTATAAAGGTTTTCCATGTCACAAGATCTTTACAATATCTGGATTTTTATCTGATTTTTCGCCTTTATACAGATAATGGCAGAGAAGTTAGAGATAACCTTATGCTGCATTGGAGAATCTACATTACAGGAGTAAATGAGGCTTTGAATTTTCCCACTGACCTGTGGCAGAAAATGGAAAGCTACATAAATAGCATGAAAGGAATAAATCTGAACTGAGCATTTCAGGCCAGAGTTTGTCTGCACAGGCAAGATATTGCAGCCACCAGCATCCCCAAACACCAGCTTTAAGGCAGGGCTGGATCTAACTGTAGGCAAGGTAGGCAGCTGCCTGAAGGAGCCCAATGGTGTCCCAAACCTTCAGTCTTTGTCTTTCATAAGGTTATTAAATGCAGAAGCAGAACACTTCATGGACATCCAGGCTTCTCAAGCCTTAAAGTTATCCTGAGATCCTCGTCTAGCTGTGCTTACCTCTCCTCTCTGTCCTGTTAGCATCCTGATGGTGCTCCAAGGAGCTGATGATGCTCCAAGGAGCCTCTGGATATATGAGGTGGGCAAGGAATGGCTCTACCAGCTAAATAACTTGCTTGTGAACTCCTTTCAAGTACTTGAGGGCCACAATGAGGTATCCTCAGAGCATTCTCTTTTCTAGGCTAAACAAGCCCAACTCACTCAGTCTTTATTCATAGGAGAGATATCGCAGCCCTTTAATCATCCTCGTGGCCCTTCTCTGGACCTGCTCCAACAGCTCCACATCCTTCCTGCACTGGAAGCCCCATGGACTCCCTCCCTCTGCTGGAGCAGTGATGTTATTTATTTTATCATTGATTATTGAAATCTTGGGGAGTTTTATCATGGTTATCAATGAAACGTGGATTGTTAGCTCTTTGGTTCGGGTAGAAGAACCTTCATCAAGAGAATGTTGTAGCTCCTGCTTTGTGTCCTACTTTCTGCAGGAGGTTAGATCCGAAATGGCCTTGAATAGTGATATCCTTCCAACCTAAATCTTTCTCTAAATTCATTGCAGGTAGAAAAACAACAGATGGCACTCTAGAGTATCTCAGAACGCTTGTGTGTTTTTAGCAGGCAGACCTGTACAATCCTTTGCTATTACTTTTTAGCAAGGCTTCAGCCAAAAGAGCTCTTACAGACTGCCAGTGGAGCAAGCTCAAGGGTAATACAAACTATCCAGGGCATCAGTCTAGTATTCAGCCTCACCAAAACACACAATGAGAGAAAAACAAGCCAACAAAAACAGGTGAAAATAGAGACCATGTTTGCTTCACCCATTGTGGCTACAAGTGATGCTCAACTGCGGCTGAGGGCTACTATCTTTCATAACAGCCTAGAATTATTCAGTTATTTAACTCATTAAACCTTTAAGCATTTTTATAACAAGTGTCAGACTGCCTGTTTCTAATTCCTTACTACATGGAGATTGCTATTTAGGGAACAGCCAACTTCAACTCCCTCTGTACCAGTGGTCTGTCCTCCCTCATCCTAGCAGTGTAGTTGGGGGCTTATTTCTTTCTGATGCACGTCTGGAGATACAGATGCCTAAAGAGACTGATCTGTCGGCTGCTAAATTGTTCCAATGGGACATTAGAGTCAAGCAAGGCAGTGGATCTTGGTGTTACTGTTGCTGGAACTTAGGAAAACGCAGTCATCAAGTTTTGAAGGACCTGCCTCAGATGATGTTTCTTCCCTTAAGCATCAATATTGCAGAGCAGAGCTGGACAAACTGCTGCTGGATGTTGGTATGTGGGCTCTGCAACTGCATGAGGCACTTCAGTTAGATCCCACCCTGAGTCATCTGTAAAATATGTATTGACACCTCAGCTAGCCACATTGACTCCTTTTATAACCAAAGGATAGATTAGTCATCCATTGTTTCTGCCATCTGAGGATGAGCTGTTTTTGTTGAGGAAGAAAAAAAGCCTTGATGCCCGGCTCAGCTATTCACATCCACACTCTGGACACTTAGAATGTGATGAGACAAATCTCACCTCTTAGGCATTCTGGACTGATATATTTTGCCCAAATGTATACGCTCTCAGTGTTGACATTTCTATCTGAACAAGCAATCTGGAATCCCTTAATAGTTAATGGAGAAAAATCAGCGCCCACAGGACACAATTCATCACAATACAAGGGAAATGTGCAAAAATGAGTTAGACAATCAGGCAGGAAATGTTCGCCTCTCACCATAGAGCATAGAGAGTGGGAACATCTCTTTCAAACAGTGACATCGTCATCACAGATCCCTGAAGTTAATGGAGATGAATTCACTCTGTGCCTTGGTTTCTGATCTATTAAAATGAGGATGGACCTGGTGTTTATATAGGAGATAAAGACAAGGTAGGAGCCAAACCTTGCTGTTGAAGGTGTTCTACATGGTGGAAGGACTGAAGGAAGAGGGCTGGATTTACAGAAGAACTTAGCAGTGGTATGAGCCACAGACATGGAGTTTGATGGTCCACTTGTGTAAGAAATGAGATGTTCTTCTCAATTACAGCAGCTTCCACGGACATACAAAGATTCTTCCTACTGCTCTGGTTGACTAATCTTTGGATGTACAAAAAGAAGGGGTATAGTCCTTTACAAGCTCACTTCTCATTCCCTGTTGGTTTGGTCTCAGTCTTCAGGAGGTGCTGGGGACATAGAATAAATGACCAAAGTCCCATTGCAGTTAGTAGCGTCGTTTTTTTTCAGCAATGTTCCTGCCAGAATATGTTTCTCTGGGAGTTGAATGAAGATCAATTTTGCACAAAGAAAGGATTCTTCCAAAGTTTTAAAAACTTGAGTGGGAGGCAATCAAAGGGTCTGCTGACAGCAAAGGCTGCTGGAAATGGAAATGAAAATGTCAGTGAGGTTTATATAGTGGCACTTGGCCAGAGCTGGACTGAATTAACTGAGCCAGGACAACACTAAACACGATGTACTAATAGGCTCTCAGAGTATATTTCAGACAGATGAAAGCAATTGTCCCTTGACCTTCTGCACCACAATTCACCTATGGCATTTGCAATAGCTCGCTAATAAATGTTTGGGAGAAAGATTATTGCTACCCTACTTCACTCTGTCCGGAGCTTTTACAAACTCAACAACAGTTGACTTCTCTTGATAAAGCCCAGGTAACGCTTCTTTATGCTGAAGAAATCACTCTCCACGTGAGCCATCTAAACAACAGACACCCTGCTAATTCAATAGGCTATTGCAACAGCCTGTGGGGGAAAATCAGATGAATTCGGAACCTCTGTCTGGTCTGTCCCCTGAAGGTTAACTGCTGGACACAACACAAAGAAGATGCAAGCAGTCAAGAGAGAAATCTGGGATAGATATCTGTGCAAATCCCAGACCTAACCTTCAAGGCCTGCAGCAAGTAACGTGTTTCTGCTGATGTTTTATTGACTGCTCACAGCTCAGTGCCATTTCTCCATTGCTCCCTAGGGAACTGTCAGTGATTTCCAGGTCTTCACTGGTGATGGAAGCCCTCTTCAGAATCACTTATGGGAATCTGAGGCATAACTTCTTTTAAGGACACATGACCCAACAGTCTGCATTTACTGCTTCTTTTGATGCTTGTTAGTTTGATGTCATCTGTTGGAGCATCTTTGTACTTAATATTAACAGAGTGTATTTGGAGTGAATTCAAAAATAGCAATGGGCATGATATATTCTTATAGTGAGGATGTCAAGAAACTCAAAGACAGCCTGTAAGAACTGCATGTTTGAAAAAGATGTTGTCCTTATTTATCCTAATCTACTGTCTATCTATTATCCTTATCTACACAGCTCTTGTGAGGCTCCATCTGCAGTACTGTGTCCAGGCCTGGAGCTCCCAGCACAAGAAGGGCATGGAGCTCTTGGAGGGGGGTGCAGAGGAGGTGACTAAGATGATAAGAGAGCTGGAGCACCTCTCCTAAGAGGAAAGGTTGAGGGAACCGGGCTTGTTAAGCTTGGAGAAGAGAAGGCTCCAGAGGGACCTCATTGAGGCCTTCCAGTACTTGAAGGGAGTGTAGGAGGGGAAACGGCTGTTTGTGAGGGTGGACAGTGATAGGACAAGGGGGAATGATTTTAAACTGAGACAGGAGAGGTTTAGGTTGGATATTAGGAAGAAGTTTTCCATGCAGAGGGTGGTGACGCACTGGAACAGGTTGCCCAAGGAGGCTGTGGATGCCCCATCCCTGCAGGCATTCAAGGCCAGGCTGGATGTGGCTCTGGGCAACCTGGGCTGCTGGATGGTGACCCTGCACATAGCAGGGGGTTGGAACCGAGTGATCATTGTGGTCCTTTTCAACCCAGGCCATCCTGTGACTCTGTGATTCTATGATAATGATGAAGCTGCCATCACTCAGACAGCTGCACATTTAGCCCCACTTACAATGACAGGACTTTACTCGTGGGACACACTGTGAGCTCCAGAACCACTCTGACCAGTTCACAGGGCTGTGTGTCTTTCTCAGCACATTGTCTCCCTGGCTTTTAACCCTCGGCATCTCCATTAACATTTAGCAGTTTGTCTTTAAAGTAGGATTGGTGTGACGCTGCAGGCAACTGGGCTCTTGCATTGCTTGATCTGTAATTCTGTGACAGCACAAGGCTGCTGTATTTCCCACGAAGTCTCTTAAATGTATCATTGGTCTCTGTACGTTTGGTATTTCCTTGAATAATATTGTACCATGCGAGTCTCATTGAGAAAATAAGCCCAGAGGGGTATAATGGCAGTTGGCATTTCTCATCAGCTCCCGCTGACCTTGAAATTGATTTCATGATGGCAAAATTGAGAATAAAAATAATAGCTCTAATAATCAGGTACTCTGTAAAACCTCTTTTGTTCAATGGACCTGTATAGCTGACATACTTCAGCAGCAGAAAAAATATGACATAATTGTAGACATGTTACAAAAGCAGCCAGGGGCTTCCTGCTTCAGACATTGCTTACACTGGTCTTGCAAATGGCTCAGGAATTATTTCAATTCCAGGGTCCAGAAAATCTAGGCAAGTGTACCCAAATGCCTGTGAGAAATGGTATGTTAGAGTTCCCATAGTAATGCATTAAGTGGGCATCTCATGCCTGCAGAGCGTGTTGAGATGTTTCTCTACCATGGGAGAACTCAGCATAACCTGTATAGTATTTAGCATCTCTCTGCATCCCATACGTAGCAAGGAACAGATGCACACCCTGCTTTGAATATGCAGGAGATGTGCCCTGCGCTAGGTGGGCTTCAAGTATTCTGCAGAGACAAAGTCTGCTGACTGCACAGAACAGCAGATGAAGAAGCTCGTGCATATGTATTTCACAAGGAGATCTTTACCTGGCTGTGTCTTCTGATGGTTTGCATCCTGGGACCAGGGACCTAACAGACTCCCAGCCTAATCTATACCTGAACAAAGACAGAAATTTTCATATAACACATTTCTTGTACTTCCTGGGAAGTTATAGAGGAGCATAGCACTTATCTCAGTTTCACAGATGGAGCAATAAAGGCATCAGTTCAAGCCATCGAGTTCAGCACATGGCAGATTTAGGAACAGAAGCCACTTCAGTGGCTGCTCGCCCTGTCTCACTTCATGCAGCAGCAGATGACAAACTCACACGAAGCAATTACTCAGCAGAAGGGAAGCTCAGAGAAAAACAACTTTCTGTGCTGCTCCAGCAAGATGACCCACGCACATTCTGGCTCCATCGAGTGGCCCTCACCCTGCACTGCTCCATGGCTACATGGCAATAGCAAAGCCATCACATCCCAGCCCATGGTCTCACACTGAAGCCAGGTGACAGGCAGCAGCCCAGGTCACTAAAACATGACTTTTGCTCTTTGCAACATAGTAAGGTTTGTTCCTTCAGCTGCACCAGGCATTTCTGTGAGAAAACCCCACTGGAACTGGTCCAAAAGTAAGCCAGAGATCAGTCCAAACCTGCCTACCACTGGCTACGTTGGAGTCCTTTTGCCCAGGATAGTTTCTTGTAACTCCATAGCTTAGATGCTGGAATAGAAAGAAGTGCAGGAAAGCCCTCCTGTGGGTAAACCAAGCAGGAGCCCTCCCTGCCAGCCTGACCCCTGTCTGTGCTGGCAGGATGATGATGAACGAGGAATTTACAACCCAGAATGATTTTGCATCCTTGCACGTGGGAGGAGTTTATTATTCTGATCCTTTGACATTTTCATCCTCCTCCTTTTCCTGCCTTCTCTCTCCCGGGTCTCGCAGCATTGCTCATTGCAGTCAGGGTTGCAATGCAGTTAATTATCTGAGTGTTTGTTTGTTTGCTTTTGGGAGGACACGGAAGGTGAGAGGCTGGAGTTCAGTGCCTTTGCAGTCAGTGCTGGCTCTGTCTGCTCAGCAGCTCCCACGCTGAGGGCAGCTCAAGGCTAAAGTACCAATTAAATTCCACTTAATCCCTCTAATAATAATAAGGGGAAAAAAAAGAAAAAAGAACAACAACAACAACAAAAAAATCCTGAGCAGTGCCACTCTTGCACTGTGCGCCTTGCTGGGGGGATTCAAGCCCTGTCCTTCATGCTCTGCAGCCATCCATCACTTTTAGCCTCCCACAGCCACTTCCCAGCCTCTGCACAAAAGCCAACTTCACCTCTGCATGTGTCCAGCCTCACCAATTAAGAAATGATGGACCTGGAGCAGCTACTCTGCCATGCTGGTGGCTCAGGTTGAGCCCAGCTTGTCCTGCCCAGCAGACAAGCCTGATCTCATGTTCAGAGTGCTGATAGCTATAGAGCGTTTTCCCTCTCTGACAGCAGGAAAATAAGTTACAGAATGGGGAAAAAAATTATAAAGAGGCATGAGACAGAGCAAAATGAGTGGAGAGCTGGCACACGTACATGGTCTGTACAGCACCTGCTACCACCCACAGCTGCAGATTAATTGTTGTGTGTGCACCACTTGAATTACCATCATGGTGTGGTCTTATGTTCACAGTGCAAATGGACTCTGAAACAAGTGTAGAGCCAAAGGCATAAAGGGGCAAAACCAGATCTCACTGTCTATGTAAAGACATACAAACCTGCACACATCCAAATATTTAAGCTTTATATTTATGTCGGATTGCTTTAGTACATGGACTCAGTCTGAACACTTTAAGTTTTCCCTACAAAGCCTGAATCATGACATAAAATGTCCTTCATGTCCTGGAGCTCCATCAGAAGAGGGATGCCCAGCATGGACAGGGAGGGGATTGTCCCTCCCTACTCTGCCTTCATGAAACGTCATCCAGGGTACTGCATCCACATCTGGGGCCCCCAGTACAGGAAGGATGTGGAGCTGTTGGAGAGGGTCCAGAGGAGGCCACTAAGATGAGCAGAGGGCTGGAGAACCTTCCCTACAAATACAGGCTTCTCTTATCCACCTGGATAAGAGAAGGTTGTGAGAAGACCTCATTGCACCTTCCAGTATTTAAAAGGGGATTATAAACAGGACGGGAATCAACTTTTTACAAGGGTAGATAATGATAGGACAAGGGGTTTTAAGCTCAAGAAGGGGAAGCTTAGATTGGATGTCAGGGAGAAGAGCTTCCTGGAGAGACTGAGGAGGAGCTGGAACGGCTGCCCAGAGAGGCTGTGGATGCTCCATCCCTGGAGGTGTTCAGGACCAGGTTGGATGGAGCCCTGGGCAGCCTGGTCTAGAAGCAGATGTGGAGGTTGGTGGCCCTGCCTGTGACAGAGGGGTTGGCACTTGATGACCTGTGGGTTCCCTTCCAACCCAAGCCATCCTGTGATTCTATGATTCTTTGTCACTCTGAATCTGCCCAGGTCATCAGGCAGTGGGTTCATGCATGCCTCATGATATTCACGTTAAACAAAGCATGCTGCTTCTGCTACTGAAAAAATATAGTCATGGGAAGGCAGGTGGACCTCAGCTCAAGCCCTCCCTGCCAGATGCAATGTGCATGAAACTGCTGAACATGGGAACGCTTTGACCTTCCCCAGTAGTTCTGGCAAGTCAAGCCCTGGCACTTGGATCACTTGGGAAATAAACAACAAAGCAAACAACAACAAAAAAGGCCAAACTGCTGTCTTTCCCCTGCAGAGAGCAGGGAGAATATTTCCCGGCTGAGTTTCCTCCCAACAAGACTTACTGCCCATATGTTTGATTTGTGGGGGTGATTAAGGAGGTTGGGATTCTCTCCTCATGCTTTTCCCATTTTCAGGCTCAAGTGCTGACTTTAGTACATGCAGCTTATTCATTCTTGCAGGTGATGCCATTTATAATGCTAAGTAAGAAATAATTTCTTAGCACGTAGATTCAGTGGCCCATAAGCTATGTGTTTATTTCCACAGCTGCATTTTTTTAAGGCCAGAAGGAAATATAGCTCCCACCTAGCCTGACCTCCAGCATAACACAGGATGTAGAAATCTACCCAGCAAACACCGTGCTGCTCCTTCAGCTAGAGACATGAAGAAACATCCATCCTTCCCTTCATTTTCTGCAGTAAGCATCTACCGTGCTACTAAGCAAGGTAATTCAGCCGCTGTGCTCTTGAATTTGATTGGCATGTGTGAGTATATTTATCTTAGATATATTACTTCAAACTTTCTTTGACATCCATGGTGCATTTCTTTGACTAATGAGGTCTCGGTATAGTATTTTCTCAAGCAAACTCATTACTCTTGGAACAACTGAGTTAGAGCTGGTCTGAAAACAGTTGCATTTGTTTTGTAGGCATGACGTCTTGTTCTGCTGCTTGTAACAAAGCAAGTCTTTGCTCATGAGATCGAGTTCAACATTTCTCATTCCTCCTGCTGGAACTTTCCAATCAATATGAAATGAGAAATTTTATGTGACGAGGATTTTTCTTCCGTCGTGACATTTTGATTTGCAATTGCCAACATTTGAACGTGATTATTCTTACCTTTAAGACAGTGTATGAAGTTGAAGAAGTATACAGCAACAAGAGGCGTTCCCTTCTCAGCTGAATGGGTCTCATGGAGCCCAGCATTGATGCGCTTTGCAACAGCTGCATTTCTGGCAAAAAGTGGCTGCTTCAAATATAAGGAAGTACAGAAGGCTGCAGATGGCAATATGCTGATATACAAAAGATTGAAGTTTGGTGGGATTATTTTCGCAGGCAGTGTTTTAATGATGGTGTATTTAAAACTGCTCGAGTTAAAATAGGATCCATAATGCTCTTTAAAGGCCTTTTCCTGCCATCTCACATTCGACTGGATTTCTCAGGTGCTTTTAAAAAATCAAAAATCAAGACAATTTGATTGTGTAAACTTAATGAATCCAGCATAGCCGTATGAGCAGCACTGTGGGATCTGGGTCCATTGCATCTCAGCTGCAGAGCAAGACGCAGTTAGATAGAAACATCCAGTTAAAACACTGCTGTACAAAGCATTTTACAGCTCTTACATGGATTCCAATTCATCTCAGCCTGAAAAGCTCTCGAGTCTGTATCAGGGGTGAACAAGGGAGCTTTTTAAATTAACAGCCATTTAAGGCTGGAAGTCAGTGAGAGGACATGTGATGTGCCAGGATAGAGAAGATCTCGGTCATAATACTGTATCCAGTTCATAGAAGGCTGCTGAGGCACCCTCGTGTAATCCTTTTCTAGTAAATAAATTGAGTGGGATCATCTTGGGTATTTTTCCACCGCCAGCGACTGTGAGCATCCAGTCTTTTGATCTCTGATGCCTTTATTTCAGCTCAGCATCTGTGTTAGGGAAGTGCAAGCACATTCCCTAGCACACCAAGACTTTAGTTCAGGTGGCTTTGAGCATGGACGCCTCCCGCAGCACTGAGACTTACAGGAGGTTGCAATGCAAGAATATGGAGACATCACATAGCAAGAGAAGGCACAATGCATGTGTCTTGAAGGTTATGCTTTCCCCGCTGGCTGCCAGCATGAATGAGACACTCAATAACCTTTGCCACAAGTCACCATGCGGGCAAGAGCAATTCTCATGAACAGAAGCAGCAAGAGAAAAGCCTCCAATCTCCTTCAGATCTTCATAGACTTAGTGCTATCAGCACAGAGAAGCATGAACAGCCTTAGAGGACTCCTGAGCCTTTATTTAGCACCAAGGCACAGAAGGAAACCTAACCAAACTTCACTTAGCCAAGTATATAAACAACAGTCTCCAACAGCTTCTCAATCAGGAGAATGCAATCCACAATCTCAGTTATTCCTATCCTTCCCTCTCTGGTATATGCTGTGGAGCATGAAACCCCCTGTAGTGCTGCTCTGTGGCTCCAAGCCTTTACATGAATACAGAGACAGGAGCCCATGCATGCTCCAGCTCCAGGCACTCCCAATGTCACCCTTGGATGGCCTAGGGATGTCATGAAGTCACCACACCTGGAAGTGTTGAAGAAGCATTCAGATGTTGTACTGAGGGACATGGTGTAATGGGAAATATTGGTGATAGGTGGGTGGTTGGACTGGATGATCTTAAAGGTCTTTTCTAGCCTTGGTCATTCTATGAAAGAGCCTTAAACCTGACAAGAACATGTTGCAGACAGTCACAGCTTTTCCTACAGCAGAATGGTGCCTCTGGAACTTGTCTTATGGCTTTTATTCTTTACTGTTTTGGGGGGAAAAAAATGGAGGATGTTTTAACTGCTGCTGCAATGGCACTTGTAACAGTGATGTGCCACTTTCAGATTCTCTGGTCAAAGCCACACTAGCTGACACCAGCAATTTCTTGTGCAGTAAAAAAGCATCTAAAACAAACTTCTAATTATGTGCAGATTTTGGTGTTGATTATAATTCCCAGTCCTGCAGAGCAGGGTGTAATTATTATTTTCTCATCTGTTGACAGAGGAATAAACTATTACAAATGTTGAATACATCCTTGTTTATCAGAAAGGAGAAATGGAGCGGCTCCTCAGTGCAAACAACGTGAGTCCATGGCTGTGGTTGTGGGGTATGGAGATTTGCAAAGGTAGACCTCATTTAAGCCAGTACTTCCAAATTTCCTGTTACAGGATTAGCCCCATTCACAGCTCCCACTGTGACTCCCAAATGGATCAGTGGAAATCTTCCATCAGGAAATGGGAACGTCAGCCACGGCTGAGCTGAAAGGGACCCTGGAGAATCCAACCTACACGGAAGGTTGTAAAGAGGAATGGAAATAACAAAAGCAGCAAACTCGTTTTCATTAAAAGCTTTTTAGTTCCCTGCCAGAACTTTCTGGTGTCTCGTGAAAGGAAGTTTGTGGCTTTGAGGATTTTTATTTGTCTGGAGAAAATAACACAACAATAAACGTCGGCGACGTTTCATGAGCATCTCTGGCTCATTAAAACCCTTGGTTTTCTCTGGAGGTATATCATTCTGTTTTGAGTAGTGCTGATTTAAAACACCTCTTAAAACCAGGTCTCCATCTCACAACGTCAATCAGCTTTCACCACAACTTTTAACGCAGCGCCATTCAGAACCTGGGAGTGGATCAATCTAACCAAAATGAAGGCCTTTCTTAGCTCTGGCTCTTCAAAACCCAAGGATTTTCTCCCCTAGCCAAATAAAATCACAATATCCAGAGATCTTTGCATTATTCATTGTTTTTCATCTTCAGGCTGCAGCCACTTATCTCTGCTATTCTAACAAGTATTAGAGAGCCCTCATCCACTGGAGTAGGAAGCTGAAATACTAAGCTATGCATGAAGACAATCGATTGCCTTAACATATCTAACAAGGTTATCAGGTTTAGATTTCACTCCTCTTTCTTTCTTATTCTTATTCTTTTTTTATTATTATTTTCACCTCAAAGAAAAAATTAAGACAGGTTATTATTTCTGAAGGCAGCAATCTGGGCCGCTGCGGATGTCATCAAGGAAGCATTATAGTCAAATATCCACTATTAAGCTGCCAGATGGAATTATTTAGGATAACTTTTGAACTGGACCTCTGGGAATTCAGCAAGTACATTTTCAGCCCCTTTTACTCAGTGTCATGAATATGTTTGGATATTTTTGGTTAATTGTGGGGGCTCTGACTGAGCCAAGCAACAGCATCTAGGTCTGAGTGACCATCATTGTAGTTAGCAGAGAGGAGGGCAGCCCAGAAGGACAAGAGATGCCTCTCTTGGGAAGTGGATGGAGGATAGACAGGGCAGATGAATTACTCATCAGGAGCATCTCTTTCCTCATTAACTCCAAAATGAGCCCAGAATGACTCATTCAGTCTCACACATCTGCATCTAGATGAGATGAATCCTGTACTCAAGAAGGGGTCTGTTGGAGTCAGAGCAAAGCAAGATCAAAGCAGAAAGGCAACAGCACCCCTGGATAGCCCACTTCAATACCACTGTTGACACTGAGCTGCTGCAGGAGCAGAAAGCATGGGCACAGGGGGTATTTCTGTGTGGTGCATGCCAGCCTTGCCTCTTGGAAGTGCTTTTTTGTTAGGCTGAAAGTGAAGTTCTCCCTCAGCAAAGAGTGTATAGATTGGAGAGACAAAACCTGAGCAGTTATCAGCTTTGAAGCTCCTCCAGGCACAAACAAGCTTTGTTTGAGATGGGGAGGAGACCTGCAGAATCCAGGGCAGCAAAGGAGCTCTAGCTCTAGGAATAAATAGAGCATGGAGTCAGGAGGAAAGGGGGATTTGTAGTGAATCTGCAGAAAAACCAACAACAGCAACAGCAAAGTAACAAGAATTCTAGCTTGTAGGCAGTTTTAAATCAGTCATTTCTCTTACCAATAGGAACTATACGTACATATATATATATATAAAAGAACAAGAGGTATAGCCTGCTTTCCTACCCATTTTTCTCCTGGGCTGGAGACATTAACATGTACTATGGGCAGCTGATACCTACTTTTTGGTCAGCTGGCAGACAGAATAGACAACCATTAAATTTATTCCAAAGCTTTTTTGTTGTGTGTTTTTTCCAGCAGAGAAATCGTCCCTGAATGGGGAACTACACAGGAGAGACAGGTAGAAAGAGAATATCACAAAAGAGAACATTGCAAAAGACTTCTTTTGAAGTCACCCTTGCCAAAAGGTAAAAAGGGATGGAGCTTGCCCCCAGGGTAGAAAGAGTCATCAGAATGAAATTGTGCTTGACACCGTAGGAATAGAAAAATAGGTCTGGTCTTTGTAAATGAGGAGGCTGAGGGATAGTAAGTTAAATGGACAGAGGGTTGACTTACAGGCAGAGCCAATGGGACAGATCCTTAGCTCTCATGACATTTATTACTATCCACGGCTGCAAGTGATGATGACACTAATTGGAAAAAGACGGAGCTGTAGTGGGGGAAGGTGTCACCTGTCAACCCAAAGGCACCTTTTGTCAGGCTCAGTGTGACAGTCAATGACACCTTCAAGCAAACAATCTACCACAGCACTTTCACAAACTTTGCAGTCACTGAAAGGGGGTATCAAACCTGAAGGAGAGCTTTTGCAAGGAGCAGATTGAGCACATCTTTCAGTTTCATTATGCCCCGCCAGCCCTCAGCTGTGCTTCACTCCCAAGAAATTCCCTTACAAGAGCTATTTTTTAACGTTTAATCTTCAGATGGTTCGGAAATCTTTTCTGATAACAAAAACCTCCAATTGTAGCTTTTATCCCCAAGAATAGAGACTTAGCCTCCAGGTGCCTTCATTGTCTTGACAAAGTTCCCATCATAAAAATCTCTCATGCAACTTGGGCACTGATGGATTGGAAGCCATAAATCTTGCTGTTATTAGAGCTGCAGTTCTCCACGCTCGTTGCAACAAGTACTCGCCAGCCATAAATCCTTGTCTTCTTTTCCATAAGAGCCCATTTCAGATGCTTCGGTGAGATCTGGATTATTCTTTAGCTATTCAGGTGCTTCTTAGAAAAGACATCAGAGGTATTCTCAGAAAGAAAATGAGTCTCCCCAGTGAAGCTTTCAGAGGAATACGAACGTTAACATAAATGCTGTTCCTGAAGACACAAGAAAAGCATGTAAAGAATCTTCTTTATTAAAATCCCCATTGTTTTCACTAAGCAAAACTGGAGACCAGGCGCTGCTTATTTTCAGATGGAGACATCAAGGAATGATCGATAAATGAACACAGTTTGACCAGGTGCAGAGTGAAGCATAGGAGTAGAAATGAGCAGGTGAGATTGCCTTCAGATCAGGGTAGAAAGAGACAAACGAAGGAACTCTGAAACCTGAAATCATTCTTTGAAAAAGAAACAAAACTACAACACTCAGATCTTTGTCAAATCAGGCTTCAACAAAACCCAGAAGCACTCTGCTGAGATAGATGGTGATGGGGACTTCCATCTTCTCTGTGTGTTCATGCGGTTGGGAATGCATGAACGTGAACATGTGTATTCACACATAGGTTCTCATGGGTGTATTCACACTGTGAAGTCTGAAACAGTGTCAGAAACCTCAGAGCCAGAGACCTAGATTCAAGTTCATGATGGACTTCTCAATTGAAAAGTGATTCTTCAGGCCCAAACCAAGGCAAGAGAAGAGTAAGAGTCCATTCTATGGAGGAAACAAGGATCTAGTCCTAAGTTAAAGCAAGCTTTTAGATGACTCAGCTGACAAATACTGATGTCTTTGCAGCTGAAGGCACTGTCAACACATTGCTGTGTTAGATGAGGACCAAGAACATATGCCAGCTCCTGGATGTGAGTCCTGGTGAAGTAATTCTGGTATCACAGCTCTGATAGGCACACATCCATATTGCAGATGCAAGCATGGCCATCTTGAACATCTTCAGTAAGAGACTCACTGCAGACACCAGCAGTGTCATACTATGTCCCAGCAAGTCGGGGCTGGTGTATGGTGATAAATATGGTCAGGAGAATGGCAGAAATCAGGGAACTACTTTACATCTGCCACAAGGGCACAGTTACAGGGAAGGAAACCACCCAACAACTCACCCTGATAATTTCAAGTGTAATTTAATTGGAAGCATTACAGTCTCTAAGCTCAAAGTTATTTCAGAAAAAAAACAGACACATACCCCTAAAATAACCATTACAAGTATTTTCCTCCTACTCAGCAAGAAAAGGCACTAGGGATAATTTAATGACTCGAGTCATTAGTTGCATATTGACGGCAGGGGTATGACGCCAAGTCCTGCAACTTGGCAAGGAGACCATGTTATAGTTTATATTACTCCTACAAGATCGGAATGTGAAAGCTCCTTGCTATGAGAGAGGTTTCTTTTTTTCCACAGTAAAAGCTCTTCAGTTAGCATATTCCATTTTTCCAGGGTGGAATGCAAGGATCAGAATGTGTGCGACCTCCTGGTGCAAGTCTCAGAGCCTCTTGTACTGTGCAAGAGCAACTCAGCTCCTGCCCTTCTGCCCCATGTGCACTCAGAGCATCTTTTCCTCATTCTCAAGGCTCTAGACCACAGCACCAAGAGACAGAGAGTGGACCTGCAGTAAGCAACAGTCGTGTCCACAGAATGCAATACCGTTGGATGAGTTTTGGTTTCTCTTACTTGTTTGCTGGTACTTGAACTTTCAGGTCATTCTTGTGTGTCAGTTTCAGGCTTCCCCTAGTAACCAAGACAGTGGAAAACTCACTGCTGGGAAAATAAAAATAAAAATAAAAATAAATAAAAATAAAATAAAAATAAAACAGTGTTTCTCATTGATTCACAAAAACATCCAGAAAATCACCAACTATCAGCTGTCAATAAAACATGAGAGCCCACAAGGGGTGGATTGCCACAGGATCACCTGGAAGACACGGCTGGATACTCTTTTCAATGACCATGAGTTTCCTCGTGTATCAAAAGCAAGCCCCTCACCCAAGCAAGTTTCCTCGTGTATCAAAAGCAAGCCCCATATCAAATTGATGCCTGAGAAACAAACACAGCCCTCATCCATTGGTAAACACAGATAACCAAGCAGGTGGTAACTGCTGAAGAACATTCTCTGTTGGTAGCATATGTGGAATTGCCTTCGACCCCAGCCATGTCGAGAAGAAAGCAGATTTTCTCTCCAGATGGCAAGCTTTACTCATTCTAATTACAGATATATTCCCAAACACCTGAATGCTCTCCACAAACACATTGAGACACCACTTTACAGGCTGATGACTTGAAGTAAAATTTACTTAGTCCTTCAACAATATTTTTTTCAATCAAAATTTCAGCTCGGTTCTCTTGGCTGCCTGCTGCCTTTTTCCAAGCTGCCTTTTGCAGTCAGCTCGTTGTGTGGGTCTCCTTGGCTGCAGCACAGGGCAGCTCTGGCATAAGAACTTTTCGAAGGAGGAAAACAAGCTTTAAAATTAATCTTGGGATTAATTAGGAGGGAGATAGAAGCGTAGAGTTTCAAACTGCCTTACTTCTTAATTAAGCACTGCTCACTTCACAGCTTCGTGATCCCGAAGCACTAAAGAAGATGGGGCCAGGTATTTAGTGGTACGGGTCAATATATCCCCATTGACTTTGCAAAGTCAATTTATGCCTCTTCTACCCAAGATGACATACTCAGAAATCGGTAATGAGCCTCTCTGTGACTTCCATGGAACTGTGGTTCAGGCCAATAAAAATGATCCATGCTTACTAATTTTTAGGCTTTTGGACTGGTCATTAGGAGGTTTCCCTCTCATCCCTCCGTCTTCCCTGTTCAAAGTCCACTGAGACAAATCCTACATTTCCTCAGCATTGTAATTTCAGAACAATGCTTCGTTTTAATTTATTCCACAGTTTGACAGGATGAACAAATATAAAGCTTTGCTTCTCTGACAAATAACTGCTTTACTCAATTCACAGGAAGAGACCAAAGTGTTGTGAAAGGCCAGCAATCATCTCAAGCCACATGGTATCCAATAGAGACGTATAGAAGAGAGTATCTTCCCCATTCAAAAGGATGCTGGTGATGTCATGGATACTTTTCCTCCCTTTTATAATATGGCAACTTATCTTTGGAATCTTAACAATTGTGTTTCGAATCCAGTCACCCCAGTCACCACCCAGGACGCTCAGCCTCAGGCTGTGAATTCAAAGCTATGAGTTTTGCATCAGTTATTGGCTGTGGGTTTCAACCGAGGTGATTTTTACTTTTTATCAGGACGGTGATGATTTCATTACATCTCTAACGGCTCTTTGTTGCCTTTTCCAGAGGTGGTGACAAGTGCAGTTCATCAGCCACAGCTCCCAACCGTGCTGACAGCTCTGAAGATGGCAGACACAAAAAGACAATACCCAAAGTGTATCCAAATGAGACAGGGAAAAAAAAATCAAGGATTTTTGTCACATCCCTGTACACGCACATACCCCTCCGCATGTCTAATGCCAGGCATTGTGGTGACTTGAAATCCAGCAGCAACTCTTTTTCTTGACTGAACATATGCCAGAAGATCATTTTGCAAACGTCAATGGAAGACAAAATGAAAAATTCATCTAGGGAAAGAGACAAATGAGCTTAACTCGTTTCTTCTCCCCGAGTTAACAAGTGTTTAAAGGGTTTATTCACTACTGCCAATGTTAAATCTCTGCAGTGGGCTGCAATGCAAACATGCCTTCCCTGTAAAGTCATTTTACAATGATGGGACCTGTCTGGGAGTATAGTGAAATGCTTGGCCTGTGTGTGGTCAAGCACAGAACTCAAAACAATGTTCATGCACGAAGCGGTTGCGGTGAAAACAAAGTGGGAGTGTGGGAACTACTGAAAGAGAGCATTTGCAACATCCCTTTTAAACCCAAATATTTCATTTTGGACTTAAAAGGACTTCTCTGTGAAGCATTTTGGAAATATTATTTCAGTCTGAGATCGAAGTGCTTTGGAATATGAACCAAATCCTTCCATATCTCTCTTCATTTCAGCTTGAAATCGAAAGCTTCACAGTGATTTAAATAAAGCAGCTTTGTCGTGGATGAGGAGAAATTTCCTCTTGTGAGGAGTGTTGACTTCCACATTTTCTGGTCTGCTCTGAGTGAGAAAAAATAACTCAAAATAGCTAAAAAAATACTGACAAGAAACTGTTTCTATCTCCAGCAAGGATCTTGGGTGCAACACATTTATGCTCACTAACTGATCACAGAGGGCCAATGGGTTTTGCCTTTTTAGGGCAGTTCTACTTTATGTGTTTGGCCTCCCAGACCAATGATAGCTTGACAATAATGTCTTTTTTCCCCTCAGTATATGACTCCTGTGCTTCATTAAAGGAGAAAACTGCATTATTAGGGTCAAGTACAGCACAGTGAATTATCCATCCCTGCCCTGCTATTGCCTTCCTGATGCTGAAGAGTGACAGCAAAAATGGATTGGGCTCGCAATGAATTCAAAGCAATAAAGATGTTGCTGATTTTAGGGCTGATGGTATTTTCCATTACAGCCTGAACGGATTGCCTGGCCTTCTTGAAAAGCAACACTATTAGCTATGGCCCACGAACATCACAAGTGTGAAAAATGCTCCATGCGATTCTAGAAGAAATAAGAATTTTCTGCACTATCCCCATCAAGGTTTGCCTGCAGGCGACTTATTTACATCTGAGCTTCAGCTGAAGCATTTCAGGGAACTTGGGAACTACCTAACCTTGACAAATACTGTCAGTCCAATCGCTCATCACTGATCTTGCCACATTATCTGTTCTTAAGGCGTCATAGAGCACTGTGCACATCTGTTCATGGATTGTCTGCCTTTGATTTTCAGAAAGACCCCTTGTTATGGTGGTTTGACTAAGGGAGAGTAGAAGCTCTGGTCTTAAAATCATTGGTTAGCTAATGGACGGGTTAGCTAATGGAAGGGTTTTGAGGCACCCAGGTTTGCTATCTATGAGCTCCCTGGAGTTAATGAAGACAGAAAGACTCCCAAAAGCACAAGGATAGTCTGTGGTACCCTCATCTTTCTAATGCAAGAGAAATACAAAAGTCTACAGGCTCTTGGCAACCTTCAATTTATTGTTCTGGCAACACAGAGGCAAATATTTCTCCAATTTTATCAATAACAAGTTTTTTTTTCCATCGGGAAAGATGTATTTGTGTTTATAATCAACACTTTCCTGGGAAGTTTGTCAGTCTGGGTATGTCCTGTTGTGTTGCATGGGGAAATGACAAGCAGCAAATTCTCATTGAATGTTTCAATGAATGAAAAGAAGAAAAAGAAGAAAAATACATGGAATAATGTACTTCCAGAGCAGCTTCATAATTTCTGTAATATTGTTGGACACTGAGATTTTTAACCTTGGAACGATGAGGTAGCTGAAACTTCCTCCAATTCCATTCCCCAAAAGCAGCTTGAAAAAGCTGTGCCTGGAGAGCACAGAAGTGATGGGCAAAGACCTCAGAGCAATTATTGGTGAGTACCATCTGGATCTCCCTCACTTGGCAGCTGAAGTTTATGACCCATCCCTCTGTGCTCTGTCCCATCTCCCTCCATCTCGGATAACGAAGCGACTCAGATGTGTTTGGAGGTCAGCTCCCCTCCATGCAGCTGGGGTTGCTGCAAAGCACAGAGCTTCCCTCTCTGTAATTACAGGCTCTCAGCCTGCCTGAGCAAATGCTTTGATTCGTATTCCTGGATGTGCTCTGCATCAAATTCTTCTGGTAATTACAGCTTCAAATGCTTAGAACTGGAGATGAAAGTAGAGAATGCTCTCTGGCAAAGGGACAGTGAGTCCTGGAAAGGTTGTGGATGTGTGCATTGAAGCCTTGGGCGGCGCAGAGGAATGTGGAGGTGAGGTTCAGAACATTCCTGGTTGGAATTGTCTGGTGATAGCTGCAGTGTAAAACTGGGGCAGGCAGGTGGTGGGCCAGGGGGTGAGTCTATGCCCACCTCCTCCTTGTGCTCTACCCCAAAAAGCCCATTGCTTGCAGCTGGTGACCTAATAAGACTCGGGTAACTGGGTGATGACACCATTAGGATCACAATAGGACTCTGTTTCACCAGGCACAGCAAAGCATTTGGGGGTTATTTGTTTTTGGGAATGGGACAGCAAAAGTCATCTAAAACAATCAAACACATGCACAGTAACTTGAATTCAGCAGCAAGAGGGTAAATAAGATGAAATCAACAACCCACCCCAGCTCAGCTGTGGTTTGGGGATTTTGCATCACCTGCAGCATTGAACTTCTTAGCAGCTGTTTGGATGGAATACAATCGCACCCTTCCCCCATGTGATTACAGGACCCTTTCCTGGGGTTTCTATGGAAACCCAGCTGCTTTTAAAAATATCTGCTCCTCCCTTCAGCAGAAGAGACTTAAACAATCAGTTGCCTCCTGACCAGCTCTCCTCTTTGGATGGGCTGTTTACTTGTTTCCCTACTGGCTCCAGGGCTCTCCCTAACTTCAGCTTGGTATTTGCTTTGCAATAGGTTTAACCAACAGCTGAATTCAAGCAGCCATCTCAGGACATGTGCACTGGAAGCTTGCACCAGGAAAAGGCCCCTGCTCCCAGCAGGTGAAATTCAGGAGTCAATTCCATAGCTCTCTATTGCTGGAGATCCCCTCCCCAAGCCAGTCCCATACTTGCGTGGCAGCTCAGCTTCACTCTGTCCCATCACTGGGCAAAACCTAAAGAACTTTGGGGATTTCATCTGAGTGCATCTCTGCACTTTGGCACAACAGCCTGCAAAATACCCTTATGTGCTATCTTTGTAACCAGACTGGGATGGCAGCATCCCTGCCCACGCACTGCCTCTCTCAGAACACACAGACTCTGACCCTGCTGAATCTGCCACTGGAAAGGGACCCCCCCAAATGCCTCCGGTTCCCAACACTCATTGCTTTTGACAGCCCCTCTGGCTGCCCATGTTTGCCATAACAACGGTTTCCAGGCACGCACGCATCCTGGAAGCACAAGTCCTGGTGCTTTAAATCAATCTAAATAGTTTCACAGACAAAACATCTTGTCAGCATCTACACAATCTCTCCTGATTGAACCAGTGATGGATGTGACACATCAAAAACACAGCGCTTAAACATTTTTGCTGCTTGCTAAAGCTCACTTGGAGGGGATGGGGAAGCAGCTTAGGGAAGCGTAGGGCAGGAGAGCCTCGCTTTGCTGACATATAAGGCACGTTCAGATGACATGCAGTGATTACTAGCCTGCATTAAAGCACAAATTGTTACTTATCCTCCTATCTTCTCATGCAGCCCTCACAGTTTCTCTAAATAGTGTCACAGATGATTTAGAGGGGGCTGCAGTGCTTTGGCAGAGGTTGGGGGTAGTGGGTTTTGTAGCTGTTTGCATTTTATTCTGCTAAACGCTCACTCTGTCTGGTTCTCCAAGTTTCTGGTACAGAGTGAAAAAGTGAGGCTTGAGCATCCACATCTCTAGGGATGACTGTTGGCTTTTGCATCATAAAGATTAGGGTCCCACAAGCATTGCAGTGTGGCTTCTGTTGGGGGAACAGATCTCAGCAAGCAGCTTGTGAGGAGCAGAACAGCAGGAAGCTTGAGATGCAGCAGAGGATCTGATGTGTTCTGAGGGTTTTGTGGTCAAGCAGCCTGGTAGCCCTAACCTTCTCCTGCTAATAGCTTTTACATTTGTAGGTGCATATGAGCAAATTATGTCTGTGTGTATCTGGGTAGATACTGAGCTCACTGCCCCTTTGGAAGCCCTGTTCTAACCAAGGTAGCTAGTTAGCCACAAAATAATGAGGTTTTGCTTTAGACTACATGAGTACCTTTCATTTACCAGCTGGCTTTTCAGCCTTTTCAGTCGCATTTGTAACCTTTTCTCTCCAACTCAGAGCCCAAAGCCACGCTTTGCAATGACATCAGAGCTCGAGTTCACGTCTTATCAGAGGAGCAGAAGCTTTAAGAAAAGCATTAAGTTTTGCAAGATTCATAATAAAACCACTGGAGCTGACAGCCATATAATCTGAAGTGCAAATTTCCAGCCCTTTTTGCTAGCAAAGACAGCTGTCATGCCGATATCTCACCACCAAAGCTAAAGTTTGTCCAGATTATTTAGTAAATACACACGAGTACTCCAGGAGAGAATCCACAAACAAGTCACTAATCCAAAATAAGCTGAAATAGGAGAATGACTGCAAGTTTGCTATTCCTGGCATGCTTAGGGCATGTAAATATGAGTAAGGCTGGCGGTAGGATTAAACAGAACTCATGCTTTCAATCATGCATTAGAAAGCGTGTTAGACTTCTACCAACCCCATGTAGCACAGCACACTGGGAACACCCAAACAGGGGAGAAAAAAGCCATTTCCATCACAGGACAAGATACTGTCATAAATAACTTCTGAGTCACAGGGGAGCACTCTGAGTGTAGCCAAAGCATCACACCTGTTGCAAGACCCATCATATGTTGCTTCAATACATCATTAATCTGCACCTGTCCAAGGCATTCCTGCATCTTCTCATGGAAGATTAAAGAGAAGCCAATTTCTGCCTCATGTTTTGCTGAAGGATGTGGAGCTCTTGGAATAGATCCAAAGAAGGCCACTAAGATGACCAGAGAGCTGGAACACCTCTCCTATGAAGAAAGTTAGAGGGAACTGGGCTTGTTTAGCTTGGAGAAGAGAAGGATGTGGGGAGATCTCATTGTGGCCTTCCAGTGCTTGAAGGGAGTTTGTGAACAGGACAGGGAACAGCTCTTTAAGGGGATTAATAGCAACAGGATGAGGAGGAATGGTTTTAAACTGAGACAGGGGAGGCTTAGGCTGGATATTAGGAGGAAGTTTTTCACCCAGAGGGAACAGGTTGCCCAAGGAGGCTGTGGATGCCCCATCCCTGCAGGCATTCAAGGCCAGACTGGTTGTGGCTCTGGGCAGCCTGGTCTAGATGAGCATTGTAGTCCCTTTCAACCTAGGCTATTCTATGATTCTATAACTGCCCATTCACTCACTGGACATCCTGGGGATGAGGTTTATTTCCTACTGAAGCCTTTCTGTCCACTTTTCTAGATGTTCCCTCTCCACACCTCCCCAGGTGGGATATTTAGGGTGGATAATCCTCCTTCAGTCTGCTGACACAGCACCAACCCTCCCCATTGTAGCTCTTGGTGAGGCTGCCAAGGACCAGGGAAGAAGCTCTTCCCACCCCAAAGAGACAAAAGCCGTGGGAGGGGAATGCTACAGCCAGGGAATGATAAGGACTTGCTGAGGGGATGTAGAATGCAGAGCAACTCTTTTGACAACACACTTTTTTGGCCATTAAAAATATGTCACATTGCCAACCACAGGTTTTATTTCACATCACAATGGTAGCGTCTGATGCACATGGGAGGCTTTATTTCAAATTGAAAACCATTTTTTGTTCAAGCTCTGTAAACAAACAAACAACAACAAGAAAGAAAACATCTCCTTTTCTCATCTTGAATCAAAGTGACTTTATTCAGCTGAAGTGAGTGATTACATCAAAGATGCAATAATGATGCCTGCAATCTCAATCCAGCCGACTCAGTGTACTAACTTCTGCAGTGAGCTTTCCTGCCTGTACCCCAGGACAAGCTGTCCTTGCAACCTCATGCTCAGGACAAAGATCAGTCTTTCCTGTTGCAATGCTCAGTTGAAATTAAGTCCCCAGATAAGGAGGCTTTTGCAATGCCTTTCTGCAATGAGTCCTGAGCAGGGGATGCTTCCCTTCAA
Source organism: Excalfactoria chinensis (assembly GCF_039878825.1). Lineage (NCBI taxonomy): Eukaryota > Metazoa > Chordata > Aves > Galliformes > Phasianidae > Excalfactoria > Excalfactoria chinensis. Next base: position 2,692,348 of record NC_092848.1, on the reverse strand, counting down.
CCACCAGAGCCCTGCCTCACTATGTGGAGCCCTAGGGAGGAATCCTTATCTCCAGTGAGCACCATTCCCTGACAAGTGAGATGGATAAAATCAATAGGAGATTTGCTGGCTCTGAAGTGCTAAGGAGATAGGAACCCATGGTGCATGATTTGATGTGCTGATTTTTATCAAAGGGATTCCCTTAGCGGTTCCTCTACCCCTCATCCATCCTTCTCTGCCAGCATTTTCCTCAGGTCAGGTTCCCCATTTCTACACAGCCCTGAGCTCTGGGACCTGAGCATGGGGATGTGTGTGCATTTTCAGACATCAAAGCAGAACAGGAGGGACGAGTGCTCCTTTTTTTCTCCTGTTTTGTGCTCATACCCTGGATGCCACCTTGTACTGCAGATTTTCTGCCTATGTCAAAACTCAGGAATAAAAGCAAACTGAACTCATCTGCTCTAAATTGTTTAGGACTCTTGATCCTTGCTGTTTGGGATGCTCAGCTGAGTTTCACCCTACTCCAGCTGCAGCTGCTTCCCAGACATAGCATTTCATGCTTCCCTGATTAGAGATGACAAAGATGCTGCAATTGAGAGCTGTAATGCAGCATAGATTTCCCTTGCAGGGCAGAATGGGCTTTTCTAGTGAATAAAGCAATGGCAATAAGTGACTGCAGCATGGAGCTCCAGCTCTGGCTGATGGAAGTAGCTCACTGCTTCCTAAGTGGAAGTTATTAGCAAATGTGCACACTCATTAGCATATGCAGACATTCATTTGCATATGTAAACACTATCTCTATATGGACTCTGCACTCAGTTGGATGCAAAGTGGGCTGGTTTTCAATAGCTACAAATCTGAGTCAGATACCTGGAATGGTATGATCCACTCCTGGAAATATTGCAGTCAGATTTGAGGGAGTTTTATCATTTTTCCCAGCCAGGAAAAGCCCCCCAGAGCTGTGAAGGAGAACACATCTTCCAGTCTGGAGTCGCTTCTTGTTTTAACTCACCCCAAGATAACGCTTGATGAGAAAGAGCACAGCAAACCATGTCAGCCATCCAGCTGGGTTCTCCCCTTGGATGTTTCACGGACTCACGGCACAGCCCTGCAGCCTGTCCAAGCTCCCATTCTGTACCCATCCCCCTCCTGCAGCTCTTGGCAGGTAGCAGTTAATCAGTCCTCATCCTTTCTTTGCCTCCTCTCCTTTGCCAGGATGGTGCTGGGCAAGAGATTGCCGTGGTCTGTATTTAGTATAGCTGTGCTCTGCCCTTCAGCAGGGCTTCACAGCACTTTAATGCAGATATCAGGGAACCTATAATTAGATCTGCAATCAATCCTAATAGTGTCTCGTCAAGGCTGTTTTGTGCTGCCATCACTTTTGTTGCAGTGCTTTAGCAGCTGACTAAAAGCAATGGGTGCAGCAGACAGCAAAGCATTTCCCTGCCAGTCAGAGGTGAGAAAGGAAAGCAAAACAGATGAATTCTGCTTTTATTTCCCCTACAATCCACCTACTCTTAAATATTACTATGAGCAGCTACCATTTGAGTACATTATTACATCACCTCTGTCTGTATGGTGTTTACAGGTGCAGACCAGCAAAGTATGACATACAATTTCCTCTAAAGAGCTTCAACACTTGCAAGCTCAGTCATATCCATGCAAGACTTGGTGCCTATCAAAATAGGCAGTTGCTTTCATGCACTTACTTGCACAGAGCCCCAAAGCCACTGGCCAGGACTGAGAGCAACCTTTGGAGCAAGCAGGAGGTTCATTGCAGAGGGAACAGAAAGCACACAGCTCAGCTGAGCTGTAAATCCTGGCTCTGCTTTTCAGATGCCGGGAAGTGATTTGTTATTTTTCATTCTAGAATGGCAGAAGAGTGTTATGTGTCTCAACACAGATAACCACAACTATTACCTTAAACAGAGATAGCTTGCTCGGGAAAATCTGCAGTTCGTTCTAAGGAAGAGCTGAGATATCAGCATCCATAACTGGGCTCAGAAGCACAAGAGGCAGAGCAGAAAAATCAGAACCTGCAGCTGAAATCCTGAGCCCCAGCAGGTAACCTGTCCTGCCAGCATCCTCCCTGCAGGACCTCAGCCCCAAACCCATCAGGTATCTCAAATCAATGAAACTTACCCCTGTCTGAACCTTATATTCCCAGGGAGTGCCTTGCCAGAAAAGTAGGCAGAGCTAAGAGGTCTCAATGAAAGCTTAATTTCATAAAGGAAGTTCCTAGGATCAGCAGCAGCGTTTTTACCTACCGAATAGCTTTTCTTTTTCAATTACAAGGAATACATCTTCCTGCTCAGATAAGGTGCTTGGCAGTGGGATGCTCATTAACCTAGATGTATTTGCTTTGTTGGACTGGGCTGATAATTAAAGTCTTTCCTTTTTCTTCCCTTGGGAATAAAAGGGTTTTAATGTCTCTGCATTGCTCAGACACGGATACTTTTTCAGACAACAGGCTGGTCTGGGGGTGCAGGCCTATAACACAGCAACAAGCACAGCAGCCTGAGCTGAGACCTGTCCTAAATACAGAGCAGGGCTGAAAGTTGGAGGAGAGGTCCTGGCTCTGCATGCTCTGCACACACACACACACACACACGCACACACACGCACACACACGCACACACACACACGCGCACACACACACACGCATGCGCACACGCACACACACGTACTTACAGCCTTCTCCTACAAGAACTGCATGGCAGTTGTTGCTTTATAGGGGCTCCAAAGGACTCCAGCCCTTGTTATGATGATGGAGCTACAAGGCAGCTGAGGGCACAGGGTTTTGCTGCTGCATCTGGCCCTTGCTCAGACACAGTTCTCTGTTATTGTGCAGTTAATGCAGTGCTGAGAGCTACAGCTGGGTTTGGCTTTGCTGCAGCAGCTCAGCACTTCCTTACCATGGCCAAGTTCACGTAACAAGCCTGGCCTAGCAGCATCCTGTGCAAGGCTGGAGCATAGCTGTACAAATTAGAATGGCTGGGGGTGGTTACGTTATTTGTGCAATGGTTAACAAAGCTTAAAAATGGACCTAAGGTGGGAACGAGGCCCTTTAAATTCTGTTAAGCTCTGTCGGGTCTGATTACCCCCACTGTAAATGGGGGGGAGGTGTTAATGGGATTCAGCCCATTAAAGGCTGTAGAGGGTGTTGGATCCGGCTTTAATAACAAAGAGGGATGTAGGGAGAGCCTGAGGGTGGGATCAGAGGCTGTTCCCCTTCCTCCATTCCTGGTGGTCCTTGCCTGTTCAGCTTTCCTGCTAAGCCTCACGAAGGTGATGTTCTCTAGGTGGCTCTTTACCTGGCTGCTGCTATCTGACCAAGACTGAGCAATTCTGTTCTATAAGATCGAGACACCACATTTCCCATTTCCCAGGATAATGTTTTCTCCTTTAAGGCGTTCCAAAACCACCACCTCAGGGAGCCCAGCACTACCTCTGCCTTCCCCTCACTGCAGTGAGAAGCAGAGATCAAACCCTCAGAGATTTTCAGTGTATTTGCTCAAAACTGGCACTTCTGTCTGTGAGTTGCTTTCCAGATCAAGGACTAATGCTGAGAAAGGAACTTGGAGTATCAAAGTTACCTAAAGAGCTTTTGTGCCAAATTTGTGACTTATGTACGAGATTAACCCTTACTTCCCAAATCTTTTCATGTCAAGGAGGGAGAGAAATGTTCTGCCAGTGTCCAATAAATGATCCCCGAGACAAGCTTCCACTGGAAGGAAACAGAAACAAAATGCAGCAGCCCAGGATTTAAGTATCAAGCACTTAACTCCCTCAGAGCTGGGCTGCTCAGCAACCAGCCAAAGGCATTTCTTCTGTGGGGATGTGTTAGAACCCAGATGGGGTTATGTTCATGAGCAAGCAGAGCAGCTGGGTGCTGCTGCAGGACTCTGCTGTGTGCAACTCTGGCTCAAATCATACATGAAAGCTTGGCTTGCTGGATGTCTTTGTGCAGCTACCTGCATGCTGCAGCCTCTGCAGCGCAGTGGGTTAACCCTTCCTTTCCTTCCTTTGTTCCTTAGGAGCTGTTGGAAAGATCTTTTTACTTTGGGTTTTAACCTATTCCTCCTCCAAAGCTAGGGAAAAGTCTAATAGCCAACCACATGCTTGCTTGAGCCTCTGCCCTGGGCTGATCCCAGGGTGGCATGGGAAGCTCAGCCCTCCAGCATTGCCATAACACTGCTGGTCTGGTTAGGGAGCACTGCTCTGTGCTTCCCTGCTGTGCCTCAGTTCCTCTATCTGCATTGCTGAGCAGCCAGCATCTCTTTGGTCAGGTCAGTGAGCTCTGCATGCATGGCTGTGCTGATCCCAGCTTCTGGGCTGCTGCACTTCTCAGTCACCTGCTATTTCAGAAGGGGTTTAATGTCAGAATCTCCAGGAATTCAGAAGAACACAGATTGCAAAAGCCTTGAAAAGTTGATCTCCAGGCAAGCACAAGCTCAGGGTGATGGGGCATCGTCACACCAACACCAGCTGCCATTCCACACCCAGACCACAAGTACATTTTATTAAGGACCGACATGTGCCAAGCTCTGTGTTCCAATGGGATTTTCTGGCTGAGGTCTCTTGAAGAAATCACAGGGTTGCATGGAGGTGGAGCTAGCACTTCTCTGCCAGCTCAACCATAAAAATGCATTAAAGATCACCCACAAAGGAGACCCCCCCACTCCCCTCTTCTTCCTAGATGGTTGTTCCCTGTGGTGACACTAACTCTGCCCTGTCCTCAGCTGGGTTTTGTTTGGTTCCCCCCTCTTGCTCTGCTTTTGACACAACTCCTTCAGGGCAGAGCCCAGGAGATACCTGAGCTCATCCAGGCAATCTTCACTCCTACAGCAACTCTCCTCAAAACCACTTCTGATATACATCTAATGCTCTTAAAAACCAGGCAACCTATTACAGGGCTTCATCCTCCTTTCTATTAGGAAGCCTTCCTTAATGTCTAACCTAAATCTTTCTTCCTATGACTTAAAGCTATTATTTCTCATCTTATCCCCCATGGACAAGGAGAATACTTTACTACCTTCCTCTTTGCAATTCTCTTGCGTGTTTGAAGGCTGCATCTATCTTTACAACATCACTGGAATATAGAGCATCGCCACTATCTCCAGCGAACAGATGGGAGCAGAGGCACTGTGATTGGGGTGTGTAGTGGCAATGCTAAGTCATGGCTTGAAACAGTGATTGAGCACCTTGTGGGAAGGCAGGACCAACACAGGGCTTGCTCAGGTGAGTGCAGTGCAATGCAATGCAATGCAACGCAATGCAATGCAATGCAGTGCAATGCAATGCAATGCAATGCAATACAGTGCAATGCAATGCAATGCAATGCAATACAGTGCAATACAATGCACCTGAGTGACTGGAAGGGCTGAAGCCAGGATCCATCCCTTCCCAGCCCTCATGTAAAGGTTAGCAGTGGAGGTAAGGGGGTCTTTCTGAAGATTCCTCTGTAACTGAGGCCTTCTGAAGGAGCTTCTTTGCTTATGGGCCTCTGGCTGTTGCATTTGATGTAAATCCTCACTTTTTATAGCCTAGGGCTTTGTTGCTCTGCTGTTATTGCTGCCTTTTCCATACATAACATGGTTTCTTGCTTAATTTTCAATGCTTTGCTTAATTTTAGGTGCCTGAAAGTCAGAAGTCCAAACAAGGAGTGTGATGTTTGCTTCTGCATCTAGCCTGGCTTCCACCAGCTGATATTCCTCAATCCCCTGCTTTGATGCTGTGGTCTCTTGCTCTTCCACCACAGTGGTTTTGTTTTAGGGTAGGATGAGGAGAATTCAGAGTTCTGCTTTCCTAAATGTGTACTTGCACATTACTCATCACAGCTCATAAGGGTGCTGAAGAGGCTCTGCTGAGGGCTGCCCATGCAGAGGTGCAATAGCAGTGAGCACCAATATGCTGCACAGCATCCAGGAGGGATGACCTTGGGTGAAAGATCTGTTTTTGATGCTTCTTGGGAAGAAATGTTACTTTCAAGTTTACTTATAACGTTGTCTTTCATGTGCAAAGCTGCTGCCTTGTTTAATCAGAGAAAACAGCATGTATTGGTTGCTCCTTCCTTTCAATTACCATTTAGCAGTAAGTTTGTGTTATGTCTGAGTTTTGGCAGGAACATAAAACTGTAAGAAGCAGGAAATAAAGCTCGATTCATTTGGAGAAGGGGAGATGTAATATTATTTATTTTCCAATTGGAAAGGTAAAAAAGAATAGCTTGGTGCTACTGCATGTCATGGGCTCAAGCTGTGAGTTGGAAAATAAGATCATCAACATTTCAGTCTTTAGTTTCTGTGTCAATCTGGCACTTTGAGGAGAAGCAAGTGTTCAATGTGGGTGTGGGATGGACTGTGCTGCAAAGAGGGGTTCAGCCCCTGGAGGAGGGGAGCAGGATAGGGCTCGCTGCTACCTGAGCTTGCAGAGCTGCTGTTTGGGCTGATACAGCCTTACAGTCATCCCCCAAATCCCAGCATGTCATCTGATTGCTGGATTTGAACGAAGTAAAACCAAACCCTAATTACAAAAATAAATAAAAGGAGGAGGAGGAGAGAGTTCTGAGACGGAATATCGTGCTTTAAGATGCTTTATTTTGAGTACAACTTGGCCCAACATATTTTTTACTAGAGGAAAAAAAAGGCTGTTTAGTATCAAGGTAAACCAAACCTACCAAGGCTGTGCTTTGCCAATGGCAGATAGGCTCTCCCTACCCAGCAGAGACTTATTTTCTAAAGGCACCTTTTCTCAAACAGCAACACATGGCATTTTAGCCCAAAGTTCTGATAAAACAAACAACAATTAATTGAGTTGGAAAACTAAGCCAGCTATGCCTGTGAGCTGGAGGACCCTGCCAGTGAAAGCAGGATGACAGCTCTGAAACCCAAGTAGCTCATCTTGTTCCCTCTACTGGCACATGGTAATCTCCTCTGAATTGTGGGGCCACTTGGCTTTCACTGTATGACTTTAATATGGTGTCCCCCAGAGCCTTGCTGGGCTGTCTGGCCTGTGCTGTCCCTGCAGGGCAGAGATGGGCTGTAGGATGTTGGTTGGTGCCCTGGGATGTTAACACTCACCTCCATCTGCTAACATAACCCTTTGCTTCCCTCCAAGGCTCCTGTTTGTTGCATACAAAGCTGTGCAGTGCTTTGAGTACCAAACAAATCTGGCTTGCAAGCCTACTTATTGGGTTCTTGTTACTCAGCCCACCTGCCTTACTGGAAAGATTGCCATGGAACTGGGATCAAGGTAACATACTTCAGTCACTGAGTGACAGCTCAACATCCCACCAAGCACAACAGTCTGTGATGATCCCATCTCCTGGCTGCAGGTACTGAAGACATGAAAGTTGGTAGTAAGAGCTTATTGGCTCTTTTTTGGTCACTTCCCAGGTCAAGTCCAGTTAACATGGAGGCTGTGAAGGGATCTCTTCTGATGTGAGTTCCTTGCAGATAATGAAACAATTAGGATGTAAAACAGAGCAGTCTCTTTTCCAGAATCAGGTGCAGAATGTTGGGATGATGCTTTCAGCTCTCTGAGAACATAAGATCTCTTCAACACCTCTTAGCAAGTGTCGTCCTTTGCCTGGGTTCTTGCAGAGGCTGGCAATGGTGATGACAAATATCCTCAGTTTTCCCTATCCTGCTATCAAAGATGCATTCTCCTTTGGTTGTGTGGTTGGCAGCTGGAGGAAGGTTCCAGAAGACCATGAAGGATGGACGTTACACATCCAAAGAAGCACCACACTCCCCATTTTCTAGTATGGCTGAAAATGGCAGTGCACTGTGGGAACCAATTCATTGCACTCAAGGAAGAAAGCAGCTTATATGTAGTGGGTTGAAATGCAAGCATCATCCAGGAGAGAGAATTTAGTGAAGTCCTTTCTAGCTATCATCAGTGTTCATTCAGCTTTATAGATAGATAAATACTCTCTACTTTCAGCCTGTTTTGTGCTGAAGCAAAGGAAAGTGGATTGATCCAGTTTAACACATACCACAGGTGTCTGAGCAGAAATGAAAAGCAGATTGCATCCTAACATGTCTGAGGAGGATTCTCAGCCACCTTTATTAGGTAATTTGTCAGGCTGTAAGCTCAACCCAGATGGAAACGTGCTATGGAGTAAGAGGATGCCCTGCACTGGAAAACCCAAATAAGAACCATGTATTCCTGCAACCATCAGTCATGCCTTGCAGTCATCAGTCAATCATCACAACCTTGGAGCAAAATGGGATATATATATTAGGAGATCCTGATATACATTTTTTCCCTACATACTTCACCTGAAGCACATTGCTATGACCCAACCAACACCATGCACTGTAGCCATGCAAGAGATCCTATTACAACCACTGAAATAAGGAACAGAGGGATGCGCTCGGGAGTATGTGGGCCAGAAACATGGAGGTGTGTTTGTCTGCCTGCTTGTCTAACAGGTAGGGAAGCTGAGGACTTATGTCTGTTGTGCAGCTATCAGTTCTTCTGGAAGAAGTTGGAGAAAGTCTTGATTTGACACTGTGCTTTTTAGGAACTATTTAATACTAAGATGGAAACTATCATAGGAAAATATGGGAAGGTGACATCTGAAGGCTGTTTGAAATCCAAAACAAGATCTAAAGTTCTCTCTTTCACAAGACCATGAGGCATTCAGTGGTGTGGGTGTTCTCCTCCTCACGCAGTCACTCCTGAACCACTGTCTTCTTCTTATGGGCAATAACTGAGAAGGTGGCACCTCCGGGGCATTGCCTATGGTATGGGTATTGACATCCCTCTTTGGGATGGCTGGTCCAAGCTTGGGATGGTGACAAGTATCAGGTTCAAAGCTTCTCCTTCTCCCTGCATGGCCACACCAAATAGCTGTGGTGTTTGGTGATTCATGTTACTCCCATCCAGTGGCAGCTGTGGAGAAAGGAAACATATGACACTGATGTGATCCTTTGTCCTCCCATGCCAACATCCCATTCTGCCTGGCTTGGGGTGGGGATTTCCACAGATAAAGAGTCAGGATCTCCTTTCTTTTCAGAAAAAAGAACTTTAGCACTTTTCCCTTCCATCTCTTCTACCTCACCACCCCCTTTCCCTCTGGAGGAAATGGTGTTTAAAAGATTTGGGCTGATCTTATTAGTGACTTGACACTAGCACAACTTTCTGGGCTAACACACCAAGACCAGACTTTAACCATGCCCCTGAGATGCTCCACTGAGAAAGCATCAAGCAAAACAAGGCTTCACTCCTCCTAGGATATACATTACCGCACACACTGCCTTTCACCTCCTCAGTGGGCGTCAGGACCTCACTTATGGAACTCAAGCTGCAGAATAGCTGAACCTTCAGAAGGAAGTGGAGAGGTGGGCTGCCTACTGGATCTAGTATTTGCTGAGGGGGTGTTAGGCTGTTCCTGCCAGAAGCAAAAGATGCTCTGCATGGACCTGTTAAAAAAGAGTAAGTCTGGCTGTAAATAGGCATTTCACCATGATTGCACTGCTTACAAATGTCATTGAGAAGTGGTGACTTCTCACCAACATGCATGCAGAATAGAGTCTCCTCATACAACCCAAATATGGACAAAACTTACTCCCAACCAATTATTTGTCCCAAGTGAACACGACAAGGTAATGAAGCTGTAGCCTTATGTGCTATATAGAGGACAGTCCCCCTTGAAGGGCTTCCATCATCTATCTTTGCAGTCCCTATGGCACAAAAGGGGAGGAGAGCAATGAGAACTCCCTTGGAGCAGGATCTGTGGCCAACTGACACAAGGTTGGAGGGGACTTGTGCTTTTTCTATAGCTTGTTATCTCCAGGAGTGAGGAAGCTGCTTTCCTGCTCTTCCCGATTGGTTGCTGATGCCATCCAGTTTGTTGTTATTCAGCAGAGGTCCCAAAGAGTGTGAAAGGCTCCAAAACATGTGCAGAACCCTAAAGCATTCTCTTCTCTGCTGGAGATCAAGTGATCCAGATGTTGACACGGCCATTGGTAGTGAGATGGAGGAAGTAGGAGGGCAGTCAAGATGCCAGTAGCTATCACTGCCAAGCAGGTAGTCTTGTCTCAAGAACATTACAGCCCATCTATCACCTCACCTGAAGACAGGATTCTAGGCCAAAGAGTTAGAAATGGGTGATTTGACCCTGCTGAATGGAGCGCTTATGAAATAGATGGCAGAAGTTGGCATTAGTATTAGCTGCTTCTCTACACAAATCCAGATGGGTAGGAATCCCTTTGCCCTCTCCAGGATACCTCTCTTCAGGGAGGCTTGTCGTATACTTACCTTAAAATGAAATCTGCCCTTTCCTGAGTTTGGTCATAGCAAGTGGTTTGGGTGAGTGGTATCTTCTGATGCTCACTCTGTAGACAACAGACTTTATGGCTGGCCACCAGCACTCAGACAAGATAGCTGTGACCCACCCAGCTGGAGTCACCATGGAGCTTCCTGGTATGTGACACTGCAAAGGACCCTGCCCAAGGTTTTAACTGGAATCAAAGCCACGTGACAAAGAGGCCACATGCTTCCTGTCTGACCCTATGCTCTGAGGTTCAGCTTGCCCTCTCAGATCTTGCATGTGATATCCCTAGGCTCTGTGCCGACACTGTTCTTCATTCTGCTCCAAGGCAGTTGATGCTGCTCATCACTTTAGTTGTTGATACTGGTTGGTCATGTACAACTTGAGATTTCATGTACAATATGAGATTTCTCCATGAAATATCCTAATGTCCTTGCTCACAGGCCTCGTATTCTTCCTGTGTGCCAGCTATAAGAGACACACTTCTATTTTTAGCTTGGAGGTGTTGGCAAGCAATGCAGTGTATGCATCCACATTACAAACAAGGAGCAGCACAGCACCTAATCCTGGGCTTCCTTTTCATCCTGCCTATATCAAGGATGGCAAAACTTGGTGCTTAATCAAGTGCCCCTAATCACCTGTCAGTCACTCTCCCAAATGCAAATAATGTGAAACAATATGCAAGCTTTCTCATAAGGACCTGCACCAGCGGCTGAGAAAGCTTTACACAAGCTGAATTCAATAATGTCTGTGTTTAAAGTCTGGAGTGCTTGTTCTATCAATTTTCTCCTTTCTCCCCTTCTGAATTTTATTTTCAAACAGGGAGAAATCTTTTCCAAGGTCGTGGAGAGGTTATGTTTTAAGATGTTTGCAGTGCATTGCTTCAGGCTAAGTTAAAATTCCCTTAATGATCATAGTCCTGTCTTGGCTGGGATTCATTTCTTCTGTTATCTTTATCTATACCTTTCCGAATCCTATTAGAGCTATGATGCTGTTAACGTGGCACGACACCAAGGACAGAAGACGCTTTTCTCCCTTTTTTTTCTTTTAACCTATGCTAGTGGTTTGTTGTCTCTTTTCATCCTCCTCTCTCTGCTTTCTCATGGCTTCTAGTTGACAGAAATGAGATGCCAAGCTCTTCTCTTTCTACTGGCAAAAATGCAGCAGTTCTTTTTGTTCTACAGAAAGCTAGGTACGTTGTCTCTCTATTTCCTTTTTCCATTGCAATGGATACCTTTGCACTGATTTAATAGGTTCCACATGTACTATTCTTAAAGTTTTAACCCTAGCAAGGGGCTGGAGCCTCACCTCGTGCCCTTTGTGAACAACAAACCCAAACGCTTTCCAATATTCAGCAGCTGTGGACCTGTAGCACTGCGCTGTGGAAGAGGATTAGCTGTAAATGGGGAACAGACACACTGAGCCTTCATCCTGCAGCTTCATCTCCCATCACAAAATGCTTTGATTGCAGACCCGCGGTCTGTCTGGCTGGTGAAATGCCTTTGAAGTGGAGAAAGCCTCTGTGAACTGATAGATAATGATGAGTGATGGGTGTACCTGGGGCCTCACAAGGAGGCAGAGCTACAAATTCCTTGAACAGGTGCAATTTGCATCCCCAGAGCCAAGTACACACAACAGCCTACAACAGAATTAATTACTGCTAAAAGGCCAGGGTATGATTTGGCTTCTCTCTGGATTTAAGGCCTTGGTTGAAGAGACCCTGTCTCCACTTTCATGCTTATAACAGGGGTTGATGACCCTCTATTTACAGGAGCAGTATATAGCAAAGATAAATTGCCTCTATATCAGCTAAGGCCTTGAAGCAAAATCACTGGGTGATAGGTTGTCACAACCATTTATTGCATGGGACAGCTGCCAGGGCCCTGCTTGATGTCCCTCGAGCAGTCACTTCAGAATCTGGGACCTGCATTAACTGCCATCCATCAGTCAAGCTCCCACCCATCAAGAATGGTCAGAGATGTTTCCTGAGCACTGCTGGGTTCTCTCCAGACAAGCTCAAGGACTCTCCTGACATTCCTGTTTTCCATCCCATCCAAACTTTGGCCAGTTTGCCATGCAGCACTGTTTCCCAACACAGGAACAGTCTCAGTCTACCTTGTTCCTGTGATGATTTCTATCACTGCTGCTATGGACTACGTACCATCCCTTTCCTCTCTCCAGGGGCCTCCTGATGTATTTTTAGACCTCTCTCCTCTCAATGTTATGTTCTCTGGACTAAGGAAGGTCAAGGGAAATCCACTGCTTCTGTGTTTTCTTGTTCACATTACCAGAACTTCTCCACGTAGGAGCGCATTAATATTCTCCTATTCCTGCTTGAAATGCTTTACCTTGCTCTGCCTTTGCCCTTATCCTGGTTCAATCACAAGCAGCATCCTACTCTTGTCTCCAGGCCAATGATAGCTCCTGTTTCTTCTTTTCTAACCAGTGTTTTCTCATCACATAGTGGAAATAACATTAACGTAAGCACGGTCATAAAATACAAATGAAGAGGATAATGCAATCTCTAAATTCAGCAACAGTCATCAGGTCTATACTGGTAATATGGTGCTCTATATCTCAGTTGTTATGTAGCTACTATTACCACTGGTGTGGAATATTAACCTACACCTGTACTACAGAGGGAATTTATACCTAGACCTACACTATCATATCAATTTACACTGTGTACATAGCCTGCCCTTTCAGTTATTTGCATTCTGCATCTCTAGTAAACACTGAATAAAAACTAGAGGAGAACCTAGGAACGTGATTACTTTAAGTGATGCTGCACTTCAAAGTACAGCAGAAAGTAACCACGTTAATCTTAATTTTCTGGGAACAAAGTGCAATACCTCTAATGTTTTCTGCCCCAGGAGCAAAAATAAAATCATGACAACAGATTCCTTGTTCTTTGATATGCAAACAGTCCCACTGTGCTCCTTGTGCCTTGCTGAGACCAGAAGCAAGACTGTAGCCAGCTCATGTTGTGTTGGTGATACCAGCAGCACCAGCAAGGGAGTGTGAAGGCAGAGCCAGCATCAGTACCTTTTGGAATGGGATGCCACGCATTGCCTGCAGGAGCTGTAATTTCCTAGGGCCAAAGAAGGACTGTATCTGCACTGCAAAACAGGCCTATATAACCTGTTAGCTGTAGGACAGTGTTCAAGTTATGTCACAACAATATCAGCCAGCTAAATGCCAGGATCAGCTGAGACTGTGTGAGGATGCAGGAAGAGCTAAACAATAAATCCAACTGCTTAAAGCAGAGTTAACAATTACAGAGCTATAGTACCAATGAGACTTGCATATGTTTTTATAAAAGCACTGTGTAGGCAACTCAGTCACTGACTGTGCCTGTCTTCAATATTAAGCAGGAAATGGATGTTGAATGCTGAGGGTCTTCTGCTGCACAGTGTTCTTCAAGGCAGTCTGTGCCATGGTGCAGAAATGGCCTCAAAGAATGGCAGTCCCAGCAAAATGGGGCTTCATTCTCCAGGTTTCCCAGCTTTGAGAGCAGTGAACTGGATCAAGATTGAGACAGACACACAGGAATGTGTCCTCTGAGCCCCTTCCATGGGTGCCCAAGGGGAGGCTTATATGGAAACTAGAGGCTTATATGGAAAAGGAAAAACCAGACTAATCTGTGCAAAAATAAATTGAGAAACAATTACATGGCACGGGGGAAAAATTAGAGTAGTAGCCAGTAAAGAGGACTTATCTTAATCATCCCATATTAGCTCAGTGAATTGGAAAATTGTGGTGAGTCTGCCAAAGAATATACTGCCCAGACCTCGTATCAGCTGCACCTCTACATAATATTTAGCTGCTTGGACATAAAATGCATTGCTTCCCATAAATCATGCCTCCCTGAGAATTACAACCTCATATTTGCCATGGAAGGTGGGTGTGTGTGGGGAGAGGGGTGGAAATAAATGCTACAAACGCTCTCTATTGTGAGCAGGGAGACAGTTAATCTCTTCAGCCCAAAACATAAACCCACAGCTGTGAGTGGAAAGGTTATTTATGGTGTATATTCCTCGATGAGCTCCTCCTAGGAGAGATGGGAAAGGTGTTCTTCACCTCAAGTCCGAGCCTTGGCTTATGTGGATACAGGGAGAATGAAAAGCATGGAGTCCTTGAAAGGTGAGGAAGAAGTGTGTTTTCCTATGGGATGTTTTCCCAGGGCTGTGCTGACAGATCTCCAGTGCTTTCTTTTCTTAGGGGCCTCTGAGCCCTTAATGAATCATAGAGTGGCTTGGGTTGGAAGGGACCCTTTGGATCATCAAATTCCAACCCCAGATCACTTGCAGAGCCCTGAGAAATCTCTCTGTCGTGCTTTCCTCACCAATAATAAAGAATAATCCCACCCCAGGGGAGGAGGAAGGTCTGTGGTCCACTGATTAAGAACTCACAATCACATTAATTCTCCCTTAGCAGCTGCAATAAATATTTGGAGTCTCACTGGGAGAGCTTCAGATTTAACGTGGAGCTCAACTCAGTCTCTCCCTTGAAGTACTCTCCCATTCACTGGCTCCAAATTGCCTGGTCTGTCTGCTCTCTCTAGCCTGGATTTCCTAATGCTTTATTGCCTGTGATCAGTAGACAAATCCGATGTGGAAAATGGGTCTGTGGGCAGCATGGAGTGTTGCTGGTGTAGAAGAAAAAGGAAGCTCTCAGCACTTGCTTTTGCTTTTGCACGTGTTCCTGCTTGGGTTTTCTGCCTGGGCACCTTCCCCTGTGTTCACAGTTCCTCCTCTCACTGTGTGCATGTGTGATTTCAGGGAGGGCCACCACCCAACTGATTGAAGGATGAGAGATCCCAGGTGCTCAAAGGGCCTCTCACTGCTACTACATCCTTCCCAGCTCCATAGAACGCCTTCCATGCAGGAGCAGCCTCACCCAACCCATGTGCACGCACAGCTGGGATTGGGATCCATTCAGCCAAAAACTCTTCAGAACAAACAAAAAAAGCCCATTTCTAGCACAAGGATGTGACCCTAAAGAGAATCACTAATGCCATGAGGTCCATGTGTGTATATGAGTATTTCATGGCATGGTTGGTGGTGGCTGTGCATGGGGAGGCTCAGGCAGCCACCAGCTAGTACAGCACCAGTCAGGATCCACAGGGATCCCTGCTGTACACAGATGAGCCCTGGAGAATTTCACATCAAAATGTCCAATTGATGCTTCAGGACAGAGATCTGAATGAGTCACGTGGACTTTTCTTGTTTAGTTTCAGCAGTGCTGAGATGTTTCATTTTAGGGAGGTAAAACAGATCGCTTAAACGCAGAGCTTTAATCCCTTTCCTTTTTAACAATACTGAAATATTGATGGCACTCTATAATTACAGAAACATCGGATGTGTACTAAATATCCACTTAATTAATGGGCATAGGGAACCTATTTAATATCATATTTAACATAAACTTTTAATAATGTATGAAGCCTAGCATGACACAATACAAAAACCTAATGCTGGAATACAGATTCATATTTCATGCTAATACAGAAGTAAAGCTCAAATAAACCCACAGCAGAGTATGAAGTGTGTGTTCCAGTTACCACTTTCATATTACTCTGATTTTTGTTTCTGTTCTCTTTGATTGGGAACCAGGAAGAGGCAGATGCAGATCTGCCTGGAGAGATTCTGTTTGTCCATCCCAAACCTTGCAGAGACTTTGCCTGGACCATTGCTCAGCTTCTTCCATTTGCTGATGAACAGGAAGGAGTGCCCAGACCCATGTGGGAGTGAGTGAAGCAGGTATCATTGGCCTAATGATGTGGCTTGCACAAGAAATGGTTTGCATCAAGTAGACAAAAAAAACCAAACCATGAATTGGGCTTGGCACACTTTGACAACCAGGTCTGATTGGGCTGTGGTCCAGCAGAACAGGAGCCCATCAAGGAGCAGCACCATTTCCAAGGGAAACCATCCAGCAAAGCTACGAATCCAACCTCCCCAGCTGGAATATCTCGGCTTAGAAGCACCATTTTCAAAGCCTGTCTAGACAGAGAGGATGCAGATCTAATTGCTGCCCAGCCCAGCACTGCTTTTCTGCCTCTAATTGAGCTGATGAGGGTACCAGCAGCACACCCTGCCTGGGTGAGATGTGCTCTGCAGCCTCCTGGGACCGCATCCCACCAACAGGCGCTCTGACAAATGCTTTTGGCTGCTCTCACCTGGGGAAATGAAGCGAAAGCAGTGATGCCTTTGTGTCCTACAGTCTCAGCTCAGTGGAGAAAAGAGGGATTTGGGTTAAACGTGGCTGTCGGTTAAAAGCATCTCTCTGAACAAGAAAACTTGCTCATCCAGGGATAGCAAACAGCACAGAGGGCCATAAATAATGCAGAGATCCCTCACATGGAGCTTGCCTCTGACGTGCATTCATCAGAGAGTCAGTAAATATTATTTTTCTGTTCTCTTTTGTGTTTCTGTTGAATGGTAAGAGGCTCTGGGAGAAGGGGAAGTAGCTCGGAGGTGCTGTGCAGAGCTGTTGCTCCTTTCTTTCTCCTCTCACCCCTCCTTGCTGCCATCCACAAAAGTCTGCTCTGCGGGCTCAGCAGGGCTTCCAAGCCCTCCCAGAGGGCTGTAGTTGCAGCTGGCTTTGGGAAGCAGATTGGCTTAATGCGCTAAACAAAATGATTTCAGAGCATGTCACAAACTGCAGCTCAGTGGCCACAATGCCTGGGACTGCCACCTCCCAGGAAAATGAAGCAGAAGCATTTGGCTGCTGGGGAATGGCAGGAGACAAAATGTGATTTTCTCTCTGGGCTAATGGAAATGCTTCACGGGAAACAGGTTTGAAACTCCCTATGGCTGCTAACAGGATTCTAAACTCACAGGTGCTGAGCAAGTGCCTGAAATGGTGATTCACTGGTGCAGCTTTGCTGGTTCCCAAAATGCTAATGAGCAGTTCTGTCTCTAAACCACTAAATCAGTGTGTGAGACCTAAAAGGAGCGGCCGGGATGCTTTCCCACTGCTAAAATAGTTTAGATGGAATCGCTGATAGATTGCTCCCCAAAAACCTGAGATTGCTTCACAAGACACTTCAATATGAGTGGACAAGTCAGATTTTGAGACCCCTAATCTGTTCAAAAGGTGCTTGGTACCCTGGTGCTTCCATTTGTTTGGAAGTACCTTGAGATGCTGGGCTTCTGCTCACATGTTTCTCCTGCACTGTCCTCATCTCTGCTCTAATCCATCCCTTCAGGTAGCATTTGTGACCCACGTGTCCCAGCTGGATACAGCATTTCTTTCGTGTTACACCCCCTGTCTAAATCATGTGGATCAGTAAATGGAGAGCAGCTCCTCTAAAAGCTGCTGCATGGAGCAGTGTCACACTTACCTGTACTCCTTCCTCTCTGGAGCAACCCAAGATGACTTCAGTTCTAGAGCATCTTACCTACTTAAAGTCCAAGCTGATTTTGTCCAACCAGGGCATCTGAGGGCAAAGAGATGGAAGTAAAAGTTTTTGCAGTCTGAGCCCAGTGTCCTGGCCATGGACTTGTATCTCAGAAGGATTCAGAGCCACCTGGGGCTGTCATCTACTCCTCTATCTACCTCCCTAGCTTTCCTGCCATGTCCTTCCCATGCACATGCTGCAGATTTGGCTTTCACAGCATGGAAAGGAAAACAGTCTCACTTAGTCATTGCATCAATTGGGAGAAGTACTTAACTTGAACATATTTGTCTCCAGTAGTTATGGATTTGCCTTGCTCTGCGTCAACGAAGTCTTTGATAGATTCACCTAGCTAACGAGCAGCTTTTTATCCATGAGTTTTGGATCTTTAAAAGCATAACAATCAATCCCAACTCTGTCTTCATCCTTTCTCTTTCTCAGTACTTTCCAAAGCTCTGGGAATCCTGGGACATTTTGGATAACAACCTTGTGGTGTTTCAGTGCAGTGATGGCTGATGTTATGTTTGGTTTTTCAGGTGACTCAGCTGGCCATGCTTCTCTCTGGGATTTTCCACTGCATCAGCCAGAAGAATTTAACCCATGTGGCTGTTGGGACTTCCTTGCAAGACTCTCATTCACAGAATCCCCTTCTAAAACCATAGGGGTCGCATAATATATTCTTGATATGTTTCTGAGCTTAATTCCTCACCTTGGATTGTGTTGGAGGCTGCTGGGATGTGGGTTGACTCTGCACACCAACAGACTCCCCAGAAAATGCTCCAGTGAACAAATGTTCATTAAAAAGAACAGCAAATGTGAATTGCAGCTGACTGCGTAGAGGTGCCGGTGAACTGACAACATACGCACACAATGAAAACAAATGATCTGGAACACAGCAGAGAGAGATGGAAACTCTTTCACATCCCAGTACTGGGGGTGATGCTGAACTGCTGGCTGGGGCAGATCCTTCACACTTCCCTCCTGCTGCATATTCACTGGCATGAACCCGTTACTGCTGACCACGAGAGCTGATTTAAACCTTGCAGAAAGCTCCAGCAAAGCCACTTCCACCCACATGAATAGTTTCATTGGACTTTGTACTGAGCAACAGGCAGGGATTTACTTTTCAGTCTCTCGTTATTGGATGCATTGATTAAGCAGCACATCCCTCCTTTTGCAGCAGCACCAGGTGAGATCTAGTTGGTCTGATCTACAGCATCCCTTTTATGTCTTGCAAAGCACCAAAGGGTTTCAATCCCACAAGGTCAGGCTGTAGGATCAAGGGGCAGAGTCTCCCACCTTGTGTGGAGCTTTTGAGCACAACATTTAGGATTCCAAAGGGGATAAAATGGACTTGGTACAAAATTGCAGCGCTGACATTAAAATCAAGAAGAAAGGAGGTTGAGCTGCACCTTTGGCACACCTGGATCTGTTAGATAACACCCCCCAAGTCACTAGAAAATGAGTCTTAATTAGTGCCCACTTGGAACTAGGTTTGTCTTAAACATATTCACATGGCATTTGATGCCAGAGCTTCACTCGCCCACACCCTTCAGGCATCTCAGTGCCCTTTTTAGGGGAGCTGATTTGCAATTTGAGCCTGTAACACAGCCCCAAGAAGCACATCTGATGCGGCTCCAGGTTTGCCCGTGAATGTTTCCATACAGCTCTAATTAACAGCAACAACAATCACTTTTTTAGCCGTGGGTGGGGAGCCCTGGTGGGCAGAGCGAGAATTTCACTAACTGCTACTACTGCCTTCTCTCTCTCTAGGAAACCTTAGGGCAAATATCCAAATCTCATTCCTCTACTGCAGCATATTCCGGTACACGCAGCAGCCCTGCAGGGGAGCCATGCTTTGTAATGAAAACACTATGCATTTACTCTCTCTTATTTATGGGATAATAGACCAGGTGCTTTGTTTCACAAGATGATAATCAGAGTTCCCAGGTGGATAAAGTCAAGACCAACTAACTCGTTTCTGCTGATGGACTGTGTTACTGTCTTTTCAAACAAGGTTTACATTTCTCTATTCTCCTTGCATTATGAGCTGTGGAAAGCTATAGGGGTCAGGATCAATCTGCCCACTGTTTTCTCCCATTTTCCCCCCCATGCTGCTCAGAGATCCCTTAAATCAGAAAAAAACATTACAATGTTTTAAGCTATAAAGAGGAGAGTCCATCATTCCAATCTGTTTTTATACAAAACCTAATACAACGATACTCACAGCTGCCATTTCAATACAACTGTCCTCACCTTGGCATTAGAATGTAAGCGAGCAAGGCTCACTGAACCCAGATCAGAGAACAACCATGATGCAGGAGCACAACCAATCCATCCCTTTTCAGGAAGGAAGATGTTTGCTGTGCACTGAACTGGCCCATGAGTTCATCCTCCCATCGCCAGCAACCGCATCGTATAATCCTGTCTGCAAGTGATGATCCTGTTTGAAAACCTGCTAGGCTTTTTCCCCCCATTATTCCTACTGAGCAGTTACTTCAGGATTTTATTCCTTCAAGCATTAAGAAGAAGAAAAAAAACAACCCACCAACAATCTCCTCTAACTTCTAGCATGACCAATATATACCATTTGCTCCAAAGCCAGTATCACCATTTAGCTGAAATAGCTCCATTTCCCTCTCAGTGCTTATCCCCTTGACATATTTTCTACAGGGTAATTGCATCCCTCTGCACAGCCTTTGCCTTGCTAGCTTAAACAAGCTAAATTCTCATAATCTTCCCTCCTAGAACAGGTGCTTTTCTTTAATCCTTCCTGTAGTGCCTTTTTACACCTGATCTAGTCTGGGTTCAGCTGCTTTTTAACATCTGGGACTCTTCACCCCATGCTAGCAGCTTTCTCCAATGGCATTAATATCTCCTGATGGCTACATGATACAGCTTTGTACAAAGCCTTGGCAAGCTGCACAAAGTTAAAGTAGGACTTAATATATAGTCAGAACTTCAGCATTACGATCTTGCACTAAATCTGCACAAAATTATGGACCACTCTGAGCTGCTGAATGTCCTTGTGGGACCAATGGGAGCAACGTGGGTAGGCAAGAATGGAGCAGGAAGGTCTTTCCTCAGTGATATTTGAGCTCTGTAACACTTCCAGGCCTTCATTATTAGGCTTCTCCATCACTGTGCAGCCTCTCCTTGCATTGCAGAGTGCACCAAGGGTTTACTCAACCCTTCCCTCCTCAGAGAGACCTTTGGCAGCACAAGGTGCAGACAGGGATGGCACTGCAGGACGGGTCTGCAAACATCTATTGCTAACCAAATCCCTTTGCCTTGATCCTGGCAACTCATTCCTTCCTGTAATATATTACAAGTTCTTGCAACATTCTCCTTGTGCCAGTGATGGTTAAATTGCTTTCTAGAGGTGGTATCTACAAGCATGTTGGGTGACTTTGCAGCCTGGGAGTTTCATATGCTGGAGGAGGCCACACGAATGTCCTGGTTTGGCAGCTGTTCCCTGACACTGTAAAGCTAGGTGTGAAAGAATTGAGACAAGGTGAAAATTGCTTGGTTGATATCGGTACTCGATGTGGAAATTGGAGCTGCAATCCCATTGGGAGGGAGACTGGAGGAAATGTGAATAGAATTAACAATACAGAAGTGTAGTTGGGGCTCCTTGGAGCCACCAGTTGGCTTAGAGACAGGCAATGTGAAAGCACCATGTGCTGCCATGGAGGTATGTACCTCCATAACCAACAGCTGAGCCTGAGCCACATGTGTCTCATGTAGCAAAGCACGGTTTATGCAGAAGAAACCTTTTGCTATGCACTCTGAGGTCTTAAATGTTGTTGTTCCCCATAGAATGTGGGTTAAGGGGAAAAAAATATTGTACTTCTCTTTGACTCTTGCATCTCTCATAAAGACATATAGAAACAATAGTGAACCACTCCAGCACTTTAAGCAGGCAGGCAGTGAAGCCCAATAACACTTCATACTTCGCCAAGAGCACTCTGGATTATGCTTGAACCTGTTTTAACCTCAGCACTTAACCTCCTTTCCCGCAACTTTCCCATTGCATGGCAACATCCGTGATGGAGCTCAAAGTGAAAAGGCAAAGAGATGGTTTCCTCAGAGGGAAGGAATATTTGCTTCCACGTTGGGGCAGGGTTTTGAAGAAGCATAAATAAATTATCTACTTGCTATACCCCAGTATTTTCAAGAAGCAGGAAGAGAATTGTGTATTCTTAATGAGGGATCACACAGCCAGGAGAGCAGCAGCTGGCCTCAGCTTTGGGAGAATATAACACTGAAAGCTGTTACTATCAGGCATGCTCCTGCTGTTGCTTTTCTATGGCTACCTGTGCTGCACAATGCAGTTTGCACAGACCCTAAAGCGAGCTGGCACAGAAGGACCTGGAATCCCAAAGCAGTCTAGGTGCATTCATGTGGTGCTGCATGTGGGGTGATGTCATTGTGTGCCAGGAACATGTGATAGCTGAAGAAAAGGCTTGATACAGATGCTGCTGCACTAAGTCTTGTTTTTATTAAGTGGAGAGGAGGAATCCACATTTTCTATTTGGGTTCAGCCCAGGACCTGCACATTGAGTCCCTTCATGTGAATTTACCTGTGCTTTAACCCCCTGCAAAGGTGAACCATTACAGATTGCTTAAAAACACAGGAGGAAAACATGCAGCAAGTAATTGTACCAACAAACAGCCAACAGCACATGAAATGGAGGCATAATTTTAGGCTCAGAAATACCCCTCCACATTTAACAGTGTTCCAAAATGGAAGGGAGACGGCGTTTTACTTAGGGATGCTGTTTAGCCTGCAGGCGCTTGCAGAAGCTATCTGGGGTTTGCAGAGCTGGGAATAGCAGTGGATGCTCAGGTACGCTGCGTACCTGACTTGCAAATATAGCAAGCCAGGCTTTCAAAATGGGTTTTGAGTGATGACATTTGGAGAAAAAAATACGTTTGGTTTTTAATACCTTCCAAATGGGAGCAATAGATATCCTACTGTCTCTGCACAAAATCACAACCCACGCCATTCTCTGAGGCAAGTTAAAACAAATCCCCCCCCATATTTAAATTTTAATCAATATTAGAAATAAATGCTTAATAACAAACATAAACCAGGAAGACAGTCCTTGCCCCAAGGAGCTGACAAATGTTATTGTCAATTTGAACATTGTGCTGATGCCAAATTACAGAGGCTTAGAGTTGGGCTGGTCCTATGCATCCTGCCTATGGTGATGCTCTGGTCTCTGGGAGAAACCATGCAGGACATCTTCCATCCATCCCATCTGTGTGTGCTGTAGGGCACTACATCAGTATCTGTGTTTTGTACCCTTAAATGCTAGCACACTTCAGGTTGGAGCCCAAGATTGCATGGATGCAATGAGACCATGTGGGTAAGCAGGGTGTCAAAGAATATTTCTGCTTGCAGACTCCTATGCATAGGGTGGAAAAGAAGCCATGACAAACTAGGCTGGTGGGCTCTGAGCAGGGATTTTTGCCTTTTCCCATCTCTTTGGGAGAGCCATGAGTGACAAAGTGCAAAAGAAGTCATATCAGAATGGTGAGGAACTAATGAGAATTGCAGAGCCCTGCAAGAAAAGGTATTAAAATGGTTTAAATGCACACCCTCCTTGTCTTTTCCCAAGCTCAAGAAGGAGAAATCAGATCCGTGCCATTTGTCTGGACCTTAACTTAAAAATAAAGGAATATTTCCACTCTAGCAGGTTGTGAGCATTTCTTGCACAAAGCTCCCAAAGCTAAGAGGCTCTGATCTACCCCCAATTGTCCTATATAGCTAATATTATATACATAGCACTATAAGTCATGCAATGCCATACTACAATAACAAACCAATACAAGTTTAGCTGACTTTCTGGACAACATGAGGGTTAAAAATGAAGATGCAGGACTGGTGCTTCCAGCAGGAACTACAGCAGCAGCCCTGCTAGTCAATCCATGCATGTACAGGTAGATACACGTGTGTATGTTCAATTACACATCAGCAGAAGAGCATCTCAACAAGCATGCAGCTGTTGGTGTATCTGCCTTTGTAGCACACTCAGGGCTTTGTGCAGAAACACATCCTGAAGCCACTTATTCTCATCAATGTTGTGCTAGCATGAGAAGCTGGGATGCTCCAAGGATGTTGGCCTCTGCAAATCTTCTTGTAAATCCCAGGGAGAGATGAATTCTTTACGTAACTTGTGGGAAAAAAAACCAATCCAAATCCATTGTCTTTGAATCAGAGGAATTAATGAAGCTTGTTTTCCAAAGGATGCTGGCACTTCATTTTCTAACTTCTCCCTCCTCTGCCCCTGTGGACCAAGAATATCAGAGTAATCCAGGAGCAGCTAACATCCTCATCCATGTACCAACCTTCACACATCTACCCCTGGGTTGTTTCTCTGTGTCCCATGGGTAGCACAGACCTATGTATACTAATTCTTTATTTTGTTACCCTGTCTGTACTGTCAGAGAAGTGCAAGCTGTCTTGTCATTACCAGGCTGCCTTTGGAGAAAGTGGGGCACATATGCTTGTTGGACAGCTGGTTGCTGTCAGATGAAATGCATAATGTCATTGGTGGCCCTGATTTTCCTCAGTGGATTTGAGTTTGGGTCTCTCTCAGCTGCCAGTTTTCATGAAGCACGTGGAAATATAATGTCTATGAGAATTCTCATAGTCTTTCAAACAGATGCAAAAGTAGCCAATTTTCAATCTTTTAGAGGCTTCTCCTACCAGGAAATAAGGCTGCAGGTGATCCATGTCCAGAAAGCTCAGTCTATCCTGCTTTGAAACCTGCCCCTTGAAATAGGGAGTTCATTTGAGCATAGTATATGAAATCCTCTCCTTTGGGGAAAGGCAGATGTAAACCTCTGCTAATACCAGGTGATACCAGGTTTTCCCCAAACCTAATGTAAAATAGACCCTGGTTTGCCTCAGGTCTATAAAGGTAAAATGAGGAGACTCCAAGAGGTGACAAACTCCCACGGAGGGGGACTTTTTCCATCAAATAATTCAGAACCACCTGAAAATGAGAGCGTCGTTTTAATGAAGCATCCCAGGCTTTCGAGATTTGGGTTTGCTCTGAGATATAAGTTTTACATTATTTGCATGGAAAACAGAAATGCATTATGATAAATGCTTTCATTTTTCTCCTGGGAAATCTCATTCCAGTCAGTGCAACTTCAGCTAAGAAGGATTTCTTTGCTTTGCTTTCAGAGAGCATTTTCTAATGAAAAGTTTGCTAGGACATAACCTAACCAACTCCAGGCTTGCTCAAAACCCTGTGCTTGTTTCTGTTCTGAATTTGGTTTTCGTTGCACCAACCTCACTCTTGCTAATATCCTTAGGAAGCAAACTCCTCTCGGTTTCAATGGAAGTTGGGTTGGTTTGATATTATAGCTGTCCATGCTGCTTCATCTTCACACTGATGACATCCCTCTGCATCACATCGTGTGTGTCCCTGTAATTACATGCACCCTACAAGGAACTCACTGCAGTTGGTGCAGAGCAGCAACCAGCACTCATGTTAATTCAGCTGCAATCCGTTGTCATTGCCTTGACAGGAATGAATTCATTTGTTATTCATGTGGATGTCACATGTATTCCAGGAGGTGCTCCATCATAATTTAGCATTAGTTAATGGCCACTTAGAGTGCTCCTGAAGCAGCTGTAGAAGGGATGGTGGCAATGGGATTCATTACCAGGGTGGAGTACCAAAAAAAAATGTTTTTCAATCAACAAGTGTGAAGTTGAACAGCTGGCACAACAACTCCTTCTCCTAACGAGGATGTGCTATCCACACCCTTTCTGGCCATGCTGCTAATGAAAACTGGCTCCATGTCTCACATGAAGATTGGTTTTGATGGGAATATTGCTGGAGAAACAAGCTCAGTAGCAGCTTTTACAGAAAGCTTTGCTGGAAACGTTTGGTACCTTTTCAGTATAAAAAGGAAAAAAATCCCCAAGCATAAAATGCTTCAAAGAAAACAGATGAATACATCAGAACTGTACAACTGTTGTAACCAGACATCAGCTCCCTAGCAGAGAGGACACTGTGTTATCTTCTGGGATATACAGTCCATCCAGTATGTCTAAGGGACATGTGTGGATGATGAGCTGGAACTGCAGATCTCAGCAAACTTTACTATAACATTTCTGTTTCATATTTCCATAGAAAAGAAGAAGAAGAAGAAACTCAATAGCAAAATTCTGTTCTAATCCAAGACTTTCTCAAGTAAGCATCACTTCCCAGATGGTCTAGAGTCCCTCCCACCTCCCCAAACATAATGCTCTCCCCCATTTGAGGTCAAACTGAAGCCAGATATGCTTGTTCAGCTGTCGGTTTCTCCATCACTGGAAAACTGCTGATGAGCTCACAGTGCTGCAAACACTGCTATTTCATGCATGCTAAGCAAAGATGGATCGCACATGCTGCTCTCCCAAAGCATAGCAGGTGGCAGCAGAAGAGATACAGAGGCTTAATGGTTCTGCTCTACATTTCCCACCCATTTTTGGTGCTAGAGAACAGTAGAGCATCATCTTGAAAAATTCAGTGACTTAAGGGCTAAGCTACCATTAATTCCTCTCATTTATCATTAGTTCTCTTCTGCAGTCAACTGAGTTTAGCCCTTACTGCCAAGCCATGACATACTGTAAAGATGTTTTCTTGCCTACCATTGAGTTATTCCAATGATTGACAATTATTTGCTCCTGTGCTGTACCAGAGTTTCAGCTCATCTTCATCTGCTTGAGCTGGGAAAGTAAGACACTCTTTACCCCGGCTGAAACTGGAGCCCTTAAATTATGCTGCTCACAGTACGTGCAGCTAAATCACCAGAGTGCATTTGCTTGAGTTTATTTATTCTCATCTCCTGGACCAAGATTAGTTTCCCTTAAATGTTCAGGCTTACAAACAGTTTGGGTTTCTTCTGTGGAATTCAGCTGGTGATGTCACGACTGCCCTCCACCATGGCAGTGGGGTTTGAGAAAGTCTGCAGCGAGCAACAGGTTGAAACATGAAAAAAGACAATGCCTGAATTTTGGCTTTTTTTCCCCCCAATAATTTCAAAAGCTTTGAAAAAGTGAACACATTTTTAATTGATTTCATGCCTATCTTCCTATTACTTTCATTAATATATCTCCAAGTTCCAAATACCTTTGAAACAACATTATGTAGAGATAAATCTTCTGAAAAACAACTACAACTTCATCCCACTAAAGTTTCTGACCTTCAAACTGCTTGTTTTTGTATTTTTTTCTTCCCAGATGTGCTATATGGACAGACTCAGACCATCAGACTCCCTCAGGACAAACTCTGTCTCTTAACAGAGCCTGGAAGTGGAATCTGAGCACCTCTTGGTTGCCTGGTGGGTAAGCCCAAGGGCTGGCCATGAGCTTACTCTGCCTGGAGTCTTCTTGTGCTCAGAACCAACTGATCTGTAGAAGAACCTGGTGAGTAGGTTGAGTTTGACTCAGCCTTTTTCAGTTCTGATCTTTTCAGTCTGAGCTGCTGTGGAGGAGGAAGGAAATCTCTGTGCAGAACTGGCTTGTGTGATGGGAGCAGTAAATGAGCAACTTCTGTTGTAGGTGAAAACACTCCTATGGGCCAAGTCTCTGCACACTGGGCTCCTCTCTGGATATGTAACTTTCTTTCTCTTTCACCTCCTAGGAGCAATCTTTCTTTCTGCTGCTGGTCTCACTGATTGCTCCCTGGCAGTTGGAGGCAGCTCTATCCACCTCATCCATCTCATTTCCCATCCAGGTTGTTGGGTTTGTGAGCCTTTCAGTGTTTCCTCACCTCTATTTGCAAGTATAAAAATCCCAAAGAGCTTCTAGAAGACTTTCCATGTTATTCTCACCCCTCAGTACAGGGAATACATTTAGAGTTGTGTGGTTTTTTAACCTCTCAGCAGATGCAGGTGGCAAAATACCTGCTGATTTTTGCAACCTGAAAATATATCCACAATTCATGTTTTCCTCCCTCTGAAGCTGGGGGATACCTGCATACCCACTGCCAGCTCTCTCAGAGCTGTGCTTGTTTTCAGCAAGAAAGCTTTTCATAGATGTGTTTTCCCAAAGAGCCTTTCTTAAGGAAAGCCACGTAAGGTATCATATCAATCCTAAAAGAGAGATGAATGGGATTAGGAAAACACACTTGATATTTCTATTGAACACTGCATGTAGTTGAAAGCGTTACTGAAATACATTACATATTATATATGTAAGTATATGTGTGCAATAATTCAGGTTGTCAGGTACTGCAAGAAGCCACCCAGCCCCGTGCTGAAGTCAGACCTGTCTTCTATTCAAGTTTCACCTTCTCCTGACTCCTTTCATGACCACCAGTTTCAATTTGTGCCCACTGCCTTCAATGGGGATTGCAGGCACTGAACTGTACCCACCAGCACCTTGCTAGGAGCATTCTGAATAAGCACGCAGCATGGTTTCACAGCACCACATCATGCTTTTTAGCACGGCATCACTGCTCTCGGTCAAATAAGCAAAAAGACTCTGTAAAAGGGGATATCAGAGAAATTACTTATTTTTTCTGCTCAGTTTGGATATTAAGGAACATTTCTGCTCTGAAAGAGTGGTGGTGTGTTGGCACAGGCTGCCCAGAGGGGTGATGGAGTCATTGTCCCTGGAGGTGTTCAAGGAAACTGGAGTTGTGTTGCACTGAGGAACACAGTTAATGGACATGGTGGGATGGGTTGGGGTTGGACTTGAGGATCTCAGAGGTCATTACCAAGTTTAATGATTCCATGATTCTGTTTGTCACGAAGTCCTGAAGGAAGACTTCCATGAGGTGTACGAAAGTAGGTCAAGACATGCCATAGCAGCCAGCATCATGATTATTACTTTTTGTTTTGTACGGAGGAAAGTTGAAGTTGTATAATAAGGGATGAGAATGGACTAATCAGTCTAAGAAGCAAAAGCTATTTACTAAACAGGGGCCCCTCGGGTGCACTAGAACAAATGGCAGAAAATGTATGCATGGGTGAAGACAAATAGATTGACAGAAACTTGCATCTCAAAATAGAAATATTCACATGAGATGCTCTCCGTTATGTGGACACTATCAGCAAAAATGTGTATTGAAAACAAATGAGTTATATCCTTTGATTGTCACAGCCACTGAAAATACAGAAATAGACACCCAGCAATGAAAGCAGAGCAGGCACAAGCTAAGTTATTGTGTTACCTGAGAAAATGAACTGGTGATGAGGGGAAGCACACACAACACATCCCATTGAACAAATGACGGGACAGAAGGATGTGCTCCTACACCAGCATGTGCACCCACTGCCACCCCTTCAATCTGTCAGCCAAGTCTTGGCTGCTGGGGTTACTTTTCTCAGCAAGGTGGGACTCTAATATCCCTTTCTATATACCTATATATTATAGGTATCTACACCCACATCACCCATCAGTCATTCTCCATTTTTCGGATGACTTGTCTTCCTGTTACTTCATGCACTTGCTGTGCCACACACAAAAACCTCCTGCAAGGCTCCTTACCACTGCTCTGTTCCTTTATTCTGGAGCAGCCAAGGACCATGAGCCATGGCTTCAGGCTTGGGGAAGAGCTTTGCCCCCAGCACACCCGTAGAGATACCCAGAAAACTACAGCAGTGTATTTAGGGCTGACAAACAACAGCTTTTCCATGCTGAGCAGCCATAGGATGGGAAGACCTTACTGTCATGTTGAGCAGCAGGAGAGCAGCTCCTCCAGAAAGATGCCATCTGTGAGGTCGTTTTCAACTGAGACCTCCTGGGAGGAGTGATGCACAAAAGAGGAGAGGATTTCCTCAGCTGCTGTTATCAGGTTTCCCTCCTCCAAATACTCTAAAGGAATGGGTTTGCTAAAACATGTTCTGCCAATTTTCTATTCTTCATTACCTCGCCTACAGCGGAGGTCGGCATTATCTTATCTGCTGCTCAGTGCATTGCAAGGCCAGCAGAGGAATCAGCACATGTTTGCTGCTCCCTTTGGATGTGTTCCTGCAGAAAAGCTTAGGGACCATAATACAGGGACATTATCCCAGGGAGAAGGAACACAGAGTGCAAGGAAGCACAGCTCAAATCCTGTGAATAAAGCAGCAATGGAGAAGTGGAGGAGGAGTAGGAGGGAAGGTATAGTCAAGTGTTCAATGTGTCAGGACGCTGCTTTCCCACATGGTGCTTTCCCACATGGTGCAAGCAGCTTTATTCAGGGGGTGCACTGCACACAATACACACATTGCCCTCAGGGGACAGCTGCACAACCTTCTTCAGCATCTTATCACATCGAACAGCACTGATGCAGCCTCCTGGTGCAAAACTGTTCCCAGATGCATGAAAGTGAGGAATACAGAGAGAACTGGAATTCTTCAGCAGGATGACGCATTACAGAACTGCTCTGGGATTTACACCTCTGCTTCCCGAGAGGAAAGAAATCAATTTTCAATGATGACGCTTCTCTTTTTTTTTCCAGCTGGTAATGCAGCAGAATGGATGGGCTGTCACTGAGCCTGTGTGCAAAGTTGCAACAGGTCGCTGATGATTAAACACAACATTCCTCCAGAACTGCAGGTTCTGATTCTGCCCAGAGGCAGCTCACAGACCTTTTCAGCATGATCCCTGTGGAAAGACTTACTCAGCATTTAAGCAAGCAATTTCTGCTACCTTTTGTCTCCAGAGGTAAAGTCTGGAAGGAAAACGAAGCTTCTGAGTCCCTTTTGAGTTCTGCTGCCCAGATTTCCATATCACGAGGGATTGCCTGGAGCTGGTGACACCAACACACCTGCCTGTGCCTCCAGTACTTCCTCTGATGCATTTCTATGTGTCAGGCGCAGAAGGCAACACTGGGAAGATGTTGTCTCCTGGATCGCCTGCATCTGCTTTGCATAACTGACTGTAGTGTTTCACTGCCCCATTTCTGAATCTCTATAGTGTTTGCCAAAGAGAATTGCTATCAGCTTGTAGTACCCCCATCAGTTTCTAGCTGGCCCCAATCTGATGTAGCAGAACCAGGATTTATTTAGCAATCAGGGAAAGTTTTGTCTTTCTAGAAACTACATAGAAAAAGATGCCATGGAGAGGACAGCCCTGTGTCCCAGGGATGCTGCCCAGAGCTCCCCTCTCACCTGATAAGAGCCACTGTTTTGACTCCCCACAGGTGTTTTGAACATGCTAGTTTGGCTTTGAGGCTTTTGCTTTTGACTGGTGTTTACTGCATTATTGGCAAGCACATCTTTGCTTTCCCTCTGGATTTTAGCGTCTTTTTCTCCCTTTCTATCCCATTCTCCATACTTCCTCACACATGGTTTTGCTTTAGTTATCTCTTCCCCTAGCGACTTTTTTGATATGTTCCTAAAACTTACAGCAGCCTTTGCTCAGGTCTGCCCACAGAGCAGAAAGAAAGGAGCAGTCTTCCTGGTATCCAGACCAAAACAGGCATAGGCAACAACTGACATGAAATGCAACCTTCCTGCTTAGGCATCTAAGGAGAGCACAGTCGAGGTGTTGGAAATGGCTATGGAACATGAATCAGTTGGACCCACTTTCTGGGAGACCCACAAGCAGCAGAGGCACAAAATACTCTCTAAAAACAGATCCAAATCCTGCTGGCAAACCAAACCATCACAAAGTCTGCTTCAGCCCCAACCTATCTGCAGAGCAAGCAGCACTGCTCTCAGACAGACAGCTGCCTGGGAGCTGTCAGCGTGGCTGACTGCAGGGATGCTGAGGCCCCAGCCAGGGCAGACTGGTGGCAGATTGGTGGGAAGGGATGATCCAGAATGGCCTGAGAGCAAAGTGCAGCTTAGCCCTGTGCCAACCCACGTGCCCACAGCTCTGCCCAGGCAGCATTCCAGTCACCAGCCCCTTTGCAGCCTCTCGTCACCCAGCAGTGCATGGTTGTCATCTCCTCTTCCAACAATCTACTTTTTGATTCTATTTAACTCTGACGCTGTCTGCCAGCCGAGCTTCCAATGGGGTGGCAGCCAGGAGCCATGAGCTGAGCAGCGTCTGTTCCTGCAAGATCCTCAGGCTGCCCAGCTCGCTCCTGTTCCCTGCCAACATCAGAACACAGCCTGATTTCTTGCCTCCTTCTATATATATATTTTTTCCTTTCCTCTAACAACAACACTACAAAGACACCCAGCTGCTGACCACGCTGCACAGCTAACTAGGGTTTATGATCCACAGCCATCAGGAACGAGCAGAAAAATTTCCCTTCTGTTTGATCAGAAGCCACAATTTCATCAAGGCTACAAACACCCGGGGAGATACAACTGACTGATGGACACTGCTCAGATGATCCCCAAATGCATGCCTTTGTGCTGGCCTTTATCCAGCCCTCTCTTATTCCTTCAGCTGGCTAAAATTCACTGACCATAGCAAGAGATCCCCCAGGTCCCCTCTGTTGCTCAACTTGGTCTGATGGCAAACGCCCTCCAAGAGCCTCATGCAGGATGGGTGCTGGACCTGCTGCCAGCCCCTTGCTCAGTCCCCACACCATGCAGGGAAGTAGCATAGGAAAGGCTCAAGCAAGCAGACTTATACTCAACAGGCTGCCTGCTCCTCCTCAGCCGTTCCACAACCCGTGCTCGTCACACTGTGCCCACGCAACACAGCCAGTGACATCCAGGGCTGTCCTGGTCCTGCACCACTACCATCCACAAGCCCAGAGTGGAGAAAAGCAGAGCACCTGCTCATACTCACAGTTTTGAAGTCCTCATGGTTGCATTCTTGGCCTTTGAATTTGCAATACAGCATCATATCCTTCAGGTCATGGCCAACCCGTGCCAGGAACTCCTGCATGTTGAAAACTTTAGGTTTATACTGCTTAAAGTTGGCCTTCTCTTGGAGGATGGCTAAGACAGCCGGGTCAGCCAGGTGAGGGTTGGGGATCTGCAGGTTGACATCGAGCAAAGCCAGCAGCTCCCCAGCATGGTACAGATCATTGGTGGTCAGCCGGGAAAAGCGGAACTCATTGAGGTTACAGATGGTGACAGCAGGGAACACCAGGCTGTTTGCCACCACCTCGTCCACTTTGGTGACATGCTGGTAGGAGAAGTAGAAAGCCACCCGGTCCGAGCTCTCCACCAGGAGGAGCCCCAGAGAGCCCACAAAGGCCAAGGTCCAAAGCAGACGCCGGATGGTCACTGGCCCATAGACGAAGACATGACGGATCCCATGGAGCGTGGAGGTGTTGGCAAAAATCTGGATGCTGGAAGGCTGCAGGCTCCCCATGCTGCCCTCGCTGGTGCTGTCCTTCAGATCCATTGGGAGTAGCTGGTGAAATCCTTGCACTGTTTTTTGGGTCAGGCTGCAGCCGGAACTGGGATCCTTCCCCTCCCCTCTGGAAAGTAATTAGAGCCTTTTAGAGGAGAGAGAGCGAAGACAGTCTCAGACCAGCTACTATGAGCTTATCCCACCAACTCAGCAATAGCTTCGTAGGGGTAAATATTTATACAAACATCCATTCAAACTCCAGCTCTTGATTTCCTCGGTGTGATAAGAAGGGCTGGTTTTATTTAGGGAGACACCAAGGTGATGTGGAAGAGATGTGGGTGGGAAGCGAAAGCCGAGCCAATGGAAATAAAGTCCTCCCCCTACACACACACACACATGCACACACACACACACACAGAGCGAGATGAGATTAAGCAAGAGGGAGAGCTTAAAACAAGCAGAGCAGCTCGCAGCCTGTTAACTGGTGCGTGAAGCCAAGGATGCTGCTACCCAGAGCTGATGGCTGGCGGCGGGGCTTCCAGACTCATCCTTCCTGTGCTCCGAAGGTGCTGCTGGATTTGGACATCTCTTCTCCTCCCCACCCTGCTGTTTTGGGCAGGGCTTTAGGAAATAGCCCCCTCCCCAAAACCCCACCGGTGTTATTTTGCAAGAGTTTCTCTCAGGGAAAGCCGGGCAGCTAATTCAGCAGGAAAATGCAAGAGAAGTAAGGGAGGAAAAAGGGGAAGGAGGGAAAAGGATTAAAATAAAAACACAAAAAGGGGGGGAAAAAAGCTTCTCGGCTCCATGCATGCACATAGCAATAAAAAGCAATAGCATGAAACCTCTCTGCCATGCAGCAGCTCCGGAGCAAAAAATAAATAGGCAGAAAAGGATGGAGTGGGAGAGGTAGAGGGGGAGAGGGGCTGCTGTGTCTCTCCTTCCTTCTCTCTGTCTCAGCCTCCCTGCACTTCAGGACTCCGGCAGGCAAAGCACTGAGAGCTGTGAGTCACTCATCGATCTGAGCCCCGCCGGCGGCTGAGAGCAGCACTGCCAGATGTTCGGTGCCGCTGGAAGGCAGCTGCGATGGATGCGTGCTGGGAAGGTGCTCCCAGCTGTGCCTTCAGACAGGAGGTTTGGAGGGGTGGGGATGTTGGGGAGGTAAAGTGGGAAAGGTTTCCTAGCCAAGAGATGCTGCAAAATCCTGCACACTGAAGCCTCCAGATGTGACAGCATCCTTAGTGCATGCTGCAGGAGGTGGGAAGGAGCAGGGTGTAGCCCTGGGTCTGAGAAGGGTCAGGAGTAGCTCCTCTCCATGCTGACTCTGTGCACAGCAGTGTTTTTATCTGTTTTATCTCAGATGCAGAAGCAAAAAAATACTTTCAGTCTCCATACAGCACTATGGCAGGTGAGGGTCCCTGGGGCCATGGTGGCACAATGGATGTGACAGTCAGCTGAGAGCAGAGGCTCAAGGAACAGCCACAGGCTGTCACAGTCTGTGGTGTGATGCCTCTTGGGAAGGTACCTCCAGAACAGACCCAAAGATTATCTTGGGCAAAATAAGCCTGATTTTTGTCTTGTGCTGTTATCCAGCCATGCCATCTCCCAGCCTGCAACATCCTATGTGAATATCTCTCAGGCTGAACTACTCAACCCAGCACTGCTGTATGGCTATGCAGTGTTGCTCTATCCCTTCTACACCAGGGAAACTGAGGCAAAGAGAAGACAAAGGACATATATAAGCAGACACCGAAAATGTCTGCACTGCAGCCATGTGCTGAAGACACCACTTGGTCTGTGGGTTGCTGGAACTCTGGCACCTTAGAAGCCTCCTGCACCAAGTCCTGTGCTTTCCAGATGGGATGGACAGCAGTGAAGAGCCAAGCAAGGTGTGAACCAGAATGAAAGCAGCTCAGGACAGGGATTGAAGCTCCAGTGCTGCCTCCCCTTTCACTCAGCATCTCTCCAGAGCAAAGACCATTTCCCTCCCCCATTATTCCCCTTACTCCCACCCCAAAAATGCCTGGCAGGAATAGGCTCCCTTTCCCACCCATCACCATCCCAGCTTCAAATCTGTCTCCTCTTCCACCGCCTGTGCTGTTTGGCCTGATGCATTAATGCTTTCATTTATTCACCATGCACACTGCCTTTACAATGCTGTTTTCTGTAATTCATACTATATACCATCTGCTGCCTTTTATTAGTTAACTGTGTACAGCGCTGCGGGTGCAGTCTGAAGAAAGAAGCACCATCCCCAGCAGTGCTGCATGGCACCAGCAATGCTCTTGGCTTTCTGCAGTGGAGCTGGAGATGGACCATGGAGACACATGCTGCCCAGTAGTGCCATGCGGGCAGCCTGCAGACTGGTTGTCACCACGGTGGCCAGAGTGTCCCCGGGGCTGGGAAAGGCAGTTCTGATCCCACTTGGGGCTGTGTATGGAGGTGACAGCAGCAGGGTTGGGGACACAGGTTGGGAGGGATGGCAGGGGGAGTCGGGACCGCAGAGATGTGGTGATGGAGGGGGCACTAGGGACAGGGTGACAAGGGATGCAGGGAACAGAGCCTGACCCTGTCTCATTGCGCAGCCTGTGCCTGCCCTCTTGTGTCTCAAGCACATGCTGCAGTGCACAGAGCCCCGAAACAGTTGGGAAATGGGTTTACTGGGGAAGAGGCAAAGGAGGGGGGTCCCAGCCTATGGGAGCCTCTCTGCTTTCCCGACCCTGCTGGGAAGCGTGTCCCAAGTTAGCCATTTGCATTGGCAAAGCCTGAACTGCTCTGGGCCCAAAATGACATGTGGAACAAGGGCGTTGCTGAAGGTGATTGTGGTCCTATAAGTCTCACTCTGTTCCTCAGCCTTTCCCCGGAATTTTGGACCCCCTTATCACCTAACAGCATATTGCCAATAGCTCCAAGCTACTGGAAACACACAGCTCCACTTAGCTGAGAGACCTTGGCTAGTTGAAATAGCCTTCCTTTCCAAACGGGAACATAATGTGGAATGCTGGTATTTCCCCTGAAATTAAATCTGATCCCTTCCAAGGTAGCTTTGGCTGGGCTAAAAGGCTTTTTAATACGTATCGAAAATTAAAAAAACATGATTGGATTTTGATGTATTTAATATGATGCTTGGATTTTTTAATAGGTTATAAAATGAAAGCCATTAAAGAGTATAAAAACTCACCCTGAAAGAAAACATGAAATATTCAAATGGCCACATGGTAGTGGCTGGAAAGCTGCATGAAGGATAAGGATCTGGGGATGTGGGTCGATGCTTGGCTGCACACGATCCAGCAGTGTGTCCAGGTGACTAAGAAGGCCAACAGCATCCTGGTTGTGTCAGTAATAGTGCAGCCAGCAGAGCAGGAGGTGATCGTCCCTCTGTACGCAGCTCCCACCTTGATGCTGTGTTTTCTGGGCCCTTCATGACAAGAAAGACATTGAGGTCCTGGAGTGTGTGCAAAGAAGGGCAACAGAGCTGTGAGTGGCCTGGTGCAGAGGCAGGAGACCTTCCCTGATGGGAAGCAGCAGGGCTGCAGCCTTCTATCTTTGTGTAGCAACTTCCTAGTCCAGCAGCCCCACTACAGCCAGGCAAGGGGCTCAGCAGGCTGCTGTGAAGATGTGGAAACGTTTCAGATATTCCAGCTTTGTTGGCCCCAGCAAAGAGATCTCAAAAGCACCTTCTGCTGGACCTAAGTGCTATTTTCGTTTTGTTTCCATCTGAAGTACATGAATATAAATGAGCCCTGGTCTATCTGTGCTGGTCTGCTGGGACTCTGTACCCAGAAGTCTGATCAAATTAACTTGAAGCATTTTAGCACACGAGTGTGTTGGGCTCTGCTCATTTAAATTGTACATCAATTCAAGCACCGAATCATGATTTGGCCAAATGAGCATCAAGAAAGCTAGAAAAGGAAAGTCTAGATTTGCCATTAACAAGCAAAAGCAGCTGCCTCTGAGATTCACAGCCTCATTCTGGGACTTAGGTGAGAGCTTTGTGAGAAGAAAAGGCAATCCGGGTCCCCGCAGGCATTAGGGGTGCACAGACCTGCCTCTGAACTCTGCAGGCAGGGCAAAGATTGAAGGAGATGGATGTGATTGGTGACACTGCCCATGTTTGCTACCAGCCCTGGGAAGTCAGAGCAACACGCAGGCTCTGAGCTCTGTGTGCGTTTGAGCCACAGCTACTTATGTTTTGTGCTACCAGGTTTTTCCAGTTCTGTTTGATCTTTTGGACAATGGGCTTGTGAGTCATCAGGGCCGGTAAGCGGGGGACAGAGACCTTTCCCCTCCTCAGTCTGTTTGCCACCTGCAGGCTGTGTGTGTGCTGCTGCAGGACCTCAGGGCACAGCAGCTCATAGTGATGCCACACTGCTTTGGTGGGGTACCAGTGCTTGCTCGCTGATGCTTCATTTGCTCTTTGTTAGATTTAGACCCATCACTGGGTTATTGGAGTATGATTCTGTACAGGGATGTGTCCTCTAGGAAGGACCTTGGCAATTTTTCTGTACCGGGCTGTATGATACAACAAATGAGAAGCATCAACTTGTCAGTTCAGCCACCAGGTATCAAACTGACTGACAGCTTGGGGAAGCTGCAGCTACACCAAATTGTCCCTGGGGAGGGCTTTGATAGGTTCTTTTGCTGCAGGCATTTGTGTAAGGAGTGGGCACCTACATTTGTACTCCTGTGTCGGACAGTGGCACGAAAAGGCCAGGAATGTGCAGAGAATAAAGGGAGCTCTGGTTCAGTGCAGATCTGGGGAGGGAGAAATTAATTGCTCACAGGCAGGTTTCTTAATTGCCTGCAGGCTTGGGAATGTAAGCATATGAGAGCGTGCCAGCATGTCCCTTCTCTGAGCATCTTTGCTATTCCCACTTGGATTTGTTCAATTACACAACAAAGGGTTTCTGACCACCAGCAAGGAAAACTCATCCTGAGATCAGAAAAACAATGATAGTAACTCTTAGTCCTTATATGGGACTTTGGAGCCTTCAGAGCACTGAGCAAATGTTAGCTAATGAATCAAGCTGTGCTGCTTCTCCTGCCCCAGCCCTGGCAATAAATGCTCCAGGATGAGAAACTTGCTGACACGTGTGCTGTGAGTGCCTGAGGCTGAGAGCACGGTTGCTCCTGAGTTGCTGCCTTGATGGTGCTGACGGGTAAAAAGGGATCATGTTGTCAGCAGATATGGTTGGGATATGTGCAGGGCTTGTCCTTCAAAGGAAAATATTTCATTATATTCCATTTTGCATCCTGGTATAAATGGAAATGTTGTTGTTTCTAAGGAAGTTTTAATTCAGCTTTAATTTTCTGGTACACATAGGTTGGTCTTCATCAGAGTGGCTCTGATGAAGCCACTGTGGGACAGCTGCTCTTGGGACACTGATAGGGAAATGGCAACAATTTACTTAGTTATTTGGGTGCTGCGATGTGGGTTTGAATTATGACACAGCTGGTCGGCAGGTAATGTTTAATATTTGTTTAATGTTTTGGCAGCAGAATGCATGTGAAAGATGTGTAAGAGTTGAACTCCACGGCTGTATTAATTGCTGTCAAAGCCACTCTTCACTGTCCATCTGCCTTCCTTTGTAAGGTGACTGGGGAAACCACCTTCTGTCCAGCCAACAGGTGCAGGAAGGACTCCATGAAACCCTATGGGCAGCAGGAAACACTAGAGTGTTACTGTCCCATTGGGAAGTGATGTTTGGCCTTCGTGTGTGCACTGATTCAGCAAGTGCTGCTGAAAGGTCCTGCTTGACGGCCGTTCCTCCAACAGATGCTTTACTTTCTATTTTCCTGGTCCTTTTGCCCCACTTGTTTGCTTTTCTGCAATATAACACGCAGCATTCCTTGCCTCCAATGTCCGGCTGGTCATCTTATTCCTTTGCCAGGATATACAACAGGGCTAAATCTTCAGCATGGAACAAATCAGACCAGCTTCATGTTCTGTGTTGATCTGGTTTCATTACTTTCTTAAAACAGTGGCAACAAACGCAGCACCATCACCAAAGATTACATCCTTTCTGCAGATAAGTTAATTATCTGTGGCCTGGAGCTGGCAGTATGAGAGGATGCCGATGAGTGGATTATTGTTATTAGAACATAAGGTCCATCTTGTCTGTGATGGCGCCCATGCTTGTTTTATTGCCACTGTCATGACTAGCTGTTTTCTCCCAGCCCCTGAGCCATGTTCTGGCTGGTGGTATGATGCCAACCTAGCGCTGCCGTTGGTGCCGTCTCTTGTGGGGTGGGAGTGAGTCCTGGGGGCTGCTGCTGGCCTTCCTCTTCTTGGGCCATCGGGGTCCCCCAGGAGAGCAGTCCCTGCACTGGGCAGAGGGTCCTGATGCCATTGCCTGCCCCACTTCCTCCTCTGAGGGCACAGCATTGGTAGTGGGGTGACCAGGATCCCCCCGAAGGTCAACAGGGAGCTCCTCAGCACTGGGGGCTGCAGGGCTGGCAGAGCGGCCTGAGCCAGAGGCAGGAGGTTGCTGGTGGGAAGCAGCAGGGCTGGAGGTGGCTGCAGGTCTGTCTTGCTGCCCAGCAGCAGCATGGCTGTCCTGGTGGTGCTGCTGCCGGCGGAGCTGCGGGCCATACATGGCTGCAGTGATGGTAATGAGCCTCCTTACAAAGCTCTCCGTGAGGTTCCTCAGGGATGGCTGCAGCTCCTGCAGCAGGACTTCCTCATCCAGCCCATACATGCAGAGACAGAGCAGGACGATGCTCTGCCTGGAGTGCACCACCCACCACATGCTCCTGGAGATGGTCCGGAGCTCCCGATCGAGCCATCGGAGCAGGGGTCTGATATCAGGCTGCTGTTGGAAAAAGGCAGCCCAGACCTCAGGAGGGAAGTTATTCTCCGGAGCAATGAATGCTGGCTCTGCAGGCCCCTGCTCACCCTGCAGACCAGAACCTGAGCTTGCTGCATGCTGCGGGACAGCACACTCGAGATAATCCTCATCTGACCTCACAGAGTACCGGATGGTCCTGATCTTCTGCCCGCATACAGCACAGCTCGCTTTCTTGTTGGCCCACCAGAATGCACAGCCATAGCAGAGCTGATGGAGACAGGGGGTCACGTAGGCCATATTGTCCTGGCCGAGCCCGCAGATGGGGCAGGTCCAGGATGATGGCACCTCCATGGCCCTGGGCTGTGCGGTGGGCTGGGAGAGCCAAAGTCAGGAGGCTGCTCCCCTGACAGGCACTGCAGCAAGCAGAAGGTGTCACAAACTGCAAAAGAGAGAGAGAGGCTGCAGTCACTCCCTGTCCCCGGGGCAGACAGCAGTGATGCCAGGTCCCTGGGCAGCAAACCCACCCCAGGGTTGTGTCCCTGCATCGCTTACCTCTGCTGCTGCAAGTGCACTTGGTGAAGCTCCGGCTGCCTGAGCCAGGCAAAGCCAGGGAAACACTGGTGATGCTGTGGGCTGGGCAGCCAGAAGTGTTGCCGGCAGCCACACAGCACAACCCAACAAAGTCTTCACACGGTGCTCCAAGGCTCACAAACAAGCTCCAGACACGAGTCCAGTGCTCCAAGTGATGCACAAGCATCAGGGAGGTCACAGTCATCTCTGTGATGTCACAACATCTTCCTTGGTCGGTGACCTCACAGTTCATGGCTGCAGTTATCTGAGCACCAGCCTGGGCCTTCATATGGGGAAATAAATATTTACTATCACACATTTACTATCTCCACAACAATCTATCCTCTGTACTCTCTTGATAGTTCCTGAAACTTAGAGAGACACTTTTTTCCTGTTCATTTTTGGATGCAGTACAAGTTTGTGGCAATCTGTACCATCAGGCTTGCTTTTTATACCAAGCACTCGTATCACAGTAGGTTGTTTGCTCACACTTTCCTGTGCAACCTACCCTACAGGGCTTCTTTCAACAGAAGGCTGGACTAGATGACCTACAGAGGTCCCTTCCAACCCCTGTGACTGCATGATTCTGAGTGATTCTGTAATAACCCTGCCCCAGATAAGGTGCCAATAAAAACATTGCATGCACAGAGATGCCACTGAATGGACATTTTGAAACACTACTCTGAGAGGCAGATTTCTTCTGTAGCCATGCCTGGCATAGACTCATAGAACCCTTGGGGTTTGGAAGGGACCTTTAAAGATCATCTATTCCAACTCCCCTGCAATGAACAGTGACATCCACAGCTAGATCAGGTTGCCCAGGGCCTGATCCAGCCTCACTTTGAAGGTGTCCCGCAGCAATCGGACCTTCTGGGCTACCTTCCTCCCATTCATTGTCCTCCTCCTCCCCTGTGCTGGTAGATTCCATCTTCCAGACCTCTCTGGTAAAAGAGTCTTCCCCAGAGCACAGACATCACTTCTAGCCCAAACCAGCCCTGAGCCTGCAGACCAACTGAGTTACATGCACAGATTTTATTACAGAAAGGGAATATTGGATTTGCAGTAGTGTTTTTCTGCAATCAAACCTGTCCCACTTGCTCTGACATTCCCAGCATCTCTGCAGTAACTCACATTTATCTGCCCTCTCTCCAGGGCTGTGTTTATCAGCTGATAGTTGAAGATGTTCCCATTATGGATGCTCCAAGAGGGTACAGAATGAGTTGGGGGTTGCAGGGCCTCCATCTCCAACTCTGAGTAATCCACCACTTTTCTTCATTACATGTCAAACACAAGCGATGCTGCTTCTATCATATCTCTTGGATTTAGAGATTTGGGAATGAAAAATGCAATAGAAGAAGAGCTTTCTCCTCTGGCACCTCCCTTTTTAAACAGGATCTGAAAGCAAACTTGTTCCCCGTTAAACATAACACAATTGTAATTTGGTTTGTGTGTGTCAGTTCTTGCTTGATACTCTTGGTTATTGGAAAGCCTAGGGAAGTACCTTAAATGATTCATAAATAATTGAAGTTTAGGGCCCATTCCAGGCCCTTCTCTTTGGGTAACATCTGTCACTACTCCTGCCAGCACATAAAGCAGACTGGGCTATATCTTTTAATTCTCTATCCAACAATGTCTTCATCATCTCTTCCCAGCTTTTAACTTCCCCTTCAGTACTGCTGTGGATCCCGAATCAAACTCTCCCAAGAAGGCAGTTTTCACAGGGATATAATTCCATGAACAATTAAGACAAAGAATCCGACAAATGAAGAAGCCAGCTTTTCATTGCTATGGCAACCCTGACTGTCTTTCCTCAAGTGGCTGAACTTAGAAGATAAGAAAAACAATCTAAAAACTAATTGCTGTCCTGCTATCAAGGGAGCAGAGCTGGGATGTGAGTTGGGATGGCCCATCCTTAGGTGCTCCATGGAGTGACACCTCTCTGTGCCATTCCCACTTCACCTCAGCACCTTAAGAAGTGTTCTTCTAGCTCCCATGAGCAGGGGTTATAAACCACTGGTGCACAAGGCTGGCTTGCACACATAGGTTGAAAAGATGTTGGGAATGCAATGCAGATACATCAGCTTGAGCACTGCATTGCACCAAGTGTGAAGCTCCCAGCCAGTCTGGGGGTCCTCAGTGCCAACAGATACCACAAAGGCACCTGCTTTGGGATGAGCTGCTTTGTTCTCTGGGCTTCTGTGTCTAGTTCAACCAAATCCCCAATGGCTGCAGAGGGATCAGAGACACCCAATACACCTCCCCTGTGCTGATGTACCATTTGCAGTGATGCTCAGTCCCAGTGGATGCAAAGCCAGGAGCTGAGCCAAGGCTATATTATGAGTTTTGTTTGGCCTTTGCCTCTGCTGAGGGTTCTGGAGCCTGATTTAGGTGCACTGGTCATGCACTTGAGGACAGTATGAACCTGAGATCATGTCTCTGTGCAGGGACAGATTTGCACACCCAGGCTTCACTGCAGTAATTAATGCAGTGGGATTAGGAAGAGGCAAAGTCTGCTCAAGGCGGCTGGTTCCCAGCTCTGCTGCTGCTGCTGCTTGCACATATGCCATTTAATTTGCTTCTGGTCCCCAGTGTGCTGAATTGGCCTAAACCTTCCTCTTCCTGGGGGTGTTGGTTAGTTAGTGTTTACTCAATGGTCTGACAGGGGACAGGAGCTATACCAGATAATGGAATGTACTTTTCAGCAGGATGATTTCCACTCTGTAGAAAAGCTGTTCCTGCACCAACAGAACAAGTCTCATCCTAAATCCTCACCCTTTCTGAGAGGGAAGAACACGTGAAATTTCCTTATTCCTTCTGAATATAATTTAAGATAGCGCAAAGTGACGCAGCGATAACTGCAGAGAGCAGTTTCCCTTTGCAGAACTGAGCAGCACAGGCTTTATTGCTCTGCGGGGCTGCCCAGACTCCCTTCAGGTATGCAACGTGTGACAGAAAAGGGCCTTACATTGAGCCATTTGCTCTTTTGGAGACCAGTCACTGCAGTGCACTGATTTCTGCATAGTCCTTGAAGAAATCCTCACACGTGTGATATTACTTGGGATCTCAACATCTGGTGCTAGCAAACCAAAGGACAAGCTGACCAAAGTGTTGAGCACTGTAAATCATCTTGAGCTTTCACCAAA
Source organism: Excalfactoria chinensis (assembly GCF_039878825.1). Lineage (NCBI taxonomy): Eukaryota > Metazoa > Chordata > Aves > Galliformes > Phasianidae > Excalfactoria > Excalfactoria chinensis. Next base: position 2,648,991 of record NC_092848.1, on the reverse strand, counting down.
TGGGGCTACAACTCCTCGCCATGGAAGCTGCATTCACCCAGTGATTACCATGGCCTCCATTTGGGATGAGCAAAGGGAGAGACCCTTCTGGACTGCATGAGAGTGTATGGGCATTCAGGACATGGGAAAATCTGATGGCATGAAGACCTGCTTAGGGATATTGAATGCCCAGAATTCACCCCAGGAAGTTTCTAAGCTGAGAAGCTGTGGTTGGCTGGGGAGGGGAGAAGAGTCATATGCACTTGCACTGCTCATCACCTATAGGCATCATCACACATCATTATTGGAGTGGGCTGCATGGACACTGATGGATCACATCATGGCCATTGATGTGGTGGCCTCTGGGACTGAGGAGGTGTCATGGAGTGACCTGGAGGTCTCCAGCACTTGCTCTGCTTTTTTTTTGTCCAGTGATAGAGAAGGAGAAGGCAAGGAGGTTCCCTGAAGTGCTGTGTAATATTGGGTGCAAAGAAGGGCTCAGAAAAGATGTGGGAGAGAGCTGTTTTCAGTGGGAAAACTATTGTAGACCGGTCTCAATAAATATATATTTTTTCCAAGCTCATCTTTATCTTGTTAAATACTTTATCCAAATTTACAAGATAAATAAAGAAATAAAGCTACAAAGCAAAACCAGAAGGTGAAAGATCCAGGACCTAAACTAACTCACTCTATTCTATCTGCAGTTAAACCTTCCAATATGATTTTTCAGTCATCCCAAAGAAGTGAAAAAAGACTCCCTCTGGCGTCAGTTATTAAGAAATCCATTTGTTCAATCTCAGCTCATGACCCAGCAGCAGAAGGCTTTGCCAGTTTACTCTGACCCAAGCAGACAGCACTGCTCATAAGCTCACCTCAATGAGCCCATTGCTGGCTTTGCATCCCAACTATTTGCTCAGCTGATTATTCTCATTTCTCTACCCTCTGGCTCCAACCCCGGTATCTTTGCTGGTCTTCTGTCATAGGAGGGACAGAAAGTTCATTCCAGAAGATGGAAGAGGAGTTGTTTTTCTCTGGTTAGTGGCGTCATGGACAAAATAAAAGCTGCCAAGACCTCTGTGTGATGTGAGTTTGCTGGCCTGGCTGGTGAGCAGGCTGTTCCCAGGTCTGCAGACAGGAGTGAGTCACTGCTCTCACTTGGCAGAGCATTTAAGATGAATGATCTGATCAGTGGAAACGCGTTTTCAGGTCAACCAGAGTTATTTGTAGTGATGTTGGTGAGTGATATCCAGGCAAAAACGTCTGCCAGAAGACTCAAATAAAAGAAAAGAGCATAAATAAACATCAGGCATAAACCTGGTGTGGTAGCAGCGCAATGTCCAAACAAAAGCAAAACATCAGGATTATTATTCTGGGGACAAATAGCAAGAATTGCATCAGTCTGAATGTAACACAAGATTAAAATCCCATTTTCCCCATCATCTTCTCTGCCCTTCTTCCAGCCATGTCCCAGCTAGAGCAACATTTCTGGGTTAGAGTTTTATGGATAGAGAAAGCCCATCTGGATGAATGTTTCTGTAATAACAGCATAGTTGTCTACAAAGTCCATCACTTGATTTACAGACAGCACAACAAGGCAAAAGCACAACCCAATTGCCTGCCAACTGCCTTCTCTGCAGAGTAAATGGCAGCAGAGCCCCTAAGGAGAGGAGTCTCTGAGTCCTTTTCCTAGAGGATCCTGTTTATTCTAACATTGCAGCTGCACACAACAGGCTCAGAAAACTCCAGCTGCATCCAAGGTTAAAGACAAAAGAAGCCAATTCCCTGCTTTCATTTGAGAAGGTAGCAGAGATGGCTCAGCATGCAATCTGATTTAGAGTTTTAATAACATCGAGGAAGAAACAAAGTCCAACCCTTGCTTTCTTGGTTATTCACATTTTAATACAGCAACAAATCAACTTTTAATGGAACGGCAAAGCAGACACAGACAATTTCACTGTCATGGCTCCGGCTGTCTGGGATCTGGTTTGGATAAGAGGTGAAGGGATTTTTGCTGCTGGCCAGGAATGCGATGGGACTCAGATCCCTTAAGCAGGAGTCAAGGTAGTGGGGAAGAGCCCCAAGCACTGGGGCCTGGGAGCAAGTCAACAAGATGAGTGCATCTTCAGCATGATGTAAGAACTGCATCTCCTCCTTTTGGTCCACAGGAGCACTTTTCCTGTAGTAAATTTCCTACTTGTCTTAATGGGAAGGAAATTCTGTTTGTGCGCTCAGTGAATGAACCAAAAGCCATCGGTGTGGGGAATGACTTTCAAAGCAGTCCCGGTATGAACTGAACACAGGGCTTTAGTTCTTTCTTGAAAGGAGAACTGATAAAAGAAATCAGCTCCTTTCTGAAATCCCCATCATTTGTTTTTTGTAGACTTGCCCAAATGGATTTGCTGAGTTCAGCTCAATATCAAATGGGGACAAAGGTTTTGGAAAAAGTTGAAACTGTTCATCTTGACACATATAAAATTAAACGTCTTGCTCTCCCATGGCAAGGCTTTCATCTCCAAGACTGACACGATGCAATACTGCAGGGAAACACAAAACAAAACAAATGAAAATGACAAAGAAAACCCCACAATCCACAAGATTTGAAGGGCCTTCAAGTTCAACAGAAATATTGCATTTTATTGAAGGTGAGTTTCTGTTGGACTCACCGTTACTGCGATGGGGTTAAGAGCTTTAATCATAAATTCTACAGAAACAGCAGCTTTGCTTCACCCTTCAGGACAAAAATAATACATTCAAAGGAAAAACAAAGCAAAGCAGCAATTCTTGAGCTCAGATCAGAAAGAAATGAACGTTTTACTGTTTCCATATGATTATTTTCCAGTGTGCTTTCAGGAGGAGGAAACAGCTTTATTGTCACTTACAGGCAAAGGGTTAAAGTCAGATAATTCAGTTGCTGATGTAGAGCTGAAGTATTTAAAACCTTTTGTGTTCACTCCCTCCCTCGTGCCATTTCTTCCCAGGTTTTGAGAATAGATGGCTTCTAATTAAATCTGGCAGAAACCAATACATTTTTGTTGAAGCTGCAGAAAGACGATACATTTTTCATGAAATCAGCTCTGCCTGGAATAATGTCATTTTATTTCCACTCTTTGAGACTTCAGCTGTGAGCTGCCACCAGGGATGAAAGGCCACCCCAGGCAGGTGGCTTGTCCCAGAAAAAGGCTTTGACCCAATGGAAGGTGCCCATCTGATGCTCTTGAGATTCTTGAGAAGTGTCCATGCTCTTGACTCGCTTGGGGAGCTGTTTACCCATAAGCTTCTCGAGGTGATGGCTTTCCCTTCCCTTGCTCAGTGGATTCTATCTGGGCCATGTTGCCCTGCTGCTCCAGAAGCCAGAATAGTCCCCTCCTTCCAGGAAAGCCAACACCATCACTTTGCACATTCCCCTTTAGAGGCTGAATCCAGCTGGGAGATTCCCATTGCTATGGCTATAGGAACCATGCCCAGTCTGAGAGCAGCTTGCAATGATTAAGAAGGATAAATAGCTCTATGAAGTGGGGACTTTATTAAGCACTAATTACTCCACTAGCACCAATGATTGAGTGCAATAGCAGAATAAAATCAAACATGAAGTTCCAGTGTGCTGCACTAGATGGTGGTGCATACAAAGCAAAAACCTTAGAGGTGCTCTCTGGGATGCTCAGCACCGACCAGCACATCTTTGCACTTCCAAATCCCTGCCCCAAATTTAAACTAAGGTGGGGAAAAGAGGTACATTCCTGCAGTGAGCAAGGGGATGGGGTTCTGCTCCTTCTAGTCCTGCACTGCTATAGAGACATTTGTTAGCATTCTGAAAGCAAAAAGCACTGTGAATATAGGGAGAAGGCAAAAGAAACATGGCAAAATATTTCCCCTACCCCCAGCAAAGCAATGAGCAAATACAGAATAACCATTCCTAGATGAAAGTATGCACTTTTCAGCAGAACACCTACAGGGTCTTCAGAAGGCATTCAGGAGCATCAGCTGTGTTGCATGAATGGGGAAGGAAGGTGTGGGAGGAACCTTCCCATGGGATGTGATTGCGCTGCTGCTGTCATTCTTGGAGGACAGGGAGATCAATAAACAGGCTCTCCAAGCTCCTTCCATTTTGCAAGGTGCTGCTAATGGAAGAAGAGCAGGTGGTGAGAGGCAAAGCAGGTGATGCAATGACAGGCAGGGCAGCTGGGATAGGATGCAAGTTGTGATGTAGGGCTCTAGTGAGCAAAGGTTTCTACAGTTTCACAGTATTAAGACATGTGCCTCCTTTATATTCTTTGGCCTCTCTCTGCCTGCTGGTTTACCAGCTCTGTGCTTTGGCTGCATTGTGGTGGGAAGGGAGGAGAGTTGGAAGGCTGCTTTGCAGAGGACCAAATCCTCTGGCACCTTCACCAGGAGACTCTGTTGGAAGCAAGTCCTCTGGGCATCTGCTGGAGGTGAAAATCCATCCTGTGTGTTCTCTGGAGATCTGTGCAGCCTCTTGCCAGTCTTGATGCATTTAGAAAGTCCTCTGGATTGCCTTGGGAATGCTCTGCTTGATGACTGTGATGCAGAAGGAAGTTTTTCCCGATCCTGGCAGACTTAGAAGAATGAAATGCAGAGCTTTGAAATGGGAGGAATAGTAAGTGTTGTATAGGGTAATGCTTGAAACTGTATCTAGGGCTGCACTGTCTCTCCTTTGGGTCCTCATGGAGCTAGTGCAGGAATTTGGGATTTTCTGGATGGAAAGAGTTATTTCTGCTTGTGAGAAAGGGCTCAAATAGAGCTGTGGGTGAAAAATTGCAGCTGGTGTTGGCCAGTGGCAGCCCCTGGGCTGTGCTGGCGTTTACTCCAAAAACAATTACAGACAACTCAGATACAGGCATCCATTCCCTGCTGAAGGTGCATCACACAGAGCAGCATGAACCGTTGTTTCTCATAAAGGAAGAGTGTAGATGGACTCTGGCAGCTCAGGCTGAGTTTTTTGGACGTGGGAGCTGATGAAAGGAGAAATTATCTTGTAAATTGTGAGCTAGATTGCTCTGGAGTCACTGTCCAACAGCAGATATTGCTGCCTGTCAGCCCAAGCCCTCCTGTCTGAAAGCTGTGGCGTGGGGGGATAGAAGCATCAGGCTTGCATCAGCAAAGTTGAATTCCCAGGGAAATATCCCCTCCTACATCAACATTAATAATTCACTTGGAAAAGAGTATTTTATTGTCTGCTTTCCCTCCAAAGGGATCCCAATCACCCTGCATTACCATATATTTAGTTTTCTGTGAATGCTGAAACTCAGTTTCAGAAGTTTCTGCTTCTCAGCTCCCTGTCATCAGCTTTAGCTCTGAGGCCTCCAGTGAGGACAGCAATGAATAATATTGCCAAACATGAACAGTTTTTCATAGAAAGGGGATATTTTACCCTGATGTGCTGCCCCACAGAGGAGTGGAGGGAGTGTTGGTCTGTGCCTGGTATCCTTCCTGGCCCCCAGCAAAGGATCAGGGTTGAAATCCCAAAAACAAGTATCTGGGAAGACCTGGAAAAGACCAGAGCTTGTATTGGGCTGGAGTTTTCCTGAGCAATAAATGGGTGTTAACATGCTGTCATGGTTTTGTGCTGTCAATATTCTACATCATGACATCATGTGCGGTATGAACTGTTTTGGTGGTATAAGAAAGTGTAACAGAGGGTATGTGGAAGTGTAACAGAGGGTATGTGGAAGTGTAACAGAGGGTATGTGGAAGTGTAACAGAGGGTATGTGGAAGTGTAATAGAGGGTATGTGGAAGTGTAACAGAGGGTATGTGGAAGTGTAACAGAGGGTATGCGGAAGTGTGGAAGGTTCATGCTCCAGATCTGTGGAATGGCAGCATCCCGAGTACTCAGCCCTTGGAGGAAACTACATATCCCAGGGGACAACGCGGCCAGAGATGAATCACCAGAGGAGGAGGACACACATATAATCTCGCTCCCAGGCTGGAACGTCCCTCTTTTCGCCCTGTCTTTCGCTTTGGAGCGCTCCATCCCTGCCGTCTCGCTCTATCAGCAACGTTCCAGCCTGTCGCCTAGAGATTGCAGTAGGCCCCCGGTTCTCCGGGACTCTTTTTCTCTCTTTCTTCTTCTCTGCCTTGTTTGATATAGTAGTTGTAGTTATATTGTATCATATTGTGTCTCGTATTTAGTAAAATAATTTCTTTCCTTAGATTGCTGCCGTTGTTTTTGTTCATTTCTCCCCTTCTAGGGGCAGCAGCCTCTATCACGGATAAATCTAGAAAACCCGATTACACATGCCTCAGGGTCTGAGCATCCCATGACAACACAGTTGATGCCTTGACCCAGCTTGCTTCTTTTCTCTTTATGAAAATGACCCAAAAGCAATTGCTGAGATACAGGGAGAATGCAAACAATGGGAAGAAATGGGGGAAAGTGTCACGTTTGCATGTGAACAGACCTGCAAGGTGATCTACCAAAAAAACCCTTATAACACTGTGGTCAGTTTTGTGGTCACATTCATTAGAGATTCCTTCCAGAACAGAAGTCTCAAATCTCTGCCCTGAGTTTTTCACTCCAAACTGAAATTACATTCCTTCAATTCTAAAATTCCTGGCATTTACCTCAGCAATATTGCATTGTTTTGTTTTAATAATATCTAAAGGTAAAGGTTTAAGCAAAGAAAGAGGGGGGGGGGGTGGGAAAAGCTTTCAGCTCTCTCAAATATCTGAGTATATTAAAACGCGCTTCGGTGCCTCCTACAAAATGTACCTAAAATACCAACATCAATAAAACAGTGCAAAGATGTAAACGGAACATAGAGGGCAAGGATTTTCTTCTGTGGGAGAAAGTCTATACAATTATTTTTCAGCTCCTTCCCCCGTTGTCCAACCCGGCGTGTTACTATAAAATGTTTCCAACAGATTCACGCTTGCTGATGGGGGCAATTACGGTTATATTTTCTATATAGAACCTTGCATTTGTGTAACATCCACTGGGCAAAGTCTGGGGAAGCAAAGTCATGTATTTTATTAGATCAGCTAGAGCAGACAGAACGAGGAAAGAAAAGTATTTGGGAACAGCAACGCAGCTGTCAGTGAAGCAATGACATTGCTCTCTTGCTTGGTTTTATATGATTGAAGCACTGAGTTCACGTCTTCCCTTCCTCTGCAGGAGTCTGTTTTTCATATTCAACTCCTACTCAAGGCTAGTTCATTGTGACTTCTCATCTGCTGTGAACTAAACAGTGGAACTGCTCAAAAAAGAATTAGTTTTTTTTTTTCATTCCTGAGAAGTTCAACGTGTGAAAAACAACCTACTCAGGCTTCTCCAAAACTTGAGGCTTTCAGACCAACGCACTGCTGTCGCAGGCGTGAATGATCCAAAACAGAGCTGTCCCCAGAGAAAATGATTTGATGGTCCCCTAGGTGGCAAATGGGGCTGGGGAGGCATGTAGGTCTTGGGGTTTTACATAGAGACAGAAAGCATGGCATTGACAACCTCATTTTACACCAGTTCTGGTGGGAATTTTCCAGGTCCAGGTAGAGACAACTGTGCTGCTCTATGAAATCCAGGACTGTTGGGGTCTTAAGTCCTTTAGATGTGCCCTCTAGCTCTGTTCTTTCTCCCAGAGGGTGAAAGCATTGCTTGTTGCTTTGCTGGATGGTGGTGGCTTGACATTTGTTTCTCCCCCTTGCCTTTATATGGCTGTGAAGGCCTGTTCTTCCATTTTCTAACTACATCTGTCGGCCCAATAAAAGATATTACCCCTTTCAACACACTCCACCTTTGTCACAGTGTTTGTGGTCCCACCATGAAGGATTGCCTGTCCCATATCATCAGGCAAGAGCACTGCCCAGGAACTGCTCCACAGAGACACAATTCTCAGTGATGCAAAGGCAATCTTACACAGCTCCTGCCTGGAAGCTAATACAAATTTGCACCCTCTTCAATTCACCCTGCCTAACAAATAATATAAAGCTAAGTCGTTGACAACAGGGCTACAGGTTAACTAAACCCCTGACCATGAAATAAGCTCTGTGATTAGAGATTTGTTGGGCCACAGGAAATGGAACTGAGCAGCTTGTGAGTGGAGCCACCAGGAGAGACATTGGGATGGCTTGGACTGTCACCAAGCTTTGCCTTTTTGTGCCATCAGATCTGCTGCAGCTCTTCCATGCAGCATGAGTTTGCAATGGGCTCCAGTGATTTTTCTTTGTACTTTTCCTGCTCCAGTTGGAGGTGAATTGTCAAAACAACGTTCTACACCAACAAAGAACCTGCAAAAAATCTTGGAACTCTGAGTGCTACCAAGTAGCATTATAGTTTTTTAACACTCGTTTTATGTGAATTCATGGATTGAAGTGAATGTTGAACCAGAACAGAAGTTATTATTTCGATAATATAAAAGCAAATAGTAACTCCAGAAACTTTTTTTTTTCCCCAGCTTTTATTACGAATTGCCAGTTCATCACAACTGACCTTTCCCCACTGGTATCTTTAAAACCATAGAGCTGGCATTTGGGGAAAAGCCATCAATAAAGTCCAGAGCAGCAAGGAGCCTCACCACATTGTTTCCTGCTGCCCCTTCAGCTCTGCATAGCACAGCAAGCCCCATTTCTTGCATTAATCCAACAGCTTTTCCAATCAGCTGTGGTCCACCACAAGTTCCTGTAGCATTACACTGAACATCAGGTTAGTGCACTAGGGCTGAGACCTCGTCAACCAAAAGTACAAGCCAAGCCAAGACATGAATCCTTATTTTATTCCTGTACATGGCCATCTCTGGTGCTTTTTTTCTCCTTTTTTTAGTAGCAAAGCTGCGATTTCAAGAGCAAAGGTTGAAGGGATTTATTACAAGCAGAACAAAGAGTAGCAAAGGGAAGATTAACAGCAGTCTGCTTGCTGAGTCCTGCTGTCAGGGACCCTATAATTTACTGGTTTTGCCCAGCTTCATGCCTTTGTGGGGTATGCTGAAGCAGCACAACGCAGGTTTAGAGCGATAGTAATAAATGGGCTTGCTGCAAAGAAGTATTGCAGAAATCAGCTAGTGGAGGTGGGAAGGTGCAAAGCTTTCTCCACTGACCCTGAAGTTGGTACTGCTGGTATCGTAATGCATTTCAGGTGGTCCTCGATGTGCCCATGAGCTTCTCCTTGAAGTTTGGATGTTCTGCAAAGTTGGACAAGATGACCTTTAAAGGTCCTTTCCCGCGCCAACCATTCTATGATGCTATGAAATCATGCCTTCTCTCTATAGAGCCCTTGGGGAGGCTGTCCTGGAGCAGATTTCAGTAAGGACTGAGGGACTGTGTTACACATCAGACTGCTCCCCATGCATTTACATCACCCAGTTGAAGAGCCTGGAGTGTGGTACATTGGTGGGCTGGCTGCAGCCAGAGAGGTTTTCCAGCCAAGTCAAAAAGATCTTTGCTGAGTGCAGACTCCTGGGATTTCTTGAGAATGAAACCAACCTAAATTGGCTGGAGCAGCCTGCCCTTTCCCAGTCCCAGCTTTATCTTTTATTCAGCAGGCTAAACGATTTTGCCTTCGGTGCCTCTCATGTTGCAAGGTTCACTTGGCTGCTCTGCGCCTCATCAGCCCTTATGATAAATAAATAAATAAACACATGAGCAAACTAGCCTTCCCTCCAGTCTCCAGGCTATTTGCTATCCTGATTCAGCAGTTTGTTTGGGTTTAATTGCAATTACGTTCTTCTGTTTTTAATTAACCCCCATGCTTTTGTTGCTGCTGCAAGGCTAACAGCAACACCAAGACAGTGCAGAACCAAACAGCTTCCTGGGGAGATGCTTGGAAGCAGAGCACACAGGCTTTGCAGGACAGGCAGCAGAAGAGGTCCTTGCTGCTGGCACAGTCTCACTGTGCACTGTCCCATGGCATTGGAACCTCCATCAGTTTCGAGCACACAGCTATACCCTCCAGAGTAGATGGACATTACTCTTCTCACAAAGAGTAGTGATGCATCAGCACAGGTTGTCCAGGGAGGTGGTGGAGTCACCGTCCCTAAAAGGATGTTGAGATGTGGCACTTGTGAACATGGACACTGGGCATGGTGGGGGTGGGTTGGGGTTGAACTTGGTGATCTTAAAGGGCTTTTCTAGCTTTAATGATGCTAAGACAGGGGTATGAGTAAATGGATGCGAGGATAAGGGAAGACAAACTATGAATGCACGTGGGATAAGAAAAGGATGGACCTCATCATCTGGGGGGGACCTCAGGGCACATCCAGGACACAGCTCAGTTCATTCAGATTCTGGCCACTACTTTATCTGGTGCTCTCCAGCTCACACCTCCTGTAACACATCCTGTAATCTTCCAGAGCTGAGGACAAGTGGAAATTTCTCTCTAAATGAAGCCTTTGGGAAATGTCACAAGTATTGACAAACCTTCAAATGCTTCACTTCAATGTGGTCAGCTGGGTCCATTCCAGCAGCAGCTATTCGGCTCTCCACATGAATTTTATATAATCAGAAGGAAAGGCTTCAATTCCCACTTCAATATTTTTCTTGACAAAATCAGTCAATTCCGGGACACATTTTAGTTTCTTTAAATCCTTATTTTCAGCTAGAAAACCAGTGGGGGCCTTTAGCCAGCAGCGTAAATTAAGAAGGAATTCCTTTGCTTACCTGGCAGATTGTCTTGCCAGATAAATATCTTGCACAACTAAACCGGGCAGGTTCATAGTTCTCCATCTGGTTCACAGTGATGCTCAGGTGCAACATTTGTGTACGTTGTCCCATATTTTCCCAAGAACAATGACGTTCAGTTTTCCCACAACCATCTTTGGATGTCATCCATGGACAGTAAAATGTCATGTCTTCTTATTTTTCTTCTTTTCCCTTTTTTAGATCTCCAAGTTTTGGCCTTCGATACTTTTATTCCCAGTGCTCATGCTTGCATCTGGCTTCTTGAAATGCATGCGTTTGGCTTCTTGAAATGGGGCTCTTGAAACACCTTCCCCCAAAAACCAGCACGATGCAACCACTGAATGTGCATGTAGTGTTTCCATCCCGTTGTGTAGATGCTAATAGAAATGTGTCCCACACCTCCAGAGTCGGGCTTTAAATCAATTCAAAGAAAGAAATAATGAATGGCTGTCAGACTGATAATGATGTGTGGTGCCCATGGAAGTCAATGACAGGGAGCAAGAGCCCTCTAGATAGCATTGCTAGCTTTAACTCAGAAATAATCAGCTAGCAAGAAGGGACTGGCTTTTTGATTGAAGCTGTAGCAGAGCTGTATTGGAAACTTTATAGCATGGAAGCGTGGGCATCACCTGCTGGGTTTGTTTTCCAAAGGCATTGGGAGGGAAAAAAAGGCTATTTCCTGCAACTGAGATATTGTGACCACCAATACATTGACATTTATTGGCATGCAGATCAGAGAACACTTCACAATGTAGAAAAGCCTTTTAATTATGCTTAATATTCAAATTGGGGCTTAACATGGCTTTCTCTAGCTGTACTTACAATAATTGCTGTGCAAATAATGGATCTTTTCAGGGATCAAATGAGAAAGTTGAGGAAGGAGGAAATTATCTCCAGACAGGTCCTGTGCCAAATCCTCCTTCAGTTCACAACAAACAAAACAATCCAGTTACTTTATGTTGGTTAAAGCATTTTCCTCAAGCTGATGGCGCAACGTTTTCTCCTCATTTCCAGGCTCACCTTGTCTTAATTTATCCAGAGAAAAAGGATAAATTGATTTCTGAGTCAACATTCTGTTCCAAAAATAACAAAACTAAACGTTCCAACTGTTTCCATGCAGATCCAACCAGAGGCTGCACACACATCCTGCCCTCCTCCTTCGCTGTTAACAAGAGTCATTTAGTCACAGCTAGGGTTGCTGTGACTTTCCCATGCTGACTGCAGTATTTACCTGTTGTACCTTCCTAATGAGCCAGAGTCGTAATTACTGTTTGTACTGATAACGTAGATCTTCTATATGAGGAAAACACAAGAAGAAAATGAATCTTCTGCTGTTCTGCCCTTCCCTCCTCTGCTTTTCCCCTATGGTTATTGCCATATTTTTTCTCTCCCTCTTCTCCTGCAACACTCTTTGGCATAATTAGTAGCATTCAAATAGCTGTAAATGCTTTTAACTTGCTTTCTTTTATCTCCTCTCATTAAGTCAATGATCTTATTACAATCATAGACTGCGAAGTGAAGAACCGTTCTCCTCTGCCTTTTTGCACAAAGCACAAGGTCAGGTCAAGCAGTGACTTTCAAGACTCATTAACTCCAGCAAACTGCTGTCTAGCAGGATGGAGTGGGAACCTTACAAATGAGATGGAGAAGATGCCTGCGAAGAAAGTCTTTCCTCCCCACCCCCCAATTAGAGACCAATATTCCAGCTAAAAACGAGTTTTCTTTGGAACATTCTTATTTTATCAGAAATAACTGGGGTAAAGACTGGAAGAGAGGCCAGAAGAATTGTCTGAGCTGAGGTCCGAGAAACACTTCTCCAGGCCAAAGTAAAATCTCATTAGACTCCAAGTCAACAAGTAGGCTTGAATTAATCCCTCTAGATTAAACATAAATAAATACAATGACAGTGGTGTCACCACTGCCACTCAAATGAAGCTGCTGGTTTGGACCCAGCTCTGTTCTTGCCCCACTACCAGCAGCCCTGTGCTGGTTTCATCCCTATAAGTGATCTTCTTCCCCTGTAGCTCTTGCTTGCCCTGCTCTGCTGCTGTCTCTTCCCTGCTTTGGAAAGCTGAAGGGGGGATGTTTCCCATTGGGAATGTTCCCTATTGGGATGAGGCTATCAGTGCCCCATGGGATGGATGCGTGACTAAAGCTTGTCTTTCCCAGCCTTCACTGGGTCCCTTAAAGAAAATACATCCTCATCGCATCGCTGTTGTCTCAGCCTGACATTCTGATGACTAAATTTCATTGAGTTTAATTCCATTTCAGTGACTTAGACTACAAGAGAGTCGTGTACTTTTAAAGCATGAATAATTTCCTACAAAATACTTTAAAATCAGGCACTTTGCAAATCCCAGGCCCTCGATATTTAGGGGATAGCAGACTTCAGAGTTCATTAAATATTAATCTGCTCAACTCATGCATATCCATCCCAATACCATCTCTCATTATACCACCACACTGTATTTTTTCCACAGTCTCTGCCTGGGATTGCTATTCCCAAAGAACAGCCCTGAAAGACATTAGGTCTGCCAAGAAGCTGCTCATGATATTTCATTTTCATGCAAAATGTATTGTAATGCTGCTTCCTAATCCAGTCCTTTAAATCTGTCTTCATAATAACATGGCTTGTTTTACAGAAAATAAATCTCGTTGTGCCCTTAATAATAATGACAGGGAAAAAAAAATAATAATAATAATCCTGGGAGACAGGAGAAAAAAGCTTCAGCAGCAGTTTTGTCAGTTAGCTCGGGTAAATAGAACATGGTGGGGAATGGAAGAAATGCAGTGTGCACTCGCCTGCTCCACAAAGAGCTTTCCTAAGTGCTTCTCTGATAGAGAGAGCAGCCTGGATGTGCTTTGTGCTTTCCCCCCATCCTACTCTCTGCAAAGCTCTGTTTTGATGATAGTAATTGAGGAAGGGGAAGGGTAGGAATCAGACTCTCAGGGTTCTTTGGTAAAGCGTGCAAACTGAATCTGTCTCCCCAAGAAGCACATTGCAGAAAGCCTTAGTAACACAGTGTAATGCTTGCATTTTTGGTTTGTGTTGTGGTTTGAAAGCAATAACAACAAAAGAAAACAGTGCAGTTTGGTTTTAGCTTGAAGTGCCTTTGTTCTTGAAGGCCTTCTTGGGGAGTTGTATCTTTGTTCCTTGAGCTGGCTGTGGTTTGTAAGGCCTCCCCAGTTTTAGGTCTAGCATCCATCTGTATGCATAGTGCTGGAGCAGGTGGTAAGAAGCATCCCCAAGGCCACACAGCAGAACCAGAGGTGCCAACCCATTTTCTGGTGGGAAGCATCACCTATTCAGCATAGATCTCAGCAGGGAACTCAGCCCTGTCTGTCTCCACTTTGCCTGGCCTCAGTTCAATGCCACACAGGGCTGAAAGCCTTAGAGACATGTAGCTCCTGTGCAAGGGTTTGGATTCTGCTCAGCAGCAGCCCCATGGGATCAGGGGTCTCTTGGACCCCTGGCATTGTGCTATGGGCTGTACCCAGCAATCTGGAACCCCTCCCCCCCCCCCAGGCAGGCATCAATAGCTCCCCTCCTACAAGCAGCTCTGAGCTCCACGGCCACATCCCTTTTCCAGCATAACTCAAATACAAAGAGAAAAAGCAAGCAAGAATGAAGCTGGATAATTGGGTATCCCCTCCACAGCTATCAGAAAAGACTCAGGCATTTTCCAAGTAGGTGAGAAGGAGTTAACCTGCCTTCACCACAGAGGGTTGTGGGGAGCAGGAGACAAAACTTTCCAGTCTCAGGCAAAGAAATTCATTTCAAGATGCTCTCTCTCAAGAATTCAATTCACAGGTGCCAAACCGCTTCCTCCATAACCCAGGCTGGAGATAATTAGAGAGCATTTAAAGCAGTGCCTCCACCACTCCTGAGCTCACATGGTGCTCTCAGCCTGGACAGCCTTGGGAGAGTTCTACAGTTTCCGTAGGCAGATATTTGCTTGGGTACTAACGAAGTCCGAGCAGCATTATTGAAACCACAGGGCATTAGTTACAGGGCTAAGGAAACAAATCTCACGGCGTAATCCTGAGGCACCTTTCATCTAATTAAACCTATATATAGCAGCTGCGGGCAGGAGAAATCGCATGAAAAGTTTCTCATCTGCTGAGTATTTTTCCATCCATCCCAACTGCCCCCGTCTCCCTTAACCTGGAGAGGGGCTGAAAAAGATCTCTTGCGTTGATTTGGAAGGAGAAAAGAGAGAGAAATGCCAAGCAGATAGAAATCAGCAGCATTTCCATTCCCTGAACTCTGCCTGCAAGGCACAGAGCTGCTGACACTCCCCGATAAGTCCACTTTTGCAGTGATAACCAAAGGCAGCCCAAGCTGCTCACACGGGGTCAAGCACTGCATTGTAAGCACCAGATTTTTCTTTCTTTAATTGCAAAGCTGAGCTGGAGATAGGACAATAAACCCAAGGACCTGGGGAAATCACAAAGGCTGTCCAGGAGAATTAGTGTTCAGCAAAGGATGAGAGCGGATGGGATGAACTTCTCTGCCTTGCATTCCAGGCAGGGTCACAGGAGACAGATGAGGAAGGAGGGCAGAAGCCTGCTGTATATTTTGGTTCTAGGTAGAGTCATTGCAGTGATGGATGATGAGTTTGGAGACAGGAGGCACCAGCAGAATTCATCTCCCTGGAACAAAGAGGTCACAAGTTTACAAGAGGCAATGAGCACAACTGGTGTACAGGAGCTTTTGTCTGAGCACCAGGAGGCACTTCTAAGCTGTGCACATGGCTGAGCCCTGGAGCAGAGCATCCAGAGAGACTGTGAGTCTCCTCCTTAGAGATGTTTAAAAGCAATGTGGGAGAGGTCTTATGTACATGGTGATCCTGCTTGAGCAGGGGTTGGACCAGGTGGATGCAAAGGTGCCTTCATCCTCAATTACTCAGCGATTCTTCAAGTGTGTCACACTGGGATCCTGGTGTTCACAAATGGAGCAGGAGTTGGACATCACCAGGGGCTTGTGGAGGGAGCATGGTGCATGGTGAGGTTGCATCCATCCCCATCCGAAGTAGGGGTGGCCAGGGCTACTTAATGGTGCAAATCCTGAAGAAGAGAACCACAGCATTGGCTGAAACCTCTTCTGTGAAGCTTATGCTGATGACATCAAGATTCCAGAGACTAGAGACTAGTTTTGCCCCAAGGAAAACGCATGGACGAAATGTATCTGCCTTAGCAAAGCTGTCACTGCTCATCACCTGGTCTAGGGTCCAGTCTGCCATGGGGACACTGGGTTGTCCATGCTTTGGTAGATGCAATGGAGAGATCCTGTTCCATCACACCAGGGCTGCCTGGGACATCATATTCTTTCCTTTTATTCCTCTTTGCAGGGCCCACCTCAGAGCTAATGCCAGGGATATCATTACCCACAAAGCAGTAAGCAAAAGGCGGATGAGAAGGCAGACAGAGCTGTTCATTACCATCCTCTCCATGTTAAAGGAGCCCCTCCCACAGCAGAGATTATACTATAATTAGCTTAGAGAATAAAGAACTTTTAATTAAGGACTGAAATTCAGCAGGCCATCTGCCTGGTTGTATCTGCAAGCAATAGGCATCTTCTGCTGGCAACAGCATTGTTCCTGGTTCCTCTCTCTAACTCTCCAAGGCTCTTGCTTGGGCTCATACCAGGCTGAGCGCATGGGCTGGTGCCAGGACTCCACATCCACACTGCCCAAGACACTGCATTGTAATTTGTTGGTTATTGCATTGCAGATCTCTCAGAGACAGGCACGGCAGCAGGGAGAGCAGCTCAATTTCCTTTCAGACATGAGAGCATCTGCTGCAAGAAACTCACCCAGAAAATCTTTCAGTGGCAAACGCTCTTGCCATTGGTTCCTGGGTGAGCCCCTTAGGCTCCACTGTAAACACCCAATGAGCTTCAGAAGGGTCAGAGTCACAATTCCTGAAAGCTGTCTGTCTTCCGTGGTTGTGAGAGGTAGAACAAGTTGGAAAGCTGTGATCTGGAGGCCACTGTGATCAATCTGTGCAAAGATGCAGGAGCAAAGGGTTCCTACAATTACACAGCTCCTTTAAACCTGCATTGCATTCCCCCATTATCATCCACAGGATTTCAGAATCCCATGGAAGGAGCCATTTCTTTTTAATATCCTTTCTAGACCCGTCATCTCATAGTTCTTGCTCCTCTGAGCTGAGGTGAAACAACACTTCATGGTCTTCCAATGAACACAGAAGAGATGTTTCCATTCTGACACCGCTCAGATCTATTGTGTCACTCAAAACACACTAAAATATTTTGACATCCCCAAAATTACTGTTGTTTTCTGTCCCCCGGGTTTTCCCTTTATTGTGCTTGTATATATATATATATATATATACATGTTATATATATATATGTTGTATTCAGTGTGGCTCTGCAGGAAAGAGGACAGAGAGATGCTGGAGGATATCCTTAGTTTGAGGGTTGGATCCCACAACAGCACTCACTGGCATCTCATGGCCAGGAATGGCCTCTTTAATGTGTTTCTCTGGTCCTGTTCTATCCATCTCTATACATCTCAATAGCTAACTCCCACCACTCCCCATGACATCACTCTGCCTTTAGGTAGTAGCCATGAAGAGGAGTTGAAGGGGCCAGTTCTATTTCTCATCTGGGCTTGTTAAGAGGGGATAAATAGTTAATTTCTGTGTCTTAATAAAAGGAGGAAAGCTGCTAATTTATCTAACTGAGTCTACAGTTATTCCCAGAATGAAAACCAGCTCATTTTGTATCATATTGGATAAAGTCCACAGGACACAAACTGTTAACCAGGGCATCCAAGACATCTCTGATACTCACTCATCCTTTTCATGTAGATTTATCCAGCTCCATTCAATAGCTGCAGTCACAGACAAGAAATCAACACTCCTCCTCTTTGCTCTTCTCAGTTTGTATTCAAAATCTGCCACTCCGGGCTTGAAGTGAAGCACCCCAAATCAGAACCATCTCAGGCAGAACATCTATTGCTTGGACTTAGAGGCATCAAGCAGCTTTCAGAGCCAAAAGGTAAAACCAAGGATCAGTTCGCTATTGGCTCCTAAATGTGTTTACCCAAATGCAGATGGGTAAGTGATGCACAGGAAAATGCTCTACCATTGTGTTTAAACAGAGAGATGGAGCAAACCTGACAAATTACCTCTACAAACGATGTTACCAGCTCACAGAACACCTGTCTTACCAGGCAGGCTTTCAGACAAGCACTGATACATTCAAAACTGAGTGTTTTGGTAGCGCAGCAGCTGGTTTTATTCATTTATTTATTTTCAGTTAAGAAGGAGGACAAATTAATTTCTGAATACCCATTATTAGCTTTCAGTGCCTAATCCTCAGGTTGGAAACTGCTTCAAGAGTAATATGAGGGAGGAATTATGAAGCATACAATAATAAGAAAATCAGAGAGTCGGAGATTTGGGCTTAAGACTAACGATCCCCTTCTCTGAATTGAAGCAGAGGTACCGAAAAGACATTGAAAGTATGAAAATAAAAATTAAACATCAAATTAAAAGGCAGCTGAAAGATTTCTCTGTGGAGAAGGGTGTTTGCAGAGTACTTTTGTAGTCTATCAAAGTGACAGCTGGGAGAATCGATAGGAGAAAGGAGAAAATAACATATCAAGGTATTTTTGGAAACTAGTGAAGGCTTACAGGGAAATTCCTATGGCATAAAAAAAAAACAAACCCAACCAACCAAGTAAATATTCATTGTCCTTGTTTTAGTTCTTTTTCTTCTCACCGAATAGGCCAAACAGAGTTTTGTTCATACTTAAGTCTACAGGCGTACATCTGTGGGCAGGAGCTCAGCCCTATGGCAGTTGCTCCTTGAGTTTCTTGATGAAGTGCAAACCTGAGCACCACCTCGATACAGAGATGTATCTTCCCTTGGTCTCTCCGTGCTTGAAATGTTTCTGGTTTTCTCTCGTTGCTCTCTGGGGGGAGGTGGATGGGGCAGGAAGGGGTAAATATTTATCTATCGGAATTGCAGTCAGCATGTGGGACTTTGCATTAGGAGGACAAGTATGTCTGATAAAAAAATGCACTGGTTTGATAAGCAGGAGTTATTTTCCATTTCTTTCTCTTGCAGATGCCTGATTTAGGGGAAAAGATGCAGCAAAAGGAGTTTTCTTGCACAGAGAAAAGCACTACCCAGTGTTGGTAGTGCATCAAATGGAAAGCTCTATCTGTCCTCCAAGCTCTTTGCTCCAGACTCAACTTCAGGCACAATTCTACCAGAACAACCTTTTTCTCACTCACACCTTGCTAATTTGCACCATTTCTGGCACCTCCTCCAGCTGTCAGACCACTGTCACCGCCACAGCTTAAAGAATACACTGGTGGCAAGAGGTACCTCTGTCCCAATTAGACTCACAAAGAGCTGTGACAGACCTAATGAGGAGCTGCTATTGAAGTCCTATTTACTCCACCTCAAAACCCACCCTTGCTTTCATGGCACACCCAGCAGCTTCCAGCAGGAGTGCTCTGCAACATTCAGACCCACCTCCACAGACCAGAATAAATACAAGCCGTGTGCTCGGGAAGAGGACCTCCATCCCATCGTGTTTTGCTGCACTTGCTCATGTCACAAATTCAAGCACTTGAAAACCTGAGTCATCCTCCTCCTCTTGGCTGCCAAACTCACGCCGAGGGATTTTGTCCAGTGATCTCATGGTGATATTTATACCTCTGGCAACCTACTGCAGAAGGCGTGTTTGCTGCAGACCCAACACCAATTGCTGGCACAAGATGCTTGTGTTCACACGTGGGGTTGGTGCCTTCAGCAGCAGGAAGGCAGAAAGTGAATGGAGTAAAAGGAGTGAGTCAGCTCACCAGCCACTGCAGCTTGTGGTTGCCTAAATGATGGTGTCTAGCCCCACAGGAGATGCAATAGTTTGTCAGCCTTGAGCTGTCTCTTTTGAAGGGTGTAATGTTCACCATCCCTGGAGGTATTCAAGAACCTTGGAGGTGTGGTACCAAAGGTGCATGGCTAGTGGGTATGGTGGGGTGGGTTAGAGTTGGACTTGGGGATCTCAGAGGTCCTTCCAGCCTGCAGTTCTGTGACTGTGTCTTGTTTTCCAGTGTCAGAGATCTCTAAGGTAGCTTGGAGCATCTCAGCTTTAGACACCTGTGTTTGAGCAGCTGAAAGGAACTCAAGGTGTCTATTTTAGGCAACCTCTAGTGAAGCCTTTTGTCACCAGGACAGCATTCTGTACCCAAAACAACTGGAGCTTTTGCTGAACTACTTCGATTTTCTTTCAGATACTCTAATTCTACAACTGGAGCCCTCCCAGCTTCAAAAAGTGGTGTTGCAAAACCTACTGCCCTGGCTCTGGGTGCATATCCCTTATCTCCAATGATGCCCAGCTATCCCTTGGGTGAGGTGCCAGCAAAGTGACCACGGCTCTTTTGGTTTGTGCTACTTCTGAGCTGCCAAACGTGGTGGTTGTCATGCGAGCAACATCCTCACACTCAGTGGCTGGTAGGCAGCTGTCTGGATGCGGAGTGGAAAGTTGTTTGTGGAATATGTAATAAGGGTTATGTATGGATGCAGTTTACCCAGAGATTGGCTGAGCTCTGCGTCTCACAAAGATGCATCCTCCTTCTTGTCTCATTTTGGTTTCCTTAAACACAGGAGAGCCCTTCCCCCACCCAGATGAGAAATTGGGATTTGTCCTTCCCTTCTCCACCTGCTCTGTCAAATTAAGGTGACTGATTTAAGTCACAACATTTGGAAATGGTAATCAAGTCTGGGTGTCTTTTCATGCTACTTGCTGAGCCTGGAAAAGCAGAGATATCAAACCAAACCACAAGCACAAATCCTAGACCCCTCTTTTAAAATGCAACTGGATTTTCAACACCACCCCAGATTGTTTTTTGATAGGACCACCACAGAGTGTGAATAGAAGTGACATAGATATGATTTTGTAGCCTGTTCCCAGCACCGTGTGTGAGAAGCCTGGGAGAAAGCTGGCAAAGACAGAGCAGGACATGAGGCTTGGGGGTCCCTGCTGCAGACCTGCAGGGTCAGAGCATGTCTGTGCCCATCACCCAGGGTTTCTAAAGAGCTTCTCTCTTCCCATGACTGCAATTGCAGGTCACTGATAGGGTTTTTTGCACAAATGTGAAGCCAAAGCTTACAGAACTGGAAAGGAACCCCTGAGACATCCTGCCACTAAATGTCACACTGCACTTTTTTGGGGTGACAAACTTCCATTTTGTTTTGGAGCTGTTTTATTCCAGTGTGTGTATGTATTTTAGGAAGGGCCACAGTCTCTACCCTCCCTCTCTGTGCAGCAGAACCTACTCTCTGTGCAAGGTGCCTCTGTGTTCCACCTTCCACCTTGCTATGCACATCCAGCATCCCTCCTCCACTAACTGGGCCCTAAGGTGCATGCTTGTTGCAGGAGCACTGCTCAGGGTGAAGAAGTGAGTGGAAGAGAAGGGTATGGGGCTGGGATGTCAGCAGGGTGATGGAAGGGAGAAAAAGGCAACAAAGGGGCAAGGGAGGTGGGATGAGTTCATACTCTTTCCTTCAGATCTCACCCTCAGCCCTTCAGTCTGACCCAAAGGAAAGCTCAGAGGTGCATGGGGCAGCTCAGGTTCCTATTTCAAACAGCATTTTTGACTGAGAAATGTTTCAGGGAGGAAGTGAGAGCCACGGTCCCAAAGCACAGGGATTATTCTAGCAGCCTTGGATGTGAGGAATGCTCACCCCATCCACCAGCCCTGCTGGAGGGCATCTGAGAGGTACCATGTCCCTGAGATCTGGTGGGACTCCATCACTTCTGTTCCCTTCTCCCTTTGGGTTTTGCTTTTCCTGGATGTTTTAGATTCTCACATCATCCACTACAAAAGATCACTCGATACTTTAATGTGCTCTGTGTAATTGTATTATCTCCAAAGCAGGAGTCACAGGTTGCCTTTGACTCTTTCTTTTGAAGTCTTTTAAGAAATAGCTTCCTCCTTTACAAAACCAGTGGTCATTCTTTTTCCCCCTAAGAACATTAGCAAAGTTATTTCCAGGCTTGTCCCCTGATGAGGTTTCATTCTACTGTACATCTCTGATGAACGGACACTGGCCACCCTGAAAGATCTCCAATATTTGTTTTCCATATTTGTGAAGGAGCAGAAAAATAACTTTGGCCACATGACCTGAGAGAAATAAAAGACTTTTCAGTCCGTTAGCAACTAAGGAGACTGTTGAGCAGTCTACGATACGCACAAAACTATGCTTATATAAGTTCAAGTAGGTGATCCTGGATGATTTTTGTTTAGGATTCTTCCAAAAGCTGGCCAAGGGACTCTCAAGCATCCTGATATTAAATGTTAATGAATGATAAGTCCTTCTCCTTATGGAGGAAATTGCAGAAGTTAATGAAGCATTGTGCAGAGAGAGCAAGTAGGATGTTTTAGGGCACAACACATTCACAATCACAGTCAAAATAATGGGGAAATTGATCATGGGATCCAGTTAATTGGGATAAACCTGTTTCAAACCATGCATCTGTAGACCTTCATTCCCTTCAGCTCTTCCCAGAAGCAAAGCCCAGTATTGTAGGTCAAAGCAGGCTCACCCATTGGGGTTTGTATCCTGGAATTTGGGAGAAAATGAACTGGGAGACACAAGTACTAATTGCTAGGCTGGCTGCAAACACTGCAGGCAGTGCAAACCTGTGTTATTGCCAGAAATGGTTGACAAATAAATGTGTGCTACCCCCGTTCTGCCAGAGTGCCTGCATAGGCAGCTCAGGTGTTGCTGCATTTCCTTCCCATTGAGAAGGTGAAAAATCAGGAGAGACCAAGAACAAAGATCAGGTGTGATTGGAGACTTCAGGAAAATATGATATCATGGGAGATTTAAAGAGCTCAGTCTGGATAGCCAATCAGAAATGGAGAAAAAGAAACAGATTGAGAGGTGATTTGATCACAGGGAATAAGTGTTTCCCTGCAGAGAAAATAGAAGGTACTCAAGTGCTCTTGAATATAGAGGAGAAGGAATCAGCAGTGAGGATCGGAACCCAGGCAGCTTTGCATTGGAAATGAGACACAAGTTTTATTTGCAACGACCATGACTAATCCATGCAACAACCATCCTTCTGTTATTCCCAGAGAGGGGCTGGATGCCTTTCCAGCACATCGGCTGCATCCAGTGGAAATGATCGGATTCATGAGATGAAAATCAAGTGGTGTACTTGGTATATAACAGGTCCTTCAGAAGCAGGAGAGCTGGAAATCATGGGCTCTGCTATGGGGATGAGCCCATGGAGCAGTGCAGAGCTGGAGTTTGTCCACCAGAAAGGCAAGACCTCAGTACATATCCTTTGTCCAAACATGGGCTTTCTGCAGCAAATTGAAAACACTGAAAAACTAAAAGGTTGGTTTATGGTGATTTTTTTTCCTCCAGGTGTGATACATTTGACTGCCTGATCTGCAAATGGCCCAGGCTTGGGGAAACAGATACGCACACCTACTTCAAAACAACCTACTTCCTTGCAGAGAGAAGAAGGAGAATTAGTTTTGTCTCATCTGAAGCCCAACTTTATTCCCAGATTTCCCCTCAAATAATGCACACACCACGTTAACTCCTGCTGAGTGAGTGCCATCTTGGAGGGGAATGCAGCGCCTTGCCGTGACTCAGCCTGAGTGGGAGAACGTGCTGAGTGCGTGGCATGGGGAAATGACTCACAGTGCAGGAACAGGGGGTTTGGGTCCAAAGGCAGAGAGGAATGTGAAGCCCCTGGAGCTGATGATATGAATCAGGCACGACTTTACACCTTTCTCAGCTGTACGTGAAAAGTGGGCTAGATTGGAAGTAGCAGGAATGGAAGCCTTCCTCTGGCAGGGTTGGCTTCACTTCATTGCATGCTGCACCTGTGGTGATGGAGAGATTCCTGCAGCCTCTGCCCAGGGCAGCCCCCTTGCAGCACCTTGTCTGTGGTTCTGGGAAACCAGCAGGAGCCACCCAAACACCTCTCCTAGTGCTGAGCATTCCCCAGAAAGCCCAGTGCCCCTCCTGTGCCGAATGCAAGTTCACCAGGTGTGTGCTAGGAACAGCAAAAAACCTTCATAAAGGAGCTAATAGACCCCCTTCTGGAGTGCCGTGGAGTTTAAATGAAAGCTTGCCAACTAATTAAAATCCCTTCATCCATCTCATAAACATCCTGGAATCGTTTTTCTCCCTGACTGAATTATTTAAGAGTCGGTTCCCTCGGGATTCAAAATGATTGTTTTGGTGTTGCATTACTGCAAGTTCAGTGTAGTGAGAAACCCTTTGGCCACAGAGGATCTTTGTTTGCGTAATAGAACTATAAAGAGATGCTGTTGCTCTGCATTCAGACAACTTCCTTCGGTCAAACCTGTCCCCGGTGAAGGAATGATGTGAGAGAACACATTTCTCTGCACTTGTGCTGGCAGAAGGTTGGCCCCAGTGTGTCAGTGGTAAGGAATGATGCCAGCAAATGACTTAAGTAATGTGGAGAAGGGGCAGAAGAAGGCACTCCCATGAGCAACATCGCTTGGCCTGCCCCACATTGCTCGTCGTAGTAGATCAAATACAATTGAATCTCTATAACAGCCTCTCAAGGAAAGCTCATGGCTTCTTCCCCACCTGCCTCCATGCTCCCCATGCATTCTTGCTCCCACACATCCAGCACACACAGAGCAGAAGTGCCAGTATATTTACACTTGCAAAAGCTTTGTGCTGTCATTACCTCTCCTCCACGCATATAGAGCCTAATGAGAAAGTGGGAACATTATTAACGAAACATAGCTTATAATGTTACGATTTAATAGATTCCCATGGGAGGAAGACTTCAGTTTGACACTTGGGAGGAACCAGAAAGAGGAACTTTCTTTTATTTGACTGACACTCTGCTTGGAAAGCTGCAGAAAATTGTATTGATTGCACTGAGGCTGTAGAATCATTACTGAGGATCTGGCTGGAACATGTAATAGATACCTATCTATTCTGCAAACGACATCTGCAAGCCTTTGTATGTCTGATAGGAGCTGAGAAACTCAACCACCCTCACCACTGAGAGGCACCATTGGGGCTGAGGCTGCGGTCAGTGGCAATAAGATGTGCTTTCTTCTTGGCTGGCTCACTTCTCCTTCAACCCAACCCTGACACTTGCATACACATATATTAGTGAGTTTTATAATTAATTGCTACGCTTAGACCAGTGGAGCATTGATGGTGCTGGGGCTGCCCCTAGCACTTTAATTTTTTCCATTATTATTATATTATTTTACAGCTCCTTCTGCTTGCTCTACAAAACTCAGTTCAGAAGAAGACCAAAAAAAAGAAAAGCATGTAAAGTGCAGAAGACAAAAGCAGCAATTATAACCCAACACACATTCATTAGAGCACGAGAGATCAGAGCAGCCCTGCAAAGAACAAACCATAGCAGCGCCTTTGCAAGGGCCAAGAGACCCCAGCAGCTTCCACGCTATGTCACATCCCGGGTTATCTTCATTTCTGTTCCCTTCCCACACACTGCAGTTGATTCTTGATTTGGAAGATGCTATTTGAAAGAATAATAAATTGGAAGTTCTCAGCAAGGTTTTGCACTCAGGGTGAGATTTTAGGATCACAGAATCGTGAAGGTTGGACATGACCACTGAGATCCCCAACTCCAACCCCAACCCATCCCTCCATGCTCACTCACCACATCCCTCAGTGCCACATCTCCATGGTTCTTGAACACACAGACTTCACCTGCAGCTGTTGGAGAGGAGGCACAGAAGCACGCTGCTTTCTCTCTGCCTCCTATATCAATGACTTTTTTTCCCCCTGGTTGTTCCCTTTCTCTCTATTCCCCCTTTCCAAAACACCTTCTTCCCTTCTTCTTCCCCCAGAACACATGCTCCCAACTTTCAGGACTTGGCCCTAACCAGTTGCAGCCCTTTGGCACATCTCCCTGAATAGAAAACCTGTTTTATTTCATCTCCAAATACTTCTGAAACTGCAGCGAAGCCAGGAATCTGCCTTCGACTGAATGAGCTTTTCAGTAACGTGTCTGAAGCGGAAGCCTGAGCCTCACCGGAGCTCTGTACCCGCACAAGTGAAAATGGAAGTTGTCAGAGGACAATGAGATTAGATCTTCACGAAGTGTGAACAGCAAATGGCCGGACTGCCACGAAAAAGAGAGGGCTGGAGATATAAAATGCTTCTAAATACGATTTCTAAAGGTTTTGAAGATGAAATGTAATGTGATAAGGAAAGAAAAGAAATAGAAATTCAAAGGCAATGGGAGAAGCGTTGACCTTTTGGATGGAAGAGACTGCCAGAGGCAAAGGTCCAGCAAGACCATCTCCAGCTGGGGACCAGGCAGCTGCAGGTGGCTTTTCCACAGGGGATATTGGGGTCACCTCCTCACTCAGCTCCTGGTGGCATGGTGTGCACTGAGTTGGTGAACCCAAGCCCAGCTCTGTCTGGGCTGAGTTGGGGCAGAGTGGATGTCCTCTTGGTCTAAGCTGTTCCTTTGTCTCAGGCTCTAGACCTAGGACAAGATGAGACGTGTCCTAGAAGTCTCTGAAAGATTCATTCTGGCTTAAACTATTCTGTGATACCCCTAACTTAATGCTTGCAGCCACATTCTTACAGGAGTGCCTTTCTTATTATTTAGCTGAGTGTTATGCCAGCTCACTAATGCCCAGAAGTGAGTGTACTGGTGCTGCAGGAAGACTTGTCTATGAATAAATCCTGACCTTTTAGATCATAGGATAGGGGTCTGCTCTGAATTAAAGCAAAGCTTTCCGCTCCTCCTATAATGAGAGTTGGGTTATGAACCTGCTGCATTGGTTTCCACTGCATTCAGCAGAGAGCATCTTAAATCAGAGTGTTGATGTTGAGCAGTCCATGGATGGAGGTGCCTTAGTGCTGGCACTGTGCTAACCCACACATCCTTTTCAAAAAGCCAAAGGAATAGAGCATGTGTGAATGGACTGACCATGCATACGCTGCCATTAGGAATTACTCAGCTGGAAATGCAGCCGGCAGTGAAGATGTGTGGGGCAGCTCAGCTGCAGGGCAGGGGTGATGGCATTCACTCTGCTACACCTGGGATTCTCACATCCTCTGGCACTGCGCGTCTTTGTCAAAGCAATTAGGTGCTGCATTGCTCCGCTTTCTGATCCAACCAAGGTCCCCGCAGGCAGTTCCCTGTGGAGCAGAGCACTTATCAGAGCCACAGGCAGGCAGGGCTCTGCAGACCTGGACCGGGCACTCTGCCTGCAGCCTGGCACCGCTCAGGGTTTTCAAGCTGATCCTTTAGATCCGCTCTTTGCCTCTGGCAATTCCCTCTGCACGGCGGCTGTGCTGTCAGCTCGGCTGAGATGAGCGAGCTTCGCACTGCTTGCAAGGCAGCCGCAGCTGAATCATATCATAGAACCATAGAATGGCTTGGTTGGAAGGGACCCCAAGGATTGTCAAGTTCCAACCCTCCCACCACAGAAAGGGCCACCAACCTCCAGATCTGCTACTAGACCAGGCTGCCCAGAGTCCCATCCACCCTGGCCTTGAATGCTTCCAGGGATGGGGCATCCACAGCCTCTCTGGGCAGCCTAATGTCTCATTGCTCTCTCTGTGAAGAACTTCCCCCTGACATCCAATCTAAACCTTCCCTCCTTGAGCTTAAAACCATTCCTCCTTCTCCTATCACTGAGTAAAAAGATGATTCTCAGTTGAATCAGTTGAATGGAAAGGTCCCTCCAGCTCCAGTCTTCCTGGGGGCAGCGGGATGTCCCATCATCATTGGAGAAGTTTGTCATCACCAGCTGCATGCAGAGTAAAAGTGGGATCCAGCCCTTGGAAATCCCACATGCTACTTTAGATGCTAAAAACAGTGATGAGCACCTGCCCTGTCCTCATCCGCTACACCAGCCTTGTCCAGCTTTGTTCTCAGAGGTGGAGTGGATTCTGCCTTGTGTGTAATCACTGTCACGAGTGGAGCTGCCTTCAGTCCTTCACTCCTTGGGCTCTCTAACCCATTCCCCGTGTCTCATTTCATCTGAGTCCAGACAGCCCAGATGGCTTGAACTCCCCAGTCAGGAGCAGCTGACCCAAAGTATTCACCTGCATGGCCAGGCTGTCTCCTGCCCTGGGCCTGGCCTGTGTCTCTGCTTGTTTTATTCCTTCTCTGAGGTTTGTTGGTGTCACAGATGAACACAGGGATCCTTTCTCTGGCTTTCACTCATTTACACTCTCTCTGTGCCACTGCATTTAAGTGTAGACCTAATGCACTACAGCAGGGAGCTTGTCACAACACATTAGCAGGGTATCTCTGGATTATACCCTTCCATTGGCTGAACTACATCTCACTTTCTGGGAATATTTTAAGAACTTTTGCTATGTGTTGTACAAGGCACAGGAAATAGCTCCAACTTGCTTTGCAGAGCTGTGACACAGCCAGGCTGGTCCCTCACTGGGTGATTTTGATGCATGTCTTGAGCTGAAATCTTCCTGTATCTGATGACTTTCTTCCCTCTTTGAGCTTTATCTTGCTGAAGGCTCAATTCACCCGACCTAATGCCGATGCCTCGTGTGGGTGGGAAGAAGAGAGCTTAAGGTGAGCGTCCCCACCAAGTCGAATAAAAGCTAAAATGAGATGAACAGAAAGAACAAAGGTGAAAAAAAAAAAAAATGGTTTTACTTTACAGAATATTTCAGTGCCTTAAAGCATCTCCAAGGTCCAAAACCAGGAGGATGCCCTTAGGTCTTTTTCCACCAGTGTTTCCCAGCCCAACTGCCGACTCATTTTGCATTAAGTAATCCCAGTGGCCATCGCAGGGCCAGTGAAATGGCAGGCAGACACCCATAGATCAGCCTGCCTCATCCCACAGCGTGGTGATTACAGGGAAGATGTATGGGCTGGGTAATATCCGCAGCGCTGCCATTAAGCTGACTGGGGGTTTATCCAGGTCCTTTGGCTAGAATAACGAGGTTAATCACACAAACTTGTTTCACAGTGATTACTTTCGCAGCTCAAGCTCCCCACACACCTTCATCACAGCAGTACGAAATGGCTGGGATGGCATTAAGGAGCAGAAATCACCTGAAATCCACCACTAGCTTCCTGGGTTTGGGGGTGAATCTGCTTCCCCCTTTACACCCCAGTGAAATGCAGGCTCTGGGCTCATCCTGCTATTGGGAAACAAGACCAAAAGAGACTGGGGATGATCTCAGCTTCCATTTAAGGATGGAAATGTGGCTGAGACATCACCAGAGGCCTGGAATTCCATGGTCAAACCCTGCTGCACATCAGTGAGATTTCCCTGATGGGAACTGCAGCCCTATAAAGGTCACATTAGTATAAAACCGAGGGCACAACCAGACTCTCACAAGATGAGATTAAAGCAGTTTGCAGGGATCAGCATCTGATTGGGTCACAAGGAAGAAGGGCTGATCCGTAACTCAGGTTCCTTCTTCCCACCAAGCCAGACCAAAGGAGCACACTAAATGCTGACAGCAGAGAACAGGAAAAAAAGGGCATTAAAGGCTGGCATTAAAAAACAGGACAGCACGTCCAAACCTCTCTGGTTCAGGCACTCCTTTACAACTCAGGAAGCATTTGTACATTTTAACATTTTTCTGTGAATTTCGAGGTCAAAACAGAGGTTCTTTGGGGCCTATTTGCTCCCTGGTCTCTTTGCCCTCCTTCAGTGCAGCAAGACAACCCCATAGCAGCACCGTGCAACCAGCCCAGATGAAACCCTCCCAGCAGCATTCTGAGCTGAAGTAGGGCTCATCAAAAGATGCGCGGAGCAGCAAATAACTCTCCTCCAGCAGCCAGGCACTGATCGATGGCAGGGGAAGGACATTGATTGCTTCTGCCCCTTCTACTTTGAGCCAGATGTGATATTTATTTATTAATTTTTTTCCCCCAATTCTCATGCAAACAAGAAGGCAGAGGAGTGAGGTCTTGTGTGTGTCCCCTAGGTGGCATCTACAGACTGTGCCATGATGGTCCCCAGTGTTTCCTTGGGGTGATGCTTTTCCATATCCCATACAACTCTTCCCTCTGGGTTTGGAGTCAGTTTTGCAGTGAAGGCTCTGAGAAGCCATCAGACCTTCCCGGCCACATCTTTTGGATTACCAACACTTCCAGCAGCTCCAGCTGGACATTACCCCTCCCTTGGTACTTGCATCTCCTGGTGGAGACACCCTGTGAATTGAATTGCTGCATGAATATCATATTGAGACCCTGTTTAATAATTCACTCTGTTAAAAGCATTCCTATGCTCTGCTTTGACTCTCTGACATCCTTTACAAACTGAGGGTTAAACTCTGTTTGCAGTATGGGTGAGGTAGTCAGTGAAAGGGGAACACGGAGTTACACAAAGGTGTAAATCCAAGGAGACTGATAGCAGAAGAATGAAAAATACAGGAAAATGCTCTGGTTTCCCAATGGCCTCTGATCTTCAGCAGATGTGGAGAAAGTTACATAGGGTCCAGGTCCCTCTCATCATACAGAGATTGGCCTTTGGACCACTCACAGGCAAACTCAGACCCTTCAAGCAAACATCTACAGCTTTAAATACACCAATGTCACATTGCATGACCCTAGGAATAGTTGTGGGCTTCATCATCACTGCTCTGAGGGTCGTGAGAAGAACTCTGGGGCTCCAGTTTGGTAACAGCAGCCATTGTGATCCTGTGCATGAATATCAGGGAGCAGACAACAACGGGATGGCTCAGCTCATCTCTGCCCTGTCAGAAGGATGGAGGTGCCTCAGAGAATCTGTGACCTACATTGCCTTGCTGGAAAGCAGAAGGTTGTCCTGGATGTCCTGCCCTCAGAGCACACGTGCAGATTTGCTGGGGATGCAGAGGAAAGGATGGGGTGCAGTGCCGGCTCAGCGGTTTGCAGCGTGGCATAAATCACCAGCACTGCTTCCCCTGCAGGGAGTGAGGGATGGACAGTCCCTCTGGGTGCACCGCATGGGATAATGAACGTCTGAGTGCTGCCAGGAGGCAGTGACAAATTAGCAATGCCTTCAGCTCTGACCTCTTGCTGGGGATGCAGAAGCCATATATCGGTCAAGGACAAGGATACTTCTCTGCTCTTTAAGAAATTTTATCTTGCTTAGGCATTTCTTGATCCTTTTTGTCTGGATAACAAAGACTTGGAGCATCTCTATGAGGCTGGAGCATGCTCCCATCCTCTCACAGAGCCTCTGCTGTGGATGCCCAGCCACTCTTTCAGCTGGTTCCTGTGACCATGGCATGGTCTGTAGGAGCAAAAGGAGTCAGTGGAGGACACCCTGACCTGTGGTGCTTGTAACTCAGGAGCCCACTTCTTAATAAACCAATGAAACTGCAATGGGATGGAGGAGATAGGGCACCTTTAGGCTGGGAGTAGATATTAAGAGAGAGAAATCAGAGCTAAGGACCCCAGGAATGGAGCAAAACCACCCAGCAGGAACAGGGGAGCAGCCCCAGCAGATGCTGCAACCCCAGACTGACCTGCTCCCCTCTCTGCTGCTTCTCTGCTCATTTGAGATTGAAGGGATTACATTGGCTGCTGAGCCTGCAGAACACTCCAAGCCCAAATTTCCAGGTGCTTTATTAGAAAAGAACCACTTTGTGGCTTCAACCCTTCTAGGTTTGGTGCTTTGGGGTCTGCATTTTTAGCCATCATTTCCCAGTTCCTCTGTTTGAACAGGAGGTGACCATTCCTGCAGGTTGAGGAGCTGGAGACTGAACACAGACCAATAAAACCTTTCTAGAAGGAATTGGGGCTGGGATTCATGAAGACCACAATGAGTTTCTGATTGGAAGCAAAGCTTTTGAAGCACAGAGTGCTACCAAAGGCAGCAGCACGCTCAGTCTTAAACACAGCAAAAATTGCATCCTTGTGTACTACTGGACACCAGCAGCAGATAGATCTGAGCACACTGGTGCTCTAAGGTGCTAAGCTGGAGCCAAAACTTGCAAAATGAATTCAATTTGGCCAAATATGCAAAAGTTAATGAGAATACAGAGTTTTGGGTTGAGCCATCCCAAGATGCAACAAAACCACAGGTAAAAGACCCATGGGAGCAAGCATCCCTGCTTGCTCGAGGTCCAAATCTGCCCATGCAGAAGCCTGGATGTGAAGAATGACTCTGGCTTCATACATGGCCCCATCCCAGACAGTCTGGGATGAGCACGGGAGAGGTAGAAGAATCAGGTTATGAGCAACAGAAATCCTCTGCAAGTGGTGCCTGCTGCTTTGCAGAGGGGTGGGGAAGGAGGAAAAGTGAAGCATGTGATTCTATTCTATTCTATTCTATTCTATTCTATTCTATTCTATTCTATTCTATTCTATTCTATTCCATTCCATTCCATTCCATTCCATTCCATTCCATTCCATTCCATTCCATTCCATTCCATTCCATTTTTCTTTCCTCCTTCATACAGAAAATGGCACTGCACTGCTCTGAAGGCAGCTTTGCCCTGTTATTAACTGCTCCTCAGCAGCAATTGCTGCAGTTGCCACAGCAATGCTCTGTGTGCATGGAGGAGGAGTGGGCTGTCAAGCAAAACTTTCCCATTCACACAACATGTCCACCATGATGACATCCTAGAGCAGATGCCAGAGAAAGAAATACAGCACCTGTCCAAACTGCATCCCTTTCTGCAGACCTCCTTTGTCATTTCTTTCCCCCTAAATAAATAGCAGTCCTTTGGTTGACCCTCTTTCAGCAGTTAATTTTACTTGATGAAGACAAATTCCTGGTTGAGCAATGATGGAGAAGAACATTCATGAGGAGTGAAATTAACAGGTTGCTAAGACCTTAAGCTCTATGAATGGAGCATTAGAGGTATATCAGTACTCTCCATGCTCCTGAGGGACTACCATACTTTATAAAACAGATCAGAGGAAATACCCAGTAAATGGCTGGCCTTGTATTTCCCCGATGGGAACCTACAGGATCACAGTTATCGTGTTCCAAGAGAAAAATTAAGTTAGAAAAGAAGATGATTTTTACCTATGTGGCCACATTATTGTATTGCCATAGCGGATAGGTGAGTGGGCTCTCCCACCACCTTCCAGACTGACCACCTCATCTGTCCATGGGCCATGGCTGGTGAGCCACAGATGGTGGAACTCTTGAGAGCCCATTGAATATCAGGAGATTGCCTGTGAGGTTATTGAAAGGAAAAGATGTACCACCATTCCCACAGACACAGAAAAACGGATGGAGAGGGAACAGAGCTGATCAACACTTCATAATTCAAAGAAATCCCATTGAGATCCTAAGATCTACCCAAGCAATCACTGGATATGGGTCCTTCCCATACCCTTCTGGCATGGCCTTGCTCAGCCTCCCAGGGCCATCTGCCCCAAGGGCACTTTGCAATCCTTCATGCCACCACGATGATGCCTTTTATTGAATTTTCCATGCTGTTTAGATTTTCATTTTATTTCTGTTTTGCTGCTTTTTTGCTCTCTGCATAGAGGCCCTGTGCGTCATTCCTTCTGGGTTTTATTTGATTGCCTTTTGGAGAGGAGAAGATTAATATTTCATCAAATGTAAAGGGAATAAATAACCGGATTTGAAAGACATGACTTGAGTGGCATTTATGGGGCTGGAGAAGAGGGAGGGATTTTTGCCACGGGGAAACCATAGTGCTCTCTGTGATCTCTACAGGACGTTTCCATCACCAGTGGCACATCCATGCCTATGATGTCATGTCCCTTAGGAACACAGGCATGTCCCTGTGTCTGCAGAGCATCTCCAGCATCACGTGCACCTGTGCAACCCTACCACTTCCATCAGTGCTGCACAACTTTGCTAACAGCAGTGCAGCCACAGCTTACATAGGCAGAACTCTTCGGTCTGCTGGGTTGATGGGATCAGACTCTGAAATAAAACAGGGGATATTATCATGATCTCAAACGGTGGCATTTTGTCTAATGGGAAATGCCAACACGGCAATTGGCAAATTTGGGTTGACTTCACTAAAAGCGTTTTGATTGAGGAAAATAATAATTACGACTATTACTGTGATTAGTTTAGAGCTCTGCCTTGAGGTTTAATTAGCTGTAAAACAAAAGCTTTTCTGTTCCTGTTCTATTCAAAACTGACACTTCCTCCCGAAAGCAATTTGAAAAATATGACAAGCTATTTTAAGAAACTCAGAAATCAAATGAGATGTTCAGTCAGATCCCAGATCTTTGTGAGTTTCCCAGCTTCTTCCAGTTTGCTTGCTTTAATTTGCAGATGCTCTTTCAAGGGTCCTGGTTAACGTGGTGTACTGAGAGAGGGAAAAGAAAGCATGGGAGGAAATAATCTGTGTGCTGAAAGGGTCAATCTCCTGCTGCACAGAGCAGTGAGAACAGCATGTGTGCTGTTTGGGTTCCTTCTCCCAGTAGGATGCTGGTTTCTCTCCCTCCATGACTGTATGGACAACTCTTCCAGACAGATGGGATGAGCAGGGTCTGAAGTGCCTGGAGGTCACCTGAGGCTTTATTGAGGTCTTCGGGACAATAACAAACAAACCCTTCTGCCATCACTGCTTTAAGGCAATAACTGATAAAGGATGGTGTTGGCTAAGCAACAAGCCATTGACCTCCCTTCCTGCAACATATTTTGCAGGTCTGTGGGTTAAGCTTTGACGTTCTTCTTTGCAGAGCAGCCATAAGGCTTGCAGGAACAAAACACGCTACCCAAAACAAGGCTACCCAAATCTGTGGCATAACTACACAACGTGCTGATTTGGGGGAGGAACACGTGGTGCCAGCAACCACTCTTTTTTTTGGACAGAGGGAATGTGAGAACATCTTCTTGCCCTCACGGCAGCTCAAGAAGAAGGAAAATGGGTCAAAAACCGGAGACAGAGCCTGCAATTGGATTTTAAAGCAGCTCTGTACTCTGACAGCCCTTCCTCCCCTGAGCACCGCGCTAAAAACTATCCTGTTTTGCTTGATTGACACAGGAAAAACACAGCCCCAGCTCACCAGAAGGGAAACAGAGGCATATTGCCAATCTTGGCTCTGTGTGCAACCAAGAAACCAGACTTCACTATTCTACCAGCTCAACCTGTATCTCTGTGGCAGTGGGGACTGTTGTGTCCCATTTGGAAGCAAAGCTTTGTGGCCATCACTGCAACCAATGTCCCATGAGTGAATGGGGGACATGTGTGCCATGTTCTCAAGGATCAGCTCTGGTCTCATCCCTGTTAGCCGTGCCGTGCAGGATGGACACACAGAGCAACTCCAAGCAGGGCAAGGGGTGGCTGCAAGGTGACAAAGGAGCTCTGCAGTGATGTAACTCACACAAAACAGTCCCAAAAAACAGCTCAGAGATGCTTGGAAACAGAAGCGTCAAACTGTGTGCAGTTACATAAAATAATAACATCCCAAAGGCAGATAAAGAGAGCCTAAATCGCTCCTCTTCCTCCTTCCCAGAGAGCCGATATTTCTCTTCATCTTCCCATCCCTAATATCCATCTCCCACGTTTGTCTTTGCGTCTCACCGAGGAGTTTGAGATTAACCATGACGAATGGACTGATTTCCTTGTCTCAGGGACTGCTTTATTTTTCCTTCGCCGCATCTGACAAGTTGCATTTTACTATAAATCCCCTCAATTAGGCCTCTAAAACAGCACCGCAGTCATCTCCCTGAAATATGGGGAAGGAATTACCTTCACATCCCCGGCAACCAATTCCTTAACTAAAAATAGTTGTTCCTTTTGGCTTTCGCTCTATGCTTTGAGCACCTGAGAACACAGTGAATATTGCACATGTCCAGGCACTGGGCAAGATGAGATGGCCAAGGAATGGCCCAGGGCTAGAAGAGGCTGAAAGTGGTGCTTTCTCCTCAGCTGAGCTGACTTGGGGCATAGTATAGAAATGGTGTCTTGTGCTCCTGGCAGCAAAGTGTGCCCTGTGCCTCACAAAGCCCCAAAGAGACCTCAAAAGCAGAGTGTGGAGCTGTACCCCAGTCTTACAGTGCTCTCAGTGAAGGGCTGAGCACTGTGAATGCCCCAGCTCAAAACCTGCATTGCTCCCACAGACTCGTGGCTCTGCCTCTCCCCCACCACATCAAGGGATGTTTCTCAAGCCCCTTCTAGAAAGCACTGAAGGGAAAGGTAATGCAGAGGTGGCCCTGGAGTTTGTCTCCTTCTGTCACTGTCAGGGGTAAGACCAAGGAGATAAAAGAGTTTCCTCCGTTTATCAGAGCTTTACATATTTTCAAACATCTTTGGCAAAGCAGTGACACACTTGATTAAATCCAGCTAATACCAGAAGACGTATGCATGTGTTGTTTATTCCCGTTAATGACTGGGCTGGAAGGATTCACCCTTTGGGGTCCAGGGTGCAGCTCTGGCTGGATGCTCGCTGTGGTCTGGTGGGACCTTGTTTGCCTCCTCACTTTCTCCCATGATTCAGTGACAGAAAGCGGCTCAGAGAAGACAGATGGAGGTTTCGACGGTGAATCTATCAGAGGACACTGCCCTCCTATTGATCTGTCTGTAATGATCTGGGGGGTGGATGCTGTGGCTGGGAGGAAGAGGGGAGCATGGTCCTGCTGCTGGCAGATGCACTGATGTCAGGAATGGTAAATGTCTCTAGTCCCCCCAGGATGGACACCCCAATGGTGACATCTCCTGTTGTCCTTTTCCCAGCAGCACACCATTATTCCCTCAAGGAAAGAAGAAACCATAGCTTGCTGCCTGGCTTTCTGCTTCCAGGTCCCAAAGTATTACATCAACCACAGCTGCCCCAAGCCCCAGATGGTTGCAGAAGGGATGCCCAGAATCTGCCTCAGCTTCACCCAGACAGAGATTGATCCAGCTCAGAGGTGAACCCAAGAGATGGGGACTTATTGTACATCACTGCAGAAACTCAGGCTGGAAGCTGCCAGGGGATGGCACAAGACAGAGACCCCTTCACACTGAGGCTTATGCTAAAGGGTGTTGTTAGACCCATGAACACTGTCCAGGCTCCCTCATATTGCCACACTGCTTCCCCACTCCCTAAGATGTGTCCCTTAAATCAGTGTACCTTTGCTGGCTGTTCAAGCCCCACAGCTCCTGCCCCATTGCCTCTGCCCCTTCCACCACCCACCCTATGCAGAATACTGCCCTCAGGAGGCACTCTCCCCCCGTGACTCAGTTTCTCTTGTTGCAGTCAAATGTCCCCAGCACAACTCTACAGCATCTCCACCACAAGGAGGGTCTGAAGCCCATTCCCCACATCCCTATGGGAAAGGGGCTGATTCACCAGCCAGTTTGCACAGGGACTGCAGGCTGTGGCAGTGACAGAAGGCAAAGCCTCCCTTTTCCCTACCAACGTGCCAGAACGAAATCCTACGAATGCAGCAGCCCTTCTGCAATCTGCAGCCCGAATCTCTTTGCACGGAGCCACGGGTGCCCGCAGCTTCTGCAGGAGAGCCCGAAGCAGCAGCACCGAATTCTGGCTTCGGTGGGGAGAGAAAGGGGTGACCGTGGTCCTGGGGGGTGATGTAGGGAGGTGGAGGAAGAAAAAGGGGAGGAGGAAGAGGAGGGGGAGGGAAAGGGGAGTGGGAGGCAGTGGGGAGGGGTGCAGCCCATCGGCGAGCGAGCTGCGGGGTGGGCTGGCAGCCGGAGCGGCTCGCAAGGAGGTTATAAAAGGCAGTGAGAGGGGCACGGAGGAGGCACCTGAGCCTGAGGATTTAGAGCCCCGACGGAAGTAGGAGCGGAGCCGGCCATGCCCCGGGTAGCTGGGTGCGGAGGGAGCTAAGGATGGTGTCCGGCCAGCGTCCTGCCCTCCTCCTCCTCTTTCTCCTGCAGGTAAGGTGCTCGCCAGACCTTTACCCCAGGAGGATTCTTCTGCCTTCCTCCCCTCGCACCCTGACCCGCTCCGTGTCTCCGACTTTTCCCTTTCTTTGAAGGAAAGGAAAAGTCAAAGGGGAAAATGCACTTTAACGACCCCCGGAGGACCCCCAACTCAGTGTGGGCTCTCGTCAGGAGCTCACAGCTGGGGGGCGGGGGGGTTGGAGTCAGGGATTCACCACCAGGTCCCCCTTCCTCACTGGATGCTCCCGGTGCTACCAGTTTCCCTTTAGCTGTGGGAGGGGGTAGCTGCACTGGGGGTGTGATGGATGGGAACAGCACAAGTGCAAAGCTTCATTCTTCCCCCTCTTTTATTGATTTCCTAAGGAAACCTTTCCTTTCTCCCCAACCCCCCACCTGCAAAGCAGAAGACTTTCCTCTTTGAATTGCTTGCTGTGGAACTGGAGCCACTGCTAATTTTGCAGCTCTGCACAAAATGCAAATGCTTTGTCAGAAGCAATATTCTTCCCTCCCTGAGGGCTCATCTGTTAAGCAAACACTCCCAGCCCAAAGCATGGGGTAGACCCCAGACTATGGGGAAAATGAGGAATGGGAAAGATTTCCAATCGTATCCTGAGCGGGCAGCTAAACACAGTGACCACAATGATGGTTAAACCTCTGTGTCAAGTGGGTTAAAAAACCGAATAAATGTGCCTTGCTCTCTGCAAAATGCTGTCTCAGTGGCCCAGTTGTGACTGCAGAGTTAAAAGGACAGCAAACACAGAGAGTCAGCTCACCCTGTTAGCACCGTTGCGGTTCGTACCCGCAAATTGGGTTCCCGCTGTGTAAATTTGGCTGCACCTTTGGGATAAGAAGTTCTCACCTGGGTGAGAGGAACTGATCTGTGCCTGCTGAGCACCCTGCCAAGCTGCTGCTGTGTTGCAAAGCTCCTCACCCCTTTAAGTGCACAGCCCCAGTCCTGGCTCTTTCTGCAGTTGTGTTGCCAGATGCAGGTTTTGCTTGCTTCTAATATGAAAAATGGAAGTGGGAGAGAGTGAGAGCTCTTCCCCCACACCCCAGGATCCCCCTGTTATCACAAGGACAACATTGGCAAAGCCACTACCTTGCTTTGACAGG
The DNA here is from genome assembly GCF_039878825.1 of Excalfactoria chinensis. Taxonomy (NCBI): domain Eukaryota; kingdom Metazoa; phylum Chordata; class Aves; order Galliformes; family Phasianidae; genus Excalfactoria; species Excalfactoria chinensis. The sequence continues at coordinate 2,610,498 of NC_092848.1, read as the reverse complement.
GGAAGGGTCTGAGATGGGGGAGTATGAAGCAAAGATGGGTCACAAAACCAGCCCAGAGGCACTGGGATGAGGGCTCCTTTGCCTTCCTAGATTACCCCAGGCTTAAAAGCTTCTCTAGCTGCTCCTGTGTGTTCCCCAAGCACGGCAGCATTGTGAGGGTGGGACTGAGTCCTCCAAACCCTTCCAGAGTTTGAGATCACAAAAAGCAGCCTGGAGAAGAGAAGGCTGTGGGGAGACCTCATTGTGGCCTTTGAGTATTGAAAGGGAATTTATAAGCATGAGGAAAACCAACTTTTTATATGGGCAGGTGGTGATAGGACAGGGGGGAATGGTTTTAAACTAAAGAAGGGAAGAGATTGAAATTAAATATCAGGGGAGGTTTTTTTCTCGGTGAGGGTGGTGAGGTGCTGGAATGGGTTGCTCAGAGGGGTTGTGGATGTCACGTCCTTGGAGGTATTCAGGGCTGGGATGGATGGGGATCTTGGAAGTCTGGTCTACTACTAAATCTAGCAGCTGGCAACCCTGAATGTAACCAAGAGGTTTGGAACCTCAGGTCCCTTCCAACCCAAACCATCCTATGATTGGTTGGTCTGTCCATCTTGTTGTGCAAGGGTGATGGACAGATAGGACAGGCAGCCAAAATTGCGTCAGAAAACTCTCTGGCATCTTGTACATCATTTAAACAAACCAAACGAGTGGCTGAAAAAAGAACTGAGTTCGCCTGCAGTGGTGTCAGGAACAGATGGGCACTACTGGGGCTGATAATACTGGAAAGCCAAGGTGTGATGGCAGGGGGAGGCTTCCCCTCTTTCTTGACCCTCCTTAGCATCAATAAACCCAAAGCCAGCTTCCCACTCTTTGCTATGTAGGATGTGCTGCCAACCCCAGGGTTCTCCTCTGGACCTTGCTTTCTTTAAATGCTGGAGTTGATGCAGTGTGTGTGAGCTCACCCCTGTGGTTTCACATCTTCAATGGAAAACCGAATGGAGATTGCACACCTTGTTCCCAGAATAGCTGCTCTATTGCCATAGAATGAATATATAGAAATTCAGGGAGCATAGCCTACAGAGAAGGCTTGACCCTGCCCTAAAATACAGCCCTGCTCACCAGATAGCCCACACGGGGCTGGCTCAGAAGTTTGTCAAATGTTTTGGTGTGATTGGGGTTTCCCCAGCTGTGAATAGAGATAAACATGGAAAATTAGAGGGGAGTTAAATGGCAGATGCTCAGCCCAGGGCATGGCCCTCAAAACATGAGGGAGGACCATGGGGCACATGGGGGCAAGAAGTCTCCAACCTCCAAAGTGAAGATATTTGAATTCTCAGAGTTCCCATATTTAAAGTCTATAGGGGAGTTTAATACAAACACTTCAGCAAAGCAGTTCTGTGCGTGTCCCCATCTCCTTGAGCAGCCTTTGCTCTGGCCCATTCAGATGCTTTAGGAGCTGCTCTGATTCCCAGTGTCCCCTACACCAGCTTGCTTGCCATTTTAGCTTCTAACATCTGAACGGTATCATTCATCTTTTCACCCATCCCCCCCCAAAATCCGTGTCCACTGTGATAGATAACCCAAATTGGAATTATTTACATGAAGCAAAAGATTGGAGTGTGATCCAGGAAACACTTTAATTTCCCATAAATCAGGTTTTACGGGCATTCTCTTAACCCTGATTGATATCCTTTTGTTATGTTCTGCATCCAGCGTGCTCAGGGAGGCTCCAAACGTAATAAATACTCCCATCGAAGCTTCTGTCTGCATGGTGACAGGGGCTGGCCCTCTAGCATGGCTGAACTCATCAATTCACATGTTTTAATTCCAGGTGGAAGTGTTAGCACAGTAACATCAGCAATAGGAAAACCCCTCCTGGGGTTCTTGCTTTGAGCCCGTCTGTCTGTACATAGAGATTCCTCCAGGAGGAATTTTCTTCTTCCACTCTCATTGAAGAATGAGTGTGAGTTGTTGCTGCAGCCTGGCAGGGAGCCCAGCAGGGCTGGGGGAGCAGCACCAGGAGGGTGGAAAGGGTTCCTACAGCAGGAACACCCTGCAGGGATGCTGCTGCTGTGCTCGTGCCATGGTGAGCAACCATGGGCGCATCCTCCCGGGGAAAGCAGCCTGCAGTCATCTTGAAACCAAGTTTTGGAGGCACCTGACTGGGAGAAAAAGACCATAAAAATGGTCTCCAGAGGGGTGTCCCACCAGCCCAGCTCCTGGCACCAAATGGTACCACAGGAGGATGTGATGCCCTTCTGTCCATCTGCCTTCATCTAGAGGGTTTTTCTGCACTGACCAAGCCAATCCTTCTTCCTTCTGCTTACAAAACCCCCCTCCTGCCCTTTTGAGGGGTCTCAGAGGCCATCATCACCCATCCATCAGTCCCACTGACCTCTCTGTGCAAAGCCACTGGCTCACATCCCGCTAATCACTCTGCTCTCCAATTACAGCTCTGTCAGCTGTGGAAAACCCAAACCCCCGTCTTAGATTGCTAATTAGGCTCCGAACCATCTCTCTCTCTGCTCCGAGCTGTCTGTCAGCCCTTCTGCCATGCAGATCCAATCTTGTTTAAGGCAATGAGATCTCGAGGGGGAACAAGCCCGTCCCTGGGTAGTATGGGACGAGGGGGGGATGTTTGACTCAGATGTTAACATATTAATTAATACGTGTGGATTGCTTTGGAGAGAGAAAGCACTGCAGGGGAACATTAATTCCTAATTGTTGTTAATTGAATTTTGCTGCTAGGTCAGAGGCAGGTCAGAGAGACAGATGCCCTGTGCATATGCCCATGTGTGTGTCAGAGCTTGCTCCTCACACCCATAGAAGCAATGAGCATCCTCAGGCCAAGGTTCCCCAAAAACATGCCCAGCTCAGCTGGTGGAATGTGATGCAAACAAGCTGCCCCATGCAGTGTAGCAAAGCATGAACAATCCTAGGCAAGTTCTTCCATGTGCCTCAGTTTCCTTTCTGACCCAATTTGGATACATTGGGGGTGACACACTGACCACAGAGAGTGTTTGCGATGCATAACGAACATAAATGATGGAGCAGTGTCACCTTTTGGTGCCTCAGCTGTGTCCTGCATGCTCCAGGCTTAACCAAGTATCCTCAGCATCAGCTGTGATGCCTCCAGGTGTGTGAAACAGAAACATTAGTGTAGGCTGGGGGGAGAAGTGCTGAAGCCATGGTTGGCTGCAGGTGAAGGAGGAGCTGCTCCAACTCAGAGCCATGCAACTCCTGGCAGATCATCGTGCTTACAGGAGCACGCGCTGGCAGAGCAGGACCTCTGTGCAGAGCAACTGCTTCTGCAAAAGCAGATTGCTTACCTTTCCCTGCACAGCTGAATGCTCAGCTGAAGCACTCTGTGATTTTTGGCAGCCTAAGGGAGATCACAAAGGTTTTTCTTTGTTGTAGAGCGGGATTGGCTGTACTCTGTGTCAAAGCAAGAGCATGAGGGCCAAGGGAAGGGGACGCTGGGGTGTGTGTGGCTCCAGCTTGGCCAGGCTGGGACCTGCTGGGTGCCATGTGGCAGCTGACAGTGGGGATGCAAGGACAGAGCTTTGACCTCTTCCTTCTGTAAAGCCTGCAGAGGGGTTAAAGCAACCTGCAGGGGACAAAGTACATGTAGGAGCCTGACCAGCAGGGTGCCGGGATGCTGTTGGCTTGTGCAAATGCATCTGGAGTCCCCATCTTAACCCTGCTAGCAGCATCGCTGAGGGGATCAGGTAGAAAAAAGAAAATAAGCCTTTTGTTTGTTTTGTTTGATTTGGAGGATTTTATTTTATTTTTTTTATTATTTATTTTATTTTGCCATTTTAGCCCATTTTCAAAGCCTGTCCAGAGCTGATACCTGTGCTCCATTGCTCCATCCTCACCCCTCGAGCTGTAGCTCAGCCCATGCTGCAGTCCAGTGCCAAGACCTCTCCCTGTGTCTGGAAGGAGGATGGGTACTGCCAGGCTGGGCAGGCTGCAATCAGCACCATCACATCCAATTAACACTTGCAGATCTGCTCAGTTGAACAAACCATCCCAGCCCCTTCTGGGAAGAAACCTTGAGTCCCAGCTGCCTATGCAGTGAGCCATAGGTCTGGCAGGCACCAAAGTAGAGGGGACGGACCCCTGCAGCCCAATTACCCTATCTCTGGATCTTGGGAGCTCTCGTGTTTGGGGTCGTGCTTCACCAGTGCTGATCCCAGAGCCCAGCCTCATGAAGAGCATCACTGGGTGTGGTGGGATCCTGCAGGACTGGAGGAAGTGCTTCAGTCCCTTGCAGTGCATGCATTTGGGGCAGGGTTATGCTGCTGGATCCATTGTGCCATCTGGAGCAGTCATAACAAGGGAGCTATTCTCAGCTCTGTTTGTACGTCTGCCTGACATCTCGCTTGCTGTCAAAACCAGCTTCCCAAGGCAGTAAATAGTTGTTTGGAAAAGAGCAAGTGGGTGCGGAGCTTGTCTCCCTGTCTGAACACATCCTGCTGATGCTTCAGGAGGGGGTAGGGGATCTCTGGGTGTGCTAACACTAAGACATGGGGAGGAATGTGTCTTCCCTAGCCAGCATGATTTTGAAGGTAAATGGCACACAGGAAGGGAGATGGGGCGCTGGAGAGCAGCCTGACTGTGGGGAAGGAGTCTCCTTATCTTCACTGACTGCTGGTGGCCATCCTCTGAGCGCAGAGACTGGCCCCTGCCATCCCTCATTCATCCCATCCATTCATTGCAGATGGAATCACTTCATTGCTCCTGCCACGCAGGACTGAAGAGGTCACTGCAATCTCTGCCAGAAACAATCCTTCAGCATCAGCTTATCCAAAATAGCTCCCCGGGCAGATGGACTCTGTGGTTCTCACTTCCAAAGCAGCTGCAGAGCCACCCAGGAGATGTTCTGGAGAAGCTCTTGCCAATAGGATTGTTTGTGGTCAGTGCTTCCCCATGCAAGAGGAACGGCAATGCTTGCAGACAAGCCCTTCTCCTAGAGAAGGCTTCATCCTGACCCTGTGGATGAGATCCCTTTAATGATGCATTTTCCTGCTGACAGCTTACAAGGCTGTGATTTTAATAAGGTATCACAAATCTGAACGTGGTGTCAGGCTCATCATGTTTCCTCTGCCTGCTCTTGGGATGCAAAGATGCTAAAAGTGGTGATTAAAATGCTAAACAGGAGAAACTGAAGCTCAGCAGGGGCTGTGCAGGGCTGCAACGTGGGTCACTGGGGGAATATTTGGGGAAGAAGAACAATGGGTGGGAAAAAGAGCAGATAATAGGAGTCCCCAAGAGTGGAAAAGCAGTCCTGTAAATGGGTGCATGCAGATTTGGGGAGGATACCCATTAAGGTGTGGGGAAGCTCAGATCAGACCCACCTGCTGCCACATCCAGGAGGGAACAGAGGTGTGAGGAAGCTGCATGTTGTGTGCGTAAAGCTGTTCCCATCTTCTCTCTTTCCATGCAGGTGTTTCTCCTTCGGGACAGCCTCGTTGCAGCTTCCATCCAAGAGCAGTACTGTGAAAGCCTGCTGCCCACCACCAACCACACAGGTGAGTGTCCTGTATCCTCAGATCATGCTCAGGGCACCTGGTGGCAAGGGTGGCCAGGTGAGGGTGAGACCCTTTCTTGGGGTGGGAATGTGCTGAGGCTGCATTGCAGCCCTGTGGTGAACACTGCATCAGCAGTTTGCAGTGTCAGTTGAGGCAGGTGGAAGATGCAGAGCTCAGGAGAGCTAAAAATAGGAAGAATAAATGTGCTTGGGGCTGGAGGAGAGGTGGGCAAAGAGACACCAGCTCTTCTCCTGCTTCCGTGCTGCCACTTCCCTACTGCACCCAAGGACATCAGGAGCCAAAGTGGTCCTCGGTATCAACTGCCCTCTGCTAACCAGGAGCCACTGTCCCCTGTGTCTGCACCCCTTCACCACCCCCATGCCCAAAGGTGACAACATGAAGCTGTGGCTTTTTGCAGACACCACGTCACCAAAGGAGCACATCCATGATATGTTCAGGGCTCAGCTGTCCTCTGTCTCCAGTGCTCCCAGAGTTGTGCCACTGAGCACTGCTGGGGACATGGAAGCAGCTCTTAGGAACATGGCTGGGGCTGGCTCAGTCAAGCTGGGTGACACCAGCAGGGTCATGGGCACCTCCCTTGCAAGGGTTTGTACCCATCTAGGTCAGGCCCACAAAGCATTGTGTTTTGTCCTACATTAAAGATATGATTTAGATGTCACCTCAGCAGTGACGGCTCTGGGTTGGCGATAGATCTGGGGGGAGGAACAGTGGCTGAGGGAGAGGAGCTTCAAGGCAGCAGGAGGAAGATCCGCCCTGGTCCAGGGTTGCTTCAGAACTCATTTTTTCTGTAACTGACAGAGGACAGAGAATGCATCAAACAGTTGCCCAGCTTGACCCAGTCCCTGCTCAGTAGAGCATCTTTCCATCAGGTTGATGGATGACTCCCTGCCACGCTGCTCCCATTAGCAACAACATTAAAAAGTCCTTTTACAGGCTGATTCAGTGCCTGTATGTTTGGCAGAGCCCAGGGCACTGTGGCGAGGAGCATCCCCAACCTGAAGCATGGAGGTAGAAAGCCAAGGGTAAAGCATGGCTGGTGATAGAAATGGAAGTGCCTGCATGTCCTGGGGGCTATGCAGAGAAGCCTGGCCATCACTCATGGGCTTTGCTCCCTGAAGGTTTCATTACTTCACAAGGTGTTTGTCCTTGGCCAAGTTAAGCAGTGATAAATGGTATTGGTTTTCTTCTTGCTTGCCTTTCTTGGTGTAATGTGTCTCTGGCTCTGACCCATGAATTGTGGGGAGCACCTCCAGACCTTCCTGTGATGGAGGAGCTGACCCATGGCACAAGGCATGGAGCCTCCTTGTGCTCAGCTCATGGCCCCTGTCACCTGTGCTGTCATTTCCTGAACCCAGGGTAGAGAGCAGGGAGCATTTCCAAGCAGCAGGCAATGCTTTTTGCAAGCACCAGACTTCCTTCCATTGGGATTTAGCAGTGCAAAGCTATTCAGGAGCAAGTGCACCTCAGTATCCATCACTCTGGGATGGGGAGCACAGCAGGCCAGGCTTTAAATCTGCAAAATCTGCTCCATCCTACCTACCACGCATGGGTAACTCGATGGAGATGGGGATGGTGCATGTGAGAGTTGCTCCCAGCTCAGGATGGGGGCTTAGCTGAAACTAATTGTCCTATGACTGTTGTTTGGTAAGTGAAGCTCAGCGTCAGCCCTCATCCTTGGGATCTGTTTAAGCCCTGCCTGATTTAGGCAGCATTTCTGAGGAAGAGATGTTCACAAAACTGGCAACTTTGTTTTGAGGCTATTTGAAGCGGGGACTTGTTAAGATGATGCTAATGGGAATTGCAGTAAGACTACAAGACTTAATTTGTTAATGTCTGCATAACTCTTGGGAAATGGCACATGCTGGCAACACGAGCCCAAGGATCCTCCAGCACGCAGCACGTTGGGCATCAGCTGGATGCACAGACAGGCTCTGCTATGGAGTTATTCCTCCAAAAATCATCCCAGCCCAGGTTCTCACCCTTCTCACACTGCCAGTCCCTTCCTTACTAAATTTTACACTTCTTAATGAGGATGCAAGGCTGGGTGGTTCTATTGCTGGTGCTCTGAGGTGCATGCACTGAGCTGGAAAGTTCTCTGCTTAGAACAGAGTGGTGCGGAGAGATGCAGGTGATGCTCACCAGCTGCATAGGCATGATGGTCCAAACTACTATTGTAGGCATCCACGGTGCCTTTCAGTGGGTATCCATGCACTCAGATTGGCTGCTCTACTGCAAAGGCTGTTCTTCTATTTGCTCCTCCAAGTCGAAACCATGTTAAGCTGGACTTGAGACCAAGAAGATGCGTTAGAAGCTGGGTCAGCTTGCACCTCCAAACACCTGGAAGCCAAGAAATGTAGCTTAATTAAACTTATCAAAGAGAAACAATGAAGATCAACCTTGTTCAGGGTTGAAAGGTCCCTGTCCCAAGGGCTCCCAGCCTTCAGATTGCTGCAGACAGCAAATTACCTTCCTGATTTCAGTTCCCTGGGGTCTGTATGCAGCTGCTTCCCCCCGTTGCCACAAAGCTTTTGCAGAGGGATGAGGTCATTTTGCCCATGAGGACGAAGCATCCCACTGTCAAAAGAATGCTTCTCATTGCAGCCTTTTCACTGGGAAGGAAAGGGGAGTCGGAGTAGATGGGAAAACCTAACTAATAGGTGAGGCTTTCCCAGAGCAGCCCAGCAAAAAGCAGTCAAGCAGAGCGAGTGCTTGAGGGGTTATTTTGCCTTTCATAGCATTCAGGCTTGGATCAGCCCAAGGAGTTGGCACCCAATTGCTAATAGCTCCGGTACTTCTGGCTGCACGATTCACTTCTTCAAGCTGTTAAATTGTTATCACAATAAATTGTTATCCTTAATCCCCTGTGTGTGCCCAGAAGAGAGCAAGAAGCACAGCTGACTCCTTCCAGGAAAGAAGTGATTCGGACCACTGCACATTCACCTAAAGCAAAAGGAAGTGACACCAAAGCCAGGCAGAGCTGAATAAAAATGTGTGTTTGTTTGCATTTAAAATACTTGAGCTATCTTCAGGGGAAGAAGGGAGCATAGCTTTGCATTCAAATAAAACAAATTGAGCTGGGGGGGAAGCTACAGCAAAAGCCTGGGGATGAGGAGCAGAGAAGAGCAGTGAGCAATGTGAACATTTCATTGTGTGTGCTTTGTGGGACAGGTGTGGGGGCAAGTTTTGCAGAGGGTGACAATGTGACCAGGAGCATTCCATGCTCTCCAGTTCCACACCAGCAGCACTGCGACAGCCATCCCTGCCCTGCTGCAGCTCTTCTATTCACTTGCTGCCTCCCCAGGGGAAGAGACTGGATTTTAAATTCATAAAGGTCAAATTAACAACATCAATGCCTCTTCTCCCTTCAGCCTGGTTGGCATCTCTCCTACCGATGCAGAAATACTAATAAAAAGGGCTAAAGAGGCAGCAGTGAATCCTGGCAGGGACTCAGCGCTGATGGAGAGCAGCGATACTGTGGCTGATAAATTCGTACTCACCTATATGGAAAAATCACAGTGTTTTAAGCGTATGCGGGTATTGATGAAGCCATTCAGCTCCATCATCTGGGAAATGGGAATGTCGATAGAAACTTGCTTTTATTCACATGTTTGTCATCGGGGAAGAGGGAAGATGGTGACAGTTTGAGGTTTTCTGGTAGGAAGCAACGCGTTAGCACATCTCAGTGCCATTAAACTGCACTTTGGACTGGATGCTGTAACATCCCTGCCAACTGCTTCGCTCTGTTTTAGCCACATTACAGAGGAAATCTCTGCCAGTGAGGGGTTGTGCTTCCTTGCTCACCCAGCACAAAGCCCAAGGATAACCAAGGAATAAAGCACTGGCTGCTACCCATGGAAATAACACAGCATCAACCACATCGTGTGTCATATGGCCCAAACCAACCCACTCCATTACATCTTTCATACACAGATATGATCCAACACACTGTGTACCAAAGACATATATATTCTCCATAAGTTTAACTGGGAGCCATCTCAGGTGCTGACATAGCACGGATGCATCCCATCAATAGCTTGGCGTGATGCCTCCTGTTTATCCTCCAGAATAACAGCCCAAGGGGATGGTCAGCAAGCATGAATAGCATCAAGCTGAAAATGTATTACAAAGATACTTCACTATCATAACACTTAATTAGCCCGCTTAATAATTTTTTCATTGAGGATCGTGGAACTCGAATGTTTGGGAGGATTACTGGGGATTTTTTTGAGGACTGGACACTTATAGAAGTAAATAGAAACATCCAACACCACCCAAGTCAGTGCTGGAGGTAGGAATTGAGCAAGGATCAGGTTATTTTGAGACAATTTCAGTGGCCCCAGCCTGGTTAAGTATTCATCCTCAACTCAAAGGGAAGGCAAATAACTCCACTCCCCCCAATTTCAGCCCTATGTTAAAGTTGCCCACCAGCGCTGTTTCACTCACTGCCTCCAGCATTTGGCACCTACCCATCATGGACATGTCAGAGCCTTTAAAGAGGAGCATTCTCATCAAGGCTCTTGGTTTGGGGGCAGTGAGGTGTGGAATTGCTCCTCCTGTTTCACCAGTGCAGTGGAGCTGCCTGGAAGGGGTGGTGGGTACCCCTAGATACTGGCTGCAGTGATTGAGTTCTGGTTAGATGTAGACATGGAGCCCTGGTTGCTAAATACAAGTGCTGCAGAAGGAACATCCCTTAGGAGCTCAGTGCTTTGGCCTGCATGAGAAACAGCCACTGAGGCCATCAGGAATGGACAGAGATAGTTGTTGTTGAGTAACATTTCCAGACTGGTAGAGATATGAGCTAACACATCTCAGCTCTTAGTCAGCCTCCTGAGATACCTTAGATAGATAACTGCATCACTCGACATAAGGACAAGTGTGTGATTCAGCTTCCCATCGTCTTTCCTGCCCCTTTGGCACTGCATGAACTGAAAAAGGCTTCATCTGCAGAGCAGCTGTAGCATTGCTGGGGATGTAGCAGCCAGCTGAGGCACTGCATGGCTGCAAAGTTTTACTGGGGTGTCAGATGGGGATGTGTTCCCCAACACAACTCTATCAGCACAATCTTTGCTTGAGCAAAGCAGTGATCTGATGATACAAACCTGTTCCAAACCTCCTGGCACTGGCTTGTAGCACTGCAGCCACACGTCTGGTGGTGCTGGCGCAGGGTAAGATGTGCTTTGCCCTCTTTATATTTGTTCCAAATCTTTTGACAGATTAGCTGCCAGGCTTCATATGCCTGCATTGCTTTATCGTGGAGCTGTCTCAGGCTTCTGTGAGCAAGGCAGGCAGTGATATTGCTATGTTCTACAGAAACAGCAAGGATATTGCTATAGTTATCCTGATGCAGTTATTGGGAAGTAGTCATCTCAGTGTAAGTCCCTGGACAAGCACTTCTTTCTTCAGAAATGCTTTACATTGCTTCAAAGCAGCAAAACCCTTAAGGAAACAGGATGAGAAAGGATTTGAACAGCTTCCCCAGTGCCACATTCTCTGTCTTAAAGCAGGACCAGCTCTCTCCCACCCTAGATGCTGTGTTTCTACACACAGTAAGGGAGTAAAATTGGGGGAAATGGATGCAAATAGGATATTTATTGACCTTGTTTTTGCTGCAAAGACCACAGCCAACAATGCTGAGGAAGCTGGAGCAGGCGGCTGCAGAACCTGAGAAAATAATCCCCTGCAAATAGGACGAGCTGCAAAGGAGATCTGAATGCTTTTAGCAGTGATGCATATCATTTCCATGCTAAACAGAGCTCTAAATGCTGGGAGCTGTGTGCTGCTGGGGAACATCTGGAGCAGACAGTGTGATGGGCAAAGGGGACAGCATAGCCCCCATGGCACCTTCCTTACTGCTTTACTTAACCCTTCCCCACACTGAGAGTTTTTCTTCCCTACATGCTGGAGAGAACAGCATTTCTGAGTTGCAGAAAGCAGGAGAGATACTGTAGCCTTCCACTTAAAGTGGAGTGCCAAACAATATTGAATCCAGCGCTTGGGAGAGAAAAGTGAAGGCATTACATCCAAACTTGAGCAGAACTGTAACTAACCAGTGCCACTTTTGTCTGACCATGTAATTTCCATGTCACGGGTTTTGTTATTGATGGTCCTGCAGTGGTTTTACTTTACTAAGTGGAATACCTTGCTGCCAGCCTCTGGCTCTGCTGACTTGTAGTTGCTGAGCCTTGTTTGGCTCTGTGAGCACAGCACAGCCACTGGGATGCAGGAAGGGAAGCTGAGGCACAAGAGATTAAGAGAAAATAGCACTTGTGCTCAGCCCTGCTGATCCTAGAGAGAGTTTTTTGCCATTAGCACTGTGCAAGTTCCATTCTCCCATGCTGGGTTATCCCAAATGAATCTTTTGTGCTCCAGGTATTCATGTGACTTCTCACCTGGGTGAATTCCCAGGTGACTAATAGGGAGAGCACTCACAATTTAACTTGGTCCTCAGTGGAAGCAATTACCAGTTCTCTTTTCTCTATCTGGACGTGGATTATCATAAAATTTTAAACAGGGATTTCATTGCCTGTGACCTTCTATTTCTCTACCAAGTTTGGGTCAAAACACCTAAAGAGCACAACAGTTCCTAATGGATGCAGATGAGACAGACACGCACTCTACGCGTGTGATTAAACACTTCTCTTTTTGCCTAAGAAAAGCTACATTAAAACAGTTAACATAAAGTAAAGGTTGCTACAGCAACCGTACACATGAAGAAAGCTAAAAGCAAAGGTCAGTGTTAAAATTAATTTCTCACTACCCGCTATGGAAGGCAGAAGGCAGCGCTCACCACGCTCGGATGCTTTGCAGCTCACACATTAGGAGGAGATTTCTTTCTCTTAACAAAGAGGAATGAAGACAACCCTCTTTTCCTTCACACTGCAATTTAGCACTGAGGATATCCCAAGAAGCCACAGAAGCCAATTCTCCATATAAGCAATGGAAGAAAATATTCCCCCTTTAAAAATACTTTTATCACAATCATAATGCAATGCTTTGCTGTTTTGTTTGGTTGCTCTTCAGCCAGCTCTACCCATCCTTGGGAAAGGCTTCCAAACAACAGCCTGCACTGTGTCAAGTCCTGGTCAGGGGGAAAATGTGTTCTTACACCCAATGAGCTTCTAATTGTAGGAGGTTGCCTTAGGGAATGGTGATGTCTGGCTCTACACTGGCAGCACAAACAGCTCTGATTCCCAGGAGTGGTTTGGACTGGCCTCTGCCCTGCCAAGGTCTGCTGCCCATCACCCACCTGCTGTCTGATGGGGGTGGCATTGTGTTGATATTGCAGTCGCTGTACTTCCTACCTCGCTTTGAGATGGAGCTAGGACATATTTAGCTACAGTACATGTTGTTCTAAATATATACAAATTACACATAAAAGAGCCTGCAATCTGGCCTACCTAATGTCTACGTTAGCATACTTGTGTAGCTGAGAAAAGCACACAAGTCCTGCTTGAAATCTGGAGTTTTCTTTCTGGTAAAAGGCTGGAACAGACCAACGGGGATGGCAAGGAAGGAGATGTTGGAGCCTGAAGGTTGGGGGAGCTTGGAAGTGCTCTGGGGAGCATCCTGTCAGCTCTGGAAATGGGAAAATATGGCTGTTTTGGGGTCAAATGCCAAAGTCCTGGCTGAGGAAAGGACTCCTCCTCCCCCACCCTCTCCAAAATGTGGGATAAGAGATACTTCCCTTTTTGGAGGACCAGAACAGGGGATCCCAGACTCAGGTGGAGGGCTGGGTCAGGAAACCAGGCTCATGTTTTAACCACGCTTAATCTGAGTGTGCAGGGCAATGATCTCAAATAGGATGGATCAACCAGCTCTTTGGAGAGCCTCAGTGCAGAAAATGTTTGGTATCTGCCACGAAGCTAATGTGGGAGCAGTGCTCACAGCAACTCAACCACTCCACTGGGACCACAAACCCTCAAGGTCCTGGAGAAGGCCCTTGGTGGCCCAGAGACCCCCACTAAACCTCTACCCTTCTCTCCACCAGGGCCTCAGTGCAATGCCTCGGTGGACCTGATTGGCACATGCTGGCCCCGCAGTGCAGTGGGACAACTGGTGGCTCGTCCCTGCCCCGAGTATTTCTATGGCGTGAGGTACAACACCACAAGTAAGTTGAGCAGCACCAAGGGGGATGGGATGGATAGTGGATGGGGGACAAGTGACAGAACATCAGTGGGTATGGATCTTGTTTGGGTGCCCTTTGGGGCATGTTATCTAAATAGGAAATAATCCATCATCTCGCATTTTGGAGAAGATGGTTGCATAAATAGGTGCTCCTGGACAAACACTTGGGAAGAAAAAGGGAGCCAATGTCCCCATTTGGGGTCTGAGGTGTGAAGAAGGAACTATCCTGCTGCTGGAGGTGGCATTCTGGTCTATAGCCCTCAACTGAGCAGGGACCTCACTATTATCTCCTTCCAGCACAGTATCACTGTAGATACACATGGATCCTGCTTCGTGGTGCTTACCTTGCAGGAGTCTGTTTGCATTAATTCCCACTCATGCCTGCCCAAGAGCCATCCCATCCCCGTCTCATCCTATTGCCCTGATGAGGCTTGTGGTCTCTCCTGTTAATATCAGAAGCCCAGCACTGCCCTGTGCTGATGCTAATTGTAGGCTGCTCCAAGGCTGGCATAGCCATGCCTTCCTGATTAGCCTTGCCCCTCTCCATCCCTGCTGAGAGGCAAAGAGTGCTCCTAATGCAGCCAACTCCACAGTGCATTTGCAGGTGATTGCTGGAGCAGGTGGAGGAGTTGGACTCATGCTACTTGGTGGGCACTAAGGGACAGCACTGGTGGAGATTCAAAGCCCTTGAGCAGGTCTGAATCATTCATTCCCATGTAGTTTTAAGCTGTTTACCTCTGATTTCCAGATACCTAAAATGAGGAGAAAGGAGCTCTTTCTAAAGCAGTTCAGCCCAGGTCTGAGGAAGCTCAAGGATGGGCTTCTAAACCTTCCCATATCACATTTTGTGCCTATGAGTGCTTTGGGAGGCTTGCGACAGCATCTCAAGGGACAGATCATCTTGAAAGCATTTCCCAAAGCCTTGATGCTTTCTGGAAAAGACTTCCTTTTCTCACTGTAAAGCTTTGCAGAGCAGGAGTGGCACCCCAGGAATCTGATCCTTTGTTGTCTATCAAATGAAGAAATATCTGAGGCAACTTCACAGAGAAAGATGCCACTGGCTTGATAGCAGAGACCCCTGTTTTACTGACATATTCAGGTCAAATCTGTCACATCCATGGGCTTGTGCCCATCTCCAGGCACTGTTAACCCCTGGATGTACACCTCTCTTTCAGACAATGGCTACAGGGAGTGCCTCGCTAATGGGAGCTGGGCAGCACGAGTCAACTACTCCCAATGCCAGGAGATCCTCAGTGAGGAGGTAAGGCATTGGTAGTGCCTTGGGTTCCAGGCAGAA